>NC_140935.1:12710997-13440997 GCF_014529385.1 Adiantum capillus-veneris | reverse complement strand
TCTATTATACAACATGCTATTGATTATTGGACTAATGCCTTTAATTTGGTCCAGGTTTGAAAATCTAGTATGAAGGATGCTAGGTTCATCATTGGATATATCTTTGGATTTAAATAAATTTGGATTTGATATTTTCTACCTTAGTTTGACAAACTCCATTTGCTGGTTATATGGGTTTACAAGAGTACTTAATCTGGGTTAAAACCTGGGAGATATGAAACACTGTAAAGAATTGGAATTCCTTGCTGTGTATAGTCAAAGATCTAGCTTTGATTGGTAAACCTATACTTACATACATATTCTCATATTAGAGTTAAAATCTGGTTCTTACTACCATCTTTTGATAGATTTGACTCTGAGCCAATAAATCCTCTAGTATCTTTTTTGGTTGGTAAGCCGGAAATATCTTCTGCTCTAATGGTTGATACTTTGGATTTCTGCTAATACAACTTCCTGGCATATGGAAAAAATGGATTAATTTAAACTTTTATAGGGCTTGATTGATGTAATTAATGAGCTTGCTTTAACAAAAACTTCAATACTAACTGCTGTATTAAAAACATTTGGGTACAATGAGATTTCTAGCCATTCTGTTTTACTATGGATTGTTGGTTTGTTCTATTTGAAGGGCTCGACCTTGGAGCATATATTAGAATGAATTTACAAAACGGTGCATTGCAAGTTTTTGTCCATACATGTTATTAGCTGAAAGCAGTACATAGAATGTTATGGATTAGTCGACATTTTTTACAGTAAATGGTTATTATTAAAAAAAAACTTTTTTAAAAGAAACATATGGTGTAACTCTAGCAGGAATATGATGTAAAAATAACCTTGATATTTTAATATGTAGGACAGTAGCTAGTCTAATATTTTTTAAGTTTGACATGGATAACAGCTGATAGGTTCTTTGAAGCCTGCCATACATAGCCAAGTCTAACTGAGAATTATATCTTGGCTTAAAAAGGTTTAGCATGCTCCAGTCCGACTTTGATAACACTTGATGATTCTATTGGGATAGTTCTGATACCTCTGTATAAACTCATTTGGAATGATACCTCATTCTTATTATGCTGTACAGTTATGAATCTAAGACTGAGTTGTTTCTGTACAAATCTTTGCCTAGACATCTTTAGCCAGTCGTCTTTTGAACGTCTTGTTCCTTGGTGTGTATTTATTAAATTTAAAACGACAACACACACACACACTCATACAAACACACACACAAACACCAACGTTTAGGAAAAATGTGTCTCAGCTTACAATTGTACCGCTTTGAATATTGAAAATGCCACATATTGCCAACCCCCCCCCCCCGTCTCTCTCTCTAACGAATTTTTCCATTAGTGATGTCAAGAGTGGGGAGGTGGCAGATACACACACACACACATGCATATATATGTATGCATGTATGTATATATATGTGTGTGTGTGTGTGTGTTTGTGTGTGTGTATGCATGCATGTATGTATGTATGTGTGTGTGTGTGTGTGTGTGTGTGTGTATCCATCTATCTATTTATATATCTATCTATCTATCTATTGATATATATATATATATATATATATATATATTATAGAGAGAGAGAGAGAGAGAGAGAGAGAGAGAGAGAGAAAGAGAGATAGATTGATTGATTGATTATCGTCCTCGGAGGTCAAATATGACCTATGGGACCAACTACAATTATTACAAAGGTAGCTCCATCATATGACTAGTACAACTCAATTGGTTGGTGTAAAGGCTCGACGTGGGAGTACTAGCTTTAAAGGGGGTCATACAAATGAGCACATGAGCCATGTATCCTAAAATGGGAAGGAGGGGGACAAAATGACAACACGAGAAAAAAAAAACATAAGTGGTTACTATTGTCGGTAGCAACAGGGTCTTCTTAGGAGTTTGAAATCCTGAATGAGGGCTCGCCCATCTTGATAGACTGCCCAGTTTCCTTGTTTACGAGCATCATGTATTTTCTTGAGCTCGCTTGCTTTGATTTTGAGTTGGTTTGTAGTTAACTCCTCATCAATCCATAAATTCGTTCCCTTGAGGAGGCGCAATTGGCGTAAAAGCCTCAACCGATCTTCTTTGTCCTTAGGTAAGTGTGCATTACCCAGGTGGCAAGCGTCTGTTTGTGTCGTTGAGCCAAGAGATTGTGTTGGGCTCGATAGTGATTGGCTGCAAGATGTCATTGAGCTTGAGGATCGCTTCTTCGAGAGTCTCCTCGGTGGTACACCATAGTGATGGGAGCCCTCCGATCCTCACTTTAAGACCGAGGGATTCCCGTAGTTGGCGCTTTGGAGGGAGGCCTTTAACTCGGTGCCAGTCTTTTGTGTGATGCCATCTGTGACTTCTCGGACTTGCTTTTGAACCTTCGTGATGGACTCCACAATAGAGGCTTCAACCTCTCGTGCTTTTGTAAGGAGAGTTTGACTCTCTTCTTCCTTTGTGACCTCAATATTGTGTAAGCATTTCTTGAGGGCTACATTTTCCCTAATGAGCTCTTGGATTTGGGTCTCAAGAGTTGAGATTCTAGCTTCTTGGCGGCGAAGGAGTCCTTCCTGGGGACAGCAACCACAACAAGAAAACTTTTGCATGCACATGAAGTCGGTGTGCTAGGAGTAGTCGTTGTCGCAAAACTGTGTGAGACTTGGTGCCTGCGGGTCAAATGACCTAGTTCAAAAGCAAAGGAGACGGAGCTCTCGAAATCCAAGGCGACGGGCTCGAGCTCAACTGAGGCGGCCCACACAGTTTGCTGATGGACACCGTTTGGTGTCATAGTTGAGGCTTGCCGACTGTATTTGCATCTGCAAAGCTAGGAGTCGCCAAGGCTGCAGAGGGTTGGGATGAGCACGGGAGTAGCAGGGACAGCGTGAGGGTATGTGAGGGAGCCCGTGGGAACGCTGCTGGAGCAGCGGATGGTGCGATAGTGGCGGGACAAGGCGACGACATTGCTGGAGCTGTGACGCAGAGCTATTCGGGCTGAAGCTGGAGTAGGGCAACGTTGTAGAGCCGGGGACCCCCCGCAAGATAGCCCCTCGCCTAGGGGGAGGTCAGCGAAGCAGGAGCTGCTAGGGTTACAAAGAGAGAGAGAGAGAGAGAGAGAGAGAGAGAGAGAGAGAGAGAGAGAGAGAGAGAGAGAGAGTAGAGAGAGGAGTGAAATAAGGTAGGTATGATGATGATGATGATATATATATAATATATATATATATATATATATATATATATATATATAATATAGAGAGAGAGAGAGAGAGAGAGAGAGAGAGAGAGAGGGGGGGGCGGAGAAGTTAATGAGAAAGAAATATGGAGGCAAGGAGAGGGAGATAGAGAGAGAGGAGTGAAATCAAGGGTAGGTATATGATATATATATAGAGAGAGAGAGAGAGAGAGAGAGAGGAGAGAGAGGGGGGGGAGGGGGGGGGGGGGGGGGGGCGAGAAGTTAATGAGAAAGAAATATGGAGGCAAGGAGAGGGAGATAGAGAGTGTAGGAGAGTGGAGGACAAAGGATAGGGAGGATGAGAGGGGATAAGTGGGATGACTTTGGTGGCCAATGAGGGCGACAGTGGTGGTGCAATGGTGGCTCCTCCTCCCAAAAGGAAGCTCGCTTCAACAAGCTCACTCCATATCCTAACTCCACTACCTCCACTCTTGAACACCCAAAAAGAAATAAATTGTATTTTTATCCAAAGAAAAAGCGCAAGCATTTCTATGACATTTGCCCTCTATGCAAGTCAATTAGGGAATCTCTATGACCTTTGCCTTTTAGGTAAGCCAAGAAGTGAGTTTGTTTCACACTATAAGTGCTCTAATAAAACATCTCAAATTTCTCAAACTCTAATCAAAAAATAATTCATCTCTTTCTCATTTATGTAATTTGGGGGGGGGGGGGGGGGGGGGGAGGGCTCGTTCATAAGTGTCACGGGGCTATTTCTCGAATGATTGGGCAAAAATGTAACGTCCCCAACCTCTCTCGCTTGGGACTCGATCTCACACCTCTCGCTTGAGACTCGCGCTCCCTATCCAGCCCGCATGTTGCGCTTGCTTGAAATGCTTGTGAGTGCAGTGCTATAAAAGTCTTACCCCCTCTGCTGTTTGATCCGACGGCCCAAAGCCTCCCGCCTTGCCAAAAACGCGCCCCTGCCGTAGTTCCCATGAATGACACCCCGTGTCACTTATAAAGAGAGAAGGGGGGCGGGGGGCAATCGCCAAAACACTAAGAGCCTTGTCGCATGTGCTCATGCTTCCTCACGCAACCACGCTCTAAATCACAAGGGATGTTAATAAGTGCGGCCAAACGGTGGGAAGGGCAAGAAAAAGACTGATTTGAGCTCATGAACACGAATAGATAAACAGACATCCAAACTACATTGGCGCATTACATGGGACAATTTGGACATTATATTAATGTGGAGGTCAGTTTTCAATGGCACGCCCTAGTTTTCCGCGTCGATCCCACAGCTTGATATTCATTGAAGACCCCGTGTCCTGAGGGGCACGTTGGCATCATATTATGTTGTTGTTCACCTGCATTACTGCTCAGCAGAAGCCGGATATTTTTGTGGATTCTGGTGCATTACTGCTCGAGGACTCTTATTACCATCATGCGCTCATGGGTAATCATGCAGCGAATCCTTCAAAGATCTCGACATATCGTTTGTATCTGGTCGTATCTCCAACTACATCAAGAGTATAAGTAGATGCTATTCTGTAGGGATTATACTGGCTGCTCGCTGAATTAGCAACCTGAATATGGCGCCACCTCACTATCTGGAGGACTTGCGTCGAAGAATTGAGGCTTCCTTCATGAAGCTGGAAGCAATGGACATGCACGGGTGGCAGGCGGAGCAACAGCGTCTCGAGGCCAAAATAGAGGGAGTTTGTCCAGAGCTGGAGTCTATGCACACGAACGTAAGCATCACCCAGGTTGCAGGTGGGTAAGAATGATAATTATGAACGGACGGATGTATATGGTCGTGAAGCAGGAACTAACTACATGAGATACATATTAAGAGAATTGTTTCTTGATGAAGTTGGGTAATGCGCTGCAGGTGGGAGTGCTGTTGCAGCAGGTGGAGCAATGGCCATGCTGGGTGCTGCTCTGGCTCCGTTTACATTCGGCATTACCTTACCGTTGTGGCGGCGGGAGTGGCGCTGGGTGCTGCAGGCGGTCTCACCACCGCGGGTGGACATCTGACGCAGAAGCTCGTGTCCAATACTCGGTCTTCTGCAGAAACTCCATCATGTGATGCACCTGAAGGGTATAAAGCTTATCTCAGACGTGCTCCCTATACAGCAGCAGCTTGACGCGAACCGAATACAAAGCGTCTTGAAGAGGCTTCTCCAGAGCGGAAAGGTTCAAGAAGAACTTTGAGCTGGATGGTCCCCCCAGTTTACTGAGTGAGTAACGGTGAGCTGCGGGAGTGGGTGCAGAAGCAAGGCGTGCATGTCCGTGCTTTCTTGTGTTATGGCGACGAGTAACCTCGTAGGGAAGGCTATCTCAGGCGAGGTCACGGCCGCTGTGCCGCTTCTGAGCATCGGAAATGGCGTATGGGACATCGTGCAACGGGTGCAGAGACTGCAGCAGAGCTGCCACGCTGCCAAGGTGGTCCGCGAAAATCTTCAGCTCATGCAGGATGTTTTCTGTCTCAGCTTCGTGCATCTGCTACTATTGATATAGGCTCTCTTGTACCCCTTGCACGTTAATATTGATGTAGTGCTCCGTCTTTTAAATCTATCTCGTACGAGCCTTCTAATGAGCCTCGATCGTAAATTGTTTTTTGGGAAAATTACCAAAATACCCTCTAATTTGTGGAAATTCCCAAACTTACCCTTCAAATTTTAAAAAATTCCCAATATATCCTTCATATTTTGTCAAAATTTCCCAAAATGCCTTTCAAATTTTCCAAAATTCCAAAATACCCCGGGTTGTGAGAGTAATCGAAGATAAAAATATATGTACCTTTTCATAAGAAGACTGATTGTCTATAAATACAAGGTACTAAAACTAGAATTTGACCTGGTTATGTAGGCTTTGGAGATGAATTGCTTCATTATTTTTACACATAATTGTCTTTACATAATTGCCATGTAATTTCTTAGGCATTACATGCCAAGCACTAAACAACAGTTCTCCATTGTCAAAGAACAATAAAGATTAGGAATCTTGAGCAATCCAACTGAAATAGATAGAAGGGTATTTTGGGAATTTTTTAAATTTGAGGGGTATTTTTGGAACTTCCACAAATTAGAGGGGTATTTTGGTAATTTTTCCTTGTTTTTTTGCCAAACATGAAGATGAGTTTTTTATGGGAGTTGTTCCTCAGCTCAAAACGATGCTGATATATATTCATATAAAAGTAAAATGCTCTAAATGTGCTGGGAGTCCTCGGTGTTCGAAAACTAGGCTTGTTTGGTGGGCCTTTGCCCTACATTATTTGATAGATTTTGGAGTGCAGTTGGTTACATGGTTAGTTGGTTATGATTGCTGTCATCTTGGGTTTCGTTGTGGTGACACGAGAAAATGAGTAGAACATATTGATAGGCACTAATAATAGCTCTATTTGGGACTTGATGAGCATTGGGAAGAAGCAAGTTGTGTCCCATAGTGCTCCATATACGAGAAAGGGCTAATTGAATCGAGCAAAAAGGTTGCAACTTAACTTACTTTGGTAGTTGTTTGCAGATTGCACCATTCAACCTAGTAATATCGAGACTATTTAGTCTCTAAATCATGGAACCATCTTTGAGACACCCATCTTATTCTCAATCAAGCGTAGTTAATTTTCCTTTATTTCAATATATAGTTTGACTTGTCAAACTCTGAGAAAAGAAATGCATGTCTTCTTGATATATTGATACGTTGATCGAAATTGAGCATGCACTGGTGAGGAAAACCTATGGCTAAATTAAATTTAAGGGAGCTTTGACAAACTAGAAGACACAGAAAGCATAAACAGACTATAAAAATTGAATTACACTATCGACCTGATAATCGTGAGTGAATCCAATGTGCAAGCTGGGGAACAATTGAGTTAGCTACAAAAAAGCAATGTGAATAGTTAAACATATCGTCTTGCAATGAAACATCACAGATTGAAAATGCAAAGTATACAGTGCACGTCATGCAGATGTGCCATACAAAAGTACGGTGGAGAGCTGGCATTGTGGTCTCTCCAAAAATTATAAGAAACGGAAGCCGTGCCTTGTCCCGTAGCGTTTATGTCTTCCGACAAGAAAACGCATAGCATGGGGTGTTGGATGCAGATAACGAATCTTGTAGTGTTGTCGAGATGGAGTCGCGCTTGTGCGATTGAAACGTCGAGTGTTGTGAATATATGTCCCCCGCGTCAGACAAAAAACATGCATTAAGACAAATACAAGAGATATGGCATATTGATTAAGCTTAAAGGGAAGCAGATTCAATTTTATATTCTATGTCGAATGTTTGCGACATAAAGAGTTATGGGTGCTTTTTGATAGATTTTCCTTTGTTAGAATTTCACTATCTCTCTCTGCTTGATTGCCAATTCTTTCTCTTGTTTTATGTTGTAGCCAATCTCCTATTTGCAGTGCGTCCTCTTCTTGTAGATGAAGCAGGACTTCTCGCAACTCGTCGGCCATGCAGTATTATGCTATCATATGTAGGGTATGTCCTCAAGATGTCTAGGAGTCTTTCCAATCACAAGGTTCTGTTTATGGGATCGGCCGATACTTGAATCTAACCTTGAAAAGAGAACTCCATGCTACGAACTTGCATCGGCCAAACAATACGTTCGCTTGCTGCTTTCCCTATGCATGATAACGGGCTTGTTAAGTTCAGTGTCCCCAAAGAGGAAGACACCATATTTACTCCGTTCATCACTATTGCAAATGCGGATCTGGCAAACTTTGTACTTGTTTACTTTAGTGCTAGATACATGATGTCAATCTGCATATGTTCTGTTATATTCTATAGATGTTTTATAGCAACGTCCTCCAAGCAAGTCTAGTTAGCACAAAAGGGTGTGTGTCAGAGAAAATGGCCAGGATGCAATGTGTGTGACATGAGGCTTACGATGAGTATGTGTAGAGGATTTATCCAAGGCATTGAGTCTTAGAAGTGAACGGACTCTAGGAGGATGCCTTGTGGAGAACGGTTGTCAGAGTATCAAAATCTACATCATGGACTGAATGCTCTTAAAACATCCCTCATCTACCCAAGCCTGGGAGGTCTGGCACCGGCACAAGGAGTCTTCGCAACCAGCCTATCAAGGTGTTGGCTAGTCAACCATGAGTAGTGGAACAGCCAACCATGAATAGCTGACACTAAACACGAGCAGAGACACACACACACACACACATATACATCCAGAAACTCCAAGAGAGCAAGGCACGCATGAGAGGCAAGGCAACAAATGAGGACTCACAATATGCTCTCTCTCTCTCTCTCTCTCTCTCTCTCTCTCTCTCTCTCTCTCTCTCTCTCTCTCTCTGTGAATGGAACTAAGGATAAACTCCTTAAGCTGTCCCTTAATCCTGTCTCCATGCTTCTCTAGAGGTGTTGAAATTTCCAAAGTCAATTGGCAAACAATTCTTGAAGCACAATGCTCTAGCTATATTGATGAATAGCCTAATATGCATGTCAATACTAAAGATATAATTCAATAATATTATCAATCTTGATTGACATTTGTCCAAGGAGTCTTTATGGTGCACTTTGTAGATTCAATGGTGAGACGCGGGATGTTCAAGCATTTTGCCATTGGACTCATGCAAGAGGCAATTCGTGCATACTAAACTATCGCAAGAAATTGATGGAGATAGTTGTTAGATTCTGGGTTGAGCATGCTAGGGTGTCTTCAAAAAAAAAAATACATTGCTTGATAGTGTACTGGGTACAACTACCACAAGGAGTATTCATTTTACTTGCTTGTATTTTCATTAGGAAAATTTTGGACTCTCAAATGGACCCTATAAGGACTTTGACTTTCTCCCTGTTGTCCAAAACGGACGCACAATTAAACTTTTACACATGAAATCAAAACTTGTCGGACCTTTTGGATTTCGAATATACTCATAGAGATCTATCCATTGATATACAGCATGCCATGAGATTCCTTAAATTATAGAAGATTTAAGTTTTTGATGTGACAACTCTGTCTTATAAATGAAATCTCTCCCCACATTTCAGCTTCAGTGAAGAAGCCATAACTTCTACAAATCAACTCCAAATTTGTTAGAGTTCAAGAATTTAGAACCTACTTCCAATGATTTGGTTGATAGGGTTTTGACAATACATTTATGTACTTCATCGGGTTGTCCACTTTGGACAAGAGAGGCAAAGTCAAACCTCTTTATAGGGCGCCCTCTTTGAGAGTCCAAATTTCCCTAATGAAACCTAGTCTCTGGAAGAAACTGTCTCCCGATCTTTTTCTCTGGTGAATGGAGTGTTGAAAGCTATTTTGTAGACTTTTGAAGATATGTGCAGACTAATGAGAAATGGATTCATGTTTGGCAATGCTTTCAGTGTCACATGCATGCCAAGTGTGACTGCTTTCATAAGCATGTCCACCGTCTAGCTAGGATATCATCCCTAATTGGAACACTTATGTTTGCAAGCTATGTCCAACATTACAAAGGCAAGAAAGCCATCTCTTGGGATCATTTGATAGAATGTGAAGCGAGACCGTGTGTTCAATCCAACACAGAAAAGAAGCTATAAAGACTTTCAATACCACATAAGTGGTAAAGTACCATACATCATGTAGAAATCAAAAAGGAAAATTTGAGGGAGTGTGTTTTTATGCCCAAAGTTCACTATAACATATGCGCGGTATTATCGCTCACATTACCGCAAAAAAACAAACAAACTTGAAATATAAAAATTCCCGTACACGGCAAACACTGCGGCAAAGCTGGCGGTAATGGTCTAGCGCTAACTGATGCGGTAATGGATGCGGCAATATTTCCGCCAATATTACCGCGTGCTTTGCTGCAATAGTACCCTCACATATTACCGCGTCAGGCTTATCGTGAGCATTACCGCAAAGGGATTTATTATAAAAAAACAGACGACCGTTTGGATTGTCCTTTGCAGGACCATCCAAAAGGTCATCTATTTTTTTATTTATTTTAGTTATTTTACAAAATTATTATTAATTACAACAAAATATCACAATTGGACAATACATTGAGCCAAAAAAAGATTGATAATTTCATTTACATAAGTGGAATTACAATTGGGGGAGGTATTGAGCCAAAAAATGATAGGTATTGCACTTACATAAAGGGCAAAAAAAAGCCCGCGTGTACAAAATAGAGTATGGTCATGTGGGATAGGGCAAACGGGGCCCGCGTATACAAAATAGAGGATGCTCATGGGGGAGTTGGCGGCATTTCACGTGGAACTCCTTGACTCTGCAAAACCATAAAAAAGAAACAATTAACACTTTGTTATTTAATATTTGATATAAAATCAACAATTTGATTATTTAGATAAGATTAAACTTACATGTTGCAGACTTCTGCACGCATTTTCGAACTCCTCTCGAGAGATCATTTGATTTTCAAACAACCAACACCAAGTTTGATACTCGGTATGGTTCTCTCTATATCTCTGCACTTCTCTGGTCGAGCGACTCATGGTAATGTTATACTGACAAAAAATAGCAACCAATTAATTAAATGAAAAACATTAGATTTTTTATAATAAAACTAATATTTTTACTTACATATTTGTCTTTCCAAGCCTTTTTTCCTCCCGAACCATAATGCGTAGGAGTCTGATGGGATCTAGCCTCAACTTGATGCGTATACATCCTCGCACCAGTTGCCCTTTCGTCCTCTTTCTCGCCCATAGCGGTCTCCCACTCCACATCATGGACATTTCCTGGCCGATAGCTATGCTCTGGAGACTCCATTGTCTTCTTTGCCGCTCTCCTCACACTAGATTTTTTGTTCTTCAGAAATGTTTTGACATGCTCTTGCAACCATTTCCTTGAGAATTGTTGCCCTTCAGGGTTGGGGAAACGCATGTGCATGGTTGTCTCTATATATGTGAGGTTGTAGGGATCTTGCTGATCAAATTTGAGAAAACAATTGATATATTTGGAGTGGATTAATTGGTTGACGTGTGTGCCGAATCTCCTGTCCTGTGCTGTCCCAAGATCCACCATACCTCCTCTATGAACCTGGTAGTATAACGCGCGAGCATCTGGTGAAGGCATGTCATGGTCCTCATCTTCTGTTGGAGCAGGGAGCGGTGACTGTGGAGGAGAATCTATAGTACTTCCCCCCCCCCCCCCCCAAAACAACAACTAGCTCCGCTCCCTCGTCGAGATCGACCGGCGCTAGCGCTCGAGCTGCCCTGACGTTGACTGCCAGAAGAGCGCCGACATGAATCTGGGACAGAAGGTGGGATAGGTGATGGATAGGTGGACACCCGTGGCGTCGGGCCCTCTGGCGTCGCACCCAACGGCGTCGGACCCTGGGGCGTTGGACCCTGTGAAGGAAAAGTTGAACTTGGAGCTGTAGCTGGAAAACTCTGCAGGTATGGAGTGAGTGCCACGAGTCGGAGTAGAGACCTCTGGTAATCCAAAAGCTGCTAGCTGCGCCGGTGAATGGCGCTGTGTAAGGGTCTACTGTGAACCTAACCACTCAGCCCGAAGACGCAATGCCCTCTCCACATCTGGATCGGTCACAGGTACGGCAGTGGACCCACCTAGAGCGTCCCGAAACCAGTCGAACCCTGATGATGACTGCTGAGACGACGGCTATGAATGATAGGCAGAGAGAGCATTGGGCTATGACATCGCGTGTACCATGAAATCCTCAATGCTGCGAAAGCGTGGTGTGGAAGAAGAAGACATGGTCTGCATTTATTACGACAAAGATTAAACTAGGGTATAAAATTTGAATATATGATTAAAAATTTATACATTGATTTTTTTCAAACATTGGATTTTTTAAAATTGGATTCTCTATAGTATCCAATGTTGAAAGAATCCAATGTGGAAAGAATCCAATGTGGAAAGAATCCAATGTGTGTCTACAACCTATAAAAGAGTCTTGCAAAGCCTCGAGTGCTAATAAGATATTAGTGTGTGTATTGACTAATAAGAGATTATTGTGTTTATGATTAGTGTGATCGATTGCGTGATCACTTGGACGGTCATTGGGGCCTAATACGTCACCTATGACTTAATCATGGAGGTATGTTTCTGTTTTTGTGTTGATTGTTGTTTAATTTAACATAATTAGTGTGTGTTTTAGTGTTGGGTTGTGTAATTGGCTTGTGCACACACTAATTAGTGTGTGCATTGGATTGTGTAATTGGCTTGTGCACACACTAATTAGTGTGTTTTAACATAAACTAATTAGTGTGTACATTAGATTGTGCACACACTAATTATTGTGTGTTAACATACACTAATTAGTGTGTGCATTGGCTTGTGTAATTGGACTAATCACACACTAATTAGTGTGTGCATTGGCCAATTCCATAGGTCAATGCACACACTAAATAGTGTGTGTATTGAACAAACACATTGGCCAATGCACACACTAATCACATACACTAAATAATGTGTGTATTGGCCAATCCAATTGACCAATGCACTGTTAGGAAATAAGACGTAGCTAAATAGATAATTGAGTAGATTACTTAATGGAGAGAGACAGATTTATATACACGAGATTATAGAGTAGAGAGAGAGAGTACACACGATATACGTGATTCACCCAATGTGGGCTACGTCCACGGGAAAGCAGCCACTCAATGGCTTTAGTACTTCAAAACAAGAAGTAGTTTACAAAGGGATTATACCCTTAATGGAGCTCCCGCCTTGCTTCACTCTCACCACCTCACACTCACCTTGTTGCATCAACTTCACACTATGAAATGTGTGTAGAAATGGCCTCCTTTTATAGGCCAAAAGGGCTACCCTCTTTTATGAGAGACAGCCATGTGTAGCCGCCCTTGTGCGAATAAGTCCAAATCGGACCTCCAATCCGCCTATGTGTGGCCGCCCTTGAGAAGACAAGTCCGCTTTTGAATTCGGCCACCGGCCATTGACTTCCGACCACCGGCCATCGGCCATTGACTACCGGCCACCGCCCAACCGACCGGTTGTTTTCCGACCACTTTCCGGCCGCGTCCGGCCATAATATTTTGACGAAAAAGAATATTCCGGCGAAAAAAAGTATCGGGGCCTCCGCCCCCGAGGCCTTTAAAGTTGCCCTTGATTCTTGTCCGTGAAAATTTTGGTTTCCGGTGAGTGATTTTCCTTCACGCACGATGGCTTCTCCTCATAATGGGGGCCTTACAAATGTGCGCTTTTACCACAGAAAATTACAAGGGTAAATCAGGCTCCATACTTAACAATCTCCCACTTGGAGACTGATCTCCAAACCAAACCTGTGACTGCTTTCCATCTGGCTTCTTATCCTTGAATGCCGATTGAAGATGAGCAAAAGCTCAACTTCTCCTTGTTGACCACCTTTGTAAACATGTCTGCAGGATTTTCACTTGTATGCACCTTTCCTAGCTTTAGTTGTCCCTCTTCCAAAAGAGTGCGTATGAAGTGATATCTCACCTCAATGTGCTTTGTCCTTGAATGAAAGGTTGACTTCTTCGCAAGATGGATAGCACTTTGGCTATCACTATACAAGACACAATTGTCTTGTTTGAATCCAAGCTCTTCTAAGAATCTGTGAAGCCACAGAATTTCTTTGCTTGCCTCCGTCATTGCTACATACTCTGCTTCCGTGGTAGAAAGTGAAACCACTTTCTGCAGCTTTGAAGCCCAGCTTACTGCTGTGCCTCCAACCGTGAACACATAGCCAGTAGTGCTCCTTCGAGTATCTTTGTCACCTACCATATCTGCATCAGCATACCCTTCTAGAAAAATATCAGCTCCTCCAAAATACAAAGCATTTGTTGTTGTCCCTTTTAAATACCTAAGTATCCACTTCACAGCTTGCCAATGCTCTTTACCTGGGTTGTCCATGAACCTACTCACAACTCCCACTGCATGTGCAATGTCTGGCCTTGTCCAGACCATAGCATACATTAGAGAACCTACCGCTGCAACATATGGAACTTTAGACATATAGGCTATCTCCTCTTGTGTCTTTGGACACATATCCTTAGTTAGTTTAAAATGACCAGCCAAAGGTGTAGAAACTGGTTTTGCATTTTGCATTGCAAACCTTTCTAGTACCTTCTTGATGTAATCTTCTTGAGATAGCTTTATTGTCTTCTTCGTCCTGTCCCTTGATATTTTCATACCAAGTATCCTCTTTGCAGCACCTAAATCTTTCATTGAAAAAGATTTGGACAGCTTCTCTTTTAGGTCTTTGATGTCCTGCATGTTAGCACTTGCAATCAACATGTCATCAACATACAACATTAGGATGATGAATTTCCCATCTCCCAAATCCTCTGTGTAGACGCAGTGATCCGAATTGCATCTTGTGAATCCATGATCCAACATCCATCGATCAAACTTCAAGTACCATTGTCTTGATGCTTGCTTTAAACCATACAAGCTCTTCTTTAATCTACAAACCATTTTCTCCTTACCTTTTACTTCATACCCCTTTGGTTGAAGCATGTAGATTTCCTCCTCTAAGTCACCGTGAGGGAATGCCGTATTTACATCCATTTGCTCGAGATTTAGATCATGAGCAGCCACAAGGCTTAAGACAAGCCTAATTGAGTTCATTTTTACAACAGGAGAAAATATTTCATTGAAGTCAATACCTTTCTTTTGAGAAAAACCTTTTACCACAAGCCTAGACTTGTACCTTTTCTTCCCACCTTCTTCTTCCTTTAGCTTCTACACCCATTTGTTTTGAAGTGCCCGCTTACCTTTAGGCAACTCAACCAAATCCCATGTTTGGTTGCGATGTAGTGAGTCCATCTCCACTTGCATGCTCTTCGTCCATTCTTCTTTGGATTCATGTTGCATAGCTTCTTCATATGATTCCGGCTCTCCAGAATCTGAGATCAAGACATGGTTGAAGGAAGGAACAAACCTTTCTGGACGTCTACTTGCTCTTGTAGATCTTCGGGGAATAGGTTGAGGCTCCTCATTTGGTTGACGTTGTTGCACATTGTCACCGTTTGCAGTCCTTGAGTCTTCACCGTCCTCAAGCTCCATGTACTCATCACCTGTTTCTTTTGTTTGTTTTCTTTCCAAGTAATCTTTGTACATATTTTGTTCGTTAAAAATTACATCCCTACTCCTTAAGATTTTACCATCTTCAGGATTCCATAGGCGATACCCAAAGTCTCCTTCTCCATAGCCAATGAAGAAACACTTTTTGGACTTTGCATCTAACTTTGATCTTAGGCTTCTATCTATGTGCATGAAAGACTCACACCCAAACACTTTGAGAAATGCATAATTCATCGGTTTACCTGTCCATGCCTCTTCTGAAACTCCCCCATCCAATGCCGTTGAGGGTGACCGATTGATTAAGTACACAGACGTACTTACAGCTTCCGCCCAAAGCTCAAGCGGTAGGCCTGCATGTAGCCGCATGCTTCGTGCTCGTTCCATGATTGTCCTGTTCATCCTTTCCGAAATCCCATTTTTTGAGGTGTCCTTGGGGTTGTCCTTTGCCTCCGAATGCCATTGCTAGAACAAAATCTTTCAAAAGCTTGGCTGCAATATTAGCCTCCATTGTCGGATCTGAGGCATTTAACCTTGGTACTTGTTTCATTCTCCACAAAGGCTTTCCACCTTTGAAATATGGAAAATACATCGGATTTATTCTTCATGACATAAACCCATGTTTTTCTAGTCACATCGTCTATGAATGTTACATAGTACAATGAGCCACCAAGTGATGGTGTACTTGCAGGACCCCAAACATCAGAATGAACCAACTCAAGTTTTTTATTTTTTCTTTCATTTCCTGATTTTTGAAATTTTACCCTCTTTTGTTTACCATAAACACAATCTTCACAGAACTCTAAGTCCACTTCTTTCAAACCTGGTAGAAGCTTCTTTGTTTGAAGGATTTGCATTCCTTTGGCACTCATATGCCCAAGTCGATAGTGCCACACCACACTGTCAACTTCTGTAGTTGCTGCACAAGCTGAAGGTTGTGTGCTAACAGTACACAAGTAAAGTGTACCGACTTTTTCACCCTTGGCAACCACCAAAGATCCCTTTGAGATCTTCCACCGTTTGTTTCCGAATGCAATGTTGTGACCTTCATCGTCCAATTGTCCTGTAGAGATCAAATTTTTGCGAAGAGAAGGAACATGCCTAACATCTTTAAGCTTCCATTCATTTCCGTTAGCAGTTTTGCAATGTTGATAGTTTTTGCCGTTGAACTTCTCTATCTTGAGCTTCCCTTCCTCCGCCATAACTCCCACTCAATTCAAGGAATCCTTTCCTTGAGATAATTTAGCTACGAGCAACCCTTTCTCTGATACCATTTGTTAGGAAATAAGACGTAGCTAAATAGATAATTGAGTAGATTACTTAATGGAGAGAGACAGATTTATATACACGAGATTTTAGAGTAGAGAGAGAGAGAGAGAGAGTACACAGGATATACGTGGTTCACCCAATGTGGGCTACGTCCACGGGAAAGTAGCCACTCAATGGCTTTAGTACTTCAAAACAAGAAGTAGTTTACAAAGGGATTATACCCTTAATGGAGCTCCCGCCTTGCTTCACCTCACCACCTCACACTCACCTTGTTGCATCAACTTCACACTATGAAATGTGTGTAGAAATGGCCTCCTTTTATAGGCCAAAAGGGCTGCCCTCACTTATGAGAGACAGCCATGTGTAGCCGCCCTTGTGCGAATAAGTCCAAATCGGACCCTCCAATCCGCCCATGTGTGGCCACCCTTGAGAAGACAAGTCCGCTTTTGAATTCAGCCACCGGCCATTGATTTCCGACCACCGGTCATCGGCCATTGACTACCGGCCATCGGCCAACCGACCGGTTGTTTTTCGATCAATTTCCGGCCGCCGTCCGGCCATAATATTCCGGCGAAAAAGAATATTCCTGCGAAAAAAAGTATCGGGAGCCTCCGCCCCCGAGGCCTTTAAAGTTGCCCCTGATTCTTGTCTGTGAAAATTTTGGTTTCCGGTGAGTGATTTTCCTTCACGCACGATGGCTTCTCCTCATAATCGGGGCCTTACAAATGGGCGCTTTTACCACAGAAAATTACAAGGGTAAATCACGCTCCACACTTAACATGCACACACTAATCCAAAACTAATTAATGTGTGCATTGACCAATCACATTGGCCAATGCACACACTAATAGCACACTAATTAGTGTGTACATTGACCAATCACATTGGTCAATGCACACACTAATCACACACAAACTAGTGTGTGTTAATGAGCACTAATTAGTGTGTGCATTGACTAATCACATTGGCCAATGCACACACTAATTAGTGTGTGCATTGACCAATCACATTGGCCAATGCACACACTAATAGCACACTAATTAGTGTGTACATTGACCAATCACATTGGTCAATGCACACACTAATCACACACTAATTAGTGTGTGAATTGGCCAACCCCATTGGCCAATGCACACACTAATAACACACTAATTTGTGTGTGCATTGACCAATCACATTGACCGATGCACACACTAATTAGTGTGTACATTGACCAATCACATTCGTCAATGGACACACTAATCACACACAAATTAGTGTGTGTTAATGAGCACTAATTAGTGTGTGCATTGACCAATCACATTGGCCAATGCACACACTAATAACACACTAATTAGTGTGTACATTGACCAATCACATTGGTCAATGCACACACTAATCACACACTAATTAGTGTGTGAATTGGCCAACCCCATTGGCCAATGCACACACTTATTAATGTGTGCATTGACCAATCACATTGGCCAATGCACACACTAATAGCACACTAATTAGTGTGTACATTGGCCAATGTGATTGGTCAATGCACACACTAATCACACACAAATTAGTGTGTGTTAATGAGCACTAATTAGTGTGTGCATTGACCAATCACATTGGCCAATGCACACACTAATAACACACTAATTAGTGTGTGCATTGACCAATCACATTGGACAATGCACACACTAATTAGTGTGTGCATTGACCAATCACATTGGTCAATGCACACACTAATTAGTGTGTGTTAACACACACTAATGAGTGTGTGCATGGCCAATCTCAAAATTTAACATATTAGGTTATGCAAGTTATAAAATCTAACAAGTTTAGATTTTGCAAGTAACTAATAATTAACAAATTTAAGTTTTGGTGTGTCTTTACTTACACTAATTAGTGTGTGCATTAGAATAATGCACACACTCATTAGTGTGTGTAAAGAACACATGCACTAATTAGTGTGTGCATTGGCTTGTGTAATTTGAATAATCACACACTAATTAGTGTGTGCATTGGCCAATTCCATTTGTCAATGTATACTCTAATCACACACTAAATAGTGTGTGTATTGACCAATCACATTGGCCAATGCACACACTAATCACATACACTAATTAATGTGTGTATTGATCAATCCAATTGACCAATGCACACACTAATCCAAAACTAATTAATGTGTGCATTGACCAATCACATTGGCCAATGCACACATTAAAAGCACACTAATTAGTGTGTCCATTGACCAATCACATTGGTCAATGCACACACTAATCACACACAAATTAGTGTGTGTTAATGAGCACTAATTAGTGTGTGCATTGACCAATCACATTGGCCAATGCACACACTAATCACACACAAATTAGTGTGTGTTAATGAGAAATCACATTGGCCAATGCATACACTAATAACACACTAATTAGTGTATGCATTGACCAATGCACACACTAATAGCACACTAATTAGTGTGTATATTGACCAATCACATTGGTCAATGCACACACTAATCACACACAAATTAGTGTGTGTTAATGAGCACTAATTAGTGTGTGAATTGACCAATCACATTGGCCAATGCACACACTAATCACACACAAATTGGTGTGTGTTAATGAGAAATCACATTGACCAATGCATACACTAATAACACACTAATTAGTGTATGCATTGACCAATCACATTGACCAATGCACACACTAATAGCACACTAATTAGTGTGTACATTGACCAATCACATTGGTCAATGCACACACTAATCACACACTAATTAGTGTGTGAATTGGCCAACCCCATTTGCCAATGCACACAGTAATTAGTGTGTGCATTGATCAATCACATTGGCCAATGCACACACTAATAGCACACTAATTAGTGTGTACATTAACCAATCACATTGGTCAATGCACACACAAATTAGTGTGTGTTAATGAGCACTAATTAGTGTGTGCATTGAGAAATCACATTGGCCGATGCACACACTAATAACACACTAATTAGTGTGTGCATTGACCAATCACATTGGCCAATGCACACACTAATTAGTGTCTACATTGACCAATCACATTGGTCAATGCACACACTAATTACACACTAATTAGTGTGTGAATTGACCAATCACATTGGCCAATGCACACACTAATAACACACTAATTAGTGTGCGCATTGACCAATCACATTGGCCTTAGTGTGTGCATTGACCAATCACATTAGCCAATGTACACACTAATTAGTGTGTGCATTGACCAATCACATTGGCCAATGCACACACTAATAGCACACTAATTAGTGTGTACATTGACCAATCACATTGGTCAATGCACACACTAATCACACACAAATTAGTGTGTGTTAATGAGCACTAATTAGTGTGTGCATTGACCAATCACATTGGCCAACGCACACACTAATAACACACTAATTAGTGTGTGCATTGACCAATCACATTGGCCAATACACAGACTAATAACACACTAATTAGTGTGTCCATTGACCAACCACATTGGTCAATGCTCACACTAATCACACACTAATTAGTGTGTGCATGGCCAATCCCAAATTTAACATATTAGGTTATGCAAGTAATAAACATAACAAGTTTAGATTTTGCAAGTAACTAATAATGAACAAATTTATGTTTTGGTGTGTCTTTACTTACACTAATTAGTGTGTGTAAAGAACACATGCACTAATTAGTGTGTGTAATTAGTGTGTGTAAAGAACACATGCACTAATTAGTGTGTGTAATTAGTGTGTAAAGAATGTACACATGCACTAATTAGTGTGTGTAATTAGTGTGTAAAGAACGTACACATGCACTAATTAGTGTGTGTGTGTATGCATGTGTGTGCATGCGTGTGTATGAGTGTATACGTGTGTGTATGCATATGTGTGTATGCGTGTGAAAAAATCAAAAAACATAACAACAAAACTTACATGGAATTGAAGCGCTTGTTGGGAGAGGGTAGGAGAGTGGAAGAGTAGAGATGGTGGAGAGTATAAGAGTAGAGATGGAGGTAGAGCTCAAGGTTGTGAGGTTCGTGCTCTCGGCTTCTGTGGAGAAGACGATGAAATTCGAATTTTAGGGCTTTGAACTTCGCGGGGCACGTGGGTGCCCCTATTTATTAAAAAAATTGAAATTTGATTTTCCGCTCCTATTACCGCAAGCATTACAGCGTGCCTTACCGCGCTTATTACCACACCTATTACCGCGGCGCAAATTCGGGCCAAATAAACAGATGGCCACGTTCTGACGTTATTACTATTGATCCTCACAATCTATTGGTACTATGTTTTTTATAAAATATATATAAAATGAAAGTATTTCTAGTACTTTGAAATTGACATTTTTACCTAAATGGTTAATTTTTACTTTCTACTGATATTTTATTAACATTCTTTGGTAATTTGATTTTAATTAGTGTATGTAATTTATTAATGTAGGTTGTTTGGGATGATTTTGGCCCATCCAGTGAACTGGATAGATCACAGTGGTTGGCCGAGCGATTACCATGCCCATGCGTGCGGTGCAAATGTGTCATTGCTCGACTTCGACGGATATGCATGAGTCATGTAGAAGATTATGGACTATGGGACGATCCTCGCAAGCGTGTACGGATGGAAACAAACGATTCGTGAATTGTTGCGGCTATTGACGTCACCCCACATTGGCGTGTGGTTGGTGGAGGAGGGGAAAGGAGGGTGGAAGAGCGCATGCGCCAGGAATCCTCTAGAGAGGGAGGAAGCACATCAAATCAGCCAAGTACTGCTGCTTCCTCTTATCCAAGTGACCACATCCCATCTCCTTACGTGGATGCAGAAGACGACCATTTTCATACAATGGTTGAGGATCTCTTTGCACGAGAGGAGGAGCATGAACCAGAGTGTGCATGCGAAGAAGCTTTCGAGCGAACGAGGAGTGAGATACTCGATTCGGCACACACTGCACTATATGATAGATGCTCTTACTCCATTTTAAGGGCTTCTCTCGAAGTCCTTAACCTTCAGGCGATGTTTGGATGGAGCAATACTAGTGTCGATGCACTTTTGAGGTATGTTTACAGATTGTGAAGGATGCTTGTGGAGTGCATAAATTAGCTTCTAATGTACTTTCTTCTTGTGATAGGTTGATAGGAAAGATGCTGCCAGCTGGCAATCACATGCCAAAGGACAGACAAAAAGCCCGCAAAGTGGTGACTGCATTAGGGATGGATTATGATCGCATTCATGCTTGCATGAACGATTGTGTGCTCTTTCATAATGAGCATGCCGATTGTGACACATGTCCATCGTGCGGGGAGCCTAGGTTCAAAGAAGGAATGCAAAGCAACAGAATTCCACGTAAAGTTTTGAGGCATTTTCCACTCATCCCTCGCATCCAACACATGTTTAGATCGAAGGGTACGAGCGAGCTTTTGAGTTGGCATGCAAAAAACCGCTCCACAGATGGTATTATGAGAGTGCCAGCTGACTCACCAGCGTGGAAGCACATAGAGGACACATGGCCAGAGTTCAGGGATGAGCCTCGTCACTTGAGGATTGGGTTAGCTAGCGATGGAGTGAATCCATTTGGGCACCACTCTACTTCATGGAGCACTTGGCGGGTGGTTGTTGTAAACTACAATATTCCGCCTTGGGAGGCAACAAAAAAGGGAAACATTTTACTATCACTTCTCATTCCAGGAAAGCACAAGGTAAAAAACATGGATGTATATCTGCAGCCTCTTATTGATGAGCTTCAAGAACTATGGAGAGGCATAGATGTCATTGAAATTTCACGGCCACCACGAGACCGCAATGCCGTCATCAAGTGCATCCTCATGTGTACCATGCATGATTACCCAGGATTTGGAGAGGTATATGGTAAGTATGCACATGTTAATTGTACTCTTTGCTTTAGGTTTATCATCTCATGTGTAACATTTGTTTACCTCTTGGAAGGATTGGCAACATATGGACATAGTGCGTGTCCCACTTGTGGCCCTTCCCTTGTGACAGAGAGACCTCCTCTTCTTGGGAAGGTGATCTATCCCAACAACCATCGCTTCCTACCTCCTTCACATCGTAGATATGCTCCCCCTATCAATGGAGTGCAGCTGTTCCATTGGAACATGACTGATTGGGCGAAGCATTGGGAGGAGCATCATGGTACCTCACCGCCTCCCAATGGGTTGCCAAAGGGTATGTCGAGGTACTCAATCTTCTTGTCGCTCCCCTATTGGGCTTCGTTGAAAATTCAGCACTTATTGGACCCTATGCATGTATTCAAAAATGTTGGGCAAGCTATATGGGATCACATAATTGGCAAGAAGGATTCATTGGGTGCTAGGGAAGATTTAAGAGCCATTAGACGTCTCCCCCCTTCAGCCACTCCCCGCATGGGGGAGCGGGGAAAGATGATTCTCCCAAAAGCACCGTGGATAATGTCAAAGGCAGACCAAGAGCGGACAAAGCAAGTTATTGCATCCATCAGAACTCCAACGGGATATATGCGGTCACTCAAAGGTGCTTTCACAAAAACCAAAAAGGGTGGCTCCACTCAATTGTATGGATTGAAATCCCATGATTGGCATAAAATCCTTCAGGTAAGAGTAAAACAATTTGTGGTGTCTATGTGTCATTATATATAGGTTGACATTAACTAAGATGTTTTATTGCTTGTAGTTTGTACTTCCCATAACTATTAGTGGTTATGGGGACACTAAGATGAAGGCTTCAATATTCAAAGTGGGTGAGATTGTGAGGTAATGGGTTGTTTTCAAGTACTATATCATGTTGTGCATGCATGAACTTTGGAATTTTTTTTCATCTACTATATAACGTTTGCCCTGTAGATTTGTGAGCTCCAAGGAGATAGAAGTAGAAGCCATACCAGTAGCCCATCAGCTAGCAGTAGAGGCACTGTGTGCTATTGAGGATGCATTCCCACGTACAATCCTTGTTAGCCAAATACACCTATTGCTTCATCTTGTTGAGGAGATTGCCATTTGTGGGGTGGTTCACTCTAGATGGATGTTCTTCTTGGAGAGATTCTTGAAGACTTTAAAGGATTTTGTTAGATTGAGGTCACAACCAGAGGTATGCAAAATAAATACAATATAGATAGCATTTAAACGCTATGGAGTTACTAATAAAAATATGTGGTTTTAATGTTTTCATGCGAGCATGGCAGAAGGTTGGGTGGTGCAAGAGGCATTTGTGTATGTCTCACAGTATCTCATCACAGTGGATCCATCATTGCCTCGTCTGTGGAGTGAAGAAGAGGATCCTAGGAAGCACTCAACCATTCCCAGTGGAAAAGGCTCACTCTTGGTCATGGATAGAGAGTTTCGTGCCATAGTCAACAACTACTCTTTACTCAATGCCACTATCATGACCAAATGGGTCAATATGTACTTGGAAGCCCGCGCAGCTAGAGAAAGGGATAGAGATGCATGGATAAGGTCCCATGGAGGTAGACGTGCACCTCCTTTTCCTAAAGAGCTTGTAAAATATCCTGAATTTGATTCAAGTAGAGTGGATCCATAATGCCATGACCAATGCCAAAGCACAAGGAGAACAAATAAGCCCTAAAGAATGGGAGTATGCGTGAGGATGCTTGCTCAAGGTGAGTGTGTATATGTTATGTATGCATGTATGCAAATCACTTAATGAAATGCGATGTAACCTCTTATGCATTGTGATTGTAGGGTCTCATTTTCAACTTCATTTGGTCCGAAGGCCGACATTTTCGCACCCGCAAGATAGATGAGCGTCGGACCACTAATGATTGTGGCGTGATGGGAAACTTTGACACAATAACATATGAGGTCAGATATTGTGGTACTATAGAGAGAATAATCAAAGTGGATTTCAGATCTTTTCACAAAATCCTCTTTGAGTGTCGATGGTTTGCGGGTGAGGTCAAAAGACATGAAAATGGGCTCATTATGGTGGATTCCACCCAATTCCATCGGGGAAAAAATGACAACTTGGTGTATCCTAGTAGTTGCGAGCAGGTAATTTAGGCTATGTGCAATTAACTAAAATTAAACATTTAAGTTATGTATATCAGCTTATTCTTAGTGTGTGACGTACAGGTCTTTTATGTGCCATGTATATTTCAAAGAAGACTTTGGTATGTCATTCGAGTCACGCTGCGGGGTAGATCTATCTTTGCGAGAGACGGACATTGAGCCAGTAATTGATCCCATCATACCATCACCACAAGATGTAGTAGAAGTTGAAGAAGGTCAGCCAAGCCTTGCAAATAGTCATCTTGAGGAGGAGGAAGAGGGAGAAAGCGATGATGATTCTACAGGAGGTGATGGAGAGGAGAAAGAATCTCTAAATTTGTTTATTGATTTGAATACTATGGGTCTAAATATGGATCCTAGTGCTTGTAGAGATCTTATACAAGATGAGAATTAAAAAAACTCTCCATTCTTTCACTTGGTGTAGTATATGATTAATTTGCAAATGTTTCGTTATGTGCTTATGAATAGTATTTGTAATGGTTTTGTTGTGAGTTGAATGATTTATGTATAGAATTTTTAGAGTGAAAAAAGAGATTAAGTGAAGTGAGCAAGCATTCTGGAGAGTGTAGGAGTTGTATTGGATTTAAATGGAAACCCGCAGGAGGGGAAGGGGGTCCAGCCTGTCTTAGCGGTAATGTTTGCGGCAATAATCAGGGATATTTGCACGGTAATATGTGCGGTAAAGTGCCGCTTCTGCATCAAAACGATTCTCTCTGCTCATTTTGAATTCCTCTCTCTTGTTTTGCGGTAATGGCCCGCGGTAAACACCACGATCTCTCATAGTCGTTAGGTGTCTTTCCATTGTGATTTGACTCGACTTGCATATTGTTTGGGAGAAGGTAAACCTGCAAAGCTGAAACAATAGAACCCCTTAATCTCATATAAAAAATACCACCGTTATCAACTCAGCAGGGTTACTCGTAATTTGGAGTGCCTTTTGTTAATACCCATGAATTTAGCACATACTATTAAATTACATGTACAAGATTGGCATCAAATGTGAAAACTTTGATAATTCCTTTGACGTGAATAACTTTTTGAATAAGAAGAGGAAATTAGAACAACTTTCCTTCTCTTGCCCTAATTGAATTGGCTTCCCTCTTGAAAAAACAGGTCTCGGTTCAAGACTTCTGCTGCAATTTTTTCAAATTGTCTCGAACTATCTCTACCTTGTTGAGAATTCTTTTCTTATGTGTGTTATAAATTTAGAGAGTTCCAGATAAATTTCAAATTTGAAGGCGATAAAATCTACAAAACATTAAAAATTCAAAGAAATTTAATGTAACAACCTATATATATATATATATAATTATATATAATTATATATATATATATATATTATATAATATAATTATAATTATATAGATATAGATAGAGAGAGAGAGAGAGAGTCAATTCACCCGTAGATTCTCTAGTTAATGGAAAGTTTTATTTACTCGGTGAGCCTAATAACGTTTTTCACTTTGTGGATCCTGGAGTGAGCCACTTGGCCTGATCTAACTCAACCAAGATCACTTGAGATTTTTAATATTTTGGTTTGGCCGTGCAAAAAAACAGCGACTGCGTAGAAAATCTCAAGCCCAATAGCGCTACTTATCGCCTGCATTAACTGTTGACGATGCCAAAATCTCATCTTTCTTTCGACTTAGCCTCATGCTGAAGCTTCTTTGTTTTTGCACATCCGCCCACGGAAGCACTCATCTAGCTTGGAGCAACATGAGGAGAGAGAGAGAAGAGGGTCGCCAGACTTTGCGACTAAGGAAGGGGGAAAAGGATTGATTGAAGGGTGGACAAGGATAACATGAGAAAAGGTGGATTAATATAGAAAGAATTGTAGCCGCACGAATGGTGATCAAAGGACTCATAGAGAGCACAATGATCGCAGGGATATAAGATACAAGGAATATGCTAGCAATGATGACAATGATGAACATAGCGATCAAGCCTAAAATGCTAGCAAAAGGGATCGAGATGATACACACAAAGTAAAGATCATCATCTATGCAAGAGGCGGCAAGAATTTTAGGTCTGTTTTTTATGGAGCTCTCATCGTTGCAAGGTATGCCCAATATGGGTAGTCAAAACGCCATCTATCATTAAATATGGGATAGTGGTAAATCTCTAGTAGTTTTGCCCAATTGTTCATTGTCTCCCAGATGAGTGTCTCCTGCAGCAACGGCCTTCACCTGAAACATACTGACTTCTTCAATTGTAAGAAGAGAGACATCCAAGGTGTCACCTCCAAGGTTCCAAATGAGGTAATTCTTTACTTGGTGAGCCAAAGGCTCTTTTGCCTCTATTTGGTCACAGAAGAGCTTCAGAGATTCAAGTATAAGTTAAATTTAATTCAAAAAGGCCGTGCAAAGTGACACTAGTTGGCAAGAAAACAAAAGTAGTGTCCTAGCTTCGCAGAGGCCACAGTTCAAAGCTTTTTGAAAAGACAGCGGCGGTTAGAATGTTTGCAGATGCTCAACAGTTCGAAGACGAAGCTTTGCAAAGCCAGAAGTTCAACACTGCATGTCAACAGATAGAGAAGGAGAGAGTTTGAGCTCTTGTAAGCATACATACACACACACAAAGATGGAGGCAAAATCTAGTACTTCTTATTCACAAACTCAAGATAAGAGGACTAAAAAACATAAGGGAAAACATAACATGAAAAGGGAAAATAGTACAACGGTTTAGTATAAACCACTAGTGAATGAGGTGAGTAGATAAGTGTTTCATCACTCTGGTAGGTAGACCAGCTCGGTGTAGTACAATTGTAGTATCACTCGCAAAGATATGCGTATCCATGAAGGCACGTCAATGTGATAACTATTGGTGGTAGTCATCCAGGAGTCGTACATGTTGAGCTTCACATTTCAACACTTCCCTTCAAGCTCAACTCCATCTCTTGTATACCAAGCATCTTTTGAAACTGTCGTAGCTTCGTGGTTTCAAGGGCCTTTGTGACGATATCTGCAACTTGCTTATCCATCGCAACGTACTCCAAGTCGATGTCGCCTGCTAAGACCCTCTCTCTGATGAAGTGGTAGTGCACCTCAATGTGCTTTGTCAATTGCGCATGGGAAGAAAAATATCAAAAAAAATTGTAGCGCATTTGGGGCTAAACAAGGATGTCCATTGTCACCAACTCTCTTTGGTCTATGCATCGATCAATTGAAACAAATGGTACTTGACTTTATGCAAGAAGAAGGCATTGAAGAGGTCACTATTTGCAATGCGATAATCATGCTTTTGTTGTATGCGAATGATATAGTGCTTCTAGCACACACTTTAGAAGATACACAAAAGCTTATGCTTGTCATTGAGAACTTTTTCTTGCATAGTGGGCTGATTGTGAATGAATCCAAAACAAAGGTTATACTTGTGAAAACCAGAAGCCATGTATTGTGTACAACAATGAGACACTTGAAGTTGTTAAGAGCTCTGAGTACCTTGGCCTTGAGGTTTCGTCCAATCACAAGTGGCATGAATGTGCTATATGTCGTTTGGAACTGGGAAAGAGAGCATATTATGCATTTGAGAACATGTGTAATGCGGGAAACAGCGTGTTGGGTTCTCTAGAAGTATCTTTTTGATGCATTGGTGACATCGGTTCTTCTTTATGGAGTTGAAGTGTGGGGCGGGAGCATCTCAAAGTCTACTTGGAAAGAGTTTGAGAATGTTCAAAAGCATTTTCTTACAAAGTTTCTCCAAGTTAAGACACAAACACCATATATGCTCCTACTTTCTGCGTTGGGATCTCTCCCAATTGAGGTTATGGGCATGGAAAGGGTTGTAGAGTACATGATAAAGATGCATCAAAACCCCTCACATCGACTTCCTACAATTCCTTGTGAAGCAAGAAAAAAAGTTCAAAAGACGCTTAAAAGCAAGATCTTGAGCACGGAATGGATGCATGAAATAAAGAATTGGTTTGGGAGATGGTATGCATTACACTTGCTACATGATGCTTCAATTGACTCCCAAGTGAATGAAGCTTTTCTACAACGCTAATGTATTATGGCTTGGGAGAAATCCGGTGGGTCACGCTTTATACATTACACCACCCATATTGCCCCCAACTACAAAACCATGCTCTTCGCTGAAAGAAGAAATCGTACTCACTTACATGGCTAGCTTCCAGTTGTCATCCTTGGACAATGAACAAAGTATCTTCATATCTTTTGAGTTGGTTCTGCTACTAGAACTTGACGTAAAGGACTTGACGGCCATTCCGTCTACAGACAGAGTAAGGCATACTTGGCTTGACAAGGTCCCCTAAAGTGAGCCTGATGGTCAAGCTGTGTGCATAAGTAACTGGAGCACTTGAGTTTGGCGGGGTTCATTAAACATATTTTTCATAATTGAATGCTTTGGAGATGCGCCCACTACAATTCAAAGATTTGTGATGGGACAGCTACCAGATAATTGAGCTATAGTATTGATGATATGATTTAAGCCTTCTTTTGTTTTACATGTCTTTACCAATTACGTGAGCTTGATGACAAGTAGCTTAATGTGTTTATAGCAGATGCAGGTGGAAGACTGGTTGGCACGGACCGGAGGCTGTGCAGGTTCAGAGGGGGTGGATGTCCTGCAGCTCCGCTTCCATGACAAGAAAATGAGAAAAGAGATGCCAATCATGTTTATTTGAATCCTACATGATTATTCAGCAGTAATAAGGGCTTGCTAACAAGCCAATTTAAGTTAAAAGTATGCCAGATGCGACTCAAAGGGCCAAAAGATGTCTTGGTAATGCTAATGGTAAATATGCTTTGAGTGGTCATAGCTAGGATTTTATTCATCGGAGTTGTAGTACTTGAAGTGCTCTACAGGCTTGTCTTTATGGCTCGCCAATTGGATGCTACATTAGGACGTTATGTTAGTTTGAAGTTGAAATAGTAATAGCAGATCTATACCGAATTGGGTAGCCGCTAATAAAGTTTCAAAGATGATATGAATGCACTGGCCTGAAGTGCTCACTTTGAGGACTGTGTTGGTCTTTCCAATTTGTCAATCGGGGATCCGGTTGTCAAGATATGGACAGTTTACGTTTCACCGGGGGCCAGTTTCATACCACTCTCGTTGCCTCGATTAATTGTTCATCTGGTAATTTTTGAGCCTCAGCCAGGTTCTGGGAAATGGTATCATCATCAAAACCTCATCTTTTATAGTGCATTGATAGCCAGTGCTTCAATTGAATTGTATATATATGGTTGGCTAATAGCATTCCAGATTCATTTATTCAAACCATAGGAGCCGTTAGAGACAAATGCAATGCCTTGGTCAATATATATGCCAGGTATGGTGGCAATCGAAGTCTCTCTCCACTAGCAAGTGTATTTTCAAGTCCAATGATGGTCTCCACTGCGGCAACCCATAGCCGCTTATTGATGGCAAAAGAGGAATAGTGCTTGTCTGGGATGAATTCCAAAACTCGGCAATGCTTTGGTCGGTATATTTATACCAAACATCGTGTTTTTATGAAAGCAACTACCGGAAGATGCTTTAGTCAATATGTATGCTAAATGTGGTGCCCAAGTGTGGTGCCCAAGGGCCCATAAACAGTCGGCCGTCCACAATGAAGCTCAATGGCTGCCCGGGAGCAAAATCCAGCCGTCCACTATTGCAAAATGTTCACCCTAAGTATTAAGGGTGTGAACCAAATGAAGCAAAAGGACCCCATGGTGGCGCAGGTAGCGTGGGCGATGAGCAGCGCTGGTTGGGGAGCTTGTGGCGAGTTCTTTGGTGCTTGGACGGCACTGCAAATGAAGGAAAACATGACCAGCTTGCCATGGTGCACCTATTCGGGCCATCACTGCTCGGTTTCACGCTGGTCAAACTCGGATGCCACATCAGCAAGGGGCACTACCCATTAAGGACATCGCTAATGGGTTAGCCGAGAATAGAAAACCATGCAAACCCCCAAAGGGGAATTATAAAAAAGGAGGAAGCGTCTCTCATTTTTTTTACTCCTTTTTCCTACTTCTTCTCAGCCATAAGAGCCAAAACCCTTGAGCTCTTGAATCGAACCTTCATTCACCCATCATAATCCACCTAATCCTACCGCTAACCGAGCTTTCTAGTCCTAAACTCCTAAGCCTACTTTAATCAACCTTCTTAAGCGAGCTTTAGTCCTAAGCTAAGCTTCCTAAACTGATGCTAAACAAAACCATGCTAAGCGACTATAAGCCCACCGAAACCTGTTGCTAACCAAACTCTCTAATCCTAAGCAAGAAAGTAATCCTAAACTCCCTAGCCAACTCTCATGCAACAAGCTCCCATAGCCATAACCGAAGAGAAGATCAATCTCTCTCTTGACCTGGAAGCTGCAGATTAAGGACAATTAAAGCACGTGAAGCCATTGTAAGGAGCTTAAAACTCCGAAATTAATATTCAAGTTAAGCAGTGGTATTGTTTATTGTCCATTTTGGGTTATCGAGCTTCAGTATTTGGTTCAAACTGTCTGTTCTAGGCTTTGTTTCCATTAATTGTGTCTGCCGCAACTCTCTTCCTCGCACCTCTCACAGCTAGAGACCCCGTGCCTTCCCGACTCACCTTTCAAACACAAATCCTCCGACATCGCTGCCTTGGAATGAGCGTCAGCGCATGTGATAGAGGAATTGTGTCGACGGTGTTCTGGCAAAGCAGGAGTGGAATGGAGTGGCGTGGGACCCTGTGATGCCATGGGAGTGGGACCATACAATGGAAGGGGAGTAGGACGATAAGAAGCGGCTGTAGACTGAGGTGTCATCGGTGCAGTACTGTAGCAGCCAAACAATCCCTCCGTCGAACGGAGGTACTGGTCTCGTAAAGAGAGAGCCCGCTATAGGTCTGGATCTATGATCAATGGAGAAACTTGAGTCAAGTAGGTGTAGGATGGCCATGCCTACAAATAAAAAAATAAACCTATGACACTCATGGTTTAGGGTTAACTAGCCAAAAATAATCTTTATCTCTTTGCTTGTTCTTACCGCCTCAAGACTTGAGTCCATTATAGGCGTTGTCAACCCCAGGTGGGAGCTCATTATTCAAATACAATATTTATGGCTTTAAGAGGTCTCTCTCTCATCCTCGCAAAGCTCAACATAGCTTCCTATATCTATATAGAGCTCTCCTTTTAAACAGATGTCCTCCATTTCATTTTGTAGATCCTCTGCATGCACCCCATAGAGAGTAGCAGCTTGATGCTTGTCTGGAAGCACCTCAGCGGCTTCTGACTGAGCATATTCTTTGATCTCCTCCATTGATGCCGCTGTGATTGGCACATGGTAGCCTTCATACGTCCGTGCACTACAAGGGGCTACCTCTATGACGTACCACCAGTTTGATGTAGACTTTGTTGGATGAAATATCACCTGCGAGAGCCACATAACTTACATGAGAGCTTCCAAGCACATAACTTCTAAAATTGAATGTTAACTGTTTACATACTTACTTGTTCACAATGCTCGGGTAGGTAGTACGAAAGAGTCTCTTAAGTCAATACATTTCTTAGTTGAATCCATCTGAAGAAAATGAGACTCTCCTCTACGCACAGTAGCGTTGCGACCCTCCATGATTATCTTGAAGCATTGCAAGTCGAATAAGTCGACAAAAATTCCTCTATAATCGATCCTCAAAATCTCTTGTAGCGTGCCGAAGTAAGTGAGTTCCTCCACCACAGGATTTGCATCAGAGGACCGTCGTCGACTAGACTGTTCAAATTTTGCCATGATTCCACAATCTTGAGTAAAACACTTTTTGTCGATCCACTCCACCCTAAAATGGCGGCCTTTACACCATGCTCATGTGTATGACTTATACTACAACCAACAAAGATTATGAATGGCCATTCAAACATCTAGAAAGTCACTAGTCGTACATCGCAAACTTACCTTGGTCATGCAACCTCGAGAGTATTCCCACTCCTCCTTAGTCACTTCTTCACCGCACTGTTGTGCACTTTTCAATTGGTTGTGCAACCATCTTAAGCTCATGAATGTTGGTAGGATCTCCAGACCCGTTGGATAGTGCATCAGTGGTCGTCTTCCCCGTCTCCACTCAATTCGTGTCCTTTGTCGCTCTTGCTTTGCATCCTCATATTGTGAAATCCACTTTTGCATCACTGGATTGTGAAGCATGCAACAATCGGTTGATTTTAGCCTCTAGATCTTCCATCATCTTCTTCTCAGCACCGAGATTTCACATTACAATCCCAAATATGCTCTCATCATCTATGGTTCACCATAGAGTGTCTTGGGCTTTATCAAATTCGTCTAGCCACTCTCCAATGTACACTAGGGACTCTAGTACCAGCGAACCTTTTGCCATGCTACCCTATGGACGTGCCTTCTGACGCACATATCCCTTGAGTGTCTTCATGAAATGTTGTAAAAAGAAAATCCATCTGGAATGTATTGTGCCAGCTATTTCCACCTCATCAACTATGTGAACAAGAAGATGCACCTGAATGGTTAGCATGGTAGTAGGAAAGTGTTTCTCAAACATACACACAACCTCCCCAGCGTTTAGTTTGGTGAATGGTATGGAGTCTACGTTGATCTCCTTTTGTGAGATCCATTGCACCAACTTCGCAAGTTTGCAGATTGTGTTACGGACGTCAAGAGACAAACATCCCTCAATGGCCACCGGTAAAATAAACTGCAAAACACATGCATCAATGATATTAAAGTCCACACACAAATTTGTTACACAATTCCCACTATGATATATTCTACTATGAACATACCTGACACATTTTATGCCAGTCGTGTGACTTCAAACCGGTAAGCTTTCCTTCTTTAGTAAAACACGTTCGGAGCGAGTGCATTACGCCAGTGGGGGTTTGCACAGATCGTATGGTCTCTTTCACTTTGCGTTCTTGGGCTCCTATGAAAATCCATGGCACTTTAGGGAGTTTAATCAATCCATCGAATGTTGTCTATGGCCAATATTGCTCCATACGATCCACATTTGTAAGGTCAACCCTGGCTCCCAAAGTGTCTTTCTTGTTGGTCAGATGGTCCCATAGCAGATTACCCACGTTCTTGATCAATATGTGCATTGGACTGAGCAAGTGATTGATCATGAGTCAGGGCCAATATGGCAACTCGTACCATAGAGAGAGTCTCTTCATCCTTGGGGGCAAACCGTCATCACACATATCCTTCTGCTCTAACCATGCTTGTGTAGACATCCTCGGTGGGTCTCTTCCCAAAAAGCCATCACATAACACATGATTCTCCGGAAGATATGCTTGATGACCTTCGTAGATTTACTTCTTCAATGAGGACGCCCGACGTGCATCCAGTCTAGGTCCACATGTGACACATGCTCTGTATCCGCCGCTTGTTTGAAGCCCTGCATGTATACACATGATAATAGATAAGCTTGAGAATAACCAAGATTTACAGTGTTTGAGTTTAAGTGTAAGTTACCTGAGCATTCTATTAGTCCAGGATAGTCATGCATGGTCCCCATTAGAATTCCTTTGATCAAAGCATTCCGTCAACCTATGTGTCAACTCATATCCACCACTTCTATGCCAATCCACAATTGTTGTAGCTCTTCCAATAGTGGAGGAAGATACACATCCATATTCTTCACTTTGTACCGCCCCGCACAATCAAGCTTAGCCATAGGTGCTCCTTCTTCATAGTCAACCACGGGGGAATGTTGTAGTTGACGATGATAACGGGCCATACACTATAAGATGTTGATCTTTGACCAAATGGATTTACGCCATCCATAGCCAGGCCTAGGCACAAATTTCAAGCTTCCCTGGAAAAATCCGACCATGTTTCATCTATATGTTTCCAGGCTACGCAATCTGTAGGAATCCATAGCACACCATCCGAAGATTTATTCTCCTCATGCCATGATTCTAGGGAGGCCATAGACTTACATTCGAAGAAATTCTTGATGTGAGGAAGCAGAGGAAAATTTCACAAAACCTTTTGTGGAATTATTGTTCCATGGAGATCTACATGTCTATGTATTCCTCTCTGAAAAGAATGCAGTCGTTAGGACAAGCGTGGATCGAATCTGGCATCACATTATCAACTGGCTGTATGTGCTCTTTGAGCAATCTACACAGCAAAAAAAATGCGGTACAATTGTGTAAAAATCTATCAGATCATTATACAACTAGAGTTTTTTATTAAAGTAAACACATTGTAATAGATCATTTAAAAAGTGTTGTGATGCTAGTGTCACTCCATCCAAACTTTGTCTGCATGTTGAGAAGAACCAGGAGCGCCTTCAATCTAGACACACGTGATCCATCATACAATGGCATATCGGCTTCACTTTTCATATCATCATAGATAAGCCTTTCTGAATCCATCATTGTCTCGATCATTTCATTGATCTCGAGCTCAAACATTGCCTCGTTGGGAATGTGGTCTGCATGATCATCCCCCTTGCTGTCAGAGCTACATCTTGTGGCCTCACATATGCTGCTTGACCAAAGCGCCTACGCATACGTCTATTGGGTTGCAAGATTGATGCCTGATGGCCAGCCTCAGAGTCGACAAGTTATAATTGGCAACAAATCAATCTATCATAGATGGATCAAACTCACCCAATTCGCGAACGTGCTGCAAAGAAACGCATCTTGTCCATCGCACAACATGCTTGCATTGATTACAAAGACATAAGATCCTCGTTGAGAGATAGTTGTTTCGGTTGGATGGGCCCACATCCTCGTCACTACTCATAATGAGGGTGAAAAACTTATAACCTAGACATAAATTTAATCTTCTATTGGCATCCTCCAACTTTTCTCTCTCTCTCTCTCTCTCTCTCTCTCTCTCTCTCTCTCTCTCTCTTTGTTCACACTGTAAACTACCTCACATTCTCTAGTCATGTCCAATCCTCGCAGACCTCGGTCTAGAGGTGCACGGATATCAGAACCACCGGGTTATAATCTCATCTTTATGGGTCAATGCCTATATTTGTGGGTACAAGAAATCTACCTACCCACATCTACATGATAGTGCATGTAGTGGATAAAACCTCTTTGCCTCTTCTCTAGCTGCAGCATTTCACAGCTTCTTAACATCTTTTCACAATAGATCTAATTTTTTCGAGGGATTACTTAGCACATTACATGTTGGCCTCCAATCTGAGTATCATGCCATTGAAAGCTTTCTAGCTTAAGGTCGCATCCATAGTGAGGAAGAGAGGGATCACTGTTCGTCTAACTCTAATTTTTTAACCGTAATCTCAAAGGTAGACTCTAATATAAAAACTCAATCCAAAATCTAATCTTAAATCTAACCTAATTGAACATGCAGTGATTCGCGGCTAATTGAATATGGTTAGTGTGTGAGTTAATAGGTGTCAGATTCTGATGGAAATATACATATTGTTGTGTAACTAGTGTTTGCTCTTTGGGCAAAGCGCACCTTCATTGACATGCACTAAAATCTAACCTAAATCTAAAAAAATCTAGTCTATCGAACATAAATCTAGATCTAATTTAATCTTAAACTCAAAATAAACCTAAATCTAATCTAACGTAAATCTAAATTTAACCTAATCTAAAACTTAACATAAACATAAATGTAAATGTAATCTAGCCTAATCTAATTTAAATTTTAACCTAATCTAGTCTTTCTCTCTTTGTTTTCTCCCCTTACCTCTCTCTTTCGTCTTCTCCCCCTCTCTCTCTCTTTGGTTTTTTACTCTGTCTCTCTTTGTTTTATACATCTCTCTCTATCTATCTATCTCTCTCTCTCTTCCTCTCTCAATGTGTGTGTGTGTGTGTGATAGAGAGAGTGAGAGAGAGAGAAAGAGAGGAAGGGAACATCAAAGAGAGGAGAGGGAAGGAGCATACCTGGCTCTCCTTCCTCTCCTCATGTATGTGTGTGTATGTGTGTGTGGAGAAGAAAGAGAGAGAGAGAGAGAGGGAGAGCACGGGTTACCTCTTTGCTTTCTTGAGCGCCGAAAACTCAGATATGAGATCTGAGTTTTCGGACGCTCTCGGTTTACTTTTTTCCCCTGTCGGCGTTGCTATGTTACAAATAAACTAGCGATATGTATAGCGACACCCATAGCGACGCCGTGAATTTTCACTTTTAAGCATCACATTGTGAGCTCACTAATGTGAAGAACCTCTTGTAGTGCTAGAATGCATACAGAGCTTTACACACTCTATAATGCATACAAAGCTTTACACTTGGTGAATGGAATCCAGAATTGGGTCATAGGATGTTATGTATTGACTTCAAGTGTGATAAAAGACCCGAGCATGTAGCCTTCAATCATGATGTAAATCATTCGTACCTACGTTTAGACTTCAAACGTGCATTTATAAATGCTGATATGGTAAACCAAATGTTAAGCATGAAATAGAGAATTAGAGAGAGCCCAATTAGAATGCAAGTGGAAAGTTTTCAAAGAAGTAAATTTGCTCCTCTTTGAATGGAATGTGTGTGTGTGTGTGTGTGTGTGTGTGTGTGTTGTGTGTTGTGTGTGTGTTGTGTGAGAGGTGGAGAGAGATTGACAAAGGACCAAGACTGAGGGTTGGGAGTTGGAGTAGGGGGGAGGGATATTGAAGCAGGCGCGCTGGAGGAGAGAAAGAAGGCAGGGTATGCCGCAAAAACGTGACATACTCTATCGCTCTTCCTTTTTTAGGCGCCAAGGATTACCGTGACTATTACCACGGATATTACTTCAATTATTTCCGCATCCTTTACTGCGATTATTTCCATGCAGCATCATTTCAAACGGATACAAACGTGTCCGAGGTTGCGGGGAGGGGTACAAACCACCCCCTCTACCTCAGATATCAATAATTTTATTTCTTAGCCTTTTGAGTTTTTTTATGAAGACTTTTAATTTCTTTACGAGTACTACTTTTTTTGTAGTACATTTAGATGTTTTCTAAGTACATCTTTTAAGTACTTTTAGATATTTACGATTAAAAAATTAACCCATTTAGTGCGCACATCGATTGTACTTTATTAAAAAATATTTGTACACTCATTGCACTTTATTCTCTTTGAACTTATAGTGATTTCTTTTTTTATTGAAATATACAATAATTTTTAATTAAAATTTTACTTTTTAGGTCACATATGATTAAATAAAAAAATTTGTTGAGTGTGCAAGACGTCGACTGGGATGATCGTGGCTCCTTTGGAGGCCCTGAACGTGATTCATGGCTCAAGGAAAAACTCCCTTGTCCCTTGCTCCAAGTGCAAAAGGGCAATCCCTCGCTTGAGGGCGCATTTGCATTGGAGCACATGGAAACGAAGGACTTTGGCATCTCAAAAAAGCTGCGCTCGGAGAGATGAGAGCCCCACTCACCCCTCCCTTGAGGAGGTGCCCCATTGGTCTGTTTTTGTTGGTGGTGCATCAATGCGCAAAGCCAAACGATAGAGGCATGAGCTATTGGATGAATTGGGTGCACCGCATGATGATCCTCCAATTAGCTCTACTTTGATAGCTCCTTTTCCCTCTTAGTCATCGCACTTTGAGGCAGAGGATTGCGAGCCATGCACTCAACGGGCAGCGGCAACAGAGGACAGATTGATTGTGAGTGCCCAAACACCTCTTTACAATGGTGCATAGTTCTCGGTGATGTGGGCATCATTGGAAGTCCTCAACTTACAAGTGAAATTTGGTTGAAGCAATGCAAGTGTCGATGCATTCCTTGGGTAAGTTAGAAATATGATTTTTTATACATCTCTCTAGCTCACTGTATGGTGTTGTGTCCTTATTGCAATTGTATTAATTTGCCTCTTTGTTATAGTTTGATGGGAAAAAGGTTGCTAGAAAGATCACCACATGCCTCCAGATTGTCAACGAGCTAGATCGTATGTCACTGCAATTGGAATGGAGTATGAGCGCATCCATGCATGCATCAATGATTACATGTAACACCACAAGGAGCACGCACATGCTACCCCATGTCCCATGTGCGGGGAAGCACGATACAAGACTGGATTGAGTGGGAGGCACCTACCCCACAAGGTATTGAGATATTTTCCTTTAATTCCTCGCATTCAACACATGTTTAAAAGCAGGTCTATCGTGGAGCTTTTTGTGTGGCATACCAACCACCACCCAAATGATGGAATGATGCATGTCCCTGTCAATTCACCTGCATGGAGGCACATCGAAACTCCATGGCCAAAGTTTGGGTTGGAGCCTCGACACTTGAGGCTTGGGTTAGCAAGTGATGGTGTCAACCCCTTTGGCACTAAGTCTACTTCATGGAGCACTTGGCCTGTGGTGATCGTCAACTACAATATTCCACCATGGAAGACAACCAAGAAGGGAAATATACTTCTTTCCTTGCTTGTGCCAAGGAAGTACAAAGTGTCAAATCTTGACGTCTACCTTGATCCCCTCATCAAGGAGTTGGAGGAGTTATGGAAAGGCATTCCTGTTGTAGATGTCTCACTTACAAAGGTGGGGAGAGAAGCCATTGTGAGCGGAATCCTTATGTGGACTATGCAGGACTATCCTGGGCTTGGAGAGATTTTTGGTATATCCTCTCTCTTTCTCTCTATCTCTCTCTCCCTTTAGCCCTCTATCTCTCTAACCATATGATATTTATGCAAGGTTTTCCACATCGGGTCACAATGCATGTCCTACTTTCGGGCCATCATTGGTGACAGAGAGGCTCGATGCCTTACGCAAGGTAATCTATCCAAACAACCATCATTTCTTACCCAAGGTCATAGCAAGCACAAGGCTTCAACAAATGGGAAGACACTTCTAAAGACACAAAGGAAAATTGGGCAACCATTTGGAAAGAGCACTACAACAACAATCCGGATTCGTGTCCTCCAACAAAAGGTATGTCAAGGTATTCCATATTTTTAAGGCTTTCATTTTGGAAGGGCTTAAAAATACAACACCTCTTGGGTCCCATGCTCATATTCAAGAATGTAGCCCAAACACTATGGAAACACATTATTGGCAAGAACTCATTGGGGCAAGGAGGATTTGAGGCTTTCAAACGTCTGCCCGCTCTTCTTCTCCACGTAGTGCTCCCAATGGAAAGATTGTGCTTCCTTAAGCACCATGGATGCTACCCAAAGAAAAATTAGACAAAGTGAAGGGTACCATTTCTTTTATTTGCACACAACATGATACCATTGCTTTAATTTGCACACAACATGATACATGAGTGTTGGAATTAGGGTTGCAGGAAAACACACACAGCTTGGAGAAGACGAAGGAAGCTCAAGGCACACACTAGACAGTGTGTTACTTAGTGTGCAATGGAAATATAGATAGCCCTAGAGTGATGGGCGTATATACAATGCACGGGAGAAAAAACCTCCTAACGAGGGAAAAAATGCCCCGGCGGTCCTAGTGTGTTCACACACATCACTACCACATTCATATGGTAACAAATCCCCCCTGGAGTGATGCGGTGAATGCGAGCTAGCACATGAGTAAAGGGAAGTGCCATACCCTGAGGACATGATTAGTCCACAAAGGAGAGTAAGCCCAAAGCTTTGTGGAAAGCTTTGAGCTTCTCACGAGACAATGCCTTTGTGAAAAGATCTGCAAGGTTGTCCTCTATTGGCACATAAGCCAAGCTGATCTCTCCTCTACCAAGAGCTTCTCCCTGACATAGTGGTAATTCACCTCAATCTGCTTTATGCCAGCATGGAAAATTGGGTTCCTCGCATCTACCAATGTGCTCTGACTGTCAGTGTAGATAGTGTTGGCAGTGTCCTATCCAACACCCAAATCATCCACTCATAAGGCGTCTGAGCCATATACACTCAACCGTAGCTGTGAAGACTGCCTTGTACTCAGCCTCACAACTAGAAGTAGCCACATTAGGTTGCTTCTTGATCAACCATGATATACATGAACTGCCAAGCATGAAACAAAAACCACTTGTGGACACTTGCAGGTCAAAACAACTAGCTCAATCTGAGTCTGAAAAGGCATGTAAGCCTGGGTACAATGATCCCCCCTTGGGATGAAACAAGCCAAGATGTAAAGTGCCACTAAGGTAGTAGAAAATCCTCTTGACAGCTTGCCAATGCTTAGACCTTGGGCTATGCATAAATCTAATGACCTGTGAGACTAAAAATTGAATATCCGGCCTCATGTTGCATACATAAATGAGGCCACCAATAGCAGTTTGGTAAAGAGTGACATCAACAAGATCGCCAGCATCATGTAAAATCAACTTCAAACCTATTTCCATGGGAGTGTTAATAGGTTTGCAATCCTCAAGTCCAAACTTACATAGCAATGTCTCTATGTAACTTTTGTGACACAAGGCAATAATACCATCACACTGCTTCAACTGTATGCCCAAATAATGATGCAACAACCCCAAATCTTTCATCTTGAAAGTAGCATTCAAATCAGCCTTAAATTCAGCAATATGTGCCTCATTGGGACTAATGATCAGCAAATTGTCCACATAAAGAATAACAATAAGAAGTACATCACCCTCATGCTTTACATACAAATGTGCTTTTTGTTGGATAGTTACGAAAGCCTCGTTTGACCAAATGAGTGTCAGATTTCTCTACCAAGCACGAGGAGATTGCTTCAACCCATACAAAGCCTTCTTACATCTGCACACTTTTTCCTCTTGTATTTTCTTGACAAAACCGCGAGGCTGCGTTACATAAACTTCCTCAAATATGTCACCATTCAAGAAAGCAGTAACAATGTCTGATTGATGTACATCCTACCAAAATGAGCTGCCAATGCACATAGAAAACACACAGTAGTCATACGACAAGTGGGAGCAAAAGTCTCTTCATAATCTATGCCTTTTTGCTGTGTATAACCCTTTGAAACAACTTGAGCCTTATGGCGATGGATCTCATCATCCGACTTGCGTTTCAACTTGTAAACCCACTTTATACCAATGGCCTTTTTGCCAGAAGGCAAATCACATAAAGTCCATGTGTCATTTTGTATAAGTGCATCACATTTTGATTGCATGGCAGCCATCCAATTTTATGAATTTTTTGCTTCATCAAAAGACAGAGGTTCCTCAACATCATGTAAACTAGACACAACCAAAGCATAACAATCTAATGCATAAGATGCATGGCCAGAGCCTGAACGAGTACGACTAGACAAAGGTGAATCCAATTTACTGTCATGCAATGTATGCACCAGGCATTTTGGCATACCTCTAGCCTGCTCATTTCAGCCCTTTCCTCATCAAGTACATCATGTATATCTGCACCAGTAATAGGCTGATCCGTAACATTTTTGGAAACCCCCATAGGCTGTACATTTGCTAAAAGGGCACGGAAACTGACATGCTCATCACCACCCAGCCATGCCCTATATAGGCCCTTGGCCTTCTAAATATAGGGACCCCCTTGACTGCATGTCTGTCCTGGCCCTTGGCCCTGGCCCTTGGCCCAGACTAGTTCTACCCTTGTCTTGACATTACTCCCCCCTTGGAGAAGCGTTTTCTTCCTCGAAAACACAAGTGGTAGCATCTTCATAAGAACACTAATGTTTTCCAACGTGGCATCCCTCATGGATCCAACGGCTCATTGAATCGAAACCCGGTTCAGTAGGAGGTTCAATGAAACCAAGAGTAACATCTTGATTTTCTACATTGTTGTCCATTTGTAACCATCTGATGGTACCGGTCCCTTTTCAAATGTAGTGTGTAGACTCCATTTAGAACACTCATGAGCATGGTAAACGAGTTTATCACAACAAAGGTGTACCAAAAAGAGTACCTCTTGTCATTTTCTATGAAAGTAGCACGTTGACATAACTTATCCGCCAATTTTAAGTCCTTGACTTTGTCTCAATTTTTATTATCAGTAAACAACCCCACCCTAACGAGTGTTCAAGGTTGAGAACCTGAGTTATACATGAAGAGACTACCTAGTCGCAACATGCGTTAACTGATAGTAAGTAAACTCTAAACCAGAAAGGTAACCGATCCAGTTGTTTCACTTCTTGCTAACGTATGCATTTAGCATATCCTTTAGCGTGGTTTACTAACGGGGTTCATGACCCCTCCTTAGGGTAGGGCCCTGCCCGAAGGACCCGTGTCCTGACATTACTTCCCCCTTTGGAAGAGTTTTCGTCCTCGAAAACACAAGTGGTGGTATCGTCATAAGAACACTAATGTTTTCCAGTGTGGCATCCCTCATGGATCCAACGGTTTGTTGAATCGGATCCCGGTTCATTGGGAGGTTCAATGAAATCAAGAATAACATCTTGATTTTCCACATTGTTGTCCCTATACAACCGTCTTGGATAACTGACCCATAACCAACATAATGTGCAGACTCCATTTAAAACTCACTTGAGTATGTTAAACGAGTTATCATAAATAAGAGGTGTCTAAATGCATACCCAGGTTTCAGACTTTCTCAAGGTACTTGAATATGCGATATAACCTCTGCTCATCTTTCCATGAAAGTACTATGCTGATATACTCATCAGCAGCAACCAAGTCCTTGACTTGCTATGGTTTCTTGCCATTAGCCAACCGCATCAAAACTAATGATTAAGGTTGATAACTTGAGAATAACAAGCAGAGACTAAAACTAGCCGTAACATGCCTTGCATCGTATGGAGCAAACTCCAAACTAGAAAGGTAACCGATCCAGTTGTTCCAATTCTCGCTAACGTATGCACTTAGCATATCCTTTAGCATGATTTAACGTATGCAGTTTGCATATCCTTTAGTACTAAATAGAATGCTTGTAAACTGCCCATCCTACGCGGGATGAATAGCAGCAGTAAGAGTGAGGTGCTTTCCCCCAACCACTTACAGAAAGTCTCCCACGACTGACGACAAACTATGACTCAATCATTGAGTATCCAGCCATATACTCGATATGGAATGGAGACAACCAACTAGGTTGAAAGCAGATTGGAGTTTCAAGCATCCAATCACAACCACCCATACGTAACCATCACCTTGTATGGGACTCATACTAAATCTGCAAGAGAAATTGCATTGACAGTGCAAAAAATTACAGAAACAAAAATGTCCATGAATTGCATGTCGCTCCGAATAAATTTGTGTTAAACACTAGGGCCCATAACACCTAGTGTGCATGCATTTAACACAAACATATCCGAACCGCAATTCCATGACGAGACTTTCCACTGTACTTACGTGAAAATCTTGCAACAAAAGTTGGACCATAATAGTGTGAGGTCCCCAGCCCGTTGTATCAAACAACGGATCTGATGGTAAACCTGGTGGCCACTAGATCTATAGCGGAAGCAAATAAAATGGTTCAGGGTTCGACTAGCGGACGATCTCTCATCACAAAGTGAGTCGAGTTCGAGCCTACTAGCAAGGAGATCTAGCTCCACCTCGCAGGGGAAGCGTACTTGAACTATCTAGCGATCCTATGACCCACCTTCCAAGAGGAGAGAAGCCTCGAGTGCCTTTTTTCCCAATGTTCAGGGGCACGTACTCTCAAGAATTCCCCGCTCTAGGGGCAATGAGCGTTACTAATATCGAGTAAGCACTATGGGGACAGAGAGTTCCCGACCAATCGGGACCACCCATCTCATAGGCATTGGCAACCTGAGCCAAGCCCCCACTTTCCACCCCCACACTCACACTTCATCGTGTGACCTAATTACTACCACAAAGGTTGTTCAACATAAATATTCCTTGTTTAATTCCGAATCACATGGTTCGTTAAAACAGCCCTTCAACCAGTATTGCAAACAACACCAAGACAGAATTCTAGTAAAAATTCTACTCAAACTTATTCATAAAAATTCCAATGTTCTGGAGGTACAACATCCCCCCTCCAGCGAGAGTTCACTCCTCCCGTTGTCGCCTAGCTGCCCATACAACTAGGTATGTCCACCGCATAGAAAGCACTTCATGGACACTCCCACCGCATAGAAAGCAAGACGTGGGTTCCCACCGCATAGAAAGCAAGTCGTGGGTATCCACCGCATAGAAAGCATGTCGTGGATTCAAGAGCCCTTAACGAGGAACTCTACCCCCTGTGATCAGTAGGGGGGTCAGGACTGATTCAACATTGGAAATAAAATGAACATGTCGAGCTAAATTTTCCCTAGCAAACATTCTTTCCTCTTGCAAACAACATACCCATCAATCATTTCTTTCCTATTTTATACTTAAATGTACTATGCATTCAATGCCGAGGTTTCCGTCGGATTTCTCCAACATGTTTGGGGATATGAGCATTCCTAACTAGCGTATGCAATGTTAATTTAAACAACTTGAATAAAAAATATGATCTACCTCTTCCACTTCTTCATCGATGGCCCGTGAGATGGCCGGTATTTGCTCGTCCATGGGGGCCTTCCCCTTTCCGTTGACATTGCTCGTTCCTGCTTCGCGATCATGGGCACCACCGAAGCGCGTCCTCTTAACCGGGGCCATTTCTCACTACTTTAAATGATTAGCTTGGAGAAAGAGCTAAGATTCACCAGCATCATAACAGTCCAATGGGTAGATTAGTGACATCAATTAATCCCTCCTATATGAGAGTCTAGATTTCTTTCATAAGCAATCATTAAGGATGGCACATAATCCTATGGGAACCGGCTCTAAGATAATTATTCGGCTTGCATGATCAAGAATAATTAAGATTTCATTATTAGGATTACCAGAGAATCGGATTAAGTATGAATAAACTATTTCCTAGCAATTAGATGATGCAGATTTACCCTATGCATATGTGTGAGGAAAAACCAATTCTTAGAGACTTAATGACGGATCAATTTCTCCTTAATTACGTCTTAATGCATATAAAAAAAATGAGTTCAATCAAGCTGCAATGTTAATGAGTGATTACAATAGTGATTCTCTTCAATCTGCACAAAATACTAGCTTACCGATTAATTACTATGCTATCTAGAGAGAGAAGATTCTGATAATTATGCTCTAATCATTAATCGAGAGTGAAGAATGACTGATAATTCAGCTATGGAATGATGATTACATAATAGAGTACGAATAAGGAGAATTTAGAGAGTAGTCATAGAGATTTTTGGCTAGGAATAGGCATAATGTATGAGAAATTTTGATGGTAGAGAAAGGAATTTACAGATAGCATTAATTAAATTGTCGTTACCGTGATTAAGAGCTGGTAATCTTCTCGATTTTCTGATCTAATCGAGCTTCTTGAGATGAAAATTCGGCAGCACCTCCCTCCTAGCTTCCTCTTCAATCGGTGTGTGATTCGGCAGCACCTCCCCAATGTGTGTGGTGTGTGTGTATGCACTGTGTGTATGTGTGATCATAAGTGTGTGTGTGTGTGTGTGTGTATGCAGGTCTTTAAATAGGCTCCTACAGGCTGAAATCGATCTGGGTTGCTAAATGCATCTGGGAGCTTCTCCAGTTAAGCATGGCAAGTCCAGTTCTCTGCCCACCAAGTGTTAGGTTGGCTTGGTTAATTGGTTCTGAGACTGAGTTGCACGCTTGGCAGCTTTCCCAAGACTCCCACAAAGCAAGAGGGCGCCCCCTAGCTGCTAAAGCTGATCTGGAGTGGCCTGGGACCTGTTCCCACACAGTCCCGGCCCCCGATGCCTCCCGGACAATTTTTAGGAAATTTGGTTCTAGGCTAAAACGGGTCATACGAATCGGATTTTGATGCCGTAAATTGCCATACGAAGCTCTAACTAAGGCGTACTGGCCCGAGTACCTGCCATATTTTAGCCAGCCCCGGGGTCCGAAAATGCATTTTTTTCAAATTCGGGGTACGGGTGCAGATTTTCGAGACGGTCAAGACTGGACGGGTCGGGTGACCAAAAACTTACTATTTTTGGAAATTTTTCACAAAAATTATTTTAAATCACATTTTGAAGCTTTATAACATTCTAAACATCATGGCACTGAAGACAGAATCTGAAAAACTGCTAAAAATAGTAACTTATTCCATTGTATTTATTTCGTGGTACAAGGGTGCTCTTGTGATCGGTCAGAGACCTTACAACCTCCCCAACGTGAAAAATTTGAGATGTCCTCATCTCAAGAATGAGTTTGGGTAATCTTTTAAGAGAGTCGGTTCGTCTTCCCAAGTTGCATCTTCTTCAGGGTAATCCTTCCACTTTACCAGATGCTCCGTGATAGTTCTGTTGCGTAATTTTCTTTCCCTTGTTTCAAGTACATAGTCAGGTTGGAGCTCGAGAACTCCTTGTGCTGGCATGACTAACTGATCTGAGTCCAAGAATTGATCGGGATTGGGAATATAGGGTTTGAGTAAGCTGACATGGAATACATCATGAACCTTCAAGTTTGCAGGTAGCTTTAGCTTGTAGGCCTGGTCACTTACAACCTTAATGATCTCGAATGGTCCACAGTACCTTGGGCTAAGCTTCTTATATCTGCCTAGCGATAAGTTGCTTTTCTTAGGTCGGACTCGTAGAAAAACTTTATCCCCTTCTTTGAAAGTCCTTTCCGAACGATTCTTATCTGCATAGTGATTCTGTCTATCCTGAGCTGCCTGAATCTCCTGGCGAATAGCTCTAGTCTGTGCTTCCATATCTTCTAACATTTTTCTAGAGGCTTCTACTCTGATGGTTGGATCTGAAAAGTTCAGTGGTGCTAAGTGTTAGGAAATAAGACGTAGCTAAATAGATAATTGAGTAGATTACTTAATGGAGAGAGACAAATTTATATACACGAGATTATAGTGTAGAGAGAGAGAGAGAGAGAGAGAGAGAGTACACACGATATACGTGGTTCACCCAATGTGGGCTACGTCCACGGGAAAGCAGCCACTCAATGGCTTTGGTACTTCAAAACAAGAAGTAGTTTACAAAGGGATTATACCCTTAATGGAGCTCCCGCCTTGCTTCACTCTCACCACCTCACACTCACCTTGTTGCATCAACTTCACACTATGAAATGTGTGTAGAAATGGCCTCCTTTATAGGCCAAAAGGGCTGCCCTCTCTTATGAGAGACAGCCATGTGTAGCCGCCCTTGTGCGAATAAGTCCAAATCGGACCCTCCAATCCGCCCATGTGTGGCCGCCCTTGAGAAGACAAGGCCGCTTTTGAATTCGGCCACCGGCCACCGGCCATTGACTTCCGGCCACCGGCCAACCGACTGGTTGTTTTCCGACCACTTTCCGGCTGCCGTCCGGCCATAATATTCCGGCAAAAAGGAATATTCCGGCGATCATCACTTGAGGAGGAGCATCCTCTACTGCAGTGGTAGGTATGCAAGACTCAACAACATTGAGCTCCTCAATCTTTACGGTACTTTTGCCTTTGCCAGAATTATCCTTTTGCATGTTTTTTTAAACTCTTGAGAAATTGCGAATCCTTTTTGTAATGGCCCTTCTTGTGGCAATAGTACGGTCTCTACTTTGGTGGTTCCTGTGTATACTAGGACTACGAGGATTTTTCTTTGTACTTTTGCTTCTGTTTTTGTTCCTGTCATGGCCTCTTGCCTTCATTGAACTGCCAGCCATATATGCATCTCCATGACTAGCACCATTGAGAGATTTACATCGAATCTCTTTAGTGAGAAACGCATCTCTGACAGAATTGAATACTAACTTGTCATTCAAAGCCGAATTGATAATGGCTGTGCAAAAGATGTCCGTGAATTGGGTAGAGAGCATAGCAAGAATAAAGACTTAGCTTTCGTCGTCCAAACTCCTTAAAGCCTTGAGACGTGAGCTTGACTGAACAAGGGGTTGAACTCATTTAAGTGACCAAAAATTGTGCTACCTTCTTTCATGTTGAGCTAAGATTCAAGAAAGTAGAGAGAAAATATTGCAATTAAGAACAATAAGTATTGATATGATGAAGAAACAAAGCATTGTGGTTCAACGGATACATTATAAGAATTCTAGCTGCGCTTGTACAATCGAGTTGCATACGCTCGATTGGTATGCCTTTCAAATTTTAATCCTTGCCCCAGAATTCTTCCCCAGGCTGCCCACCGTCTAGTTTCCACATGCTTTGGCTTCTCCAGTTTCTCCCAGGCAGAAAGACTCCCCTCCTCTCCAACAGTTTCCCCCCTCCCCAAAATTCTTGAAGCTATTACCTCTCCCAAAAATCCAATCAAACCTAAAAAAATCCCAACCCCACTTTAGTGCAAATATTCCCCTTCTATAGAGGTCCCAATCTCCCCAAAAAGAAAAACCTGAAGCTCTCTTTGCTCGTGCCCTCCTCTTTCAGTTCCTTTTGGAATTTCCATTGCATTCTTTGCACTTGGCTCACTTCACTTTTAGTATCTCCTTGCATGGTGCATCCCTTTTCATCTTCTGGCCGCCCGGCTGGCCTTTGCATTTGCCCTTTTACTCTCTCTCTCTCTCTCTCTCTCTCTCTCTCTCTCTCTCTCTCTCTCTGACCTCGGCCGTGGAATAGGCCCTTATACTGCACTTCTCTCTTATTGCTGACCTGCTATGGGACCCATCCCCTACCCAATCAATAGTGACCTCGCTATCATGGGAGGGGTATCCCTTCAAAGTGTTGGTTGCATGGGACCGAACCCCAGCGGGAAGCCACGTCATCACTGTCGACGACCGGCCATGGCCAATGCCACACCGCCATAACCTCCCAACAATGCCGCCACCGCCCTGTAGGGCTGCGCACCACCTCAAAACAACACACATTCGGGCACGCCATATCCACCGCACGGAGCTGACGCCCGCCTCAACACAACCCATAAGGTCACCCTCTCTGGCCTTTATACCATTCGGTTTCGCTCCAGGCTTCCCCATGTGGGATTAATGCTGGCCACATGGCACATCTCGGTTAACCTTCCTCCAAATGCCTTCAACTTCTTCTTGAAAGCCCCCTTTTAGGCTCAAATGTTATCCCCCCTTCAACCTTCTGCAGTTAGCTGTCCGTCAGTCCGATGATTGAACCAGAAAAATCATCTTGAAGCCTTTGTCCCCATCTTTGAACTTGCTAGTCCATGCCATAGCTCGGTCTCTTACCTTGGCCTTAAACTACGTATTTGAAAAATAGGAAAAATTACCTGCACCCATCTGCTCGGCATCGCTCACACATTTGACCCGAACTATCTTGGCCATCAAGAATACGATTCTCATGCTTTCACTTCTTGCCAACTGCACATGATGTATACTACCTTCAAGATCACTGTCGAGGCCCAAAAAACATCAAATGGCAAAACTTCCCCTGCGGTCAGGTGGCACCAATCTAGCCCCTGGCAAAACTTCAATTGGCCATATCTTACAACTCGTAGCTCTAATCTGCAATCCGAAAAGACAGGTAGGCTCCATAAATTGAACACTGCATGCCTATACCCTGACATCCACTTGGGTCTCTTGTCCCCAGCTGTCCTGTCCGGCAAGAATCTGCAATGCACTGCACCTTCATACTTCAATATCTTGGGCTCCGTAGCTCTGTTTGATAAACCGTATGGACCTGTTCCTTCAGCACTTCAAGCTCTACATTTCTAAGTAGAAAACCAGACCTTCTTCCTTTCTTCACCTATCAGCCCACTTAGTTTACTTTGGTCTACAAAAACCCACATAATACATATATTTCTGCTAATTTGATGCCATAAACAATTCTAACATACTGCATAGATTTATCAAAGTTCATATATACAAAAAAAACTATGTTCTTCAACTTGTGCACACAAAGCGGCACGACATCGGTAGCTACAAAACTTGACAAGAAGTTAACAGTAACCTAAGAGAACACCTTTATGACCTCCAATGCGGGTTTAGGTCAATCAAAAAAACCCTAACCTCTTTGGACACGACAGAAGTTGATCGGGAAGGGATCGTTGAAATGATGTAAAACTTCATGAGAAGTTATGTCTCAAGAATGTCTATAATTAAGCCAAGGTAACCTCCTCTCGAATCTATCATCAGTAAGTGGACCAAAACATCGAGTTAGGCTTCAAACACACGTGACACAAAGCGTCATGTGGTCCTCATAGCCAAGCATGATTTTTTTTTGCCACCAAACTTCACACACACATCATTGAAAACAAGCATGTAAGGTCAACCATCAAGAAAAATTATTGGCGAACCTCTCCTCATCAAAAGATGCTATGAGCAACAAATTGCCAAAAGGGTATCCATGAGTTCAAACGATACATTAAATCCATGGAAAGGTTCCCTTGTGCATCCACATGCATGGGAGATGGAGCTCACGAAGAATCTTTGCGAGAAGATGTCCTCCAATGAATAAATCTCTTTCGGAGACTAAAATTCCAAACAGGGAGTTTCTAAGCTGAACATCTAACTTTCTAAGTTGAAAACTAGCTAGTGGGGCCTAGGGCACAAGCACACAATATATGAAGGCATCAAAATCACTTTCTATCAAGGGAGAAATCATACGCATATGATGCCTCACAATCAAATTTTGTACAGAAATCACTCACTTACATTAGGTGAAATTTGGACTCACAAAGGGGCCCTTAAAGGAGTTGGATTTTACCTCTCTCTACCAAAACGGGTGCATGGATAATTTTTTGCAAACAAACTCCAAATTTCATGGAGGTTTGAAAGTTAGAATGTCCTCTTCAAGCTCTATCTATTGATATATAGCACGCCATGAGATTCCTCATATTTTAGAAGATTTATAAGTGAATTAAAAAAAAGGATCTTCTAAAATATGAGAAATCTCATGGCGTGCTATATATCAGTACATAGAGATTGAAGAGGACATTCTAACTTTCAAACCTCCATCAACTTTGGAGTTTGTTTGAAAACATTTATCCATGCATCCGTTTTGTAGAGAGAGGTAAAGTCAAACTCCTTAAAGGGCCCCTTTGTGAGTCCAAATTTCACCTAATGACTTCACCAACCCATTATGCATACCCTAAACATGAAGCACATAAGATTTCATAAGATTTGGAGCCAATTAGGATACTCAAGACCCAAAAAAAGAAAAATCTCATCCTAATCCTATAATTTGTCACATCATGCACATAGCCTATACATCATGTGCCTATGCTCAAAAATCCATTTTGCAAAAATAGACATTATACGCGTATATGCCTATACCTGTCTCACAGGGGAATTTTTTTACCACTTTGAACATCCAAAATTGTAAAGCATATCACGTATAGTCTCTACACCAAGTTTGGGCAACTTTGGGCATGTTTTGATCACCACTCACATCAATTTCCAAATCTAAGTGAACTAGAAGTTTAAGTCAAAAATGCCAAAGTAGACATTATATGCGTATAATGTCTAAAAGTCTTGAATTGACAAGATGTTGTGATTTTGAAAATCTAACTCTCTATACACATCATTATAGGCCACCGGTCTTCCTTCTTGAGTAAGAACTCCACCTAGAGCGAATTTGCTAGCGTCTGTCGCTACTTCAAATTCTTTACTGAAGTCTGGAAGCTTTAAAATAGGAGCTGAGACCAAGAACTCTTTTAGCTTAGCAAAGCTAGACTTGTGCTCGGTCTTCCAATCGATCCTCATTCCTTTCTTCAGGAGTCCCGTCAAAGGTGCAGCAATACGTGCATAATCCTTGACAAAAATCCTGTACCATCCCGTTATTCCAAGAAATCCTCTTACTTCACTGACAGTGGATGGTTGAGGCCAATCAACGATGTCCTTGACTTTGTCTGGGTCCACTGAAATCCCTTCAGCCGAAATGACAAATCCAAGATAGTTGACCTTTGGTGAGCAAAAAGTGCACTTGCTCTCCTTAGCGTAAAGCTGGTGTTCTCGAAGGAGATCAAGTACTTTGCGAACATGTTCCTTGTGATCTACTTCATTCTTAGAATAGACTAGAATGTCATCAAAGAAAACCAAGACAAAATCATCCAGGTAAGGTCTAAAAATATCTTGCATAAGTCGATTGAAGCTTGCAGGAGCATTTGTTAGACCAAAAGACATTACTGTGAATTCGTAGTGCCCATACCTAGTATTGAAAGCTGTCTTCGGAATATTTGATTCCTTGATCCTGATTTGGTAATATCCTGACCTTAGATCTATCTTTGTAAATATTTTGGCGCTGTTGAGTCTGTCCAAAAGTTCGTCAATTCTTGGAATTGGATACTTGTTCTTGACAGTTACCTGGTTCAATTCACGATAGTCTATGCATAGCCTTAAGGTCCCATCCTTCTTCTTTTGGAAAAGAACTGGAGCACCCCAAGGAGACGTACTGGGTCGAATGAATCCTTGCTCAATGAGTTGCCTAAGTTGTTCTTTGAGTTCGATGGCCTCCGGAAGTGACATTTTATAAGGTCTTTTTGAGATAGGTTCACACCCAGGGATAGTCTCAATCCCATGATCTACCTCTCTATGTGGTGGAAGATTCGTAAGGTCTTCGGGGAATACGTCATCATACTCCCTCAGCCACTCTGGTCGAAGTGAGGTATCTGATTGGTCCACTTTATTGAGTTTAACTGCATATATTTGCTGACCCTTCCTTAGTCCCTTCAAGAGTCTGCTGGCCTTAACTAGAGTAGCCTTAGGTCTCCCGTTTTCCCCCTGGATTAAGGCTTCGTTTCCCAAGTTATCTGTAAAGGTAAAATTCCCTTGTGCACAATGTATGTGGGCACTATTTTGCTTTCGCCAGTCCATCCCTAGTATCCCATCAAAGAATCCTAAGGGTAGGGTTCGAAATTGGGCAGAATTTGGGTGTCCCCCTAAATCAAAGTCAATTTTGCCTGCAGAGTGTTGAGATACTACCTCCTTGCCGTTTGCTAACTCGACAACTAGCTTACTTGACGGATACTTATCTAGCTTAAGCTTTCTCATGCATCTGGGTGAAAGAAATGAAAGAGTACTGCCACAATCTATAAGGAAGTTAACTTGTTCACCTCTGAGAGATCCTTGCGTATGAATGACTGCGTATTGCTCGCAACCATTGGGATTGTCAATTGCAGCATGTAGGGTTGCTCTCTCCACTGCTTCATCACCCACAGTTGGTTGAACTACTGCGGCGTTCACTCTGGCGGTAGGTCCACGCCCTCGCCCTCTGTTCATTCTTCCGCATCCTCCTCTTCCATTAGCTTGGCCACGCCCACGGGTATTCAAGGGTATGGCATTGGCGTTGGTTGCATGAATGTTCCTGGGGCAATTGGATCTGTAGTGTCCATGCTCGCTGCAACCATAGCATCGAACATCAGGGAACTCCATGGTTGTGGTGGTAGCCACAATAGGGTGATGGTTATAGGTTTGGTTGGCTGGTCTATTGTCCCAAGCAGTGTTCCTTCCCCTCTTTGCCCAATGATTCCTCCTATTCTGATTGGCCTTTTGTACTTCGAGAGCTAGAGGTTTAGCCCTCAACAAGGCATCCTGAAGTGTTGACGGCCTGAGAGCCTCCAGCCGAGTGTTCAAGGGATCGATTAGTCCTTGACAGAACCTTGCCACCTGTTGTTCCAAGGTCATCTTAGGAGCATATCTCCGAAGAGTGACAAACTTTGCATAGTATTCTTCGACCGTTGAATTCAGCTGCCGAAGTGAAAAGAATTCATTCATTCTCAAGGTCCTATCGGCAGGTGGTAAATAACATCCCATTATCGCAGCTTTGATGTCTTCCCAGGACTGGGAAGATTCCTTAATATCCATGTCCCTGCAATGTTGCTTCCACCATATCTTGGCATCGCCAGTCAGGCGGAACATCGCAAGCATGGTCTGATTTACGGATTGGGTTCCCGCAGCTTCAAAGTAATCGTCCATGGCTTCCATCCATACTTCCGCATCTCTCTCCACATTTGCCCCCTCGCCCTTAAAGATCGGAGGTTGGGCTTGCTTAAGGAGGAGCTTCTTCTCTTGCGCTACCAAGTACAGAGCAACAGGCGGTACCTACATGGGTTATACGAAATTCTTGATACCATTACTTGAATTTCAAGAGACACGAGACTTTAATAAAATTCAAAATTCCACTTTATCAAGAGACAGAGATAGAGACAAAAAGCACTTTATTGATGGAATTTTATTACAATCGAAACTCCTCAAGGTTTAGAAGGACTGGTGACCGCTTATTATAAGGCTTTATGGATTTGCGTATAACATACGCCTAGGAAATGGTATTGACATGATGCACTTCTTCATTCGTGTAATAGTTCTTATACACATTTTTGAGGGGATAATAAACTAAGATATCGGGCCGAGTTCCGCTTTCAGTAATCCAAAGGTTTTGACTCGGTTTGCTAGAATCACATTGGTGACCTTCTCCAAGAGCCAGTCTTTGATGGTTTGGTTGGAGTTGCCCGAAACAGTCTAGTCCAATCGTGTGGGCACCAAGTAGAATATCTCTATCACTCTTAACTCTTCTCCCCAACGTATCTTCTTCAAGTCGGTAGCCAGGCATCCTAGTTTCCGAGCGTTGATGTAGTAAACCCCTCCTGGAAATGTCCAATCAAGTTCCCATCCTTTATCAATGCGAGTGGAGTGTGGCGTATAAGCCTTCAACAGTATCTCCATGACATCTCGCCTGAACTGGTAAATAGGGGATCTTCGAGCTTGCTCATAAATAAGCTCAATCACTTGGAACTTCCGATATTTGAGCACGGGGTCTTCTTGCAACACCAATGCAAGGAATTCGGATCAACTACCTATATACTTTCAGTTCCTTTTAAATGTTCAAACAATACGACTTTATTTTCCCAGCCTAACCTAGGCTCTGATACCAGGTGTGAGGTCCCCACCCGTCGTATCAAACAACGGATCTGATGGTAAACCTGGTGGCCACTAGATCTATAGCGGAAGCAAACAAAATGGTTCAAGGTTCGACTAGCGGACGATCTCTCATCACAAAGTGAGTCGAGTTCGAGCCTACTAGCAAGGAGATCTAGCTCCACCTCGCAGGGGAAGCGTACTTGAACTATCTAGCGATCCTATGACCCACCTTCCAAGAGGAGAGAAAGCCTCGAGTGCCTTTTTCCCCATGTTTCAGGGCACGTACTCTCGAGAATTCCCCGCTCTAGGGGCAATGAGCGTTACTAATATCGAGTAAGCACTATGGGGACAGAGAGTTCCCGACCAATTGGGACCACCCATCTCATAGGCATTGGCAACCTGAGCCAAGCCCCCACTTTCCACCCCCACACTCACACTTCATCGTGTGACCTAATTACTACCACAAAGGTTGTTCAACATAAATATTCCTTGTTTAATTCCGAATCACATGGTTCATTAAAACAGCCCTTCAACCAGTATTGCAAACAACACCAAGACAGAATTCTAGTAAAAATTCTACTCAAACTTATTCATAAAAATTCCAATGTTCTGGAGGTACAACATCCCCCCTCCAGCGAGAGTTCACTCCTCCCGTTGTCGCCTAGCTGCCCATACCACTAGGTATGTCCACCGCATAGAAAGCACGTCATGGACACTCCCACCGCATAGAAAGCAAGACGTGGGTTCCCACCGCATAGAAAGCAAGTCGTGGGTATCCACCGCATAGAAAGCATGTCGTGGATTCAAGAGCCCTTAACGAGGAACTCTACCCCCCTGTGATCAGTAGGGGGGTCATGACTGATTCAACATTGGAAATAAAATGAACAAGTCGAGCTAAATTTTCCCTAGAAAACATTCTTTCCTCTTGCAAACAACATACCCATCAATCATTTCTTTCCTATTTTATACTTAAATGTACTATGCATTCAATGCCGAGGTTTCCGTCGGATTTCTCCAACATGTTTAGGGATATGAGCATTCCTAACTAGCGTATGCAATGTTAATTTAAACAACTTGAATAAAAAATATGATCTACCTCTTCCACTTCTTCATCGATGGCCCGTGAGATTGCCGGTATTTGCTCGTCCATGGGGGCCTTCCTGTTTCCGTTGACATTGCTCGTTCCTGCTTCGCGATCATGGGCACCACCGAAGTGCGTCCTCTTAACCGGGGCCATTTCTCACTACTTTAAATGATTAGCTTGGAGAAAGAGCTAAGATTCACACCAGCATCATAACAGTCCAATGGGTAGATTAGTGACATCAATTAATCCCTCCTATATGAGAGTCTAGATTTCTTTCATAAGCAATCATTAAGGATGGCACATAATCCTATGGGAACCGGCTCTAAGATAATTATTCGGCTTGCATGATCAAGAATAATTAAGATTTCAGTATTAGGATTACCAGAGAATCGGATTAAGTATGAATAAACTATTTCCTAGCAATTAGATGATGCAGATTTACCCTATGCATATGTGTGAGGAAAAACCAATTCTTAGAGACTTAATGACCGATCAATTTCTCCTTAATTACATCTTAATGCATATAAAAAAAATGAGTTCAATCAAGCTGCAATGTTAATGAGTGATTACAATAGTGATTCTCTTCAATCTGCACAAAATACTAGCTTACCGATTAATTACTTTGCTATCTAGAGAGAGAAGATTCTGATAATTATGCTCTAATCATTAATCAAGAGTGAAGAATGGCTGATAATTCAGCTATGGAATGATGATTACATAATAGAGTACGAATAAGGAGAATTTAGAGAGTAGTCATAGAGATTTTTGGCTAGGAATAGGCATAATGTATGAGAAATTTTGATGGTAGAGAAAGGAATTTACAGATAGCATTAATTAAACTGTCATTACCGTGATTAAGAGCTGGTAATCTTCTCAATTTTCTGATCTAATCGAGCTTCTTGAGATGAAAATTCGGCAGCACCGCCCTCCTAGCTTCCTCTTCAATCGGTGTGTGATTCGGCAGCACCTCCCCAATGTGTGTGGGTGTGTGTGTATGTGTGATCATAAGTGTGTGTGTGTGTGTGTGTGTATGCAGGTCTTTAAATAGGCTCCTACAGGCTGAAAATCGATCTGGGTTGCTAAATGCATCTGGGAGCTTCTCCAGTTAAGCATGGCAAGTCCAGTTCTCTGCCCACCAAGTGTCAGGTTGGCTTGGTTAACTGGTTCTGAGACTGAGTTGCAGGCTTGGCAGCTTTCCCAAGACTCCCACAAAGCAAGAGGGCGTCCCCCTAGCTGCTAAAGCTGATCTGGAGTGGCCTGGGACCTGTTCCCACACAGTCCCGGGCCCCCGGTGCCTCCCCGGACAACTTTTAGGAAATTTGGTTCTAGGCTAAAACGGGTCATACTCATCGGATTTTGATGCCGTAAATTGCCATACGAAGCTCTAACTAAGGCGTATTGGCCCGAGTACCTGCCATATTTAGCAGCCCCCGGGGTCCGAAAATGCATTTTTTTCAAATTCGGGGTACGGGTGCAGATTTTCGAGACGGTCAAGACTGAACGGGTCAGGTGACCAAAAACTTACTATTTTTGGAAATTTTTCACAAAAATTATTTTAAATCACATTTTGAAGCTTTATAACATTCTAAACATCATGGCACTGACAGAATCTGAAAAACTGCTAAAAATAGTAACTTATTCCATTGTATTCATTTCGTGGTACAAGGGTGCTCTTGTGATCGGTCAGAGACCGTACAAATAGAATGTGACAACCCGTCACACCTAGGAACCAACCATGAGACCTTCTCATGAACGTAGCATACTTTGTTATATGTAGAAACAACCCTCCGTTAAGGTGGTTACAACAACACATGTAATCACAACAAGTCTGTACTTAGTACCCGAAAATTTTGGCCACTAAAATTGTACCTGATACTGTGTGCTTCGAATGGTCTAATGAACGGATGTGACCAGCACCTAGGGACTTTGTCGCGACACATCATTAAGAATTGGCGCCAGTGTCAGTCCCAAAGACTCATATTCTCCACATGTGGAATATGTCTCAAGTAAGGATGTCAGGAAAAGTGACATCCATCAAGTACGAGCTGTACTTGTGTGTGGAGGTAACTGATAACACTCTGCAACAAGAGTGAGAGGGACCCTCATTATCATGCTCCACACTAACTAAACTGAACTCCTTGAGTTCCTAGACCATGTTGTATCCCATGTGACAACATGTGCCAAATTGAATCCTACCACTACAAGAGGTTGTGTGCTCTTGTGACGCTGTTAGCGACGGAAATACACTGGGTTTTTATAACCCCCGGCATCGCTAATAGCGTTGCTACGAGAGCGTCGCTATAAGCGTCGCTATATAGAGACGCTCATAGCGACGCTCATAGCGACCTTTACACAGAAGTCTATAGCGATACTCATAGCGACGCTCCAGAGCCATAAATAGCGACGGTTATACCCGCCCAAGAGAATTTTTTTTGTGGTGACAGGGCATTGAATGCCCTGCCACCCATCAACCATATTGTACTTGATTCACTTTTTAAAAAAAGTGCAAGGGTAGATAATAGACCAAAAATAGTCACCCACAAGACGCATTGTTTGCAAAATTGACAAGCGTAAAATTGACAATTGTACACATCATAGGCAAAATGAATTGATTGGCAAATGTAATAATGACAATTGTACAACATCATAGGCATAAAGAATTGATTGGCAAAATGAACTGCGGTGACAAATGTAATAATATACATGGTTCAAAAAAACATATAAAATCCGTCTCATCATACATAAGCTATGAGAAACCCTAAGCTAATGCTATCTAGCTACGGCTAAACTGACGTCGTCTAGTCAGACGTTTCATCGCATCCAAGCGGCGTATCTGTCGGATTCTGCAAAAAAATACAATAAGATAGCTTTCAGTAAGTATAAACATATAACGACATTTATAAAACAATACAAAAAATAAAAAAGAGTAAACCCTAATACTAACCATCACTACAAGAGGTTGTGTGCTCTTGTGACGCTGTTAGCGACGGAAATACATTGGGCTTTTATAACCCCCGGCGTCGCTAAAACCGTCGCTAATAGCGTCGCTATAACCGTCGCTATAAGCGTCGCTATGCACGTCGCTATGTGCGTCGCTATATAGAGACGCTCATAGCGTGATGGTTATAGAGACGCTCATATCGACGGTTATAGCGACGTTTACACTGCAGACGTTAGCGACGCTCATAGCGATGCTACAGAGCCATAAATAGCGACGGTTATATAGCGACGCCCGAGAGAATTTTTTTTTGGGTGGCAGGGCATTGAATGCCCTGCCACCCATCAACCATATTGTACTTGATTCACTTTTTAAAAAAAGTGCAAGGGTAGATAATAGACCCAAAATCATCACCACACACGACGCATTGTTTGCAAAATTGACAATTGTACACATCATAGGCAAAATGAATTGATTGGCAAATGTAATAATGACAATTGTACAACATCATAGGCATAAAGAATTGATTGGCAAAAGGAACTCCGGTGACAAATGTAATAATATACATGGTTCAAAAAGACGTATAAAATCCGTCTCATGATACATAAGCTATGAGAAACCCTAAACTAATGCTATCTAGCTATGGCTAAACTGACGTCGTCTAGTCAGACGCCTCATCGCGTCCAAGTGGCGTATCTGTCGGATTCTGCAAAAAAATACAATAAGACAGCTTTCAGTAAGTATAAACATATAACGACATTTATAAAACAATACAAAAAATAAAAAAGAGTAAACCCTAATACTAACCATCACTACAAGAGGTTGTGTGCTCTTGTGACGCTGTTAGCGACGGAAATACATTGGGTTTTTATAACCCCCGGCGTCGCTAATAGCGTCGCTACCAGAGCGTCGCTATAACCGTCACTATAAGCGTCGCTATGCGCGTCGCTATATAAGACGCTCATAGCGACGGTTATAGAGACGCTCATATCGACGGTTATAGCGACGTTTACACTGCAGACTTTAGCGACGCTCATAGCGACGCTACAGAGCCATAAATAGCGATGGTTATAGCGACGCTCGAGAGAATTTTTTTTTTGGGTGGCAGGGCATTGAATGCCCTGCCACCCATCAACCATATTGTACTTGATTCACTTTTTACAAAAGTGCAAGGGTAGATAATAGACCCAAAATAGTCACCCACAAGACGCATTGTTTGCAAAATTGACAATTGTACACATCATAGGCAAAATGAATTGATTGGAAAATGTAATAATGACAATTGTACAACATCATAGGCATAAATAATTGATTGGCAAAAGGAACTCCGGTGACAAATGTAATAATATACATGGTTCAAAAAGACGTATAAAATCCGTCTCATGATACATAAGCTATGAGAAACCCTAAACTAATGCTATCTAGCTACGGCTAAACTGACGTCGTCTAGTCAGACGTCTCATCGCGTCCAAGCGGCGTATCTGTCGGATTCTGCAAAAAAATACAATAAGACAGCTTTCAGTAAGTATAAACATATAACGACATTTATAAAACAATACAAAAAATAAAAAAGAGTAAACCCTAATACTAACCATCACTACAAGAGGTTGTGTGCTCTTGTGACGCTGTTAGCGACGGAAATACATTGGGTTTTTATAACCCCCGGCATCGCTAAAACCGTCGCTAATAGCGTCGCTACCAGAGCATCGCTATAACCGTCGCTATAAGCGTCGCTATGTGCATCGCTATATAGAGACGCTCATAGCGACGGTTATAGAGACGCTCATATCGACGGTTATAGCGACGTTTACACTGCAGACTTTAGCGATGCTCATAGCGACGCTACAAAGCCATAAATAGCGACGGTTATAGCGACGCCCGAGAGAATTTTTTTTTGGGTGGCAGGGCATTGAATGCCGTGCCACCCATCAACCATATTGTACTTGATTCACTTTTTAAAAAAAGTGCAAGGGTAGATAATAGACCCAAAATAGTCACCCACAAGACGCATTGTTTGCAAAAAATTAACAATTGTACACATCATAGGCAAAATGAATTGATTGGCAAATGTAATAATGACAAATGTACAACATCATAGGCATAAAGAAATTGATTGGCAAAAGGAACTGCGTGAAAAATGTAATAATATACATGGTTCAAAAAGAAGACGTCGTATAAAACCCGTTCTCATGATACATAAGCTATGAGAAACCCTAAACTAATGCAAATCTAGCTAACGGCTTAAAATGACGTCGTCTAGTAAGTACGTCCTCATTCGCGTCCAAGCGCGTATCGGTCGGATTCTTCTGCAAAAAACAAAGATTTCATTAAGTATAAACATATAAAGGAACATTTATAAAACATACAAAACAATAAAAAAGTGCAAAGACAGCTTTCAGTAAGTATAAACATATAAGACATTTATAAAACAATACAAAAAATAAAAAAGAGTAAACCCTAATACTAACCATGCCGCCGCGAGAACTGAGAATGTCTATCAGGGCGTTTAAGCCCTTCCTGCCTGCGTACTCGCGCTCGTACGGTGTGGGATCACGTCCTATCATCGACCACTGTCAAAACATACAAAGATTTCATTATGTTAGAATTAAAAAACTCATAAACCCTAAACTATCGAACATAAAGAGCAATGTGAAAACACTTACAAAATCGGCCTCAAATGATGCCCATCCACCGCTCCCCAAGTGGTGCGAGCTCCCTGCCTCTACTCGCGCTCTGGCTGCATCCTTTTGTTGCTTCCACTTGTCGGGATTCTCGCGCGCTGCTTTCTTCGCATTCTTCCAATCTTCTTTGGCCAGCCAATCTGGCCTGTTCCACCCATTCTTGATTGCTTTTTGCACTTCGGAACGCTTGTGTTTGCAGTATTCACGCATTCGAATCTTCATCAGGTCTTCATTGAAGCGCTGATCCCGTGTTGGAACGGAAAACTCATCATGAAGTATGCTGATGACTCTGTTTTTTAAATCACTTGGTACTTCACTCCATTTGTTTAGTATGTAGTGTCTAAACAGCTGAGAGCAAAGACCACGCATGCGCGAGACCATCTTCTTGCCGTCATCATCCATGATGATGCCGCCGCTGAAGTCGATGGAGTAAGACAAGTCCTCTGGCCGGTGACGCGTGAACCTGGGTGTCCCGGCAGGGGTCTCTAGCGGCGTGTCGATGGGGGTACGGACGTCAGGTGTCTCCACCGGCGTCTGGGCCTCGAAGCGAGGAGTGTCGAGTGGGGTGGCTCCTGGCGGAGTAGGTAGAGGTGTGTAGCTTCTAGGAACAGTCAGCCGTGCAAAACCTGGCGTAGATGGCGATGCTGTGGCTGGTGTGGGGGCGGGCAAAGAAGGGGAGGGTAAAGAGCCTCGTCGAACACGAGGCGGTGTGGAGGCATCGGTGGCGGAATCCCCACAACAACCGCCACCGCCACCACTAGAGCGCCGGTGTCTAGACGAGTGTGAAGCTCGTCTCGTCGACGCCGAAGCTTCGGAGCGCGCCGAATGCTCCGAAAGAGAGGGAGATGCGGATGGAGTAGGAACGCGCGATGATGCGCCAGAGCGATGACGCTCCACGGAACACTGTCTCTGCTGCGGTGACAAAGAAGAAAGAAACTCCTCATCATCCATACCTGCATTAAACACACGAATATTTAAACTTAATATTGAATGAATAGAGTAGACAATGACGCAAAGACCATTAAATACAATGACGTAATGACGCATATAAATACAATGACGCAAAGACCATTAAATACAATGACGTAATGACGCATATAAATACAATGACGCAGTGAATTGAGTGATAGAAGAGGCAAGTCAAAAACTCAGAATTTTCAATCAAAAGATGTGAGCGCGAGTAGAAAAGAGCGTTATACACCATGGAAGGTACTTAGAGAGCCAGAGCTTTTACAACACGGAGCAAAATTGTTCAAATACAATATTTGTGGCTTTAAGAGATCTCTCTCTCATCCTCGCATAACTCAGCATAACTTCCTATATCTATATAGAGCTCTCCGTTTAAACACATATCCTCTGTTTCATTTTGTAGCTCCTCTGCATGCACCCCATATAGAGTAGTAGCATCTTGATGCTCGTCTGGCACCACCGCAGCGGCTTCTGATTGAGCATCTTCTCTGATATCCTCCATTGATGCCGTTGTGATTGGCACATGGTAGCCTTCATACGTCCTTGCACTACGAGGGGCTACCTCTATGACGTACCACCAGTTTGATGTAGACTTTGTAGGATGAAATATTACCTGCCAGAGCCACATAACTTACATGAGAGCTTTCAAGCACATAACTTGTAAAAGGGGGATGTTAACTATTTACATACTTACTTGTTCACAATGCTCGGGTAGTACAAAAGTGTCTCTTAGGTCAGTCCATTTCTTAGTAGAATCCACCTCAAGAAAACCAGACTCTCCTCTACGCACAGTAGCGTTGCGACCCTCCATGATTATCTTGAACCATTGCACGTCGAACAAGTCGACAAAAAATCCTCTCTAATCGATCCTCAAAATCTCTTGCAGCGTGCCGAAGTAAGTGAGTTCCGCCACCACAGGATCTGCATCAGAGAACGTCGTCGACTAGACTGTTCAAATTTTGCCATGATTCCACAATCTTGAGTAAAACGCTTTTTGTCCATTCGTTCCACCCTAAAATGTCGACCTTTACACCATGCTGCTGTGTATGACTTATACTACAACGAACAAAGATTATGAGTGGCCGTTCAAACGTTTAGAAATAAAGTCACTTGCTAGTCGTACATTGCAAACTTACCTTGGTCACGCAACCCCGGAGAGTACTCCCACTCTTCCTCAGTCACTTCGTCACCGCATTGTTGTGCGCTTTTCAATTGGTTGTGCAACCATCTTAAGCTCATGAAGGTTGGTAGGCTCTCCAGAACCGCTGGATAGTGCATCGGTGGTCGTCTTCCCGTCTCCACTCGATTCGTGCCCTTTGTCGCTCTTGCTTTGCATCCTCATATTGTGAAATCCACTTTTGCATCAGTGGATTGTGAAGCATGCAAAATCGGTTGATTTTAGCCTCTAGATCTTCCGTCATCTTCTTCTCAACACCAAGATTGCACATGACAATCCCAGATATGCGCTCATCATCTATGGTTCGCCATAGCGTGTCCCGGGATTTATCAAATCCGTTTAGCCACTCTCCAATGTACACTAGGGACTCTGATACCAACCAACCTTCTGCCATGCTACCCTCCGGACGTGCCTTTTGACGCACATATCCCTTAAGCGTTTTCATGAAACGTTCTAAGAAGAACATCCATCTGGAATAAACTGTGCCAGCTATTTCCACCTCATCAACTATGTGAACAAGAAGATGCACCTGAATGGTTAGCATTGTAGTAGGAAAATGATTCTCAAACATGCACACAAGCTCCGCAGCATTTAGTTTGGCGAATGGTATGGAGTCTACATTGATCTCCTTTTCTGAGATCCATTGCACCAGCTTTGCAAGTTTGTAGATTGTGTTACGGATGTCGAGAGACAAACATCCCTCAATGGCAACCGGTAAAATTAACTGTAAAGTATGTGCAGCAATGATATTAAAGTCCACATTTTATGCAATGATATTAAAGTCCACTATGAACGTACCTGACACATTTATGCCAATCGTGTGACTTGAAACCGGTAAGCTTTCCTTCTTTAGTAAAACACGTTCGGAGCGAGTACATTACGCCAGTGGGGGTCCGCAAAGATCGAATGGTCTCTTTTACTTTGCGTTCTTGGGCTCCTGTGAAAATCCATGGTGCTTTAGGGAGTTTTATCGATCCATCAAACGCTGTTTGCGGCCAATATTGCTCCATACGATCCACATTTCTAAGGTCAACTCTGGCTCCCAAAGTATCTTTCTTGCCGGTCAGATGGTCCCATAGTAGATTACCCACATTCTTGAATATGTGCATTGGATCGAGCAAGTGATTGATCATGAGTCGGGGCCAGTATGGTAACTCGTACCATAGAGATAGTCTCTTCATCCCTGGAGGCAATCCGTCATCGCACATCTCCTTCTGCTCTAACCATGCTTGTGCAGACATCCTTGGTGGCTCTCTTCCCAAAAAGCCGTCGCGTAACACATGATTCTCTGGAAGATACGCTTGATGACCTTCGTAGATTTGCTTCTTCAGTGAGGGTGCCCTACGTGCATTCAGTCTAGGTCCACGTGTGACACATGCTCTGTATCCGCTTGTTTGAAGCCCTGCATGTATACACATGATAATAGATCAACTATGGGAAAAAACAAGATTTACAGTGTCTGAGTGAGGAGTGTCAATAGATCACCTGAGCATTCTGTTAGCCCGGGATAGTCATGCATGGTCCACATTAGAATGCCTCTGATCAAAGCATTCCGTCGTCCTGTGTGTCGGCTCATATCCACCACCTCTATGCCAATCCACAATTGTTGTAGCTCTTCCAATAGTGGACGAAGATACACATCCATATTCTCCACTTTATATCGCCCTGGCACAATCAAGCTTAGCCATAGGTGCCCCTTCTTCGTAGTCAACCACGGGGGAATGTTGTAGTTGACAATGACAACGGGTCATACACTGTAAGATGTTGATCTTTGACCAAATGGATTTACGCCATCCATAGCCAGGCCTAAGCGCAAATTTTGAGCTTCCCTGGCAAAATCCGACCATGTTCCATCTATATGTTTCTCAGGCTGCGCAATCTGCAGGAATTCGTAGCACACCATCCGAAGATTTATTCTCCTCATGCCATGATGCTAGGGCGGCCATGGACTTACATTCGAAGAAATCTTGATGCGAGGAAGCAGAGGAAAATGTCGCAAAACCTTTTGTGGAATTTTTGTCCCGTGGAGATCTACTCGATATCTTTCGGAATCACATTTCGGACACTTCTCCATGTCTATGTATTCCCCTCTGAAAAGAATGCAATAATTAGGACAAGCGTGGATAGAATTGTAATCCATCCCCAAGTTTCGCAAAATCTTTCTTGCTTCATCTCGGAATCTGGCATCACATTGTCAGCTGGTAGTATGTGCTCTTTAAGCAATCTACACAACATAAAAATACGATACAGTCGTGTAAAAATCTATCAGATCATTATACATTTAGAGTTTTATTAAAGTAAACTAATTGTAATAGATCACCTGAAAAGCGTTGTGACACTAGTGTCACTCCATCCAAACTTTGCCTGCATGTTGAGAAGAACCAGGAGTGCTTTCAATCTAGACATACGTGCTCCATTATACAATGGCGTATCGGCTTCACTTTTCATATCATCATAGATAAGCCTTTCTGAATCCATGATCGACGTCTCGATCATTTCATCAATCTCAGGCTCAAACATTGCCTCGTTGGTAATGTGCTCTGCATGATCATCCCCCGAGCTGTCAGAGGCTACATCTTGTGGCCTCACATATGTTGCTTGACCAAAGCTCCTGCGAACACGTCTATTGGGTTGCAAGATTGCTGCTTGTTGGCCAGCGTCAGAGTCCGACGAGTTATAATTGGCAACAACTCGATCTATAATAGATGGATCGAACTCACCAAATTCGCGAACGTGCTACAAAGAAACACGTCTTGTCCGTCGCACAGCATGCTTGCATTGATTACAAGGACATAAGACCCTCGTTGAGAGATAGGTGTTTCGATTGGACGGTCCCACATCCTCGTCACTACTCATAATGAGGATAAAAATCTTATAACCTGGACAACAAATTTAATATTCTATTGGCATTCCTTGTCTTATCTCTCTCTCTCTCTCTCTCTCTCTCTCTCTCTCTCTCTCTCTCTCTCTCTCTCTCTCATCTCTCTCTAGTCATGTCCAATCCCCGCACACCTCGGTCTAGAGGTGCACGGAGATCAAAACCACCGGGTTATAATCTCGTCTTTATTGGTCAATACCTATATTTGTGGGTACAAGAAATCTACACACCCACGTCTACATGATACTGCATGTAGTGGACAAAACCCCTTTGCCTCTTCTCTAGCTGTAGCACTTCACAGCATCTTAACATCTTTTCACAGTAGATCTTTTCACTGTTCGTCTAGCTCTAAACCCTAAACCGTAAGTAATTCTTGCGTGGACTCGATCTAACGTAAATAAGCGTAAATCTAAATAAACGTAAATCTAACTAAAAATAAACCTAAATCTAATTTAACGTAAGTCTACATCTAACCTAATCTTTAACGTCTTTTGGGATAGTTTTCTACGACGTTAAAACTCTCTTCTTGTGTGTGTGTGTGTGTGTGTGTGTGTGTGTGTGGGTAAACCTAAATAAACCTAAGTCTAATCTAATATAACATAAATCTAAATCTAACGTAAATTATGTTATATTAAAAACAAAGAACTAAACTAACAGGGATTATAAGAACCTTAAAACTAATTTAACACATACTTTTTCACATAACTCGGCAAGAGTTGGCATTCTCATCACTAAATATGTGAGTTAACTTCCGGCGGTGACGCTGCCTGACGCTGCCTCATCTCCATCCACATCTGACGACAGCAATTGGCCCATTAGACCGTTCTTGCTCTTGTTACTAACTTTGAAGTTGCTGTTGAATGACTAGAGGTTGTCTAGATGGTCATTGTGTCGGGGATGTAGTGACTCTTGCCGCCCTGAAGATCCACCTTCTTCCCTATCTTCTGAAGACATTTCACCAGTACTTTTGGATCGACGGAGCCCACCATGAGTGAAGGCAGCAATACCCTATTTTCCATTGAGGGCTTTCTTCACCCGCTTCATGCAGGCATCGCAGTCTATGGAGACCTAAATCTAATCTAATATAACGTAAATCTAAATCTAGCGTAAATAAACGTAAATCTAATTAAAAATAAACCTAAATCTAATCTAATTTAACTTAAATAAACCTAAATCTAATTTAACGTAAGTCTACATCTAACCTAATCTTTAACGTCTTTTAGGATAGTTTTCTACGACGTTATAACTCTCTTCTTCTTGTGTGTGTGCGCGTGTGTGGATGTGTGTGCCAATAAAAAGAGATAAATGGTATAACCTTTCTATCACCCATGCCAAGTATGATAGATTGGTTATGCCATTTCCCTCTTGAATAATAGGTCTTGAGTTCAACTCCTCGTCGGCTAGATCTTTAGGTCTTTTAGTTTTAATTAGTTTCCTACGACGTTAAATTAGTTTCTCTCTCTTTCTCTCTCAATGTGTGTGCGTTTTTTTGTTTATGCATGTTTTCTCTCTCTTTTCTCTCTCAATGTGTGCGTTTTTTGTTTATGCATGTTCTCTCTCTCTTTTCCTCTCTCAATGTGTGCGTTTTTTGTTTATGCATGCTCTCTCTCTCTTTTCCTCTCTCAATGTGTGTGTGCATTCTTTGTTTATGTATGTGTGTGTGCGTTTTTGTTTATGTTTGTACTCTCTCTCTCTCTCTCTCTCTCTCTCTCTCTCAAAAACACTATGTGTGTGTGTGTGTGTGTGTGAGAGAGAGAGAGAGAGGGAGAGAGAAAGAGGGGAAGGGAACATGAGAGTGAGGAGAGGGAAGGAGCATACCTGGCTCTCCTTCCTCTCCTCGTGTGTGTGTGTGTGTGTGTGTGTGTGTGTGTGTGGAGAAGAAAGAGAGAGAGAGGAGAGAGAGAGAGAGAGAGAGGAGAGCGTTACCTACTCCTTGCTTGAGGGCGTCGAAAAACTCAGATCTGAGATCTGAGTTTTTGGGCGCTCCTGTTATTTTTTTAGCCCAGCCGGCGTCGCTATGAGCGCCGCAAATTTACTTGTAAATTTGCAACGCTCATAGCGACGCCGGGATTTTTTTTTTTGAGCGTCGCTGTGTGAGCGTCGCTAATATGAATAGCCTCTTGTAGTGTACAAATGGATTCATAACAACGTAATGTACATTGGACATTACCGCCCAAATACGTGTTTCGACATGCCTTGTCATGGCCGTGACATATTCAAGCGTATTTAAACGTCTTGAAAAACCCAGTAATGCAGAACTAAAAACTGGAATAACACCAAATCAATAGATGCGTACCTGGAGATTGAACTGAATGTTCACTTACCCGTATTGAAATACAGAGGAGCACGTCTCCCACCTTGGAAAGAACCAAGCAACATTGCACTGGGAACCCTGGGTGTTGCCTTTGCAATCCAAACCCTTGGATTAGAATCTACGTAGTCAAAGCCCTTGGTAAGACTCTTTGTAGAAACTGCACAACCAGCAGATAACGATAACGAACATAGTCAACCGTGTACAAAATTATTGGAATCAACTTGAAAAGTGTGTTCGTCCGCTACCGCGTGGTAAATTGCGGACTTCCTTCCTTGAAAGTGTAACGAAAATAGATCAAATTGAGATCCTCCATGTTGATAGAGTGATTTAGCAATCATCCGCTAGGTCTTACCCCAAAACTGTGTTTCCCTAGACACTCGTAGTGCTATAGAAAGAGCAAGAGATCCACACAAGTGGGATGCCTAGCGCTTATGGACAGCCATGCTGTCACAAATGATGGCTGTGTCTATACTCCGTGGTAGAGAGCAGCTGGTGTGAGTGTAAGATTTATCAAAAACTCAAATTGAGTGTCGCACTGAAAACATGTAGTGCAAAAATGACACCCTAAACATCCGTAATGACAAGACTCTTGCTTGTTCATTAACGTCGATGTATACTTTTCCCTGGGTAGATCTGGTCGATCTTGAAAACAATCACCCAAAGAATGCCAATAATTGGGTCTTACCCATGGCTTGACAATGGCTCTTAGCCTGTGTGACTCATAGCCCTTATGCCAATAACAAATGAGTATTCAATCGAGGAACCGATAAAGACGAATTGGAGTGGCGGCTTAGCCACTTAATAGCTGAGAGTTAGAGCACCTTGGCTCAAGCTGACTCACTAGCAACACATGTAGCAAAATATTCTTAAAGTTTTCATTATTCTTCTAGAGAAATAAGAAAGAGAGAAAAGAAGAGAATGCTGGGCTGAGGAACTTTCCTTGAACGACTATGACGTGTATAGTTGATTTCCATGCTCTTGTGCATCTTATGCCGAACGTGCAGCGTATCCTAGAAGCATGCAATGGTTTTCTGTCATGACTCTCTCATCGAGAGAGGTAACAGAAAACACAAGCAAGTCACAAAGTGACTCACTTACCGTATATGTGGATGTGTACTCCCCTGGGTAGATCTGTTCAATCTTGAGAACAATCACCCAAAGAATGCCAATAGTTGGGTCTTACCCTTGGCCCGACAATGGCTCTTAGCCTGAGGGGCTCATAGCCCTTGTGAAAATTAGTGTTCAATGGACGAACCGATGAAGACTAATTTGAGTAGCATCTTAGCCACGTTTTAGCTGCTAGTTGGAGCTCGAAAATGACATGGCCGCAGAGAACGACTCCTATGCAAGAGCCGAGGAAGAAAGGCGCAGCGTGGGAAGAAACCCGTGTGTCGGGATGGGGAGGAACGACGACCTGCACCAAATCCTGCATGCATGCCGTCATCGGGTTTGCGCTGGGCTAGGGAGTCGAAGTCGTCACTGCATGGCATGCTTTTGTGCATCGCGTGACGACTGGTTCCCTTAGCTCTTCCTCGCGGCTCTGTTCGCCGCCATAGGCAGGTTCGACAGCCTTTTTATTTTTAGTTTTTTTTTACTATGGTCATGGACGCCCTCCAATAACCAAGGGGGCCACCCCAGCTTAGGGGGCCGCCCCAGCATTGTTTGGCCCAAGGGGTCACCCAAGGGGGCCGCCTCAAGAAAGGCCTACCGTATGGCACGCATGCATCTCATACAAGCTTCGCCTCGCCATCGTCAAATAAACCATGCACGACACGGAACTAAGGTATGCACTGGACAGGATCCGCACGCACACTATGCACGACAAGGTCGTGTTTTCTAGAAACTTCTGTAAGCTTTTCGAGTTGCCGAAGCATCACTGGTGATGCAGTTCTTGCGTTCAAGAAGATGCGACAATGATGGCATCGATGATGGCGTCTATAATATTCATCGCTAACCTTCAAAGACAAGGTATGCATAATTGTTGGACTTTTCTTGTTTAATTCGTTCTCAATATGCAGCTGTTAAATGTATGCTCGAGCACGGCTCACTTGGTCTTCAATGTGTTGTTCTGCTCATTGAGCAAGTCTCATTAAGTGCATACACCACTGTGGTGTTGAGTACACCACTCCAGAGTTAACCGTTGCGACTTTTTATCATGCATGGCATGTATATACTTACAAGGGCAATGTCCGAAACAAAGCTTTCATTTTTGTCCTGCTAGCATCTAGAGTATGCTAGGAGCATATCCATTTGGGAATTTTTTAACAACTGTATGGTATGCCCATTTCATGGGAGTGCATCTGACAAATTCTCGTTACCGTATGGCAACTGTAGGCAACGCCTATGATTTGCGTATCTTTTCTTGGCACAGCAGGCACAAGTGCTCGGCATGGCCAACCATTTGTCATAGCCTACCAAACAGACAGGAGTCTCTTTGCTTTCAGCGATTCAGTGACGCAGGTATGCATATCAGTATTTTTCTACTCTTCCATACAAGGTGCAATTGGAAAAGGTCCATTATCTGTGTATGGTCGACCCAGTTGACTCTATTCCCTATGACATCTGTCATCAAGAGCATTTATTGGCAATGAGGCCAGACATAGTTATTTGAAGCATGGCTTCTCCTAAGTACTTTCATAGCGCAAAGGCAAGGACAAAGGGCCAAATTTTCAGTATCTCAAGGAGATAGGCATGACAAACTCCTTGTCACTGTTTCTACAACCCAACATAGGATGCTTGCTACACAATACTGATTCATTTCACTTGAAATTGCTCGACAAGGTCGATTCTTTTGGTCATGCAGTTTTGCAGCCACATCCGTTGGCTATTAGCACTACCATATTTAAGTGAAGCAAGGCTTCTATTTATGCATCTTGCATAGTGACTCGCCACGTTTGGAATATGCTAGGAGCATAAAAACTTGGGAAGGCTTTGGAAAATGGTTTACAAATTATTTCATTCCGTATATGACGGATGTATAGGATACAAGAGGGTGTATATCCATATGCGACAATTCTTTCTCGCACGGAAAATTTGGCTATGAGCCACCTTTACGCGATCTTTCCCTTTGGAATATCATGACAACCGGTTTGCAACAACAACTACCAAGTTAGCCAAATTTAAGTTTTTATTGTTTTTTCCATGTTTACACTTTGCTCTGGGAATTTTACAGGAAGCAAGGCTTCTAGAACCCTTATGCCAAGGTACTGCCCAATGACTTGGAGTCAAGGGTATTGGCACACAAGTTTGGGTGGCGATTCGCTCACGGAGTCCCTACCAGTTTAAACTGTGCAAGGCACTTATGCTTGTGGCTCTCACATTTGAGGCCATCACTTTTTCCAAGGGCTTAAAATTATGTATGCACAGCATGCTTTGTCAAAGACAAGATACATTCTGCATTGTTTTTGGGTTTCTGTCAACATACAACTACACTTATTTCATAGGCAAAGTGCCAATGCTAAGTCATTTTCATACAATCACGACCCCTGCAAAGAAGGTAGGTCAACATGTGGTTGTGTTTTTCTATTACCTCTCTCGTTGAGAGACTCATAGCAGAAACTTGTTGCATGCTTATAGGATAAGCTGCACGTTACGCATAAGATGCACAAGAGCATGCCAATCATCTATACAAGTCATAGTCGTTTAAGGAAAGTTCCTCAGCCCAGCATGCTCTTCTTCTCTCGTTCTCTCTTTCTCTAAGGGAAAAATGAACATCTTCTAAGAAGTTTTTGATACGTGTTTTGCTCACGAGTCAAGCCTGAGCCAAGGTACTCTAACTCGCAGCTAAAACGTGGCTAAGATGCTACTCAAATTAGTCTTCATCGGTTCGTCCATTGAACACTAATTTGCACAAGGGCTATGAGCCCCTCAGGCTAAGAGCCATTGTCGGGCCAAGGGTAAGACCCAACTATTGGTATTCTTTGGGTGATTGTTCTCAAGATTGAACAGATCTACCCAGGGGAGTACACATCGACATTAATGGACAAGCAAGAGTCTTGTCATTACGGATGTTTATGGTGTCATTTTTGCACTACACATTTTCAGTGCAACACTCAAGTTGAGTTTTTTTATAATCTTCAACTCACATCAGCCGATCTCTACAAGGAAGTATAGATGCAGCCATCAGTTGCGACAGCATGGCTAACCATCAGAGCTAGGCAGTTCACTTGTGTGGATTCCCTGCTCTCTCTATAGCACCACGGAGTGTCTATAGACATATTCTTTGGGGTACGACCCGGCGGGTGACTGCTAAATCACCCCATAGGCATTGAGGATCACAGTTTATCTGCATTGAAGATCACAGTTTGATCTCTCCCAGTTAGCCTTTCAAGGAAAGAATTCCGCAATCTACCACGCGGTAGCGGACAAACTCAACTTTTCAAGTTTATTTCAATCATTATCTACACAGTTAACTATGTTGGTTATTGTTGCCTGCTAGTTTAGCAATTTTTACAAAGGGTCTTACCAAGGGGTTTGACTACGTAAATTTTAACCAAAGGGGTTGGATTGCGAAGGCAACGCCCACGGTTTCCAGTGCAATATTGTTTGTTTTTTCAGGTAGGAGACGTGCTCCTCTACTCTTGAAGATGGGTAAGTGAACATTACGTTCAAATTTCCAGGTACGCATCTATTTATTTGGTGTTATTTCATTTTTAGTATGCTTTCCTCGATTTTTTCAAGACGTATACGTACGCTTGAATGTTACAGAGCCATGCCAAGGGCATGACGGCACAAAGTATTTTGGGCCAAGAGTCCAATCTATCTTTCTGTCTTTTTTGCTGTTACGAACCTACTTGTAGGGTTCGATTTGGCACATGTTGTCACATGGGATACAACATGGTCTAGGAACTCAAGGAGTTCAGTTTAGATAGTGTGGAGCATGATAATGAGGGTCTCTCTCACTCTTGTTGCAGAGTGTTTGTAGTTACCTCCACACACAAGTACCAGCTCGTACTTGATGGATGTCTCTTTTCTTGATATCCTTGTTTGAGACATATTCCACATGTGGAGAATATGAGTCTCTGGGATTGACACTGGCGCCAACTAGTTAACAATGTGTCGCGACGAAGTCCCTAGGTGCTAGTCGCATCCATGGATTCGACCATTTTGAGCACACAGTATCAGGAGCAATTTCAGTGGCCATAAATTGTCGGGTGCTAAGTACAAACTTGTTACGATTACAAGTGTAGTGAAACCACCTTAACGGAGGGTTGTTTCTACATATAGCTAAGTATAGCTATGTCCATGAGAATGTCTCATGGTTGGTACCTAGGTGTGACCGGGTTGTCACATTCTGTTATGGTCCAAAGTCTCGTCATGGAATTGCGGTTCGAATATGTTTGTGTTAAATGCATGCACACTAGGTGTTATGGGCCCTAGTGTTTAACACAAATTTATTCAGAGCGGCATGCAACTTCATGGACATTATTGTTTCTTCAATTTTTTGCACTGCCAGTGCAATCTCTCTTGCAGACTTAGTATGAGTTTACATCCTGCCATACAAGGTGATGGCTGTGTATGGGTGTTTGTGATTGGCTGCTTGAAACTCCAATCCATGTGCATGCATGTACCTTGCATGCACGTTGCATATCTTGCACCGCCTATTCCTCACTAGCTTGAGAAAGCCTTCCAAGGCAGCACCTCTTCTTCTTCTTATTCGAGATAGGGAGATCGAGAGAGAGAACGAGAGAGAAGGACCTGCCTCTTCCCCTCCTCCATGGCTGCTCCTTCCCCTGAGCTCTGATACCCATAAAAGGGCACGGGAACTGACATGCTCATCACCACCCAGCCATGCCCTATATAGGCCCTTGGCCTTCTAAATATAGTGACCCCCTTAACTGCATGTCCGTCCTGGCCCTTGGCCCGGACTAGTCCTACCCTTGTCTTGACATTTGCCTCATTCAAACTTCCACCACTGAAAAGAGGCAACAAAGTGTCATAATTGTCCTGTGAGCTTACATTACTGTCTCTAGTACATGACAGCGAGGGCTGAATAGAATCTTCCACAAACACTACATCCCGTGAAACCACAATTCACTTTGTTTGCGGATGATACGATCTGTAACCTTTGCTTTCAACACTATAACAAAAAAAAAAAAACATTTGAAACCTTATCATCTAATTTTTTGCGCTCTATATGTAGCACCAAAGCATATTCCAAACAACCAAAAACATGCATGCGCTTAATAGAAGACTTTCTATCATGCCATGCTTCATATGGAGTAATAGATTGAAAATCTTTTGTATGAGACCTCCTAAGTACATAAGTGGCACACATGATGGCCTCAAGCCAACAAGAATGCGATAAAGCTTTACTTTTGACCATACATCATCGTGCCATTTTCGTAAGTGACCTGTTTTTTCTCTCAGCTAAACCATTTTGCTAAGGCATATAAGGCACTGTACGTTGGTGTTTTATCCCACAACTAGCCAAAAATGCATTAAATTCATGAGACATATACTCCCCCCCTCGATTGGAATGGAGGGTGCCCATAATACATTTCGAAACATTTTCAGCCATAGCCAAAAATTGTTTGGAGCGCATAAAACTTCGGACTTTGCTTTAAGCGGATATACCCATGATGCCTGGAGTAATTATCAATAAAAGTCACAAAGTACAGTTAATTGCCCAAGGACAAAGTTTGCATGGGTCCACAAACATCACTATGCACAAGCTGCAACCTGCATGTGGCCCTAACTGAACCATCCTTTGGAAACTTAGAACGTAGCATCTTACCCAAAATAGAGCCTTCACAAATATGTTTGACAGGTGCTTCAAGAAGTGGTAAAGAAGCAACCATATCAAATTGCAGCAAACTGGAAAAATTCAGATGCCCAAAATGCGCATGCCACAGTTTTGCATCTGAAATAGCCCTTGAATCTGCAACTGCATTTGCAATAATTTTTCCACACTTGTCATACAGAGTGAGCTTATACAACCCATGGCACAAAAGGCCAGATGCAACAATTTCATCACCAAAACTGAGATTATGAACTGTACATCAGTCATCCATAAATTTCGCTACAAGTCCAAGTCTAGCAAGTGCAAATACAGATAAAAGATCTTTCTTGATCCCAGATACATAAAGTGCATCAACAAGTGTGAAAGAACTGCCATTTGCAACAGTAAGCACAATCTTTCCAACTCCCTGGATCGGATAAGAGGCATTGTTGGCACAAGTGACTGAATTTCCATGAGGGATAGACTTGAGAGAGGTGAACAATTTACGATGTGAGGTAATGTGCTTTGTAGCACCACTGATGAAATACCACACATGTGAACCTGCAGCAACTGACATGCATGCATCATGGACAACAGGATTGTAAGTAAGTGCACTCTCCACTAAAAGCCCATTCTGCATCAACATCAACATCACAGCCTCCTTTCACAAAAGACTCAACAATGGCTGCATTTGTAGTGGAACCAGTATTTGCAGTGGAACCACCCTCTTTCTTCTTCGCCTCTTTGGCCTTCAATTTAGGACAATGATTGATCAAGTGATCATTAGATTTACAATAATGGCAGCGCATCTTCTTTTCCCCTTATCCACAGAATTTCCAAACAAATTGCTGCCAACAAAAGCATTAGTAACATATGTTTTTCCACTTGTAGTAGAATCATAAGAAGTGGTTGCATTGCTATTACCACCTTTTCTTTTAGAAACAATAAAAGTGTGTTCAACTACATGCTTCCTAGTCTTTGTTTTTGGAAAGTTACTCTTGCAACAGCAATGTGCATAATGCATCAACTTGACAACTTTAGGATTTCCTTGGGTCATAAGTCTCCAAGTACTAGCAAAAGTATGGTAAGAATCTAGAAGGTATCAAGAACAGTATGCACAAGGGAATTGTCTGAAATGACTTCACCTACAAAAATAAGTTGCTCATTGATATCCTGACACCAACAAGGAAAATGTCCATATCATCTTCCTCATGCATCATCTTTGATTCCAGCTCTTTATGCAGAAAAGCAATTTTAGCGTCATTGCGGTTTGCATAAAGACCTGCTAGAATATCTATCTGTTTTGCAAATTTCACTGAACAAATGTGAAGAGTAATGGTGTACTTCATAGAAAACACAATCAATGCATGAGCCTATGCAACCTTTACATCCCAATGAGCTTGTTCTGTCATAGGCAAAACAACTCTAGTAGTAGCAATCCTTGCAGCAAGACCTACAACATCCTCAACATCGCCTACATCTTCAAAACCATGACGTTGGAAAGGGGGAAGTAGGAACAAACCCAGCACACAAGTAAGCTGCCTCTCTATAGCCCAGGATAAACTCTGCACCCTAACCACACAGAAACTCACAGAAATGCATACTATCTGCCAACCTTCACACCACAGACTCACCTACGAGAAATCATGGCTACACACACTCGACCATAACCACAAACACTTATCAACAAACCACCATCCCACACTTGTACCCACCGATGCATACACTCATCCCAAATTATGTAAACACACTCACACAGGGAGGCGACACAAACCTCGACCACACATACAATTTTCCCAGACAATCTCTCTCCCTTTCTCTGTGCGCACACACACAGAGACCCAAAGCCAACGCTACCACGGGCGAGATGCACAAGATGAGATAGACGAGAAGATTGGTGCCAAATCCAACACAAAAAATAAACAAACCCGACCATAAATCCACTTATGCATAGCAAAAAACAGAACTCCGGTACAATGATGGCTAATGTCAACTATGTGCATTGATGCAATCCTTGGCGGCCCTTGGCAACCTGTGGCTCGACCACACTGTATGGAACCCCTGATCGGACGAGCCCAATCCCTCGCCGTTTTTTTTGTATCCACATATACGCCTTGGCGGCTTCCATCTTTTCCCTTGTCGGCTCTGGCAGACCACGGCCCTCTCTGGCCCACCATGCCTATCCTATCTGCTGGCGACTTTTCCCTCTGGCTACAACTCACCCTTCTCACGATGGCCTCGTTCTCCAACTACTGGTCCTTTTGTAACCTGTGGCCTTCATCACCATCAACCTACCTTTCCCTTCCAGGGGCCTCCTCAGATGGTGCTGCTCTCCTGCTCTCCAATATGGAAGCTTCCTTCATGGCCAAGCCCCTTGGCGGCCTTCCTCTTGCCCCCGCCTCCCTCTTGGCCCTCCCTCTCTGCCTGCTCACCCTTTCACTGTCCTTGGCCCTGGCATGGTCTACAGCCCCCGCCACCTCGTCTTCCCTCTTCCTTCAACTGTGTTTGCTTTTTTGAAGCTCTCCTGGCTTCACACTATGCTTGTCCAGGCCTTTGGTGGCCGCCTTCAACTTGAGGCCTTTCATACTCCTCTGTACAACCCCCCCTTTGGCGGCGCATTCTCTGCATGGCCCTTCACAAACACAGCATCCTCTACCTGCAACCAGCAACCTCACCCTCTCTGTAGCTCCCTCTGTAGTGTCGCCCTCTTTTTTTTGCTATTGCATATGGCACCCCACCATGTGCTATCCAGCTCCCCTGCATACTGTGTTCCACTTGGCCGACCTCCCCTTCAAGCAGCTTCCCGCACGGCCGCATGTCTCCACGCGCTTCCGAACCCCTCACGTTCTATCTGCAGCGGCGCCAACCTGCATGCAACACTGTCCGTTTTTTACAAATTAAGCTTTAACAAATTTTGGTTTTGCCTCCTTTCACACGCCATCTATAGTCGACTTTAGTCGATAAAAAAAAAACTTCTGCTCAACTTAGTTTTGCATTGCTCGCTTGCTGACACTATTCACTATGGTGAAGAAAACTTATCCTCCTACCCCAGTCGATCTCACATCACATGATGCCCATAAAAAAAATCTCCTCTTGTAATGTCCATGGTTGTTGGCCAACAATCGGATATAGCTCTTTGCACAATAGATCTTTGACCAAAAGCACCACCGAGAGTGATATGACTGCTATGTCACCCACTTTGAGAGTTGTCAAATAACAACCTTCAAGCTCACAAAAAATTTGAACTCGCCCAGCTTTAGCACCCGTTCTGCATACACCATGGCACCACCACTTCAGGCTTCAATATACTAAACCCCTCCCAATGTAGACCTTTGACCTGTTATGTGTCACATCTGACAGACATATTATCTTAGCACCACGAATGACCTGTACAATGCCGCATTTGGCATACACATCTTGGCAATAGAGTGTCTTGCATGTCCTGCAACATCTTGATCAAAATCCCATATCACAAACTTCATAGCACATGTATCCACCACCCCTTGTCCCGTTCCCAACCTTGTGATATCAACATTTGATCCTGTCATCGGTGATAGCAAAAAACACTTGTAACTTCTCCTAGCGAGTGCTCCATCCTTGTGCACCTGTCGCTTAGCTGCATCAAACTCCTGCTCAAGGTCCCTGTCATTTTCCTGCAAACTGTCATGCGTGGGCTTCTTGCACTTCCATAGGCCAACCATCTTCAACTGTACCATCATTGACCAACCCCTAGTTGAGCATTCATGCTTAACTGTAGCATTATTTAGATAGTAAAACTGCATAATAAGAAGCTTATAGATAGTAGTTACAGAAGCAGTAAATAGATAGAGAGAGATCCAATGGATGTAGAATCCACCCGGGTCAAATGGAAAGCCATAGGCTCTCGCAAGCATAGTGTAAACTCTACCTGGATAAAAAATATGGCATTCATCATAACCATCTGTCTGTAAAACGGATGCAAACCACCCCATGGTTGCACTTGTAAACATGTAAGCTATCCGTGTATGTAGCTCTTGGCAGCATAACCCTTCAAAAACCTGTACACATAAACGTTCTTCACACATAAAACAAGCGTGTATAGCTTGCAAACCTTTTACATCATCTGTTTCCCAGCCATCGGCTAGAGAGCTCGCCATAGCATGATTGTCTTCAAACAAGATAACCTGTAGCAATCGGCATAGAGGCGCTTGCATAGAAACCTTCAACAACATATCCGTCAACAACATGGCATCCACCTGCGGTAACTGATCCTCCAAAGCAAACACCGGCATACCTTGACCTGTAGTCCCTTCAAATAGCACTGGAAAAGGCGGAAAGCCTTGCATACCTTTTATTCTCACCATAGCTTTAGCAACCAAAACCTACGACTCGTCATCTACATGGACCCTGGATCATCGAACCCCTAGTCTGCTTCATCGAAGCACTCTTCTTCAGTCAACATGGCCTTACCATCACAAGGCAAGAGAGAGGGTTGCCCAACCCCCTGGTCCGCACAAAATGTCTCTTCACCTGGAATCTGTTGCTCTTTGACCACCTTATCGACATGCATAACATCATATGTCTCATACCTTGAGAAAGAAGACTCCGTTTCCCATGTGCTATCTGTATCCAAGGCACTGCTATAGCTCAAATACACCTCGGCTTTCTCCACAAAACTCACCGTCTTTGGTACTTCAGCTATCTTCTCCACTACTTGATTTTCGGAAGTCACTTGGTCAAGCACATCAGACGGTACTCGGTAGACTCCTCTGTGCATCTGTTGAGGCCTCATAGGCCCACACGGTATCGTTTCTACTCTGTCATCACTCCTATCTTCTACTACCACATGTGCATCAACAAAGGGTCAAATTACTTGAAGCTCTTCCCTAGCAATTGGCCTTGGCACCAATGGACTCGCTAGAACCTGCTTTGCATGTTGCTTCTTTAAAACCTTCTTCGTCCTACTCTGCGCATAGGCTATTGCCTCCTCGTACGTGCACGGTCCATCTATCTCGACTTTATCTTACACTTTTCCATGCAAGCAGTCCACAAACTTGGTCATCTTTAAAAAATCTGCATTCTCTACAGCAGTTACCTTAACCAACTTGCTCCATATGGCCTCGAACTCCCACACGAATGCTCGGAAATCACCTTTAAGGCTTTGCTTTAGGTTGTCCATCATCTGCTTCACTTCATTCCACTGCATGTTGGCCACATATTGGCTTTGTAATGTCGCTTCCAATGTGATGCAATCCTATTTTTCTTCAGCCTGCAAGCCCTCATACCATACCTTTGCTTTTCCACGAACCAAGAGCGGGAAAGCTTGGGCCACTCCCTCTTCTCTTGACAAGCCGCTGTCCAGCAAAAAAAATCCATAGTCTTGCAGTCAAATCTCAGCATCTTCAGCACCTGTAAAAGTCCAAAAACCTGACCATGCCATTCTTGTTAGATCCTTCTCTTCAAACCGCGACACCATCTTCGACTTCACCGAGAAGCAATTAGTAGCTCCTTAGTGGGGACACCACTGATGGAAAGGGGGAAGTAGGAACAAACCCAGCACACAAGTAAGCTGCCTCTATAGCCCAGGATAAATTCCGCACCCCTAACCACACACAAACGCACACTATCTGCCAACCTTCACACCACAGACAAAAAGATTTCCTTGATGTAGCAAAAACATCATATAAAATCCCATGGGTTCTCATAATTTTGATTACATCTTAAGAGATAAAAAAGAAACATAATACCATTATAATGAGTATCATTAGAAAGCAATGAGATGACCTCAAAAAAGTATAGAAACTAGCATTGAAATCAAGTAACACAAAATGCAAGGACAATCATCAAACATCGTCAAGATCATATATTAAAGTTTGCACGTAGATTTAATGTTAATTGATTAGAAAACAAACGATAGGGAAACTACAAACATGCCACAAATAGACCCTTCAAAAGAGCCTTTAAGTACCTTAGCATGATAATATCACCGTCAGGAGCTTGGCTACTACGATAGCTAGCACTGGAGATGCCATGACTAATGGTGAAGCAATCATGCAACTATATGAAGCTCCACTAATTATATTGGGATTTTGCTTGCAGCAGCAAGTTTAAAGTGTTGGTATTGTGGTCTTAGCTAGAGAGGGATTTAATATATACGTGCAGTACCTATAGTTGCTCCAATCATCTTTGTAGACTCCACCACCTGCACGCACATCGATAATATTTTGATGCACGCGCTTGCATGGCTATTTCCCAAAACATTGATCCGGAATGCCCAAGTACTTGTAAGGAAATCTATAGTATTTACTTGGGTACACATATATGAAAGATACCAGATGAGGGTGCATCGTGACATATATATGCACATATGAATTTAGTGTACAAAGGATGTTGATAATTGAGAGAACAGGGTACTGAGAGAATTGGAACTTTTGATTAAGTATTCATGTGTGACTTGGAACAAATGTGAGAGGAAAGTCTGTTGGGCATCAACAACATTGCATTTAAGCCCCCCCCTCTCTCTCTCTCTCTCTCTCTCTCTCTCTCTCTCTCTCTCTCTCTCTCTCTCTCTCTCTCTCTCTCTCTCTCTCTCTCTCTCTCTCTCTCTCTCTTGGCATGTAGTACTCTCTTTGTGGAGTCAGTACCTCCAAGTTTTGCAACACAGTGGGTACAAAACCCTCATAGGGAAATCTCTCTCTCTCTCTCTCTCTCTCTCTCTCTCTCTCTCTCTCTCTCTCTCTCTCTCTCTCTCTCTCTCTCTCTCTCTCTCTCTCTCTCTCTCTCTCTCTCTCTCTCTCTCTCTCTCTCTCTCTCTCTCTCTCGTGGTCCAGATTCAAATGCAAGGAATGGGGCGATCAAACCTGTAACCATTAAATTTTTAAAAAATCAATGAAAAATTGGTTTCTCTCTCTCTCGGATAGTTTCTTGCAACGTTAAAATTCTCTCTTCTTCTTCTTCTTCTTCTTCTTCTTCTTCTTCTTCTTCTGTGTGTGTGTGTGTGTGTGTGTGTGTGTGTGTGTGTGTGTGTGTGTGTGTGTGTGTGTGTGTGTGTGTGTGCAGGTGATCGTGTCCCTAGTGTAGGCTGGCGATGATCTCTCTCTCTCTCTCTCTCTCTCTCTCTCTCTCTCTCTCCTCTCTCTCTCTCTCTCTCCTCTCTCTCTCTCTCTCTCTCTCTCTCTCTCTAGCGTGGCACCTGACTCAGAATCCTCCAGTGATCTTTGAGGGATCTCTTGCATGGGCTCTAAATTAGTTTTGTGCCTGCAAAATAAGTTCCTACGCATCCTCATCATATCTATCTGCTCCATGTGATCGAATTCCGCTAATCCAGTGGTTGCAATTCATTGTCCGTTTGCTAGCAACAGAAAGGGCTCCATCCATCAATTACTCAATGTGAGTCTTGGAGACCCTCATGTTCTATAACGAGCCCCTCCAAGCCAATTGTTGTGCCAAGTATTGCATGATCTGTTCCTCAAAGTGATTATAGCTTGCAAAGCCTGGTACCTCCAACACCACAAGCCAAGGACAATAATCATTGAGGAAAAACAATCAAAATTGATCACTTGAGAGGATTGAAATAAACCTAGAGAACACACCTACTAAAGCTTAGTATCATCCTCAAAATGTCTCCAAGCCTGCTCTTGCTCTACTACATCAAGAAGCTCTTGGCTGCCAGGTGGGATGCAACAAGCTAAGAAAAGGCACGTTACTGAGCAAGAGTCTGATCATGGAGGAGAAATTACCCTAGAGGATCCTTGAGGCTAAGAGGTTCATGCCAGCACATTGGGCGTTCTTTTCATTAGGAGAAAGTTGGACTCACTTTTGGGCCTTTTAGTTCTAGAGAGAGAGTGGTGCTCGACCAATGAGGAAGAGGCTAACATTACGTTGAAAATCGACATTTTGGAGTCAAGCTCTTTTTAAAAAAGGGAGGAAATATTATTTTTGTTCATCAAATTGCACAATTTCACGCTTTCAAGGCATAAATGCCGTAAGTCGTACTAACTCTATACCGAGGAATTTCAGAACTTTCATTGAAGACTCTATCTAGTATCTTTGTTCCCACCCAAATATGACTTTGAGTAGCTCTACTTCCCTCTCAAAACTTCTTCCATTTTTCATATTTGCGCTAACCTTTTTGTGTATTCTACTGCACACCATGACTACTTCTCGAAGGCCTAGCACTACCATTGACTCTGTTAGCATTTTTAACAGTTATACTACAAATGATCAAGCATGGATACCATTTCGTATAACTATCGAAAGTTTGGTTCTACTGCCAACTAGGAGGAGGAAGAGGAGACAAGGCAATGATTTTGTGGAGGCTTTCAAGGGACAAGTTAAAGAGTTTAAATTGTGTTCACAAAGCAAGGGGGTGAAAGAGGTCCTCATACAACATGCTTTCCAGCATGCAGACTTAAGGTTGCAAACATCTCCTCCAATTTTTCCAAGGCATCGACCCAACTGTAAGTTATTTTGAGCATCTCTCTTCATGCATGATTATATTCGAAGGTTAAGTGGTGGATATCATCTTTGGTATGTTTCAGATATTTATCCATCGAATAGGACAGATTGGCAATCAGTTGAGAGCATAGTTGGGATTTTTGATGCTTTCCATGCATTTATTGGTGAGCAAATGTACCGAGGAAGACAACACAAGGAACTTGCAGATAATGGAATTTTCTTTTATGATATGTCATATGTGAAACCGAGAACTTCCATTGGTTGGGGTCGTGTAGCTCCTTTGCCACTTCCATCCTTTGACAACAAGGATTGGTCCTTGCCAGCTTCGCAAACTAGTGAAAGCTTTAGAAATAAGTTGTTTCAGGATATACAAAAGTCCCTCAAGTATTCAATTGCCACAATAATAGTTTGGCTCGCACTGTTTTTGCCTCTTGAAGTGTTTGTAGATTTTTTCTTCGATGAGAAAAGAAGAAATACCGCAACAATGTTCATTTGCAAGTCTGAGAGCTGTTTGGACTTTTTAGATGATAATTGGGATAGGAAACAATCACAAAGCAAAATGTGTATTTTGCAAAAGAAGTCCATAATTTTCAAGTTCATTATAAGCTCTCAAAAGTTCTTAGTGTCGTTTTACTATATTAGATATCATCTTCTTAGTGGGCAACTTATTCCACTCGACCAAGATACAGAGAATAGCCTCGAGAACAAACCTTTATCAATGGAGCTCTACTTTCGAGATAGCCTACTTACTATGATGGAGACAATGTCAAGCACAACTGTTGCACAGCTCAGGGTAGATCTTAGATGTGAAGAATTTCCACTTTTGCCGGAATTGTATGCATTCAGTCTCAACAATAGAAAGGTGCTTACTAAATAAATGAATTTTGATTGTCTTTAATACATTAAGACAGAATCTAACTTTTTCTTCTTTTTAGATTCCAAGGCGCAAGGAGAAAACAACATTGTGCAAGGAGTCACTCACAAATACACTTCACTTTCCACCGGAAGCTAGGTCACATACCTTGTGCACGCAAAGAGCTTTGATGTCATGCAAACCATGATGTACTCTTCAAAATGACTAATGCAGAGACATTTTGTGGCATTCAAACAATGTTTCAAAAATGTATATTTTCATTTTCTCAAAACTTTACATATTGTGTTGTTTCTGTCAATATTTATACAAATAAATTGCTCCCTTTCCGTGCTACTGTCCTCTCACCCGGTTTGTGCCACTGGTCCCCTGTTCTCTCCCCCGGTTGCTGCCACTGGTCCCTTGCCCTCTGCTTTGGTTGCTCCCCTGCCCTCTGCTCCGGTTGCTTCTACTTCTACCTCTGGGGACGTTGGTCTCGGGAATCCTTTCGTGTCGCTCGAAATCATGGCCCTCTTCCATGGCATCCCATGCATCTTGCACCTGTGAAGCTTCCCTCTATTTTTGCTCTTTCCGTCGATGTGTAGCCCATTCCTCTACTTCTGTGACATCCGCGTAATATTCATTTATTGCTTCTTGCATATTTCAAATGTCTTCTTGAGTCTGATTGTAGCACTGCATCATTTTGTTAATGGTAGCCTGTTCGAACTTCTCAACTCTCGCCCCTTCCTCTCTGATGCATTTGTTTACCTAGATTATAATATGCTGGATGTCCATTACAGAAAAACGTCACACATCGTTGGGGGTGTAGTTATGTAATTGAAGTTCCTGTAGAAGTGTGATACAAATGTTTGTTGCTTCATACAAACATTGCAGCAAACAATGAAACAGCACGATTACTTACGTTCGGTACATCCATAATTTGACTGAGGAGAAACAAGGAATTCAAACAAGTTCGTCAGCCACAACTATAGTCATCAATCTGCGTGGGCATAGTTACCCGTTCGTGCTGGATGGTATTTCCTAGATCATGTTCTAACAAAACATGCTCTACACAACATACAAGTTTTTTTGCGGCACTGCATACATAACCACTTGAGTCAGCAACACATTACAAAGAGACACTACTTCCAAATGTACCCAGATGGGACTTACGTTTTTACACGACCATGAAACACCCTACTTTGCCCACAGTTTGCATAGTAAACAATCTTAGCTTCCATGTCAAATAACATCAGACTCCAATGATCACTACAAAGACACCATCAAAGATAAGGAGAAAGATTCTAAATGCAACATGGTTTTTACAAGGCAAGAAAAAAATCACGATTGATTGTATGCAATGATGACCGAAAGCGCACTAGATCAAAGTTGACTATGCTAAACCAGTTCATCAGACTCAAAAAGGAAACTAAGTTGTTCTGCAGCATAGGCGATATCAGTGGATCTATTACGTATACTTTGTTTTGAACCTCAGGGGGCAGAAGCGAGACATCGTGCCTAACATGAATCAATGGCAAAGATTAGACTTAAGGTATTTCAGCCAACTGTCACTGCCACAAACCCATGAGTCGATCAATACCGAGCGAGTGGGGCAGCTAGTCAGCTATCGAATTCCATAAGCCACTGACTCGCTTGGTATTGACCCATGTCTTAACGGTAGTGATCCATTTAATGAATCAAGCGTGACTTATAAAGAAAACTTGAAGACTGCAGCAAAGACATGGGTCAATATCGAGCGAGTAGTACCACTATCCAATTCCATAAGCCATTGTCTCGCTTCATTTTGACCCATGTCTGGGTAGAGACCCATTTAATGAACCAACCGTGACTTTTAAAGAACATGAGAATTACCACAAAGCAATGTTGAAGACCTCATTCGTTGCATTGGAGTTGGTGAAACTGCGCATACACAGGAAGTCTTGTTGATCGAGGTTGAAAATGTAGGCCTCCTCTGACCTTCCAGGCAGCAGTATCTGTGCATGAAGAGGCACTGTGCTGAGCAGAACTTGCAACTCCTCTTCATTCTCTTCGTTGATTTGCTCTAAAATAATTGACTCATCTCATACGTTGGATGGCCCTTGTGATGCAGAGCCTTGCCCTTGCCTTTCTTGAGCTGGCTCCCTGGCTGCCTCAGGTTCCTCCCTAACAGCAGTAGGGTCCTCCCTAACAGGCACAAGCATAGGCTTCGGATCATTTTCCTTCAATATTGGTTCCTCCATAAATGCCTATGGGTCCACCTTGGCATGATCTTATCTCTCATCGGCACTTACTGGCTGTGTATCCTCCATGACTTGCTCATTTTGGTGTCTAGATGGCTCCTCCATAACTATCTCTATTTCTTCCATGACTGCCTCGGGGTCCACTCAGGCTTGCTCATGCCCCTCTGCAGCTATCTCAGCCTGCATATCTATGTCATTTATCTCGACCCGTGATCGTGTCCTTCTGTTGTTTGTTTCAGTCCTAGATGGCTCTGACTGTCATGCACAAGGATGGAGAGGGGGGATGTTGAGAATATCCATGGTTCTACTATCCCCGATAGGCACTAGCTAAAGCATCCCATTGTAGCAGAAATGCAGCCTCCGAAGAGTATCAAAATCCTGCGGCATGATAGTAACGCGGTGTGCATGGGCAGCCAGGATATATCCATCACTGAAGAATTCAACGAGGTAGTCTTCTGAAATTTCTTAAAGGCAGAGTAGTGCACTACTGTCCCATCGCATGCCGACTCTCCACTGCGCGTAAATCTCTCACACTACTCGCTGGAAAGGGAGACGTGGAATAGCAGGTTGAACGTGTCGTTCTATCGTGCACAGCTCTTGCAGTATACCTGTGTGTGCCTCATATCGGTGTCTTCTTGCTTGAGCATTCAAAGATTCACCTGTTGCCGTCCTAGGCGTGGCCTTTGCACGTGGCATCTCTACAAATAGCATAACAAAAAACGATATTTCATTTGTCAGCACAAGGGACTTAACATTTTAGAAAAGGTCAGTACCAAGCGAACAGGTGCATCGGATAGAGTTTGCCTTCCCTTATTCCCTTGGTACTAACCTCAGAAAAGTGTAATAGTAGACATCACTTATATTTTCTGAGGTCAGTACCAATCAAACAGGTGCATCGGAAAGAGTTTGCCTTCCCTTATTTGCTTGGTAGTGACCTCAGAAAATAGTAATAACAGACATCACTTATATTTTCTAAGGTCAGTACCAAGCGAACAGGTGCATCGGAAAGAGTTTGCCTTCCCTTATTCGCTTGGTAGTGGCCTCAGAAAATAGTAATAGCAGACATCACTTATATTTTCTGAGGTCAGTACCAAGCAAACAGGTGCATCGGAAAGACTTTGCCTTCCCTTATTCACTTGGTAGTGACCTCAGAAAATAGTAATAGCAGACATCACTTATATTTTCTGAGGTCAGTACCAAGCGAACAGGTGTATCGGAAAGAGTTTGCCTTCCCTTATTTGCTTGGTAGTGACCTCAAAAAAGTGTAATAGCAGACATCACATATATTTGTTGAGGTCAGTACCAAGCGAACAGGTGCATCAGAAAGAGTTTGCTTTCCCTTATTCGCTTGGTACTGACCTCAAAAAAGTGTAATAGCAGACATCACATATATTTGTTGAGGTCAGTACCAAGTGAACAGGTAAATCGAAAAGAGTTTGCCTTCCCTTATTCGCTTGGTAGTGACCTCAGAAAAATGTAATGTCAAGTGAGCATGTTTGCATCCCTTGCAAAAAAATACCAATGTGAAGGAGACGTTTAAGTCCATGTGGTCCTAACTGTCATGTCGTTCCCTCCCATCACCTCCCCTAATCTAGGGGGGGTGGTACCATTGCTTCTCCCTCCCACGTCTACTACCTCTCATGAAAACACATGGCGGTACCACCCCTCACAGACCACTCACCAACTAGAAACCAGGCCCTGCTTTTCAGGCATGTCCATCTTGTCTATTTAACTAGAAGTGTTTTTAGAACCTCCCTCAAGGTTTCGCAGAGTAACTACAGGAAGCTTAGGATAGTGGTGATGCCTTTCCAAGGGACACTCTCGTAGCGCCAGCAGACCACATCCGGGCCCTCCTCATGAGGTCCCTCCTTGGCCCTCCCCCGATGGTACCCTTAGCATTCTCGACCGACACAGCCCGGGAGTGGCTGCTGTCAACACGGGAGTTGAATCCTCGAGGTAAGCCGCTTGTAATTCTTTCCTTTCTGTTTTCAATTTCCAAGCTCCTAGTTTGAATATCTTATTTGTTAAATTCTCTGTGCAGGATGCTAGCCTCAAGCTAGAACAAATGATGATCTACAAGCATAGAGTCTCAATCCTCAAAGACTCTCTGGAAGCAAGAAGGCCTGAAGACCTGCAGTGATTGCTCGCCGAGAATGGCTCTCTAGATGCTATCTATAATTGGCTACATGAGATGAAGGATGAATTGCTTGAGCTAGCCAATAAATATGAGGAAGCCCTGAACTTTGCCAACAAGCTTCAGGAAGAGATAGTTTGGCTGGGAAGGAAAATGATTAAATTCTAACTGGTTATTGCGAACCCTAAACCCCCGGAAATTAGTAGGCCACTTTTTGTAAAGTCTGAAACTTGGCCTTTGCGCCCGTCCCTATTGTTTTCTAACTCAAAACCCCCTACATGAGTGTTAAGTTGTAATTTTGCTTCTCCCTTATCAATTCAAAACGCGTATTTGGTTTAAAAAAACCCTAAACCCGTAACAAACAGGGTTTATTGACCTCTGTACTAGTAGACATCACTTATATTTTCCGAGGTCAGTACCAAGAAAATAGGTGCATCAAACAAAGTGGCCTTCCCTTATTCGCTTGGTACTGACCTCAGAAAAGTGTAATAGCAAACATCCTTAATAAAGACGATGGTCAGTACCAAGTGAACAGGTGCAACAAACAAGGTTTACCTTCCCTTATTTTCTTGGCACTGACTACACAAAATACAAGTGCACAAAAGTGTAGTAGCATACCTCTTCACTGTGTTTAGAGTTTTGCGTCAATAAAGCACAGTAGAATAGGAGTAAGAGAAGGATGCACGAGAGTAAGAGGAGATGCGCAAAAAGAGTTGGGATGGTTTGCTTACCGCATAGCGTCGATGGGGGTAGAGTTAATTAAAATGATGGGTAGTAGAGGACGCGAAAAGAGATAGAAGAGCGCTCATCTGGGGCGAGGGTATAGTTGAAATGTTTGGCGGGGGTATTGCCTCTAAACTTAAAATGCTTACCTCGGCGAGGGTGAAAACTTCACTTATGCGCATGATTACACCGGAGATTGTGGTTGGTAAATCGTACTGCATGGGAATCTGAGACCATTTATTACTGGTTGTCCTTGTGAGTGCAGCCCACGTGCCTTTTTTGAGTGACCGTTTAGAGTCAGACAGACACCAATCTCCCTTGAAGTCGCCATCTCCAAGTGGAATAAACAGATCGCGTTGCCTTTTCCTTTTCTGCGCTCTTCCCCTTGGCCAGTAGATCTCGTGATCTTGCGTTTAGAGTCAGACGCCGATCGTCCTTGCAGTCACAATCTCCATCTCCAAGTAGAACAAACAGATCATCGTTGCCTTTACCTTTTCTGCACTCTTACCCTTGGCCACCTCTCATCATCCTGCGTTGAGAGACCTCCACTGGGTTGAGTCCTTTGCTGCCGCGTCGCCATCGCCACGTTCTGGTTCTTGCTGTTGGCGGCCTGCGACATCACCATCCAACTCCGTGCCAGTGGATATTGCAGAGACAGGTTCTTTCTCCGTGCCTCTCTCCCCTTCCTGTGTGATGTTAACTGTGTGCACATCGAAGCCACTGCGTTAGGGTAAGATTAAAAGTCTCGCACCGCATGGTTGGAATAATTACTCCTTATGTGACCGTGCCTGAGTTTGGGCATAGTGAGTGAGTAGGCCTATATATCTATCACTGGTAACATTAAATGCTATGTTCTTATCCACCTGTTTTGAATGCTTGGGTCAGAACCAAGAAAATAGGGCCCTTCGGAGATTCTTGTGGCCCCTATTCGGTTGGTTCTGACTCAAGTGACGTCACCTTTTATGACATTAGTGCACGGGATAGAACCAAGCAAATAGGGCCCTTCGGAGATTCTTGGGGCCCCCATTCGCTTGGTTCTGACTCAAGTGATGTCACCTTTTATGACATTAGCACACGGGATAGAACCAAGCGAATAGAGACCTTGAGGGGTACTCGAGGCTCAATATTCGCTTGGTTATGACACCAAATAGTTTTGGCTTGCTTTTTCTTTCAGTCATGGGGATCACAGTCCTGGAGACAGACGCTGTGAGTGAGGATACATGTAAAGAAAAACTATTCACGTTCTTATACAACGCCCGTGCTCATCACCATGCACCAGAACTATCAGGAATGTTTAATGCAGAGTTTTCTATACAGAGGATTATAGATTGCTCATTTGAGTACCTACAAACCCATTTGCAACAGTATGAGGCAGTCACTTGTGACAATTCCATGACAGTTGATGGCATAAGATATGTGAACCAAGCCGACCTTGACCCTGACAAGAGTGCTTCAAGGAGACTGAATCGCTGTCTAGAAAAGTGTCCTCCAATGCACTGCTTGTACAAGACAGGTGTATGAAGCACTTCAAAAAGTGTCGCTTAGTAGAATTCTCCCACGGGCTTGTCTGTTACTTATACTTGCAGACGGATGGTGAGTCAGAGACTTCCTAGTCAACAACTTTCAGTAGTTGTCCATTAGCGCCGAAGGAAGAGGTAGAGGATGTGGAGGTGCAGTTCGACCCAGAAGAAGAGTGGATAGAGGTATTAAAGGAAACATTTGATGCAGGCTTAACTCTTGCTTCTCTTGTGGATGCAGCAATAGGGTGCAAGCAAGAAAGCCCAAGTAGGGAAGTGACTTTGCCTCTGAATTGCGCTCCTAGCTTTGCTATGGCGGGTGACACCCATTATGTTCTGCTCACAGATATCATGCATGAGCTCAATATACGGGAGGAATACTGTCTAGCTGCAATTGCAAATTTTTGTGAGGCAGACATGGGGTTTGTGGATGATGATGGAGTGGACCAACATCTTATTGCTGACACAGCTGTCCGCGACTCACAGTTCACTTCAGGGTGGAATCTGATCAAAGATACATTCAATGAAGCGAAGTCCGGAGAGGCCAATTTGCCAACAGATGAGCAGTTTGAATCGACAACAAAACAACTCGGCTTGGAAAACATGGGTAGGTCAGTGGCACCCAGAGATCAGGTAATGAATAGTCAGTCTATTCACTTGTGGGGGAGTCAATGCTAAAAATGGACGAGAATCAGATGGTTACTTTTGTTGTGCATTCAGATGGTATTGGAGATGGCCCAGTGATAAAATATCATGATCATTTTTTTTGTTGACAGGTGCTAGTGTATGAGGATAGTTTCCTTAGAAGAGCGGGAGGCTCACGGCAAGGGCTTGTCTTTGGATTCCAAGGCAAGGATGCGGTGTTGTCTCACTACATCGGGCATTTCAACCACAAACAGGCTTGTAGAAACAATTCAAGTACTTGGCAATTGTACTCATCTAGCTTATGGCCCATAAATTCATTACAATTTTTATGTAGATCATAATATACCACAAGGAATACTCCAAGGACAATGCAAAGTTCCCACTGTTTGCAATGAAAGTTATTACAAGACTATGTGGTGGACACCCCCTCCCACTAAACGCAGAAAGACTAGTTTTGATTGAAAAACAGTTTTCTCTACGCGTATTTGGCATTGGGTATGGGTTCCAAGCACTCAGAGCCCCCTATTTCATGTCTTACACAGCTCAAGCTCTGGCTGCAAGGGTTGAAGACCCGGAGAGCTTAGATCCATACAACAAGTGGCTGTTTCTGAGAGAAAGAAGACGCCCGATGCCCATGGGGATGCTTCCATCAACAGAGGAACGAGCTCGTCTATAGAGATTTCACATCAAAGAGGTACAAAGTGAGGAAGAAGGAGGTGCATCGAAGAGGATAAAAACGATGGGCTCAGGTACATCTTCTCCCGCTCCTGACTCGTGACCGTCGCCACCTCGCATGGTGCTCCCCCGCATTTGAAGCTCCCCAACCCATCTGTTTCTTCTCTTTGCAGATGTGTTGTAAAGACCGTGTAATTTCTGAACTCTTAAGAAGTTCCTTATGCCTTGCTCTATGAATTAGCCGTCTATAAGTCCATTGGTGTAACTCTAATACGCTATTGGCCTTATCCTTTCCTCCCCTGTGTCTAGTGTGCTTCTTGCCATGTAGTGGGTTTTCTCCATGCCTTGTGTGGACCATATTGATAGTGAGCCATATGTCTTGGCAAAATATGGACCATGGTTGAACAGTATATGCTGCATTGAAATTAAAAAAATGGTCAGTAGAGTACAATTTAAAATTTTGTTTTGTATACGTAGAATGCTAACCCACCATGTAATGTGTGATATGTTTCCCACCCCACCCTATAAGGTAAGCCTTTTGCCAATCCAACAGGGCTACTTGAAATGATGTGAGCTTACTTTGGTGCTAAGAATGCTCCTCAACATAGTGGAAAATTTTATCTAGTGATTTCCACACGTTCGCCTTGTGATTCTGGATTGCCCCACCCCAGCATTGTCTTTAACCACTTTATGTAACTTTTTCCATTTTTTGAACATGTTTCTCCTTTCTTCTCTATCTGAATCATTGAGGCTAAACCAAAGAAACCTTCTTACCTTCACGCCACCTATCGATGCTTTCCTAGGTACCTTGTACCGACTTTGAGACATCTTAGGGTCCTCTTCAATTTTGACATTGTCTCCATGCAAACCAATGTCTGAGAGAACTCCCTCTAATGCTTTGATCACTCTTTTCCAGTCACTCTCTGGCTTTAATGTCCATGCAAAACATTTGTTACACATGAAGCCCATCTCTACAGGATTTTCAATTGCTCAACAGAGTTGCATGAAGTGTACAGACGTGAACTCTCTACTCAAAGGAATATCAAGCACTGGTCTAAAAGTATTATCTTGAAGATGTCTGTTGGAAGCTCTATTCCATTGCACACTCTCAAGAGATTGTGTATTAGCCATGCAATATAAGCATGGATTTGCCACAGCTGTGATCCGTGTGTTATGTTGTACATACACATAAGAGTCTTTAAGTCAACTGCCATGTGCCATTCCACTGTATAGTCACCAAATCCTTCCATTGAAAGAACTGCTCCATTTCTTTGTTCACTGATGATAGAAGGAATTTGGGTTTGACAAAAAACCCAATCGAGGATTTCAAAATTTTCCTTATCAACCTGCAGTAAAAAACAAAAACACAAAATCAACAACCAAATAATCAATATTTTTTGTTATCATAGAGTGAACGAAGTATACCTAAAATGATCCTAGAGTTAGAATGTTGTTTTTGGATTGCACGTTGAAGTATCGTGGATCCTCTTTCGTTATTCATGGATCCAGAGCTCTGTTCATGAGGGTAATCGTGACTCTCTCCAGCTTCTTGTTCTTCAGGACCTCGCACTCGTCGAGCTTCAAAACAAACTTGAGAACCCACCGCACTCCTCTTGACTAATGTCAAAGAAGTGAACTGCATACCTTTGCAATGTTTCAAGATCAACAAAGAGGTTGTTGTGCTCGTTAAATTGTACCTCTCTGCCGCCCTTGCTTCAATATGGAATGGTTTACCCAAGTTTCAATATGGAATGGTTACCCAACTTTCATCGTTTATGTGCCGACGAGCAACCTTTACATGTGATGGCTTTGGCAGCAATGATCCTCTCTGTAGTTTATTTTGAGATTTTTTAGCTAATTCTTTGAAGAGTTCCCTCTATCCCATCTACGAGATGCCACTCTCATCAAGTATTGCTTGCACTTCCATTGGCTCCAGCTGATTCTCGTTCATGAAGGAGGTAAGGAGCCTCCTTTTAACTTACAAATTTTTTTCTGAGTTATCATCTCTTCAACTACTTCTTTTGGAACTAGACGGCTGTAATGCACTCCGGCATTGAAGCCTGCACCGTTCGAGTTTGGATGCAGTAAAGACCTGCCAAAAAAGCACCATGTGTTATGATCATGTATAGGAAAGTGTATCCATTTCTTAGTGAGGCACATTGAAGATACAAAAGCAAAAATAAACTTCGAGTTACCTAAAGCTCATATTTGTTTTTTAGGCCACCACTACCAATCTTCATATTCTCAATGTTGTACAAATCTCGTTTTCTTTTCCGACTACCAAGCACGGTGTCTTTGTCTTCCAAACTTGTGATCTTCTTCTCAAGGCCTTGGATTGTCTCTTTGTTTGATGAAATCTTTTGAGAGCATGCTTCATTAAGTTTCTTCAGCTGCATGTTCTCCATCGCCAGAAAGTTTCTTTGCCTTTCTGCATTCAATCCTCTCATTTGCAAATGTTCGGTGTATCCCAATAGCTAATCCTTGCCATCGCCTATGAAATGTAAGAGGTTAGTGATATTAGCAAAGGAAGGTGGCACATTTGTCGTAAGATCCTTTGTATAAATAGACCCATCGGTCCACAAATCCAAATGATGTTCCTCGTTTGTCCTTCTAAGTTATTTCTCCCATTGAGATAAGAAAGACTCCCTCCTACGTTTGTGCAACGGTGCATACTCTTGCAATACATCAACATGAAGATGATGTGTGTTCTTTCTTTGGGTAAGTGTTAAAGATGAAGGGGCTGAGGATTGCAAGTTCAAATTAGTGTTTTCATCAGGAAAAGAAGCATTCTCCATTCCTAGAGTTGATAGAGAAAAAGACAGAGACTCGAAACTCATGAAATATCTCAGGTTTTTGGAGGGAAGACCATATTCTCAAGTTTAGAGGTGATAGAGTTTGTGTGGCTTATGTTTCTGGAGGTAACGCTTCTAAGTTGGCATTTCAAATCATTAGTCTTATGGTTAGTTGGATTCCTGACAAGAGAACGAAGGATAAGAATGATAAAGACAGTGGCTACCTACCAAAGAATTTCATTTTGGCTTTTTGTTGCGTAGAAAAGTATCACATAAAATGCACAAATTAAACATTTTCATTTTCTCTCTCTAAGCCAACGTGGCACTTCTTACAGAGCCCAAAAGTGATTCCAACTTTCTCCTAATTCTCCTCTCTGCCCTGCAATCAACAAGGATATAAAGAGGTGAGAAAACCATTTCAGCAGACAACATCCTAGTAGCAAGAAGAGGATGCAGATGGATTGCATATCTAAAGAGTAACGAACCCTAATCATCATTTCCATCTCTCTCTCTCTCTCTCTCTCTCTCTCTCTCTCTCTCTCTCTCTCTCTCTCTCTCTCCTCTCTCTCTCTCTCTCTCTCTCTCTCTCTCTCTCTCTCTCTCTCTCTCTCTCGTGCGCATTATTCTTGCTTGTTGCTTCGGTGCACCCAGTTAATCCTTAATAAAAAATTGTTAAAAAAAAGGGGGGCTGAAGCCCCCTCATCATCTGCGTGTACACGGACGATGAGGGGGCTCCAGCCCCCCCTTTTTTTCACAATTTTATTACACCAATGTCCCGCCCCGATCGTGCACATGACTTACAATACCCTCTCTCTAAGTGGAAAAGAACACGGTAGTTCTCTTCGTCATTCGTATACATCAATTAGGAGTCCACCGTGATGTCTATTCATGGCTCGTGTCCGATAGGGCGTGCCTCTTGTCCAATGGTATGTGGCCCTTGCTCGACCGTGTTTCATGGCTAAGATTTGAAAGGGATAAGCACCTCTTCTCACGATGCAACACAAGATAGGGTTTAGGTTTGCGTTTGAAGAAAATTTGTTCCATTTTTGGAAAATTTCCCAATAAACAAAAAAAAAGGGGAGGCAGAGCTCCCCCATCATCCGTGTGCGCGCGGATGATGGGGGAGCTCCACCTCCCCCTTTTTTTTGTAAAAACTTCCAAGAAAACACAAGTTTCTCATTCAAGCTTTTGCGATCAAGATTTAATGATATACATCAAAAAAAAGAGGGGAGGCAGAGCTCCCCCATCATCCGCGTGCATGTGGATGATGGGGGATCTATGCCATCAAAAAAAGAGGGGGAGGCAAAGCTCCCCCATCATCATCCGCGTGCACGTGGATGATGGGAGAGCTCTGCCTCCCCTTTTTTTTTGGCAAATCCATCAAACTTTGCCCAACTCCGCCATTTTTTTTGCATATCCCTTGAACTTTGGCGAGCTTATTTTTTTGCATATCCTTGAACCTAGCAAGAGGATGGAAATTTTTTGGCAACTGCCGAAGGTCAAGAAGAGGAGATTAGTGCCTTGGTTTCTTATTATGGCTACCATTGGTCCACTACCTCCGGATGTGTTAGTTGAGCATATATTCTCACGGGTATGTGTATGCAAGCTTTGCCAACTCCATCGTGCTTACAAGGCCTAGAGTTTGGTGTTGGGGGTAGGAGAGTCCTTGCCAAACAAGGAAAAGGAGTCATGGTTCTTGATATGCTCTATGATGCTCAAGCCCTAGAGAGGTGAGTGCTCCATGGGTCAACAGGTATGCCAAATGTGGTGTATTTTAGAAAGCACCAAAAGAACCTGGGTAGGTTCCTCTTAAGAATTCCATCTCTTGGCACACACTGATTGTAGAATATGCCAACAAACAAGGGCACGGCTCCTTTCAATGGATGCAGAGGAAGGGCATCTCTCCAGCTCTAATAATCTATTATTGCATCTTGAAGGTTTATGGAAATGCATAAGATGTTGACTTCGGCAAAAGAGTTGAGGATGATATTGTTAGGTAGTTGTTGTTGGCAAAAAACGTAGTGCTTGGCAATGCCTTGATTGACATGTATGTTTTAAGTTTTTACTTGAGAAAGCACAACAAGTGCTTGAGGATCTTCTTATCTAAAATGTTGTCACTTGGAACTCATTGATTGTGGGGTATACCCTAAAGGAGCATGGCCAAGAAGATCTAGGTTGTTTTGAGGTGATGAAAAGAGAGGGCATCTCTCCAAATGCAATCACCTATGCTGGCATCTTGGCAAGATTCTGATATATGCATAAGAACCAAGGATGATAGTTTTTGTTAGGGGTTGTTATAAAGAAACATAGTGCTCGAAAACGCCTTGGTCGACTTGTATTCCAAATGTGCTTCAAGTTTATGTGAAGATACAAGTGATCTTTCTTGAGACTATTTCTTTGAATTGAATGTCATGCCTCCAAACATTGTACAAGGAATATACCCCCCCCCCCCCCCCCCCCCCCCCCCCCCCCCCCCACCCTCCCAGAAAAAACCCTCTCAAAAGAAGAACACATATATATGCTTACTGGAATCGTTTGGATCACGTTTAATAGATTTATTTTTCCTTTTCAAACAATAGAATCTTGGCAAGAACCTTTCTGGAAGATCTTCATTAAAAGGGGAAGCTTCAAGTTTTACAAGTTCAACAACTGTTAAGGTGGCCATCAAGCCACCACCTTGAACTACACACCTCTAGGAATGACTCAAAGGTGGTGTATCAGCGATCGTGGCTAGTGCCACCTTTGATACATTGACACATTGTCCGCCTTCAACAAATCAAGTTGCAAGTGTTGGGTATGAAATTTTGGGGCTTGATGATTTCAACACTCCTGGATCTCTTTCTAGCTATGCATTGCAACTTGATTTGTCACTAAATGCATCATCACCTTCTCAACCTACTTTATCAAGGGCTTTTCATATGGGCTAGTCCTTGTACATATCCTCTTCTAACCCTTCGCTACCAATTGATGAGATAGCGAGCCAGGGAAAATCTGGGAGCATAAGATTGCAACAGAAAAAACGTTTGAAACAAAATTGGCTATTTGGGATGATAGTCTTAGCAAGGACTTGATTGATTTGAACATAACAAGCCGTAAGATTTTTGATACTTTCAAGTTTTATTGGTGTAAATTTCTAGTTTGAACTTGGTTACTCACATTCTCCTCTATTTTTTGGCAGCTAAAAGCAATCCTTGAGCAGACATAGGTATCAATTTTAATCAGCTATCTACTAACCAAAAGAATAAAGGGTGACACTTTGTGGACATGAAAGAATACAACAAGCATGGGGAAAGAGATGGGTTCTGGTTTGAGACTTGGGGTGATGGGTGCAAGTGTAATAGTTTCTCTTGTTATGCTAGTTGAAGCTTGGCTCTTGGTGGGATTTGCATTCCATAGCCAAGAGTTGTTGGTGTAGGCCTCTACTTCTCAATGCTTGGAGAAGGAGATGGAGTTCTTCTTGCACACATGAGTTGTGTGTGTGTGTGTGTTTGTAGCATTGTGCTAGAGTAAAATGCAGCCCTCTCTCTCATCTTGGTCGACCCCTCATGCTAATTGCACATGCTCGCCTCCCATTGGCCCCTATAAATCTTACATAAATTCGAAGCATGGTTGATAGCCTTTTGAAAAGTGTCCCCCTTTCCCCTTTTTGAGAGCTTTAGGTAATTAGATAGTTCAACTAAACTCTCATTGGACCTCTTAGTCTTCTGGCCAATAGGAATCAGGCAAGCCATTGGGCTGCTGAATGCTCATTGGACCCCTTAGACTGTCCAATAGTCTTCTAGAGAGCTTAAATTTTCTATTGGTTCTTTTATCAAAGATTTTTTAAATTGATTAGACCAAATTTACTCTAGCCTAATTCTCATGGGTCCACCTCTAAAACCTAATTCTCATGGGTCCACCTCTATAGCCATGCATTAGGATTGAAGGGGAGATTGGGGGAAGCTGGACTAGGAGCTTGACATGTGTCCAGTACTCCCTTTGTATAAAGGGGGAGACTTGGAGAGTGTGTGTGTGTGTGTATCTCTCTCATCCCCTACAATTAGGGCTCGCCCCCTCCTTCCTAGAGATGTGGGAAGAATATTTATTCTTCCCATGACCATCCAAATTTTCCCCTTGCTTTGGAAATTGGAGAGTGAGCCTCTCTTTTGTCATATCATGATACAAAGCATCCAAGTTACCTTTACACATACATGGAGGAGGATTATTGGTGAATAAAGATATATATACATGGTGGGACTAGTGTATGGACTATTGATGGATTTTAGCTTAATGAGCCCATGGTGTTAGAATAATGAGTATAAAAATAAAATAAAATGAAAGAATTATGGATATAAAAAAAGATATTGGAATCACATGATATGGTCCCTCTTTTGTATTATTTTGGGTGAAAGAGGAAAAAGTATGCAAGTAAATGAAAATTATATAACAAACGTGACTAAGGAAGTAGAAACCGATTTCTTATTTTCACAAGGGTGAGGGTGAAAATGTGGGGGTGATTTGTATATAAAAAAATATGAGGTTAGAGTTGTACACATTGTCAAAAAATATACTTATGGTGCAAGACGATAAAAGAAGGCATACATATATAGCCTAATAAAACACACACCTAAGTATAAACATTTAAATAAAATATCAAAATAATTATAAAAAGTCTTTATATTTAGGCCCTATATACAATGAAATATTTACACACAAAGAGGCCATAATATACTTTTCTTTTTTATTTTATTTATTGTTTTGACTCAACTAGCCCAATGACTAGCTAATTGAGAGTTTTTAAGGAGATATGGGAAAAGTATGTTCCCTAATTCACACACACCTATGTAAAGTGGAAGGGTGAGGATAGCCACAGTCTTTGGGTGATTTGATAGGGTGAGGTAGCTCACTATGGAAATTTTGAATAGCCAAAAAAATGGCTATCAATATCTAATACGTTGTTGTTGCTCCTTAGCCTTAGCTTGAGACTGTATCTTTTTCAGTTTTGCTTGTGCCTTGGCCACCTTTTTTTGATGGATGGCACGTAGCTCCTCTTGGCTTAAAGGATCATAGTATTATTTATGTTTAAGGAGATACACCCACACCTTTTGGTAGAATCATCTATGAACATGAGAAAGTATTTTTCCCCCCCTAGATATTTATGTGGCATTGGACCACACAAATCACTGTGCACCAAGTCTAGGGGTTTGCCTAGTTTCTTGTTTAATGACGACGATGTCAACATAGTCTGTTTGCCGTATAGACAATGATCACATAATGGAAAGTTTGTGTAATCTAACACAGGTAAGTAGCCAAAATTCTGAAGTTTTTCATTCCATTTTGACTAATATGCCCTAGCTAGCTATGCCACAACTTAGTAGTAGACGGTAGCTCGTCAACATAGATAGAGTGTTCATCGACACTCAAAACAAACAAAGAGTACATGGATCCCTTTTTACTACCTTTCATCATGATAAGGTTGTTCTTGCGGATCATCCAAGAACTATTACCAAAAACTATAGTGTAGCAAAGATCATCCAATAGGCCTATAGAAAGCAAGATCTTTGTAAACTTGGGTACATGTCTGACATTCTGCAACACAAAAGTAGTGCCATTATGCATGTGAAGTTTCACATCACTAGTGCCAATAATGACAAGCTTATAAGAATCACCAAGCTTGACTATGCCATGCATGGATTCATAAAAGGAAAACCACTCTCTATGCGGTGTGACATGAAAGCTTGCACCAAAATCAAGAATCCAATTTTTTGCATAAACCTCATCCTGTGCAACCAAAGCATCTGGAGTGAGATCTGAAGTGAAAATGAGAACATTTGAGGGATGTATTGTCACCTTGGCATGAATCTCTATGGCCATAATGATCATCACTTGAGGAGGAGCATCCTCTACTGCAGTGGTAGGTATGCAAGACTCAACAACATTGAGCTCCTCAATCTTTACGGTACTTTTGCCTTTGCCAGAATTATCCTTTTGCATGTTTTTTTTAACTCTTGAGAAATTGCGAATCCTTTTTGTAATGGCCCTTCTTGTGGCAATAGTACGGTCTCTACTTTGGTTCCTGTGTATACTAGGACTACGAGGATTTTTCTTTGTACTTTTGCTTCTGTTTTTGTTCCTGTCATGGCCTCTTGCCTTCATTGAACTGCCAGCCATATATGCATCTCCATGACTAGCACCATTGAGAGATTTACATCGAATCTCTTTAGTGAGAAACGCATCTCTGACAGAATTGAATACTAACTTGTCATTCAGAGCCGAATTGATAATGGCTGTGCAAAAGATGTCCCGTGAATTGGGTAGAGAGCATAGCAAGAATATAGACTTGAGTTCGTCGTCAAACTCCTTAAAGCCTTGAGACGTGAGCTGACTGAACAAGGGGTTGAACTCATTTAAGTGACCAAAAATTGTGCTACCTTCTTTCATGTTGAGCTAAGATTCAAGAAAGTAGAGAGAAAATATTGCAATTAAGAACAATAAGTATTGATATGATGAAGAAACAAAGCATTGTGGTTCAACGGATACATTATAAGAATTCTAGCTGCGCTTGTACAATCGAGTTGCATACGCTCGATTGGTATGCCTTTCAAATTTTAATCCTTGCCCCAGAATTCTTCCCCAGGCTGCCCACCGTCTAGTTTCCACATGCTTTGGCTTCTCCAGTTTCTCCCAGGCAGAAAGACTCCCCTCCTCTCCAACAGTTTCCCCCCTCCCCAAAATTCTTGAAGCTATTACCTCTCCCAAAAATCCAATCAAACCTAAAAAAATCCCAACCCCACTTTAGTGCAAATATTCCCCTTCTATAGAGGTCCCAATCTCCCCAAAAAGAAAAACCTGAAGCTCTCTTTGCTCGTGCCCTCCTCTTTCAGTTCCTTTTGGAATTTCCATTGCATTCTTTGCACTTGGCTCACTTCACTTTTAGTATCTCCTTGCATGGTGCATCCCTTTTCATCTTCTGGCCGCCCGGCTGGCCTTTGCATTTGCCCTTTTACTCTCTCTCTCTCTCTCTCTCTCTCTCTCTCTCTCTCTCTCTCTCTCTCTCTCTCTCTCTCTCTCTCTCTCTCTCTCTCTCTCTCTCTCTCTCTCTCTCTCTCTCTCTCTCTCTGACCTCGGCCGTGGAATAGGCCCTTATACTGCACTTCTCTCTTATTGCTGACCTGCTATGGGACCCATCCCCTACCCAATCAATAGTGACCTCGCTATCATGGGAGGGGTATCCCTTCAAAGTGTTGGTTGCATGGGACCGAACCCCAGCGGGAAGCCACGTCATCACTGTCGACGACCGGCCATGGCCAATGCCACACCGCCATAACCTCCCAACAATGCCGCCACCGCCCTGTAGGGCTGCGCACCACCTCAAAACAACACACATTCGGGCACGCCATATCCACCGCACGGAGCTGACGCCCGCCTCAACACAACCCATAAGGTCACCCTCTCTGGCCTTTATACCATTCGGCTTCACTCCAGGCTTCCCCATGTGGGATTAATGCTGGCCACATGGCACATCTCGGTTAACCTTCCTCCAAATGCCTTCAACTTCTTCTTGAAAGCCCCCTTTTAGGCTCAAATGTTATCCCCCCTTCAACCTTCTGCAGTTAGCTGTCCGTCAGTCCGATGATTGAACCAGAAAAATCATCTTGAAGCCTTTGTCCCCATCTTTGAACTTGCTAGTCCATGCCATAGCTCGGTCTTACCTTGGCCTTAAACTACGTATTTGAAAAATAGGAAAAATTACCTGCACCCATCTGCTCGGCATCGGCTCACACATTTGACCCGAACTATCTTGGCCATCAAGAATACGATTCTCATGCTTTCACTTCTTGCCAACTGCACATGATGTATACTACCTTCAAGATCACTGTCGAGGCCCAAAAAACATCAAATGGCAAAACTTCCCCTGCGGTCAGGTGGCACCAATCTAGCCCCTGGCAAAACTTCAATTGGCCATATCTTACAACTCGTAGCTCTAATCTGCAATCCGAAAAGACAGGTAGGCTCCATAAATTGAACACTGCATGCCTATACCCTGACATCCACTTGGGTCTCTTGTCCCCAGCTGTCCTGTCCGGCAAGAATCTGCAATGCACTGCACCTTCATACTTCAATATCTTGGGCTCCGTAGCTCTGTTTGATAAACCGTCTGGACCTGTTCCTTCAGCACTTCAAGCTCTACATTTCTAAGTAGAAAACCAGACCTTCTTCCTTTCTTCACCTATCAGCCCACTTAGTTTACTTTGGTCTACAAAAACCCACATAATACATATATTTCTGCTAATTTGATGCCATAAACAATTCTAACATACTGCATAGATTTATCAAAGTTCATAAATACAAAAAAAACTCTGTTCTTCAACTTGTGCACACAAAGCGGCACGACATCGGTAGCTACAAAACTTGACAAGAAGTTAACAGTAACCTAAGAGAACACCTTTATGACCTCCAATGCGGGTTTAGGTCAATCAAAAAAACCCTAACCTCTTTGGACACGACAGAAGTTGATCGGGAAGGGATCGTTGAAATGATGTAAAACTTCATGAGAAGTTATGTCTCAAGAATGTCTATAAGCCAAGGTAACCTCCTCTCGAATCTATCATCAGTAAGTGGACCAAAACATCGAGTTAGGCTTCAAACACACGTGACACAAAGCGTCATGTGGTCCTCATAGCCAAGCATGATTTTTTTTTGCCACCAAACTTCACACACACATCATTGAAAACAAGCATGTAAGGTCAACCATCAAGAAAAATTATTGGCGAACCTCTCCTCATCAAAAGATGCTATGAGCAACAAATTGCCAAAAGGGTATCCATGAGTTCAAACGATACATTAAATCCATGGAAAGGTTCCCTTGTGCATCCACATGCATGGGAGATGGAGCTCACGAAGAATCTTTGCGAGAAGATGTCCTCCAATGAATAAATCTCTTTCGGAGACTAAAATTCCAAACAGGGAGTTTCTAAGCTGAACATCTAACTTTCTAAGTTGAAAACTAGCTAGTGGGGCCTAGGGCACAAGCACACAATATATGAAGGCATCAAAATCACTTTCTATCAAGGGAGAAATCATACGCATATGATGCCTCACAATCAAATTTTGTACAGAAATCACTCACTTACATTAGGTGAAATTTGGACTCACAAAGGGGCCCTTAAAGGAGTTGGATTTTACCTCTCTCTACCAAAATGGGTGCATGGATAATTTTTTGCAAACAAACTCCAAATTTCATGGAGGTTTGAAAGTTAGAATGTCCTCTTCAAGATCTATCTATTGATATATAGCATGCCATGAGATTCCTCATATTTTAGAAGATTTATAAGTGAATTAAAAAAAAAGATCTTCTAAAATATGAGAAATCTCATGGCGTGCTATATATCAGTACATAGAGATTGAAGAGGACATTCTAACTTTCAAACCTCCATCAACTTTGGAGTTTGTTTGAAAACATTTATCCATGCATCCGTTTTGGTAGAGAGAGGTAAAGTCAAACTCCTTAAAGGGCCCCTTTGTGAGTCCAAATTTCACCTAATGACTTCACCAACCCATTATGCATACCCTAAACATGAAGCACATAAGATTTCATAAGATTTGGAGCCAATTAGGATACTCAAGACCCAAAAAAAGAAAAATCTCATCCTAATCCTATAATTTGTCACATCATGCACATAGCCTATACATCATGTGCCTATGCTCAAAAATCCATTTTGCAAAAATAGACATTATACGCGTATATGCCTATACCTGTCTCACAGGGGAATTTTGTTACCACTTTGAACATCCAAAATTGTAAAGCATATCACGTATAGTCTCTACACCAAGTTTGGGCAACTTTGGGCATGTTTTGATCACCACTCACATCAATTTCCAAATCTAAGTGAACTAGAAGTTTAAGTCAAAAATGCCAAAGTAGACATTATATGCGTATAATGTCTAAAAGTCTTGAATTGACAAGATGTTGTGATTTTGAAAATCTAACTCTCTATACACATCATTATAGGCCACCGGTCTTCCTTCTTGAGTAAGAACTCCACCTAGAGCGAATTTGCTAGCGTCTGTCGCTACTTCAAATTCTTTACTGAAGTCTGGAAGCTTTAAAATAGGAGCTGAGACCAAGAACTCTTTTAGCTTAGCAAAGCTAGACTTGTGCTCGGTCTTCCAATCGATCCTCATTCCTTTCTTCAGGAGTCCCGTCAAAGGTGCAGCAATACGTGCATAATCCTTGACAAAAATCCTGTACCATCCCGTTATTCCAAGAAATCCTCTTACTTCACTGACAGTGGATGGTTGAGGCCAATCAAGGATGTCCTTGACTTTGTCTGGGTCCACTGAAATCCCTTCAGCCGAAATGACAAATCCAAGATAGTTGACCTTTGGTGAGCAAAAAGTGCACTTGCTCTCCTTAGCGTAAAGCTGGTGTTCTCGAAGGAGATCAAGTACTTTGCGAACATGTTCCTTGTGATCTACTTCATTCTTAGAATAGACTAGAATGTCATCAAAGAAAACCAAGACAAAATCATCCAGGTAAGGTCTAAAAATATCTTGCATAAGTCGATTGAAGCTTGCAGGAGCATTTGTTAGACCAAAAGACATTACTGTGAATTCGTAGTGCCCATACCTAGTATTGAAAGCTGTCTTCGGAATATTTGATTCCTTGATCCTGATTTGGTAATATCCTGACCTTAGATCTATCTTTGTAAATATTTTGGCGCCGTTGAGTCTGTCCAAAAGTTCGTCAATTCTTGGAATTGGATACTTGTTCTTGACAGTTACCTGGTTCAATTCACGATAGTCTATGCATAGCCTTAAGGTCCCATCCTTCTTCTTTTGGAAAAGAACTGGAGCACCCCAAGGAGACGTACTGGGTCGAATGAATCCTTGCTCAATGAGTTGCCTAAGTTGTTCTTTGAGTTCGATGGCCTCCGGAAGTGACATTTTATAAGGTCTTTTTGAGATAGGTTCACACCCAGGGATAGTCTCAATCCCATGATCTACCTCTCTATGTGGTGGAAGATTCGTAAGGTCTTCGGGGAATACGTCATCATACTCCCTCAGCCACTCTGGTCGAAGTGAGGTATCTGATTGGTCCACTTTATTGAGTTTAACTGCATATATTTGCTGACCCTTCCTTAGTCCCTTCAAGAGTCTGCTGGCCTTAACTAGAGTAGCCTTAGGTCTCCCGTTTTCCCCCTGGATTAAGGCTTCGTTTCCCAAGTTATCTGTAAAGGTAAAATTCCCTTGTGCACAATGTATGTGGGCCCTATTTTGCTTTCGCCAGTCCATCCCTAGTATCCCATCAAAGAATCCTAAGGGTAGGGTTCGAAATTGGGCAGAATTTGGGTGTCCCCCTAAATCAAAGTCAATTTTGCCTGCAGAGTGTTGAGATACTACCTCCTTGCCGTTTGCTAACTCGACAACTAGCTTACTTGACGGATACTTATCTAGCTTAAGCTTTCTCATGCATCTGGGTGAAAGAAATGAAAGAGTACTGCCACAATCTATAAGGAAGTTAACTTGTTCACCTCTGAGAGATCCTTGCGTATGAATGACTGCGTATTGCTCGCAACCATTGGGATTGTCAATTGCAGCATGTAGGGTTGCTCTCTCCACTGCTTCATCACCCACAGTTGGTTGAACTACTGCGGCGTTCACTATGGCGGTAGGTCCACGCCCTCGCCCTCTGTTCATTCTTCCGCGTCCTCCTCTTCCATTAGCTTGGCCACGCCCACGGGTATTCAAGGGTATGGCATTGGCGTTGGTTGCATGAATGTTCCTGGGGCAATTGGATCTGTAGTGTCCATGCTCGCCGCAACCATAGCATCGAACATCAGGGAACTCCATGGTTGTGGTGGTAGCCACAATAGGGTGATGGTTATAGGTTTGGTTGGCTGGTCTGTTGTCCCAAGCAGTGTTCCTTCCCCTCTTTGCCCAATGATTCCTCCTATTCTGATTGGCCTTTTGTACTTCGAGAGCTAGAGGTTTAGCCCTCAACAAGGCATCCTGAAGTGTTGACGGCCTGAGAGCCTCCAGCCGAGTGTTCAAGGGATCGATTAGTCCTTGACAGAACCTTGCCACCTGTTGTTCCAAGGTCATCTTAGGAGCATATCTCCGAAGAGTGACAAACTTTGTATAGTATTCTTCGACCGTTGAATTCAGCTGCCGAAGTGAAAAGAATTCATTCATTCTCAAGGTCCTATCGGCAGGTGGTAAATAACATCCCATTATCGCAGCTTTGATGTCTTCCCAGGACTGGGAAGATTCCTTAATATCCATGTCCCTGCAATGTTGCTTCCACCATATCTTGGCATCGCCAGTCAGGCGGAACATCGCAAGCATGGTCTGATTTACGGATTGGGTTCCCGCAGCTTCAAAGTAATCGTCCATGGCTTCCATCCATACTTCCGCATCTCTCTCCACATTTGCCCCCTCGCCCTTAAAGATCGGAGGTTGGGCTTGCTTAAGGAGGAGCTTCTTCTCTTGCGCTACCAAGTACAGAGCAACAGGCGGTACCTACATGGGTTATACGAAATTCTTGATACCATTACTTGAATTTCAAGAGACACGAGACTTTAATAAAATTCAAAATTCCACTTTATCAAGAGACAGAGATAGAGACAAAAAGCACTTTATTGATGGAATTTTATTACAATCGAAACTCCTCAAGGTTTAGAAGGACTGGTGACCGCTTATTATAAGGCTTTATGGATTTGCGTATAACATACGCCTAGGAAATGGTATTGACATGATGCACTTCTTCATTCGTGTAATAGTTCTTATACACATTTTTGAGGGGATAATAAACTAAGATATCGGGCCGGAGTTCCGCTTTCAGTAATCCAAAGGTTTTGACTCGGTTTGCTAGAATCACATTGGTGACCTTCTCCAAGAGCCAGTCTTTGATGGTTTGGTTGGAGTTGCCCGAAACAGTCTAGTCCAATCGTGTGGGCACCAAGTAGAATATCTCTATCACTCTTAACTCTTCTCCCCAACGTATCTTCTTCAAGTCGGTAGCCAGGCATCCTAGTTTCCGAGCGTTGATGTAGTAAACCCCTCCTGGAAATGTCCAATCAAGTTCCCATCCTTTATCAATGCGAGTGGAGTGTGGCGTATAAGCCTTCAACAGTATCTCCATGACATCTCGCCTGAACTGGTAAATAGGGGATCTTCGAGCTTGCTCATAAATAAGCTCAATCACTTGGAACTTCCGATATTTGAGCACGGGGTCTTCCTGCAACACCAATGCAAGGAATTCGGATCAACTACCTATATACTTTCAGTTCCTTTTAAATGTTCAAACAATACGACTTTATTTTCCCAGCCTAACCTAGGCTCTGATACCAGGTGTGAGGTCCCCACCCGTCGTATCAAACAACGGATCTGATGGTAAACCTGGTGGCCACTAGATCTATAGCGGAAGCAAACAAAATGGTTCAAGGTTTGACTAGCGGACGATCTCTCATCACAAAGTGAGTCGAGTTCGAGCCTACTAGCAAGGAGATCTAGCTCCACCTCGCAGGGGAAGCGTACTTGAACTATCTAGTGATCCTATGACCCACCTTCCAAGAGGAGAGAAGCCTCGAGTGCCTTTTTCCCCATGTTTCAGGGGCACGTACTCTCGAGAATTCCCCGCTCTAGGGGCAATGAGCGTTACTAATATCGAGTAAGCACTATGGGGACAGAGAGTTCCCGACCAATTGGGACCACCCATCTCATAGGCATTGGCAACCTGAGCCAAGCCCCCACTTTCCACCCCCACACTCACACTTCATCGTGTGACCTAATTACTACCACAAAGGTTGTTCAACATAAATATTCCTTGTTTAATTCCGAATCACATGGTTCATTAAAACAGCCCTTCAACCAGTATTGCAAACAACACCAAGACAGAATTCTAGTAAAAATTCTACTCAAACTTATTCATAAAAATTCCAATGTTCTGGAGGTACAACATCCCCCCTCCAGCGAGAGTTCACTCCTCCCGTTGTCGCCTAGCTGCCCATACAACTAGGTATGTCCACCGCATAGAAAGCACGTCATGGACACTCCCACCGCATAGAAAGCAAGACGTGGGTTCCCACCGCATAGAAAGCAAGTCGTGGGTATCCACCGCATAGAAAGCATGTCGTGGATTCAAGAGCCCTTAACGAGGAACTCTACCCCCTGTGATCAGTAGGGGGGTCAGGACTGATTCAACATTGGAAATAAAATGAACAAGTTGAGCTAAATTTTCCCTAGAAAACATTCTTTCCTCTTGCAAACAACATACCCATCAATCATTTCTTTCCTATTTTATACTTAAATGTACTATGCATTCAATGCCGAGGTTTCCATCGGATTTCTCCAACATGTTTAGGGATATGAGCATTCCTAACTAACATATGCAATGTTAATTTAAACAACTTGAATAAAAAATATGATCTACCTCTTCCACTTCTTCATCGATGGCCCGTGAGATTGCCGGTATTTGCTCGTCCATGGGGGCCTTCCTCTTTCCGTTGACATTGCTCGTTCCTGCTTCGCGATCATGGGCACCACCGAAGTGCGTCCTCTTAACCGGGGCCATTTCTCACTACTTTAAATGATTAGCTTGGAGAAAGAGCTAAGATTCACCAGCATCATAACAGTCCAATGGGTAGATTAGTGACATCAATTAATCCCTCCTATATGAGAGTCTAGATTTCTTTCATAAGCAATCATTAAGGATGGCACATAATCCTATGGGAACCGGCTCTAAGATAATTATTCGGCTTGCATGATCAAGAATAATTAAGATTTCATTATTAGGATTACCAGAGAATCGGATTAAGTATGAATAAACTATTTCCTAGCAATTAGATGATGCAGATTTACCCTATGCATATGTGTGAGGAAAAACCAATTCTTAGAGACTTAATGACGGATCAATTTCTCCTTAATTACATCTTAATGCATATAAAAAAAATGAGTTCAATCAAGCTGCAATGTTAATGAGTGATTACAATAGTGATTCTCTTCAATCTACACAAAATACTAGCTTACCGATTAATTACTTTGCTATCTAGAGAGAGAAGATTCTGATAATTATGCTCTAATCATTAATCAAGAGTGAAGAATGGCTGATAATTCAGCTTTGGAATGATGATTACATAATAGAGTACGAATAAGGAGAATTTAGAGAGCAGTCATAGAGATTTTTGGCTAGGAATAGGCATAATGTATGAGAAATTTTGATGGTAGAGAAAGGAATTTACAGATAGCATTAATTAAACTGTCGTTACCGTGATTAAGAGCTGGTAATCTTCTCAATTTTCTGATCTAATCGAGCTTCTTGAGATGAAAATTCGGCAGCACCTCCCTCCTAGCTTCCTCTTCAATCGGTGTGTGATTCGGCAGCACCTCCCCAATGTGTGTGGGTGTGTGTGTATGTGTGATCATAAGTGTGTGTGTGTGTGTGTGTGTATGCAGGTCTTTAAATAGGCTCCTACAGGCTGAAAATCGATCTGGGTTGCTAAATGCATCTGGGAGCTTCTCCAGTTAAGCATGGCAAGTCCAGTTCTCTGCCCACCAAGTGTCAGGTTGGCTTGGTTAACTGGTTCTGAGACTGAGTTGCAGGCTTGGCAGCTTTCCCAAGACTCCCACAAAGCAAGAGGGCGTCCCCCTAGCTGCTAAAGCTGATCTGGAGTGGCCTGGGACCTGTTCCCACACAGTCCCGGGCCCCCGGTGCCTCCCCGGACAACTTTTAGGAAATTTGGTTCTAGGCTAAAACGGGTCATACGAATCGGATTTTGATGCCGTAAATTGCCATACGAAGCTCTAACTAAGGCGTATTGGCCCGAGTACCTGCCATATTTAGCAGCCCCCGGGGTCCGAAAATGCATTTTTTTCAAATTCGGGGTACGGGTGCAGATTTTCGAGACGGTCAAGACTGAACGGGTCAGGTGACCAAAAACTTACTATTTTTGGAAATTTTTCACAAAAATTATTTTAAATCACATTTTGAAGCTTTATAACATTCTAAACATCATGGCACTGACAGAATCTGAAAAACTGCTAAAAATAGTAACTTATTCCATTGTATTCATTTCGTGGTACAAGGGTGCTCTTGTGATCGGTCAGAGACCGTACAAATAGAATGTGACAACCCGGTCACACCTAGGAACCAACCATGAGACCTTCTCATGAACGTAGCATACTTTGTTATATGTAGAAACAACCCTCCGTTAAGGTGGTTTCACAACACATGTAATCACAACAAGTCTGTACTTAGTACCCGAAAATTTTTGGCCACTAAAATTGTACCTGATACTGTGTGCTTCGAATGGTCTAATGAACGGATGTGACCAGCACCTAGGGACTTTGTCGCGACACATCATTAAGAATTGGGCGCCAGTGTCAGTCCCAAAGACTCATATTCTCCACATGTGGAATATGTCTCAAGTAAGGATGTCAGGAAAAGTGACATCCATCAAGTACGAGCTGTACTTGTGTGTGGAGGTAACTGATAACACTCTGCAACAAGAGTGAGAGGGACCCTCATTATCATGCTCCACACTAACTAAACTGAACTCCTTGAGTTCCTAGACCATGTTGTATCCCATGTGACAACATGTGCCAAATTGAATCCTACCACTACAAGAGGTTGTGTGCTCTTGTGACGCTGTTAGCGACGGAAATACACTGGGTTTTTATAACCCCCGGCATCGCTAATAGCGTTGCTACGAGAGCGTCGCTATAAGCGTCGCTATATAGAGACGCTCATAGCGACGCTCATAGCAACCTTTACACAGAAGTCTATAGCGATACTCATAGCGACGCTCCAGAGCCATAAATAGCGACGGTTATAGCGACGCCCAAGAGAATTTTTTTGTGGTGACAGGGCATTGAATGCCCTGCCACCCATCAACCATATTGTACTTGATTCACTTTTTAAAAAAAGTGCAAGGGTAGATAATAGACCCAAAATAGTCACCCACAAGACGCATTGTTTGCAAAATTGACAAGCGTAAAATTGACAATTGTACACATCATAGGCAAAATGAATTGATTGGCAAATGTAATAATGACAATTGTACAACATCATAGGCATAAAGAATTGATTGGCAAAATGAACTGCGGTGACAAATGTAATAATATACATGGTTCAAAAAGACATATAAAATCCGTCTCATCATACATAAGCTATGAGAAACCCTAAGCTAATGCTATCTAGCTACGGCTAAACTGACGTCGTCTAGTCAGACGTCTCATCGCATCCAAGCGGCGTATCTGTCGGATTCTGCAAAAAAATACAATAAGACAGCTTTCAGTAAGTATAAACATATAACGACATTTATAAAACAATACAAAAAATAAAAAAGAGTAAACCCTAATACTAACCATCACTACAAGAGGTTGTGTGCTCTTGTGACGCTGTTAGCGACGGAAATACATTGGGCTTTTATAACCCCCGACGTCGCTAAAACCGTCGCTAATAGCGTCGCTAATAGCGTCGCTATAACCGTCGCTATAAGCGTCGCTATGCACGTCGCTATGTGCGTCGCTATATAGAGACGCTCATAGCGATGGTTATAGAGACGCTCATATCGACGGTTATAGCGACGTTTACACTGCAGACTTTAGCGACGCTCATAGCGATGCTACAGAGCCATAAATAGCGACGGTTATAGCGACGCCCGAGAGAATTTTTTTTTGGGTGGCAGGGCATTGAATGCCCTGCCACCCATCAACCATATTGTACTTGATTCACTTTTTAAAAAAAGTGTAAGGGTAGATAATAGACCCAAAATAGTCACCCACAAGACGCATTGTTTGCAAAATTGACAATTGTACACATCATAGGCAAAATGAATTGATTGGCAAATGTAATAATGACAATTGTACAACATCATAGGCATAAAGAATTGATTGGCAAAAGGAACTCCGGTGACAAATGTAATAATATACATGGTTCAAAAAGACGTATAAAATCCGTCTCATGATACATAAGCTATGAGAAACCCTAAACTAATGCTATCTAGCTATGGCTAAACTGACGTCGTCTAGTCAGACGCCTCATCGCGTCCAAGTGGCGTATCTGTCGGATTCTGCAAAAAAATACAATAAGACAGCTTTCAGTAAGTATAAACATATAACGACATTTATAAAACAATACAAAAAATAAAAAAGAGTAAACCCTAATACTAACCATCACTACAAGAGGTTGTGTGCTCTTGTGACGCTGTTAGCGACGGAAATACATTGGGTTTTTATAACCCCCGGCGTCGCTAATAGCGTCGCTACCAGAGCGTCGCTATAACCGTCACTATAAGCGTCGCTATGCGCGTCGCTATATAGAGACGCTCATAGCGACGGTTATAGAGACGCTCATATCGACGGTTATAGCGACGTTTACACTGCAGACTTTAGCGACGCTCATAGCGACGCTACAGAGCCATAAATAGCGACGGTTATAGCGACGCTCGAGAGAATTTTTTTTTGGGTGGCAGGGCATTCAACCATCAACCATATTGTACTTGATTCACTTTTTACAAAAAGTGCAAGGGTAGATAATAGACCCAAAATAGTCACCCACAAGACTCATTGTTTGCAAAATTGACAATTGTACACATCATAGGCAAAATGAATTGATTGGCAAATGTAATAATGACAATTGTACAACATCATAGGCATAAATAATTGATTGGCAAAAAGAACTCCGGTGACAAATGTAATAATATACATGGTTCAAAAAGACGTATAAAATCCGTCTCATGATACATAAGCTATGAGAAACCCTAAACTAATGCTATCTAGCTATGGCTAAACTGACGTCGTCTAGTCAGACGCCTCATCGCGTCCAAGTGGCGTATCTGTCGGATTCTGCAAAAAAATACAATAAGACAGCTTTCAGTAAGTATAAACATATAACGACATTTATAAAACAATACAAAAAATAAAAAAGAGTAAACCCTAATACTAACCATCACTACAAGAGGTTGTGTGCTCTTGTGACGCTGTTAGCGACGGAAATACATTGGGTTTTTATAACCCCCGGCGTCGCTAATAGCGTCGCTACCAGAGCGTCGCTATAACCGTCACTATAAGCGTCGCTATGCGCGTCGCTATATAGAGACGCTCATAGCGACGGTTATAGAGACGCTCATATCGACGGTTATAGCGACGTTTACACTGCAGACTTTAGCGACGCTCATAGCGACGCTACAGAGCCATAAATAGCGACGGTTATAGCGACGCTCGAGAGAATTTTTTTTTGGGTGGCAGGGCATTCAACCATCAACCATATTGTACTTGATTCACTTTTTACAAAAAGTGCAAGGGTAGATAATAGACCCAAAATAGTCACCCACAAGACTCATTGTTTGCAAAATTGACAATTGTACACATCATAGGCAAAATGAATTGATTGGCAAATGTAATAATGACAATTGTACAACATCATAGGCATAAATAATTGATTGGCAAAAGGAACTCCGTTGACAAATGTAATAATATACATGGTTCAAAAAGACGTATAAAATCCGTCTCATGATACATAAGCTATGAGAAACCCTAAACTAATGCTATCTAGCTACGGCTAAACTGACGTCGTCTAGTCAGACGTCTCATCGCGTCCAAGCGGCGTATCTGTCGGATTCTGCAAAAAAATACAATAAGACAGCTTTCAGTAAGTATAAACATATAACGACATTTATAAAACAATACAAAAAATAAAAAAGAGTAAACCCTAATACTAACCATCACTACAAGAGGTTGTGTGCTCTTGTGACGCTGTTAGCGACGGAAATACATTGGGTTTTTATAACCCCCGGCGTCGCTAAAACCGTCGCTAATAGCGTCGCTACCAGAGCATCGCTATAACCGTCGCTATGCGCGTCGCTATGTGCGTCGCTATATAGAGACGCTCATAGCGACGGTTATAGAGACGCTCATATCGACGGTTATAGCGACGTTTACACTGCAGACTTTAGCGACGCTACAGAGCCATAAATAGCGACGGTTATAGCGACGCCCGAGAGAATTTTTTTTTGGGTGGCAGGGCATTGAATGCTCTGCCACCCATCAACCATATTGTACTTGATTCACTTTTTAAAAAAAGTGCAAGGGTAGATAATAGACCCAAAATAGTCACCCACAAGACGCATTGTTTGCAAAATTAACAATTGTACACATCATAGGCAAAATGAATTGATTGGCAAATGTAATAATGACAATTGTACAACATCATAGGCATAAAGAATTGATTGGCAAAAGGAACTGCGGTGACAAATGTAATAATATACATGGTTCAAAAAGACGTATAAAATCCGTCTCATGATACATAAGCTATGAGAAACCCTAAACTAATGCTATCTAGCTACGGCTAAACTGACGTCGTCTAGTAAGACGTCTCATCGCGTCCAAGCGACGTATCTGTCGGATTCTGCAAAGACAGCTTTCAGTAAGTATAAACATATAAGGACATTTATAAAACAATACAAAAAATAAAAAAGAGTAAACCCTAATACTAACCATGCCGCCGCGAGAACTGAGAATGTCTATCAGGGCGTTTAAGCCCTTCCTGCCTGCGTACTCGCGCTCGTACGGTGTGGGATCACGTCCTATCATCGACCACTGTCAAAACATACAAAGATTTCATTATGTTAGAATTAAAAAACTCATAAACCCTAAACTATCGAACATAAAGAGCAATGTGACAACACTTACAAAATCGGCCTCAAATGATGCCCATCCACCGCTCCCCAAGTGGTGCGAGCTCCCTGCCTCTACTCGCGCTCTGGCTGCATCCTTTTGTTGCTTCCACTTGTCGGGATTCTCGCGCGCTGCTTTCTTCGCATTCTTCCAATCTTCTTTGGCCAGCCAATCTGGCCTGTTCCACCCATTCTTGATTGCTTTTTGCACTTCGGAACGCTTGTGTTTGCAGTATTCACGCATTCGAATCTTCATCAGGTCTTCATTGAAGCGCTGATCCCGTGTTGGAACGGAAAACTCATCATGAAGTATGCTGATGACTCTGTTTTTTAAATCACTTGGTACTTCACTCCATTTGTTTAGTATGTAGTGTCTAAACAGCTGAGAGCAAAGACCACGCATGCGCGAGACCATCTTCTTGCCGTCATCATCCATGATGATGCCGCCGCTGAAGTCGATGGAGTAAGACAAGTCCTCTGGCCGGTGACGCGTGAACCTGGGTGTCCCGGCAGGGGTCTCTAGCGGCGTGTCGATGGGGGTACGGACGTCAGGTGTCTCCACCGGCGTCTGGGCCTCGAAGCGAGGAGTGTCGAGTGGGGTGGCTCCTGGCGGAGTAGGTAGAGGTGTGTAGCTTCTAGGAACAGTCAGCCGTGCAAAACCTGGCGTAGATGGCGATGCTGTGGCTGGTGTGGGGGCGGGCAAAGAAGGGGAGGGTAAAGAGCCTCGTCGAACACGAGGCGGTGTGGAGGCATCGGTGGCGGAATCCCCACAACAACCGCCACCGCCACCACTAGAGCGCCGGTGTCTAGACGAGTGTGAAGCTCGTCTCGTCGACGCCGAAGCTTCGGAGCGCGCCGAATGCTCCGAAAGAGAGGGAGATGCGGATGGAGTAGGAACGCGCGATGATGCGCCAGAGCGATGACGCTCCACGGAACACTGTCTCTGCTGCGGTGACAAAGAAGAAAGAAACTCCTCATCATCCATACCTGCATTAAACACACGAATATTTAAACTTAATATTGAATGAATAGAGTAGACAATGACGCAAAGACCATTAAATACAATGACGTAATGACGCATATAAATACAATGACGCAAAGACCATTAAATACAATGACGTAATGACGCATATAAATACAATGACACAGTGAATTGAGTGATAGAAGAGGCAAGTCAAAAACTCAGAATTTTCAATCAAAAGATGTGAGCGCGAGTAGAAAAGAGCGTTATACACCATGGAAGGTACTTAGAGAGCCAGAGCTTTTACAACACGGAGCAAAATTGTTCAAATACAATATTTGTGGCTTTAAGAGATCTCTCTCTCATCCTCGCATAACTCAGCATAACTTCCTATATCTATATAGAGCTCTCCGTTTAAACACATATCCTCTGTTTCATTTTGTAGCTCCTCTGCATGCACCCCATATAGAGTAGTAGCATCTTGATGCTCGTCTGGCACCACCGCAGCGGCTTCTGATTGAGCATCTTCTCTGATATCCTCCATTGATGCCGTTGTGATTGGCACATGGTAGCCTTCATACGTCCTTGCACTACGAGGGGCTACCTCTATGACGTACCACCAGTTTGATGTAGACTTTGTAGGATGAAATATTACCTGCCAGAGCCACATAACTTACATGAGAGCTTTCAAGCACATAACTTGTAAAAGGGGGATGTTAACTATTTACATACTTACTTGTTCACAATGCTCGGGTAGTACAAAAGTGTCTCTTAGGTCAGTCCATTTCTTAGTAGAATCCACCTCAAGAAAACCAGACTCTCCTCTACGCACAGTAGCGTTGCGACCCTCCATGATTATCTTGAACCATTGCACGTCGAACAAGTCGACAAAAAATCCTCTCTAATCGATCCTCAAAATCTCTTGCAGCGTGCCGAAGTAAGTGAGTTCCGCCACCACAGGATCTGCATCAGAGGAACGTCGTCGACTAGACTGTTCAAATTTTGCCATGATTCCACAATCTTGAGTAAAACGCTTTTTGTCCATTCGTTCCACCCTAAAATGTCGACCTTTACACCATGCTGCTGTGTATGACTTATACTACAACGAACAAAGATTATGAGTGGCCGTTCAAACGTTTAGAAATAAAGTCACTTGCTAGTCGTACATTGCAAACTTACCTTGGTCACGCAACCCGGAGAGTACTCCCACTCTTCCTCAGTCACTTCGTCACCGCATTGTTGTGCGCTTTTCAATTGGTTGTGCAACCATCTTAAGCTCATGAAGGTTGGTAGGCTCTCCAGAACCGCTGGATAGTGCATCGGTGGTCGTCTTCCCCGTCTCCACTCGATTCGTGCCCTTTGTCGCTCTTGCTTTGCATCCTCATATTGTGAAATCCACTTTTGCATCAGTGGATTGTGAAGCATGCAAAATCGGTTGATTTTAGCCTCTAGATCTTCCGTCATCTTCTTCTCAACACCAAGATTGCACATGACAATCCCAGATATGCGCTCATCATCTATGGTTCGCCATAGCGTGTCCTGGGATTTATCAAATCCGTTTAGCCACTCTCCAATGTACACTAGGGACTCTGATACCAACCAACCTTCTGCCATGCTACCCTCCGGACGTGCCTTTTGACGCACATATCCCTTAAGCGTTTTCATGAAACGTTCTAAGAAGAACATCCATCTGGAATAAACTGTGCCAGCTATTTCCACCTCATCAACTATGTGAACAAGAAGATGCACCTGAATGGTTAGCATTGTAGTAGGAAAATGATTCTCAAACATGCACACAAGCTCCGCAGCATTTAGTTTGGCGAATGGTATGGAGTCTACATTGATCTCCTTTTCTGAGATCCATTGCACCAGCTTTGCAAGTTTGTAGATTGTGTTACGGATGTCGAGAGACAAACATCCCTCAATGGAAACCGGTAAAATTAACTGTAAAGTATGTGCAGCAATGATATTAAAGTCCACATTTTATGCAATGATATTAAAGTCCACTATGAACGTACCTGACACATTTATGCCAATCGTGTGACTTGAAACCGGTAAGCTTTCCTTCTTTAGTAAAACACGTTCGGAGCGAGTACATTACGCCAGTGGGGGTCCGCAAAGATCGAATGGTCTCTTTTACTTTGCGTTCTTGGGCTCCTGTGAAAATCCATGGTGCTTTAGGGAGTTTTATCGATCCATCAAACGCTGTTTGCGGCCAATATTGCTCCATACGATCCACATTTCTAAGGTCAACTCTGGCTCCCAAAGTATCTTTCTTGCCGGTCAGATGGTCCCATAGTAGATTACCCACATTCTTGAATATGTGCATTGGATCGAGCAAGTGATTGATCATGAGTCGGGGCCAGTATGGTAACTCGTACCATAGAGATAGTCTCTGCATCCCTGGAGGCAATCCGTCATCGCACATCTCCTTCTGCTCTAACCATGCTTGTGCAGACATCCTTGGTGGCTCTCTTCCCAAAAAGCCGTCGCGTAACACATGATTCTCTGGAAGATACGCTTGATGACCTTCGTAGATTTGCTTCTTCAGTGAGGGTGCCCTACGTGCATTCAGTCTAGGTCCACGTGTGACACATGCTCTGTATCCGCTTGTTTGAAGCCCTGCATGTATACACATGATAATAGATCAACTATGGGAAAAAACAAGATTTACAGTGTCTGAGTGAGGAGTGTCAATAGATCACCTGAGCATTCTGTTAGCCCGGGATAGTCATGCATGGTCCACATTAGAATGCCTCTGATCAAAGCATTCCGTCGTCCTGTGTGTCGGCTCATATCCACCACCTCTATGCCAATCCACAATTGTTGTAGCTCTTCCAATAGTGGACGAAGATACACATCCATATTCTCCACTTTATATCGCCCTGGCACAATCAAGCTTAGCCATAGGTGCCCCTTCTTCGTAGTCAACCACGGGGGAATGTTGTAGTTGACAATGACAACGGGTCATACACTGTAAGATGTTGATCTTTGACCAAATGGATTTACGCCATCCATAGCCAGGCCTAAGCGCAAATTTTGAGCTTCCCTGGCAAAATCCGACCATGTTCCATCTATATGTTTCTAGGCTGCGCAATCTGCAGGAATTCGTAGCACACCATCCGAAGATTTATTCTCCTCATGCCATGATGCTAGGGCGGCCATGGACTTACATTCGAAGAAATTCTTGATGCGAGGAAGCAGAGGAAAATGTCGCAAAACCTTTTGTGGAATTTTTGTCCCGTGGAGATCTACTCGATATCTTTCGGAATCACATTTCGGACACTTCTCCATGTCTATGTATTCCCCTCTGAAAAGAATGCAATAATTAGGACAAGCGTGGATAGAATTGTAATCCATCCCCAAGTTTCGCAAAATCTTTCTTGCTTCATCTCGGGAATCTGGCATCACATTGTCAGCTGGTAGTATGTGCTCTTTAAGCAATCTACACAACATAAAAATACGATACAGTCGTGTAAAAATCTATCAGATCATTATACATTTAGAGTTTTATTAAAGTAAACTAATTGTAATAGATCACCTGAAAAGCGTTGTGACACTAGTGTCACTCCATCCAAACTTTGCCTGCATGTTGAGAAGAACCAGGAGTGCTTTCAATCTAGACATACGTGCTCCATTATACAATGGCGTATCGGCTTCACTTTTCATATCATCATAGATAAGCCTTTCTGAATCCATGATCGACGTCTCGATCATTTCATCAATCTCAGGCTCAAACATTGCCTCGTTGGTAATGTGCTCTGCATGATCATCCCCCGAGCTGTCAGAGGCTACATCTTGTGGCCTCACATATGTTGCTTGACCAAAGCTCCTGCGAACACGTCTATTGGGTTGCAAGATTGCTGCTTGTTGGCCAGCGTCAGAGTCCGACGAGTTATAATTGGCAACAACTCGATCTATAATAGATGGATCGAACTCACCAAATTCGCGAACGTGCTACAAAGAAACACGTCTTGTCCGTCGCACAGCATGCTTGCATTGATTACAAGGACATAAGACCCTCGTTGAGAGATAGGTGTTTCGATTGGACGGTCCCACATCCTCGTCACTACTCATAATGAGGATAAAAATCTTATAACCTGGACAACAAATTTAATATTCTATTGGCATTCCTTGTCTTATCTCTCTCTCTCTCTCTCTCTCTCTCTCTCTCTCTCTCTCTAGTCATGTCCAATCCCTGCACACCTCGGTCTAGAGGTGCACGGAGATCAAAACCACCGGGTTATAATCTCGTCTTTATTGGTCAATACCTATATTTGTGAGTACAAGAAATCTACACACCCACGTCTACATGATACTGCATGTAGTGGACAAAACCCCTTTGCCTCTTCTCTAGCTGTAGCACTTCACAGCATCTTAACATCTTTTCACAGTAGATCTTTTCACTGTTCGTCTAGCTCTAAACCCTAAACCGTAAGTAATTCTTGCGTGGACTCGATCTAACGTAAATAAGCGTAAATCTAAATAAACGTAAATCTAACTAAAAATAAACCTAAATCTAATTTAACGTAAGTCTACATCTAACCTAATCTTTAACGTCTTTTGGGATAGTTTTCTACGACGTTAAAACTCTCTTCTTCTTGTGTGTGTGTGTGTGTGTGTGTGTGTGTGTGTGGTAAACCTAAATAAACCTAAGTCTAATCTAATATAACATAAATCTAAATCTAACGTAAATTATGTTATATTAAAAACAAAGAACTAAACTAACAGGGATTATAAGAACCTTAAAACTAATTTAACACATACTTTTTCACATAACTCGGCAAGAGTTGGCATTCTCATCACTAAATATGTGAGAGTTAACTTCCGGCGGTGACGCTGCCTCATCTCCATCCACATCTGACGACAGCAATTGGCCCATTAGACCGTTCTTGCTCTTGTTACTAACTTTGAAGTTGCTGTTGAATGACTAGAGGTTGTCTAGATGGTCATTGTGTCGGGGATGTAGTGACTCTTGCCGCCCTGAAGATCCACCTTCTTCCCTATCTTCTGAAGACATTTCACCAGTACTTTTGGATCGACGGAGCCCACCATGAGTGAAGGCAGCAATACCCTATTTTCCATTGAGGGCTTTCTTCACCCGCTTCATGCAGGCATCGCAGTCTATGGAGACCTAAATCTAATCTAATATAACGTAAATCTAAATCTAGCGTAAATAAACGTAAATCTAATTAAAAATAAACCTAAATCTAATCTAATTTAACTTAAATAAACCTAAATCTAATTTAACGTAAGTCTACATCTAACCTAATCTTTAACGTCTTTTAGGATAGTTTTCTACGACGTTATAACTCTCTTCTTCTTGTGTGTGTGCGCGTGTGTGGATGTGTGTGCCAATAAAAAGAGATAAATGGTATAACCTTTCTATCACCCATGCCAAGTATGATAGATTGGTTATGCCATTTCCCTCTTGAATAATAGGTCTTGAGTTCAACTCCTCGTCGGCTAGATCTTTAGGTCTTTTAGTTTTAATTAGTTTCCTACGACGTTAAATTAGTTTCTCTCTCTTTCTCTCTCAATGTGTGTGCGTTTTTTTGTTTATGCATGTTTTCTCTCTCTTTTCTTCTCTCAATGTGTGCGTTTTTTGTTTATGCATGTTCTCTCTCTCTTTTCCTCTCTCAATGTGTGCGTTTTTTGTTTATGCATGCTCTCTCTCTCTTTTCCTCTCTCAATGTGTGTGTGCATTCTTTGTTTATGTATGTGTGTGTGCGTTTTTGTTTATGTTTCTCTCTCTCTCTCTCTCTCTCTCTCTCTCTCTCTCTCTCTCTCTCTCTCTCTCTCTCTCAAAAACACTATGTGTGTGTGTGTGTGTGTGAGAGAGAGAGAGAGAGGGAGAGAGAAAGAGGGGAAGGGAACATGAGAGTGAGGAGAGGGAAGGAGCATACCTGGCTCTCCTTCCTCTCCTCGTGTGTGTGTGTGTGTGTGTGTGTGTGTGTGTGTGTGTGTGTGTGTGTGTGTGTGAGAAGAAAGAGAGAGAGAGAGAGAGAGAGAGAGAGAGGGAGAGCGTTACCTACTCCTTGCTTGAGGGCGTCGAAAAACTCAGATCTGAGATCTGAGTTTTTGGGCGCTCTCTGTTATTTTTTTAGCCTAGCCGGCGTCGCTATGAGCGCCGCAAATTTACTTGTAAATTTGCAACGCTCATAGCGACGCCGGGATTTTTTTTTTTGAGCGTCGCTGTGTGAGCGTCGCTAATATGAATAGCCTCTTGTAGTGTACAAATGGATTCATAACAACGTAATGTACATTGGACATTACCGCCCAAAATACGTGTTTCGACATGCCCTTGTCATGGCCGTGACATATTCAAGCGTATTTAAACGTCTTGAAAAACCCAAGTAATGCAGACTAAAAACTGGAATAACACCAAATCAATAGATGCGTACCTGGAGATTGAACTGAATGTTCACTTACCCGTATTGAAATACAGAGGAGCACGTCTCCCACCTGTGAAAGAACCAAGCAACATTGCACTGGGAACCCTGGGTGTTGCCTTTGCAATCCAAACCCTTGGATTAGAATCTACGTAGTCAAAGCCCTTGGTAAGACTCTTTGTAGAAACTGCACAACCAGCAGATAACGATAACGAACATAGTCAACCGTGTACAAAATTATTGGAATCAACTTGAAAAGTGTGTTCGTCCGCTACCGCGTGGTAAATTGCGGACTTCCTTCCTTGAAAGTGTAACGAAAATAGATCAAATTGAGATCCTCCATGTTGATAGAGTGATTTAGCAATCATCCGCTAGGTCTTACCCCAAAACTGTGTTTCCCTAGACACTCGTAGTGCTATAGAAAGAGCAAGAGATCCACACAAGTGGGATGCCTAGCGCTTATGGACAGCCATGCTGTCACAAATGATGGCTGTGTCTATACTCCGTGGTAGAGAGCAGCTGGTGTGAGTGTAAGATTTATCAAAAACTCAAATTGAGTGTCGCACTGAAAACATGTAGTGCAAAAATGACACCCTAAACATCCGTAATGACAAGACTCTTGCTTGTTCATTAACGTCGATGTATACTTCCCTGGGTAGATCTGGTCGATCTTGAAAACAATCACCCAAAGAATGCCAATAATTGGGTCTTACCCATGGCTTGACAATGGCTCTTAGCCTGTGTGACTCATAGCCCTTATGCCAATAACAAATGAGTATTCAATCGAGGAACCGATAAAGACGAATTGGAGTGGCGGCTTAGCCACTTAATAGCTGAGAGTTAGAGCACCTTGGCTCAAGCTGACTCACTAGCAACACATGTAGCAAAATATTCTTAAATTTTCATTATTCTTCTAGAGAAATAAGAAAGAGAGAAAAGAAGAGAATGCTGGGCTGAGGAACTTTCCTTGAACGACTATGACGTGTATAGTTGATTTCCATGCTCTTGTGCATCTTATGCCGAACGTGCAGCGTATCCTAGAAGCATGCAATGGTTTTCTGTCATGACTCTCTCATCGAGAGAGGTAACAGGAAAACACAAGCAAGTCACAAAGTGACTCACTTACCGTATATGTGGATGTGTACTCCCCTGGGTAGATCTGTTCAATCTTGAGAACAATCACCCAAAGAATGCCAATAGTTGGGTCTTACCCTTGGCCCGACAATGGCTCTTAGCCTGAGGGGCTCATAGCCCTTGTGAAAATTAGTGTTCAATGGACGAACCGATGAAGACTAATTTGAGTAGCATCTTAGCCACGTTTTAGCTGCTAGTTGGAGCTCGAAAATGACATGGCCGCAGAGAACGACTCCTATGCAAGAGCCGAGGAAGAAAGGCGCAGCGTGGGAAGAAACCCGTGTGTCGGGATGGGGAGGAACGACGACCTGCACCAAATCCTGCATGCATGCCGTCATCGGGTTTGCGCTGGGCTAGGGAGTCGAAGTCGTCACTGCATGGCATGCTTTTGTGCATCGCGTGACGACTGGTTCCCTTAGCTCTTCCTCGCGGCTCTGTTCGCCGCCATAGGCAGGTTCGACAGCCTTTTTATTTTTAGTTTTTTTTTACTATGGTCATGGACGCCCTCCAATAACCAAGGGGGCCACCCCAGCTTAGGGGGCCGCCCCAGCATTGTTTGGCCCAAGGGGTCACCCAAGGGGGCCGCCTCAAGAAAGGCCTACCGTATGGCACGCATGCATCTCATACAAGCTTCGCCTCGCCATCGTCAAATAAACCATGCACGACACGGAACTAAGGTATGCACTGGACAGGATCCGCACGCACACTATGCACGACAAGGTCGTGTTTTCTAGAAACTTCTGTAAGCTTTTCGAGTTGCCGAAGCATCACTGGTGATGCAGTTCTTGCGTTCAAGAAGATGCGACAATGATGGCATCGATGATGGCGTCTATAATATTCATCGCTAACCTTCAAAGACAAGGTATGCATAATTGTTGGACTTTTCTTGTTTAATTCGTTCTCAATATGCAGCTGTTAAATGTATGCTCGAGCACGGCTCACTTGGTCTTCAATGTGTTGTTCTGCTCATTGAGCAAGTCTCATTAAGTGCATACACCACTGTGGTGTTGAGTACACCACTCCAGAGTTAACCGTTGCGACTTTTTATCATGCATGGCATGTATATACTTACAATGGCAATGTCCGAAACAAAGCTTTCATTTTTGTCCTGCTAGCATCTAGAATATGCTAGGAGCATATCCATTTGGGAATTTTTTAACAACTGTATGGTATGCCCATTTCATGGGAGTGCATCGGACAAATTCTCGTTACCGTATGGCAACTGTAGGCAACGCCTATGATTTGCGTATCTTTTCTTGGCACAGCAGGCACAAGTGCTCGGCATGGCCAACCATTTGTCATAGCCTACCAAACAGACAGGAGTCTCTTTGCTTTCAGCGATTCAGTGACGCAGGTATGCATATCAGTATTTTTCTACTCTTCCATACAAGGTGCAATTGGAAAAGGTCCATTATCTGTGTATGGTCGACCCAGTTGACTCTATTCCCTATGACATCTGTCATCAAGAGCATTTATTGGCAATGAGGCCAGACATAGTTATTTGAAGCATGGCTTCTCCTAAGTACTTTCATAGCGCAAAGGCAAGGACAAAGGGCCAAATTTTCAGTATCTCAAGGAGATAGGCATGACAAACTCCTTGTCACTGTTTCTACAACCCAACATAGGATGCTTGCTACACAATACTGATTCATTTCACTTGAAATTGCTCGACAAGGTCGATTCTTTTGGTCATGCAGTTTTGCAGCCACATCCGTTGGCTATTAGCACTACCATATTTAAGTGAAGCAAGGCTTCTATTTATGCATCTTGCATAGTGACTCGCCACGTTTGGAATATGCTAGGAGCATAAAAACTTGGGAAGGCTTTGGAAAATGGTTTACAAATTATTTCATTCCGTATATGACGGATGTATAGGATACAAGAGGGTGTATATCCATATGCGACAATTCTTTCTCGCACGGAAAATTTGGCTATGAGCCACCTTTACGCGATCTTTCCCTTTGGAATATCATGACAACCGGTTTGCAACAACAACTACCAAGTTAGCCAAATTTAAGTTTTTATTGTTTTTTCCATGTTTACACTTTGCTCTGGGAATTTTACAGGAAGCAAGGCTTCTAGAACCCTTATGCCAAGGTACTGCCCAATGACTTGGAGTCAAGGGTATTGGCACACAAGTTTGGGTGGCGATTCGCTCACGGAGTCCCTACCAGTTTAAACTGTGCAAGGCACTTATGCTTGTGGCTCTCACATTTGAGGCCATCACTTTTTCCAAGGGCTTAAAATTATGTATGCACAGCATGCTTTGTCAAAGACAAGATACATTCTGCATTGTTTTTGGGTTTCTGTCAACATACAACTACACTTATTTCATAGGCAAAGTGCCAATGCTAAGTCATTTTCATACAATCACGACCCCTGCAAAGAAGGTAGGTCAACATGTGGTTGTGTTTTTCTATTACCTCTCTCGTTGAGAGACTCATAGCAGAAACTTGTTGCATGCTTATAGGATAAGCTGCACGTTACGCATAAGATGCACAAGAGCATGCCAATCATCTATACAAGTCATAGTCGTTTAAGGAAAGTTCCTCAGCCCAGCATGCTCTTCTTCTCTCGTTCTCTCTTTCTCTAAGGGAAAAATGAACATCTTCTAAGAAGTTTTTGATACGTGTTTTGCTCACGAGTCAGCCTGAGCCAAGGTACTCTAACTCGCAGCTAAAACGTGGCTAAGATGCTACTCAAATTAGTCTTCATCGGTTCGTCCATTGAACACTAATTTGCACAAGGGCTATGAGCCCCTCAGGCTAAGAGCCATTGTCGGGCCAAGGGTAAGACCCAACTATTGGTATTCTTTGGGTGATTGTTCTCAAGATTGAACAGATCTACCCAGGGGAGTACACATCAACATTAATGGACAAGCAAGAGTCTTGTCATTACGGATGTTTATGGTGTCATTTTTGCACTACACATTTTCAGTGCGACACTCAAGTTGAGTTTTTTTATAATCTTCAACTCACATCAGCCGATCTCTACAAGGAAGTATAGATGCAGCCATCAGTTGCGACAGCATGGCTAACCATCAGAGCTAGGCAGTTCACTTGTGTGGATTCCCTGCTCTCTCTATAGCACCACGGAGTGTCTATAGACATATTCTTTGGGGTACGACCCGGCGGGTGACTGCTAAATCACCCCATAGGCATTGAGGATCACAGTTTATCTGCATTGAAGATCACAGTTTGATCTCTCCCAGTTAGCCTTTCAAGGAAAGAATTCCGCAATCTACCACGCGGTAGCGGACAAACTCAACTTTTCAAGTTTATTTCAATCATTATCTACACAGTTAACTATGTTGGTTATTGTTGCCTGCTAGTTTAGCAATTTTTACAAAGGGTCTTACCAAGGGGTTTGACTACGTAAATTTTAACCAAAGGGGTTGGATTGCGAAGGCAACGCCCACGGTTTCCAGTGCAATATTGTTTGTTTTTTCAGGTAGGAGACGTGCTCCTCTACTCTTGAAGATGGGTAAGTGAACATTACGTTCAAATTTCCAGGTACGCATCTATTTATTTGGTGTTATTTCATTTTTAGTATGCTTTCCTCGATTTTTTCAAGACGTATACGTACGCTTGAATGTTACAGAGCCATGCCAAGGGCATGACGGCACAAAGTATTTTGGGCCAAGAGTCCAATCTATCTTTCTGTCTTTTGCTGTTACGAACCTACTTGTAGGGTTCGATTTGGCACATGTTGTCACATGGGATACAACATGGTCTAGGAACTCAAGGAGTTCAGTTTAGATAGTGTGGAGCATGATAATGAGGGTCTCTCTCACTCTTGTTGCAGAGTGTTTGTAGTTACCTCCACACACAAGTACCAGCTCGTACTTGATGGATGTCTCTTTTCTTGATATCCTTGTTTGAGACATATTCCACATGTGGAGAATATGAGTCTCTGGGATTGACACTGGCGCCAACTAGTTAACAATGTGTCGCGACGAAGTCCCTAGGTGCTAGTCGCATCCATGGATTCGACCATTTTGAGCACACAGTATCAGGAGCAATTTCAGTGGCCATAAATTGTCGGGTGCTAAGTACAAACTTGTTACGATTACAAGTGTAGTGAAACCACCTTAACGGAGGGTTGTTTCTACATATAGCTAAGTATAGCTATGTCCATGAGAATGTCTCATGGTTGGTACCTAGGTGTGACCGGGTTGTCACATTCTGTTATGGTCCAAAGTCTCGTCATGGAATTGCGGTTCGAATATGTTTGTGTTAAATGCATGCACACTAGGTGTTATGGGCCCTAGTGTTTAACACAAATTTATTCAGAGCGGCATGCAACTTCATGGACATTATTGTTTCTTCAATTTTTTGCACTGCCAGTGCAATCTCTCTTGCAGACTTAGTATGAGTTTACATCCTGCCATACAAGGTGATGGCTGTGTATGGGTGTTTGTGATTGGCTGCTTGAAACTCCAATCCATGTGCATGCATGTACCTTGCATGCACGTTGCATATCTTGCACCGCCTATTCCTCACTAGCTTGAGAAAGCCTTCCAAGGCAGCACCTCTTCTTCTTCTTATTCGAGATAGGGAGATCGAGAGAGAGAACGAGAGAGAAGGACCTGCCTCTTCCCCTCCTCCATGGCTGCTCCTTCCCCTGAGCTCTGATACCCATAAAAGGGCACGGGAACTGACATGCTCATCACCACCCAGCCATGCCCTATATAGGCCCTTGGCCTTCTAAATATAGTGACCCCCTTAACTGCATGTCCGTCCTGGCCCTTGGCCCGGACTAGTCCTACCCTTGTCTTGACATTTGCCTCATTCAAACTTCCACCACTGAAAAGAGGCAACAAAGTGTCATAATTGTCCTGTGAGCTTACATTACTGTCTCTAGTACATGACAGCGAGGGCTGAATAGAATCTTCCACAAACACTACATCCCGTGAAACCACAATTCACTTTGTTTGCGGATGATACGATCTGTAACCTTTGCTTTCAACACTATAACAAAAAAAAAAAACATTTGAAACCTTATCATCTAATTTTTTGCGCTCTATATGTAGCACCAAAGCATATTCCAAACAACCAAAAACATGCATGCGCTTAATAGAAGACTTTCTATCATGCCATGCTTCATATGGAGTGATAGATTGAAAATCTTTTGTATGAGACCTCCTAAGTACATAAGTGGCACACATGATGGCCTCAAGCCAACAAGAATGCGATAAAGCTTTACTTTTGACCATACATCATCGTGCCATTTTCGTAAGTGACCTGTTTTTTCTCTCAGCTAAACCATTTTGCTAAGGCATATAAGGCACTGTACGTTGGTGTTTTATCCCACAACTAGCCAAAAATGCATTAAATTCATGAGACATATACTCCCCCCCTCGATTGGAATGGAGGGTGCCCATAATACATTTCGAAACATTTTCAGCCATAGCCAAAAATTGTTTGGAGCGCATAAAACTTCGGACTTTGCTTTAAGCGGATATACCCATGATGCCTGGAGTAATTATCAATAAAAGTCACAAAGTACAGTTAATTGCCCAAGGACAAAGTTTGCATGGGTCCACAAACATCACTATGCACAAGCTGCAACCTGCATGTGGCCCTAACTGAACCATCCTTTGGAAACTTAGAACGTAGCATCTTACCCAAAATAGAGCCTTCACAAATATGTTTGACAGGTGCTTCAAGAAGTGGTAAAGAAGCAACCATATCAAATTGCAGCAAACTGGAAAAATTCAGATGCCCAAAATGCGCATGCCACAGTTTTGCATCTGAAATAGCCCTTGAATCTGCAACTGCATTTGCAATAATTTTTCCACACTTGTCATACAGAGTGAGCTTATACAACCCATGGCACAAAAGGCCAGATGCAACAATTTCATCACCAAAACTGAGATTATGAACTGTACATCAGTCATCCATAAATTTCGCTACAAGTCCAAGTCTAGCAAGTGCAAATACAGATAAAAGATCTTTCTTGATCCCAGATACATAAAGTGCATCAACAAGTGTGAAAGAACTGCCATTTGCAACAGTAAGCACAATCTTTCCAACTCCCTGATCGGATAAGAGGCATTGTTGGCACAAGTGACTGAATTTCCATGAGGGATAGACTTGAGAGAGGTGAACAATTTACGATGTGAGGTAATGTGCTTTGTAGCACCACTGATGAAATACCACACATGTGAACCTGCAGCAACTGACATGCATGCATCATGGACAACAGGATTGTAAGTAAGTGCACTCTCCACTAAAAGCCCATTCTGCATCAACATCAACATCACAGCCTCCTTTCACAAAAGACTCAACAATGGCTGCATTTGTAGTGGAACCAGTATTTGCAGTGGAACCACCCTCTTTCTTCTTCGCCTCTTTGGCCTTCAATTTAGGACAATGATTGATCAAGTGATCATTAGATTTACAATAATGGCAGCGCATCTTCTTTTCCCCTTATCCACAGAATTTCCAAACAAATTGCTGCCAACAAAAGCATTAGTAACATATGTTTTTCCACTTGTAGTAGAATCATAAGAAGTGGTTGCATTGCTATTACCACCTTTTCTTTTAGAAACAATAAAAGTGTGTTCAACTACATGCTTCCTAGTCCTTTTTTTTTGGAAAGTTACTCTTGCAACAGCAATGTGCATAATGCATCAAACTTGACAACTTTAGGATTTCCTTGGGTCATAAGTCTCCAAGTACTAGCAAAAGTATGGTAAGAATCTAGAAGGTATCAAGAACAGTATGCACAAGGGAATTGTCTGAAATGACTTCACCTACAAAAATAAGTTGCTCATTGATATCCTGACACCAACAAGGAAAATGTCCATATCATCTTCCTCATGCATCATCTTTGATTCCAGCTCTTTATGCAGAAAAGCAATTTTAGCGTCATTGCGGTTTGCATAAAGACCTGCTAGAATATCTATCTGTTTTGCAAATTTCACTGAACAAATGTGAAGAGTAATGGTGTACTTCATAGAAAACACAATCAATGCATGAGCCTATGCAACCTTTACATCCCAATGAGCTTGTTCTGTCATAGGCAAAACAACTCTAGTAGTAGCAATCCTTGCAGCAAGACCTACAACATCCTCAACATCGCCTACATCTTCAAAACCATGACGTTGGAAAGGGGGAAGTAGGAACAAACCCAGCACACAAGTAAGCTGCCTCTCTATAGCCCAGGATAAACTCTGCACCCTAACCACACAGAAACTCACAGAAATGCATACTATCTGCCAACCTTCACACCACAGACTCACCTACGAGAAATCATGGCTACACACACTCGACCATAACCACAAACACTTATCAACAAACCACCATCCCACACTTGTACCCACCGATGCATACACTCATCCCAAATTATGTAAACACACTCACACAGGGAGGCGACACAAACCTCGACCACACATACAATTTTCCCAGACAATCTCTCTCCCTTTCTCTGTGCGCACACACACAGAGACCCAAAGCCAACGCTACCACGGGCGAGATGCACAAGATGAGATAGACGAGAAGATTGGTGCCAAATCCAACACAAAAAATAAACAAACCCGACCATATAAGTGGCGACCATAAATCCACTTATGCATAGCAAAAAACAGAACTCCGGTACAATGATGGCTAATGTCAACTATGTGCATTGATGCAATCCTTGGCGGCCCTTGGCAACCTGTGGCTCGACCACACTGTATGGAACCCCTGATCGGACGAGCCCAATCCCTCGCCGTTTTTTTTGTATCCACATATACGCCTTGGCGGCTTCCATCTTTTCCCTTGTCGGCTCTGGCAGACCACGGCCCTCTCTGGCCCACCATGCCTATCCTATCTGCTGGCGACTTTTCCCTCTGGCTACAACTCACCCTTCTCACGATGGCCTCGTTCTCCAACTACTGGTCCTTTTGTAACCTGTGGCCTTCATCACCATCAACCTACCTTTCCCTTCCAGGGGCCTCCTCAGATGGTGCTGCTCTCCTGCTCTCCAATATGGAAGCTTCCTTCATGGCCAAGCCCCTTGGCGGCCTTCCTCTTGCCCCCGCCTCCCTCTTGGCCCTCCCTCTCTGCCTGCTCACCCTTTCACTGTCCTTGGCCCTGGCATGGTCTACAGCCCCCGCCACCTCGTCTTCCCTTCTTCCTTCAACTGTGTTTGCTTTTTTGAAGCTCTCCTGGCTTCACACTATGCTTGTCCAGGCCTTGGTGGCCGCCTTCAACTTGAGGCCTTTCATACTCCTCTGTACAACCCCCCCTTTGGCGGCGCATTCTCTGCATGGCCCTTCACAAACACAGCATCCTCTACCTGCAACCAGCAACCTCACCCTCTCTGTAGCTCCCTCTGTAGTGTCGCCCTCTTTTTTTTGCTATTGCATATGGCACCCCACCATGTGCTATCCAGCTCCCCTGCATACTGTGTTCCACTTGGCCGACCTACCCCTTCAAGCAGCTCCCCGCACGCCGCATGTCTCCACGCGCTTCCGAACCCCTCACGTTCTATCTGCAGCGGCGCCAACCTGCATGCAACACTGTCCGTTTTTACAAATTAAGCTTTAACAAATTTTGGGTTTTGCCTCCTTTCACACGCCATCTATAGTCGACTTTAGTCGATAAAAAAAAAACTTCTGCTCAACTTAGTTTTGCATTGCTCGCTTGCTGACACTATTCACTATGGTGAAGAAAACTTATCCTCCTACCCCAGTCGATCTCACATCACATGATGCCCATAAAAAAAATCTCCTCTTGTAATGTCCATGGTTGTTGGCCAACAATCGGATATAGCTCTTTGCACAATAGATCTTTGACCAAAAGCACCACCGAGAGTGATATGACTGCTATGTCACCCACTTTGAGAGTTGTCAAATAACAACCTTCAAGCTCACAAAAAATTTGAACTCGCCCAGCTTTAGCACCCGTTCTGCATACACCATGGCACCACCACTTCAGGCTTCAATATACTAAACCCCTCCCAATGTAGACCTTTGACCTGTTATGTGTCACATCTGACAGACATATTATCTTAGCACCACGAATGACCTGTACAATGCCGCATTTGGCATACACATCTTGGCAATAGAGTGTCTTGCATGTCCTGCAACATCTTGATCAAAATCCCATATCACAAACTTCATAGCACATGTATCCACCACCCCTTGTCCCGTTCCCAACCTTGTGATATCAACATTTGATCCTGTCATCGGTGATAGCAAAAAACACTTGTAACTTCTCCTAGCGAGTGCTCCATCCTTGTGCACCTGTCGCTTAGCTGCATCAAACTCCTGCTCAAGGTCCCTGTCATTTTCCTGCAAACTGTCATGCGTGGGCTTCTTGCACTTCCATAGGCCAACCATCTTCAACTGTACCATCATTGACCAACCCCTAGTTGAGCATTCATGCTTAACTGTAGCATTATTTAGATAGTAAAACTGCATAATAAGAAGCTTATAGATAGTAGTTACAGAAGCAGTAAATAGATAGAGAGAGATCCAATGGATGTAGAATCCACCCGGGTCAAATGGAAAGCCATAGGCTCTCGCAAGCATAGTGTAAACTCTACCTGGATAAAAAATATGGCATTCATCATAACCATCTGTCTGTAAAACGGATACAAACCACCCCATGGTTGCACTTGTAAACATGTAAGCTATCCGTGTATGTAGCTCTTGGCAGCATAACCCTTCAAAAACCTGTACACATAAACGTTCTTCACACATAAAACAAGCGTGTATAGCTTGCAAACCTTTTACATCATCTGTTTCCCAGCCATCGGCTAGAGAGCTCGCCATAGCATGATTGTCTTCAAACAAGATAACTTGTAGCAATCGGCATAGAGGCGCTTGCATAGAAACCTTCAACAACATATCCGTCAACAACATGGCATCCACCTGCGGTAACTGATCCTCCAAAGCAAACACCGGCATACCTTGACCTGTAGTCCCTTCAAACAGCACTGGAAAAGGCGGAAAGCCTTGCATACCTTTTATTCTCACCATAGCTTTAGCAACCAAAACCTACGACTCGTCATCTACATGGACCCTGGATCATCGAACCCCTAGTCTGCTTCATCGAAGCACTCTTCTTCAGTCAACATGGCCTTACCATCACAAGGCAAGAGAGAGGGTTGCCCAACCCCCTGGTCCGCACAAAATGTCTCTTCACCTGGAATCTGTTGCTCTTTGACCACCTTATCGACATGCATAACATCATATGTCTCATACCTTGAGAAAGAAGACTCCGTTTCCCATGTGCTATCTGTATCCAAGGCACTGCTATAGCTCAAATACACCTCGGCTTTCTCCACAAAACTCACCGTCTTTGGTACTTCAGCTATCTTCTCCACTACTTGATTTTCGGAAGTCACTTGGTCAAGCACATCAGACGGTACTCGGTAGACTCCTCTGTGCATCTGTTGAGGCCTCATAGGCCCACACGGTATCGTTTCTACTCTGTCATCACTCCTATCTTCTACTACCACATGTGCATCAACAAAGGGTCAAATTACTTGAAGCTCTTCCCTAGCATTGGCCTTGGCACCAATGGACTCGCTAGAACCTGCTTTGCATGTTGCTTCTTTAAAACCTTCTTCGTCCTACTCTGCGCATAGGCTATTGCCTCCTCGTACGTGCACGGTCCATCTATCTCGACTTTATCTTACACTTTTCCATGCAAGCAGTCCACAAACTTGGTCATCTTTAAAAAATCTGCATTCTCTACAGCAGTTACCTTAACCAACTTGCTCCATATGGCCTCGAACTCCCACACGAATGCTCGGAAATCACCTTTAAGGCTTTGCTTTAGGTTGTCCATCATCTGCTTCACTTCATTCCACTGCATGTTGGCCACATATTGGCTTTGTAATGTCGCTTCCAATGTGATGCAATCCTATTTTTCTTCAGCCTGCAAGCCCTCATACCATACCTTTGCTTTTCCACGAACCAAGAGCGGGAAAGCTTGGGCCACTCCCTCTTCTCTTGACAAGCCGCTGTCCAGCAAAAAAAATCCATAGTCTTGCAGTCAAATCTCAGCATCTTCAGCACCTGTAAAAGTCCAAAAACCTGACCATGCCATTCTTGTTAGATCCTTCTCTTCAAACCGCGACACCATCTTCGACTTCACCGAGAAGCAATTAGTAGCTCCTTAGTGGGGACACCACTGATGGAAAGGGGGAAGTAGGAACAAACCCAGCACACAAGTAAGCTGCCTCTATAGCCCAGGATAAATTCCGCACCCCTAACCACACACAAACGCACACTATCTGCCAACCTTCACACCACAGACAAAAAGATTTCCTTGATGTAGCAAAAACATCATATAAAATCCCATGGGTTCTCATAATTTTGATTACATCTTAAGAGATAAAAAAGAAACATAATACCATTATAATGAGTATCATTAGAAAGCAATGAGATGACCTCAAAAAAGTATAGAAACTAGCATTGAAATCAAGTAACACAAAATGCAAGGACAATCATCAAACATCGTCAAGATCATATATTAAAGTTTGCACGTAGATTTAATGTTAATTGATTAGAAAACAAACGATAGGGAAACTACAAACATGCCACAAATAGACCCTTCAAAAGAGCCTTTAAGTACCTTAGCATGATAATATCACCGTCAGGAGCTTGGCTACTACGATAGCTAGCACTGGAGATGCCATGACTAATGGTGAAGCAATCATGCAACTATATGAAGCTCCACTAATTATATTGGGATTTTGCTTGCAGCAGCAAGTTTAAAGTGTTGGTATTGTGGTCTTAGCTAGAGAGGGATTTAATATATACGTGCAGTACCTATAGTTGCTCCAATCATCTTTGTAGACTCCACCACCTGCACGCACATCGATAATATTTTGATGCACGCGCTTGCATGGCTATTTCCCAAAACATTGATCCGGAATGCCCAAGTACTTGTAAGGAAATCTATAGTATTTACTTGGGTACACATATATGAAAGATACCAGATGAGGGTGCATCGTGACATATATATGCACATATGAATTTAGTGTACAAAGGATGTTGATAATTGAGAGAACAGGGTACTGAGAGAATTGGAACTTTTGATTAAGTATTCATGTGTGACTTGGAACAAATGTGAGAGGAAAGTCTGTTGGGCATCAACAACATTGCATTTAAGCCCCCCCCTCTCTCTCTCTCTCTCTCTCTCTCTCTCTCTCTCTCTCTCTCTCTCTCTCTCTCTCTCTCTCTCTCTCTCTCTCTCTCTCTCTCTCTCTGGCATGTAGTACTCTCTTTGTGGAGTCAGTACCTCCAAGTTTTGCAACACAGTGGGTACAAAACCCTCATAGGGAAATCTCTCTCTCTCTCTCTCTCTCTCTCTCTCTCTCTCTCTCTCTCTCTCTCTCTCTCTCTCTCTCTCTCTCTCTCTCTCTCTCTCTCTCTCTCTCTCTCTCTCTCTCTCTCTCTCTCTCTCTCTCTCTCGTGGTCCAGATTCAAATGCAAGGAATGGGGCGATCAAACCTGTAACCATTAAATTTTTAAAAAATCAATGAAAAATTGGTTTCTCTCTCTCTCGGATAGTTTCTTGCAACGTTAAAATTCTCTTCTTCTTCTTCTTCTTCTTCTTCTTCTCTCTATGTGTGTGTGTGTGTGTGTGTGTGTGTGTGTGTGTGTGTGTGTGTGTGTGTGTGTGTGTGTGTGTGTGTGTGTGCGGGTGCTCGTGTCGCTAGTGTGGGCTGGCGATGATCTCTCTCTCTCTCTCTCTCTCTCTCTCTCTCTCTCTCTCTCTCTCTCTCTCTCTCTCTCTCTCTCTCTCTCTCTCTCTCTCTCTCTCTAGCGTGGCACCTGACTCAGAATCCTCCAGTGATCTTTGAGGGATCTCTTGCATGGGCTCTAAATTAGTTTTGTGCCTGCAAAATAAGTTCCTACGCATCCTCATCATATCTATCTGCTCCATGTGATCGAATTCCGCTAATCCAGTGGTTGCAATTCATTGTCCGTTTGCTAGCAACAGAAAGGGCTCCATCCATCAATTACTCAATGTGAGTCTTGGAGACCCTCATGTTCTATAACGAGCCCCTCCAAGCCAATTGTTGTGCCGAGTATTGCATGATCTGTTCCTCAAAGTGATTATAGCTTGCAAAGCCTGGTACCTCCAACACCACAAGCCAAGGACAATAATCATTGAGGAAAAACAATCAAAATTGATCACTTGAGAGGATTGAAATAAACCTAGAGAACACACCTACTAAAGCTTAGTATCATCCTCAAAATGTCTCCAAGCCTGCTCTTGCTCTACTACATCAAGAAGCTCTTGGCTGCCAGGTGGGATGCAACAAGCTAAGAAAAGGCACGTTACTGAGCAAGAGTCTGATCATGGAGGAGAAATTACCCTAGAGGATCCTTGAGGCTAAGAGGTTCATGCCAGCACATTGGGCGTTCTTTTCATTAGGAGAAAGTTGGACTCACTTTTGGGCCTTTTAGTTCTAGAGAGAGAGTGGTGCTCGACCAATGAGGAAGAGGCTAACATTACGTTGAAAATCGACATTTTGGAGTCAAGCTCTTTTTAAAAAAGGGAGGAAATATTATTTTTGTTCATCAAATTGCACAATTTCACGCTTTCAAGGCATAAATGCCGTAAGTCGTACTAACTCTATACCGAGGAATTTCAGAACTTTCATTGAAGACTCTATCTAGTATCTTTGTTCCCACCCAAATATGACTTTGAGTAGCTCTACTTCCCTCTCAAAACTTCTTCCATTTTTCATATTTGCGCTAACCTTTTTGTGTATTCTACTGCACACCATGACTACTTCTCGAAGGCCTAGCACTACCATTGACTCTGTTAGCATTTTTAACAGTTATACTACAAATGATCAAGCATGGATACCATTTCGTATAACTATCGAAAGTTTGGTTCTACTGCCAACTAGGAGGAGGAAGAGGAGACAAGGCAATGATTTTGTGGAGGCTTTCAAGGGACAAGTTAAAGAGTTTAAATTGTGTTCACAAAGCAAGGGGGTGAAAGAGGTCCTCATACAACATGCTTTCCAGCATGCAGACTTAAGGTTGCAAACATCTCCTCCAATTTTTCCAAGGCATCGACCCAACTGTAAGTTATTTTGAGCATCTCTCTTCATGCATGATTATATTCGAAGGTTAAGTGGTGGATATCATCTTTGGTATGTTTCAGATATTTATCCATCGAATAGGACAGATTGGCAATCAGTTGAGAGCATAGTTGGGATTTTTGATGCTTTCCATGCATTTATTGGTGAGCAAATGTACCGAGGAAGACAACACAAGGAACTTGCAGATAATGGAATTTTCTTTTATGATATGTCATATGTGAAACCGAGAACTTCCATTGGTTGGGGTCGTGTAGCTCCTTTGCCACTTCCATCCTTTGACAACAAGGATTGGTCCTTGCCAGCTTCGCAAACTAGTGAAAGCTTTAGAAATAAGTTGTTTCAGGATATACAAAAGTCCCTCAAGTATTCAATTGCCACAATAATAGTTTGGCTCGCACTGTTTTTGCCTCTTGAAGTGTTTGTAGATTTTTTCTTCGATGAGAAAAGAAGAAATACCGCAACAATGTTCATTTGCAAGTCTGAGAGCTGTTTGGACTTTTTAGATGATAATTGGGATAGGAAACAATCACAAAGCAAAATGTGTATTTTGCAAAAGAAGTCCATAATTTTCAAGTTCATTATAAGCTCTCAAAAGTTCTTAGTGTCGTTTTACTATATTAGATATCATCTTCTTAGTGGGCAACTTATTCCACTCGACCAAGATACAGAGAATAGCCTCGAGAACAAACCTTTATCAATGGAGCTCTACTTTCGAGATAGCCTACTTACTATGATGGAGACAATGTCAAGCACAACTGTTGCACAGCTCAGGGTAGATCTTAGATGTGAAGAATTTCCACTTTTGCCGGAATTGTATGCATTCAGTCTCAACAATAGAAAGGTGCTTACTAAATAAATGAATTTTGATTGTCTTTAATACATTAAGACAGAATCTAACTTTTTCTTCTTTTTAGATTCCAAGGCGCAAGGAGAAAACAACATTGTGCAAGGAGTCACTCACAAATACACTTCACTTTCCACCGGAAGCTAGGTCACATACCTTGTGCACGCAAAGAGCTTTGATGTCATGCAAACCATGATGTACTCTTCAAAATGACTAATGCAGAGACATTTTGTGGCATTCAAACAATGTTTCAAAAATGTATATTTTCATTTTCTCAAAACTTTACATATTGTGTTGTTTCTGTCAATATTTATACAAATAAATTGCTCCCTTTCCGTGCTACTGTCCTCTCACCCGGTTTGTGCCACTGGTCCCCTGTTCTCTCCCCCGGTTGCTGCCACTGGTCCCTTGCCCTCTGCTTTGGTTGCTCCCCTGCCCTCTGCTCCGGTTGCTTCTACTTCTACCTCTGGGGACGTTGGTCTCGGGAATCCTTTCGTGTCGCTCGAAATCATGGCCCTCTTCCATGGCTTCCCATGCATCTTGCACCTGTGAAGCTTCCCTCTATTTTTGCTCTTTCCGTCGATGTGTAGCCCATTCCTCTACTTCTGTGACATCCGCGTAATATTCATTTATTGCTTCTTGCATATTTCAAATGTCTTCTTGAGTCTGATTGTAGCACTGCATCATTTTGTTAATGGTAGCCTGTTTGAACTTCTCAACTCTCGCCCCTTCCTCTCTGATGCATTTGTTTACCTAGATTATAATATGCTGGATGTCCATTACAGAAAAACGTCACACATCGTTGGGGGTGTAGTTATGTAATTGAAGTTCCTGTAGAAGTGTGATACAAATGTTTGTTGCTTCATACAAACATTGCAGCAAACAATGAAACAGCACGATTACTTACGTTCGGTACATCCATAATTTGACTGAGGAGAAACAAGGAATTCAAACAAGTTCGTCAGCCACAACTATAGTCATCAATCTGCGTGGGCATAGTTACCCGTTCGTGCTGGATGGTATTTCCTAGATCATGTTCTAACAAAACATGCTCTACACAACATACAAGTTTTTTTGCGGCACTGCATACATAACCACTTGAGTCAGCAACACATTACAAAGAGACACTACTTCCAAATGTACCCAGATGGGACTTACGTTTTTACACGACCATGAAACACCCTACTTTGCCCACAGTTTGCATAGTAAACAATCTTAGCTTCCATGTCAAATAACATCAGACTCCAATGATCACTACAAAGACACCATCAAAGATAAGGAGAAAGATTCTAAATGCAACATGGTTTTTACAAGGCAAGAAAAAAATCACGATTGATTGTATGCAATGATGACCGAAAGCGCACTAGATCAAAGTTGACTATGCTAAACCAGTTCATCAGACTCAAAAAGGAAACTAAGTTGTTCTGCAGCATAGGCGATATCAGTGGATCTATTACGTATACTTTGTTTTGAACCTCAGGGGGCAGAAGCGAGACATCGTGCCTAACATGAATCAATGGCAAAGATTAGACTTAAGGTATTTCAGCCAACTGTCACTGCCACAAACCCATGAGTCGATCAATACCGAGCGAGTGGGGCAGCTATCGAATTCCATAAGCCACTGACTCGCTTGGTATTGACCCATGTCTTAACGGTAGTGATCCATTTAATGAATCAAGCGTGACTTATAAAGAAAACTTGAAGACTGCAGCAAAGACATGGGTCAATATCGAGCGAGTAGTACCACTATCCAATTCCATAAGCCATTGTCTCGCTTCATTTTGACCCATGTCTGGGTAGAGACCCATTTAATGAACCAACCGTGACTTTTAAAGAACATGAGAATTACCACAAAGCAATGTTGAAGACCTCATTCGTTGCATTGGAGTTGGTGAAACTGCGCATACACAGGAAGTCTTGTTGATCGAGGTTGAAAATGTAGGCCTCCTCTGACCTTCCAGGCAGCAGTATCTGTGCATGAAGAGGCACTGTGCTGAGCAGAACTTGCAACTCCTCTTCATTCTCTTCGTTGATTTGCTCTAAAATAATTGACTCATCTCATACGTTGGATGGCCCTTGTGATGCAGAGCCTTGCCCTTGCCTTTCTTGAGCTGGCTCCCTGGCTGCCTCAGGTTCCTCCCTAACAGCAGTAGGGTCCTCCCTAACAGGCACAAGCATAGGCTTCGGATCATTTTCCTTCAATATTGGTTCCTCCATAAATGCCTCAGGGTCCACCTTGGCATGATCTTGTCTCTCATCAGCCCTTACTGGCTGTGTATCCTCCATGACTTGCTCATTTTGGTGTCTAGATGGCTCCTCCATAACTATCTCTATTTCTTCCATGACTGCCTCGGGGTCCACTCAGGCTTGCTCATGCCCCTCTGCAGCTATCTCAGCCTGCATATCTATGTCATTTATCTCGACCCGTGATCGTGTCCTTCTGTTGTTTGTTTCAGTCCTAGATGGCTCTGACTGTCATGCACAAGGATGGAGAGGGGGGATGTTGAGAATATCCATGGTTCTACTATCCCCGATAGGCACTAGCTAAAGCAGCCCATTGTAGCAGAAATGCAGCCTCCGAAGAGTATCAAAATCCTGCGGCATGATAGTAACGCGGTGTGCATGGGCAGCCAGGATATATCCATCACTGAAGAATTCAACGAGGTAGTCTTCTGCAATTTCTTAAAGGCAGAGTAGTGCACTACTGTCCCATCGCATGCCGACTCTCCACTGCGCGTAAATCTCTCACACTACTCGCTGGAAAGGGAGACGTGGAATAGCAGGTTGAACGTGTCGTTCTATCGTGCACAGCTCTTGCAGTATACCTGTGTGTGCCTCATATCGGTGTCTTCTTGCTTGAGCATTCAAAGATTCACCTGTTGCCGTCCTAGGCGTGGCCTTTGCACGTGGCATCTCTACAAATAGCATAACAAAAAACGATATTTCATTTGTCAGCACAAGGGACTTAACATTTTAGAAAAGGTCAGTACCAAGCGAACAGGTGCATCGGATAGAGTTTGCCTTCCCTTATTCCCTTGGTACTAACCTCAGAAAAGTGTAATAGTAGACATCACTTATATTTTCTGAGGTCAGTACCAATCAAACAGGTGCATCGGAAAGAGTTTGCCTTCCCTTATTTGCTTGGTAGTGACCTCAGAAAATAGTAATAACAGACATCACTTATATTTTCTAAGGTCAGTACCAAGCGAACAGGTGCATCGGAAAGAGTTTGCCTTCCCTCATTCGCTTGGTAGTGGCCTCAGAAAATAGTAATAGCAGACATCACTTATATTTTCTGAGGTCAGTACCAAGCAAACAGGTGCATCGGAAAGACTTTGCCTTCCCTTATTCACTTGGTAGTGACCTCAGAAAATAGTAATAGCAGACATCACTTATATTTTCTGAGGTCAGTACCAAGCGAACAGGTGTATCGGAAAGAGTTTGCCTTCCCTTATTTGCTTGGTAGTGACCTCAAAAAAGTGTAATAGCAGACATCACATATATTTGTTGAGGTCAGTACCAAGCGAACAGGTGCATCAGAAAGAGTTTGCTTCCCTTATTCGCTTGGTACTGACCTCAAAAAAGTGTAATAGCAGACATCACATATATTTGTTGAGGTCAGTACCAAGTGAACAGGTAAATCGAAAAGAGTTTGCCTTCCCTTATTCGCTTGGTAGTGACCTCAGAAAAATGTAATGTCAAGTGAGCATGTTTGCATCCCTTGCAAAAAAATACCAATGTGAAGGAGACGTTTAAGTCCATGTGGTCCTAACTGTCATGTCGTTCCCTCCCATCACCTCCCCTAATCTAGGGGGGGTGGTACCATTGCTTCTCCCTCCCACGTCTACTACCTCTCATGAAAACACATGGCGGTACCACCCCTCACAGACCACTCACCAACTAGAAACCAGGCCCTGCTTTTCAGGCATGTCCATCTTGTCTATTTAACTAGAAGTGTTTTTAGAACCTCCCTCAAGGTTTCGCAGAGTAACTACAGGAAGCTTAGGATAGTGGTGATGCCTTTCCAAGGGACACTCTCGTAGCGCCAGCAGAACCACATCCGGGCCCTCCTCATGAGGTCCCTCCTTGGCCCTCCCCCGATGGTACCCTTAGCATTCTCGACCGACACAGCCCGGGAGTGGCTGCTGTCAACACGGGAGTCAATCCTCGAGGTAAGCCGCTTGTAATTCTTTCCTTTCTGTTTTCAATTTCCAAGCTCCTAGTTTGAATATCTTATTTGTTAAATTCTCTGTGCAGGATGCTAGCCTCAAGCTAGAACAAATGATGATCTACAAGCATAGAGTCTCAATCCTCAAAGACTCTCTGGAAGCAAGAAGGCCTGAAGACCTGCAGTGATTGCTCGCCGAGAATGGCTCTCTAGATGCTATCTATAATTGGCTACATGAGATGAAGGATGAATTGCTTGAGCTAGCCAATAAATATGAGGAAGCCTTGAACTTTGCCAACAAGCTTCAGGAAGAGATAGTTTGGCTGGGAAGGAAAATGATTAAATTCTAACTGGTTATTGCGAACCCTAAACCCCCGGAAATTAGTAGGCCACTTTTTGTAAAGTCTGAAACTTGGCCTTTGCGCCCGTCCCTATTGTTTTCTAACTCAAAACCCCCTACATGAGTGTTAAGTTGTAATTTTGCTTCTCCCTTATCAATTCAAAACGCGTATTTGGTTTAAAAAAACCCTAAACCCGTAACAAACAGGGTTTATTGACCTCTGTACTAGTAGACATCACTTATATTTTCCGAGGTCAGTACCAAGAAAATAGGTGCATCAAACAAAGTGGCCTTCCCTTATTCGCTTGGTACTGACCTCAGAAAAGTGTAATAGCAAACATCCTTAATAAAGACGATGGTCAGTACCAAGTGAACAGGTGCAACAAACAAGGTTTACCTTCCCTTATTTTCTTGGCACTGACTACACAAAATACAAGTGCACAAAAGTGTAGTAGCATACCTCTTCACTGTGTTTAGAGTTTTGCGTCAATAAAGCACAGTAGAATAGGAGTAAGAGAAGGATGCACGAGAGTAAGAGGAGATGCGCAAAAAGAGTTGGGATGGTTTGCTTACCGCATAGCGTCGATGGGGGTAGAGTTAATTAAAATGATGGGTAGTAGAGGACGCGAAAAGAGATAGAAGAGCGCTCATCTGGGGCGAGGGTATAGTTGAAATGTTTGGCGGGGGTATTGCCTCTAAACTTAAAATGCTTACCTCGGCGAGGGTGAAAACTTCACTTATGCGCATGATTACACCGGAGATTGTGGTTGGTAAATCGTACTGCATGGGAATCTGAGACCATTTATTACTGGTTGTCCTTGTGAGTGCAGCCCACGTGCCTTTTTTGAGTGACCGTTTAGAGTCAGACAGACACCAATCTCCCTTGAAGTCGCCATCTCCAAGTGGAATAAACAGATCGCCGTTGCCTTTTCCTTTTCTGCGCTCTTCCCCTTGGCCAGTAGATCTCGTGATCTTGCGTTTAGAGTCAGACGCCGATCGTCCTTGCAGTCACAATCTCCATCTCCAAGTAGAACAAACAGATCATCGTTGCCTTTACCTTTTCTGCACTCTTACCCTTGGCCACCTCTCATCATCCTGCGTTGAGAGACCTCCACTGGGTTGAGTCCTTTGCTGCCGCGTCGCCATCGCCACGTTCTGGTTCTTGCTGTTGGCGGCCTGCGACATCACCATCCAACTCCGTGCCATTGGATATTGCAGAGACAGGTTCTTTCTCCGTGCCTCTCTCCCCTTCCTGTGTGATGTTAACTGTGTGCACATCGAAGCCACTGCGTTAGGGTAAGATTAAAAGTCTCGCACCGCATGGTTGGAATAATTACTCCTTATGTGACCGTGCCTGAGTTTGGGCATAGTGAGTGAGTAGGCCTATATATCTATCACTGGTAACATTAAATGCTATGTTCTTATCCACCTGTTTTGAATGCTTGGGTCAGAACCAAGAAAATAGGGCCCTTCGGAGATTCTTGTGGCCCCTATTCGGTTGGTTCTGACTCAAGTGACGTCACCTTTTATGACATTAGTGCACGGGATAGAACCAAGCAAATAGGGCCCTTCGGAGATTCTTGGGGCCCCCATTCGCTTGGTTCTGACTCAAGTGATGTCACCTTTTATGACATTAGCACACGGGATAGAACCAAGCGAATAGAGACCTTGAGGGGTACTGGAGGCTCAATATTCGCTTGGTTATGACACCAAATAGTTTTGGCTTGCTTTTTCTTTCAGTCATGGGGATCACAGTCCTGGAGACAGACGCTGTGAGTGAGGATACATGTAAAGAAAAACTATTCACGTTCTTATACAACGCCCGTGCTCATCACCATGCACCAGAACTATCAGGAATGTTTAATGCAGAGTTTTCTATACAGAGGATTATAGATTGCTCATTTGAGTACCTACAAACCCATTTGCAACAGTATGAGGCAGTCACTTGTGACAATTCCATGACAGTTGATGGCATAAGATATGTGAACCAAGCCGACCTTGACCCTGACAAGAGGGCTTCAAGGATACTGAATTGCTGTCTAGAAAAGTGTCCTCCAATGCACTGCTTGTACAAGACAGGTGTATGAAGCACTTCAAAAAGTGTCGCTTAGTAGAATTCTCCCACGGGCTTGTCTGTTACTTATACTTGCAGACGGATGGTGAGTCAGAGACTTCCTAGTCAACAACTTTCAGTAGTTGTCCATTAGCGCCGAAGGAAGAGGTAGAGGATGTGGAGGTGCAGTTCGACCCAGAAGAAGAGTGGATAGAGGTATTAAAGGAAACATTTGATGCAGGCTTAACTCTTGCTTCTCTTGTGGATGCAGCAATAGGGTGCAAGCAAGAAAGCCCAAGTAGGGAAGTGACTTTGCCTCTGAATTGCACTCCTAGCTTTGCTATGGCGGGTGACACCCATTATGTTCTGCTCACAGATATCATGCATGAGCTCAATATACGGGAGGAATACTGTCTAGCTGCAATTGCAAATTTTTGTGAGGCAAACATGGGGTTTGTGGATGATGATGGAGTGGACCAACATTTTATTGCTGACACAGCTGTCCGCGACTCACAGTTCACTTCAGGGTGGAATCTGATCAAAGATACATTCAATGAAGCGAAGTCCGGAGAGGCCAATTTGCCAACAGATGAGCAGTTTGAATCGACAACAAAACAACTCGGCTTGGAAAACATGGGTAGGTCAGTGGCACCCAGAGATCAGGTAATGAATAGTCAGTCTATTCACTTGTGGGGGAGTCAATGCTAAAAATGGACGAGAATCAGATGGTTACTTTTGTTGTGCATTCAGATGGTATTGGAGATGGCCCAGTGATAAAATATCATGATCATTTTTTTTGTTGACAGGTGCTAGTGTATGAGGATAGTTTCCTTAGAAGAGCGGGAGGCTCACGGCAAGGGCTTGTCTTTGGATTCCAAGGCAAGGATGCGGTGTTGTCTCACTACATCGGGCATTTCAACCACAAACAGGCTTGTAAAAACAATTCAAGTACTTGGCAATTGTACTCATCTAGCTTATGGCCCATAAATTCATTACAATTTTTATGTAGATCATAATATACCACAAGGAATACTCCAAGGACAATGCAAAGTTCCCACTGTTTGCAATGAAAGTTATTACAAGACTGTGTGGTGGACACCCCCTCCCACTAAACGCAGAAAGACTAGTTTTGATTGAAAAACAGTTTTCTCTACGCGTATTTGGCATTGGGTATGGGTTCCAAGCACTCAGAGCCCCCTATTTCATGTCTTACACAGCTCAAGCTCTGGCTGCAAGGGTTGAAGACCCGGAGAGCTTAGATCCATACAACAAGTGGCTGTTTCTGAGAGAAAGAAGACGCCCGATGCCCATGGGGATGCTTCCATCAACAGAGGAACGAGCTCGTCTATAGAGATTTCACATCAAAGAGGTACAAAGTGAGGAAGAAGGAGGTGCATCGAAGAGGATAAAAACGATGGGCTCAGGTACATCTTCTCCCGCTCCTGACTCGTGACCGTCGCCACCTCGCATGGTGCTCCCCCGCATTTGAAGCTCCCCAACCCATCTGTTTCTTCTCTTTGCAGATGTGTTGTAAAGACCGTGTAATTTCTGAACTCTTAAGAAGTTCCCTCTGCCTTGCTCTATGAATTAGCCGTCTATAAGTCCATTGGTGTAACTCTAATACGCTATTGGCCTTATCCTTTCCTCCCCTGTGTCTAGTGTGCTTCTTGCCATGTAGTGGGTTTTCTCCATGCCTTGTGTGGACCATATTGATAGTGAGCCATATGTCTTGGCAAAATATGGACCATGGTTGAACAGTATATGCTGCATTGAAATTAAAAAAATGGTCAGTAGAGTACAATTTAAAATTTTGTTTTGTATACGTAGAATGCTAACCCACCATGTAATGTGTGATATGTTTCCCACCCCACCCTGTAAGGTAAGCCTTTTGCCAATCCAACAGGGCTGCTTGAAATGATGTGAGCTTACTTTGGTGCTAAGAATGCTCCTCAACATAGTGGAAAATTTTATCTAGTGATTTCCACACGTTCGCCTTGTGATTCTGGATTGCCCCACCCCAGCATTGTCTTTAACCACTTTATGTAACTGTTTCCATTTGTTGAACATGTTTCTCCTTTCTTCTCTATCTGAATCATTGAGGCTAAACCAAAGAAACCTTCTTACCTTCACGCCACCTATCGATGCTTTCCTAGGTACCTTGTACCGACTTTGAGACATCTTAGGGTCCTCTTCAATTTTGACATTGTCTCCATGCAAACCAATGTCTGAGAGAACTCCCTCTAATGCTTTGATCACTCTTTTCCAGTCACTCTCTGGCTTTAATGTCCATGCAAAACATTTGTACAAATGAACACATTTTCAATTGCTCAACAGAGTGCATGAAGTGTACAGACGTGAACTCTACTCAAAGGAATATCAAGCACTGGTCTAAAAGTATTATCTTGAAGATGTCTGTTGGAAGCTCTATTCCATTGCACACTCTCAAGAGATTGTGTATTAGCCATGCAATATAAGCATGGATTTGCCACAGCTGTGATCCGTGTGTTATGTTGTACATACACATAAGAGTCTTTAAGTCAACTGCCATGTGCCATTCCACTGTATAGTCACCAAATCCTTCCATTGAAAGAACTGCTCCATTTCTTTGTTCACTGATGATAGAAGGAATTTGGGTTTGACAAAAAACCCAATCGAGGATTTCAAAATTTTCCTTATCAACCTGCAGTAAAAAACAAAAACACAAAATCAACAACCAAATAATCAATATTTTTGTTATCATAGAGTGAACGAAGTATACCTAAAATGATCCTAGAGTTAGAATGTTGTTTTTGGATTGCACGTTGAAGTATCGTGGATCCTCTTTCGTTATTCATGGATCCAGAGCTCTGTTCATGAGGGTAATCGTGACTCTCTCCAGCTTCTTGTTCTTCAGGACCTCGCACTCGTCGAGCTTCAAAACAAACTTGAGAACCCCACCGCACTCCTCTTGACTAATGTCAAAGAAGTGAACTGCATACCTTTGCAATGTTTCAAGATCAACAAAGAGGTTGTTGTGCTCGTTAAATTGTACCTCTCTGCCGCCCTTGCTTCAATATGGAATGGTTACCCAAGTTTCAATATGGAATGGTTACCCAACTTTCATCGTTTATGTGCCGACGAGCAACCTTTACATGTGATGGCTTTGGCAGCAATGATCCTCTCTGTAGTTTATTTTGAGATTTTTTAGCTAATTCTTTGAAGAGTTCCCTCTATCCCATCTACGAGATGCCACTCTCATCAAGTATTGCTTGCACTTCCATTGGCTCCAGCTGATTCTCGTTCATGAAGGAGGTAAGGAGCCTCCCTTTTAACTTACAAATTTTTTTCTGAGTTATCATCTCTTCAACTACTTCTTTTGGAACTAGACGGCTGTAATGCACTCCGGCATTGAAGCCTGCACCGTTCGAGTTTGGATGCAGTAAAGACCTGCCAAAAAAGCACCATGTGTTATGATCATGTATAGGAAAGTGTATCCATTTCTTAGTGAGGCACATTGAAGATACAAAAGCAAAAATAAACTTCGAGTTACCTTAAAGCTCATATTTGTTTTTTAGGCCACCACTACCAATCTTCATATTCTCAATGTTGTACAAATCTCGTTTTCTTTTCCGACTACCAAGCACGGTGTCTTTGTCTTCCAAACTTGTGATCTTCTTCTCAAGGCCTTGGATTGTCTCTTTGTTTGATGAAATCTTTTGAGAGCATGCTTCATTAAGTTTCTTCAGCTGCATGTTCTCCATCGCCAGAAAGTTTCTTTGCCTTTCTGCATTCAATCCTCTCATTTGCAAATGTTCGGTGTATCCCAATAGCTAATCCTTGCCATCGCCTATGAAATGTAAGAGGTTAGTGATATTAGCAAAGGAAGGTGGCACATTTGTCGTAAGATCCTTTGTATAAATAGACCCATCGGTCCACAAATCCAAATGATGTTCCTCGTTTGTCCTTCTAAGTTATTTCTCCCATTGAGATAAGAAAGACTCCCTCCTACGTTTGTGCAACGGTGCATACTCTTGCAATACATCAACATGAAGATGATGTGTGTTCTTTCTTTGGGTAAGTGTTAAAGATGAAGGGGCTGAGGATTGCAAGTTCAAATTAGTGTTTTCATCAGGAAAAGAAGCATTCTCCATTCCTAGAGTTGATAGAGAAATAGACAGAGACTCGAAACTCATGAAATATCTCAGGTTTTGGGAGGGAAGACCATATTCTCAAGTTTAGAGGTGATAGAGTTTGTGTGGCTTATGTTTCTGGAGGTAACGCTTCTAAGTTGGCATTTCAAATCATTAGTCTTATGGTTAGTTGGATTCCTGACAAGAGAACGAAGGATAAGAATGATAAAGACAGTGGCTACCTACCAAAGAATTTCATTTTGGCTTTTTGTTGCGTAGAAAAGTATCACATAAAATGCACAATTTAACATTTTCATTTTCTCTCTCTAAGCCAACGTGGCACTTCTTACAGAGCCCAAAAGTGATTCCAACTTTCTCCTAATTCTCCTCTCTGCCCTGCAATCAACAAGGATATAAAGAGGTGAGAAAACCATTTCAGCAGACAACATCCTAGTAGCAAGAAGAGGATGCACATGGATTGCATATCTAAAGAGTAACGAACCCTAATCATCATTTCCATCTCTCTCTCTCTCTCTCTCTCTCTCTCTCTCTCTCTCTCTCTCTCTCTCTCTCTCTCTCTCTCTCTCTCTCTCTCTCTCTCTCTCTCTCTCTCTCTCTCTCTCTCTCTCTCTCTCTCTCTCTCTCGTGCGTATTATTCTTGCTTGTTGCTTCGGTGCACCCAGTTAATCCTTAATAAAAAATTGTTAAAAAAAAGGGGGGCTGAAGCCCCCTCATCATCTGCGTGTACACGGACGATGAGGGGGCTCCAGCCCCCCCTTTTTTTCACAATTTTATTACACCATTGTCCCGCCCCGATCGTGCACATGACTTACAATACCCTCTCTCTAAGTGGAAAAGAACACGGTAGTTCTCTTCGTCATTCGTATACATCAATTAGGAGTCCACCGTGATGTCTATTCATGGCTCGTGTCCGATAGGGCGTGCCTCTTGTCCAATGGTATGTGGCCCTTGCTCGACCGTGTTTCATGGCTAAGATTTGAAAGGGATAAGCACCTCTTCTCACGATGCAACACAAGATAGGGTTTAGGTTTTCGTTTGAAGAAAATTTGTTCCATTTTTGGAAAATTTCCCAATAAACAAAAAAAAAGGGGAGGCAGAGCTCCCCCATCATCCGTGTGCGCGCGGATGATGGGGGAGCTCCACCTCCCCCTTTTTTTTGTAAAAACTTCCAAGAAAACACAAGTTTCTCATTCAAGCTTTTGCGATCAAGATTTAATGATATACATCAAAAAAAGAGGGGGAGGCAGAGCTCCCCCATCATCCGCGTGCATGTGGATGATGGGGGATCTATGCCATCAAAAAAAGAGGGGGAGGCAAAGCTCCCCCATCATCATCCGCGTGCACGTGGATGATGGGAGAGCTCTGCCTCCCCCTTTTTTTTGGCAAATCCATCAAACTTTGCCCAACTCCGCCATTTTTTTTGCATATCCCTTGAACTTTGGCGAGCTTATTTTTTTGCATATCCTTGAACCTAGCAAGAGGATGGAAATTTTTTGGCAACTGCCGAAGGTCAAGAAGAGGAGATTAGTGCCTTGGTTTCTTATTATGGCTACCATTGGTCCACTACCTCCGGATGTGTTAGTTGAGCATATATTCTCACGGGTATGTGTATGCAAGCTTTGCCAACTCCATCGTGCTTACAAGGCCTAGAGTTTGGTGTTGGGGGTAGGAGAGTCCTTGCCAAACAAGGAAAAGGAGTCATGGTTCTTGATATGCTCTATGATGCTCAAGCCCTAGAGAGGTGAGTGCTCCATGGGTCAACAGGTAGCCAAATGTGGTGTATTTTAGAAAGCACCAAAAGAACCTGGGTAGGTTCCTCTTAAGAATTCCATCTCTTGGCACACACTGATTGTAGAATATGCCAACAAACAAGGGCACGGCTCCTTTCAATGGATGCAGAGGAAGGGCATCTCTCCAGCTCTAATAATCTATTATTGCATCTTGAAGGTTTATGGAAATGCATAAGATGTTGACTTCGGCAAAAGAGTTGAGGATGATATTGTTAGGTAGTTGTTGTTGACAAAAAACGTAGTGCTTGGCAATGCCTTGATTGACATGTATGTTTTAAGTTTTTACTTGAGAAAGCACAACAAGTGCTTGAGGATCTTCTTATCTGAAATGTTGTCACTTGGAACTCATTGATTGTGGGGTATACCCTAAAGGAGCATGGCCAAGAAGATCTAGGTTGTTTTGAGGGGATGAAAAGAGAGGGCATCTCTCCAAATGCAATCACCTATGCTGGCATCTTGGCAAGATTCTGATATATGCATAAGAACCAAGGATGATAGTTTTTGTTAGGGGTTGTTATAAAGAAACATAGTGCTCGAAAACGCCTTGGTCGACTTGTATTCCAAATGTGCTTCAAGTTTATGTGAAGATACAAGTGATCTTTCTTGAGACTCTATTTCTTTGAATGTCATGCCTCCAAACATTGTACAAGGAATATACCCCCCCCCCCCCCCCCCCCCCCCCCCACCCTCCCAGAAAAAAACCCTCTCAAAAGAAGAACACATATATATGCTTACTGGAATCGTTTGGATCACGTTTAATAGATTTATTTTTCCTTTTCAAACAATAGAATCTTGGCAAGAACCTTTCTGGAAGATCTTCATTAAAAGGGGAAGCTTCAAGTTTTACAAGTTCAACAATTGTTAAGGTGGCCATCAAGCCACCACCTTGAACTACACACCTCTAGGAATGACTCAAAGGTGGTGTATCAGCGATCGTGGCTAGTGCCACCTTTGATACATTGACACATTGTCCGCCTTCAACAAATCAAGTTGCAAGTGTTGGGTATGAAATTTTGGGGCTTGATGATTTCAACACTCCTGGATCTCTTTCTAGCTATGCATTGCAACTTGATTTGTCACTAAATGCATCATCACCTTCTCAACCTACTTTATCAAGGGCTTTTCATATGGGCTAGTCCTTGTACATATCCTCTTCTAACCCTTCGCTACCAATTGATGAGATAGCGAGCCAGGGAAAATCTGGGAGCATAAGATTGCAACAGAAAAAACGTTTGAAACAAAATTGGCTATTTGGGATGATAGTCTTAGCAAGGACTTGATTGATTTGAACATAACAAGCCGTAAGATTTTTGATACTTTCAAGTTTTATTGGTGTAAATTTCTAGTTTGAACTTGGTTACTCACATTCTCCTCTATTTTTTGGCAGCTAAAAGAAATCCTTGAGCAGACCTAGGTATCAATTTTAATCAGCTATCTACTAACCAAAAGAATAAAGGGTGACACTTTGTGGACATGAAAGAATACAACAAGCATGGGGAAAGAGATGGGTTCTGGTTTGAGACTTGGGGTGATGGGTGCAAGTGTAATAGTTTCTCTTGTTATGCTAGTTGAAGCTTGGCTCTTGGTGGGATTTGCATTCCATAGCCAAGAGTTGTTGGTGTAGGCCTCTACTTCTCAATGCTTGGAGAAGGAGATGGAGTTCTTCTTGCACACATGAGTTGTGTGTGTGTGTGTGTTTGTAGCATTGTGCTAGAGTAAAATGCAGCCCTCTCTCTCATCTTGGTCGACCCCTCATGCTAATTGCACATGCTCGCCTCCCATTGGCCCCTATAAATCTTACATAAATTCGAAGCATGGTTGATAGCCTTTTGAAAAGTGTCCCCCTTTCCCCTTTTTGAGAGCTTTAGGTAATTAGATAGTTCAACTAAACTCTCATTGGACCTCTTAGTCTTCTGGCCAATAGGAATCAGGCAAGCCATTGGGCTGCTGAATGCTCATTGGACCCCTTAGACTGTCCAATAGTCTTCTAGAGAGCTTAAATTTTCTATTGGTTCTTTTATCAAAGATTTTTTAAATTGATTAGACCAAATTTACTCTAGCCTAATTCTCATGGGTCCACCTCTAAAACCTAATTCTCATGGGTCCACCTCTATAGCCATGCATTAGGATTGAAGGGGAGATTGGGGGAAGCTGGACTAGGAGCTTGACATGTGTCCAGTACTCCCTTTGTATAAAGGGGGAGCCTTGGAGAGTGTGTGTGTGTGTGTATCTCTCTCATCCCCTACAATTAGGGCTCGCCCCCTCCTTCCTAGAGATGTGGGAAGAATATTTATTCTTCCCATGACCATCCAAATTTTCCCCTTGCTTTGGAAATTGGAGAGTGAGCCTCTCTTTTGTCATATCATGATACAAAGCATCCAAGTTACCTTTACACATACATGGAGGAGGATTATTGGTGAATAAAGATATATATACATGGTGGGACTAGTGTATGGACTATTGATGGATTTTAGCTTAATGAGCCCATGGTGTTAGAATAATGAGTATAAAAATAAAATAAAATGAAAGAATTATGGATATAAAAAAAGATATTGGAATCACATGATATGGTCCCTCTTTTGTATTATTTTGGGTGAAAGAGGAAAAAGTATGCAAGTAAATGAAAATTATATAACAAACGTGACTAAGGAAGTAGAAACCGATTTCTTATTTTCACAAGGGTGAGGGTGAAAATGTGGGGGTGATTTGTATATAAAAAAATATGAGGTTAGAGTTGTACACATTGTCAAAAAATATACTTATGGTGCAAGACGATAAAAGAAGGCATACATATATAGCCTAATAAAACACACACCTAAGTATAAACATTTAAATAAAATATCAAAATAATTATAAAAAGTCTTTATATTTAGGCCCTATATACAATGAAATATTTACACACAAAGAGGCCATAATATACTTTTCTTTTTTATTTTATTTATTGTTTTGACTCAACTAGCCCAATGACTAGCTAATTGAGAGTTTTTAAGGAGATATGGGAAAAGTATGTTCCCTAATTCACACACACCTATGTAAAGTGGAAGGGTGAGGATAGCCACAGTCTTTGGGTGATTTGATAGGGTGAGGTAGCTCACTATGGAAATTTTGAATAGCCAAAAAAATGGCTATCAATATCTAATACGTTGTTGTTGCTCCTTAGCCTTAGCTTGAGACTGTATCTTTTTCAGTTTTGCTTGTGCCTTGGCCACCTTTTTTTGATGGATGGCACGTAGCTCCTCTTGGCTTAAAGGATCATAGTATTATTTATGTTTAAGGAGATACACCCACACCTTTTGGTAGAATCATCTATGAACATGAGAAAGTAGTTTTCCCCCCCTAGATATTTATGTGGCATTGGACCACACAAATCACTGTGCACCAAGTCTAGGGGTTTGCCTAGTTTCTTGTTTAATGACGACGATGTCAACATAGTCTGTTTGCCGTATAGACAATGATCACATAATGGAAAGTTTGTGTAATCTAACACAGGTAAGTAGCCAAAATTCTGAAGTTTTTCATTCCATTTTGACTAATATGCCCTAGCTAGCTATGCCACAACTTAGTAGTAGACGGTAGCTCGTCAACATAGATAGAGTGTTCATCGACACTCAAAACAAACAAAGAGTACATGGATCCCTTTTTACTACCTTTCATCATGATAAGGTTGTTCTTGCGGATCATCCAAGAACTATTACCAAAAACTATAGTGTAGCAAAGATCATCCAATAGGCCTATAGAAAGCAAGATCTTTGTAAACTTGGGTACATGTCTGACATTCTGCAACACAAAAGTAGTGCCATTATGCATGTGAAGTTTCACATCACTAGTGCCAATAATGACAAGCTTATAAGAATCACCAAGCTTGACTATGCCATGCATGGATTCATAAAAGGAAAACCACTCTCTATGCGGTGTGACATGAAAGCTTGCACCAAAATCAAGAATCCAATTTTTTGCATAAACCTCATCCTGTGCAACCAAAGCATCTGGAGTGAGATCTGAAGTGAAAATGAGAACATTTGAGGGATGTATTGTCACCTTGGCATGAATCTCTATGGCCATAATGATCATCACTTGAGGAGGAGCATCCTCTACTGCAGTGGTAGGTATGCAAGACTCAACAACATTGAGCTCCTCAATCTTTACGGTACTTTTGCCTTTGCCAGAATTATCCTTTTGCATGTTTTTTTTAACTCTTGAGAAATTGCGAATCCTTTTTGTAATGGCCCTTCTTGTGGCAATAGTACGGTCTCTACTTTGGTTCCTGTGTATACTAGGACTACGAGGATTTTTCTTTGTACTTTTGCTTCTGTTTTTGTTCCTGTCATGGCCTCTTGCCTTCATTGAACTGCCAGCCATATATGCATCTCCATGACTAGCACCATTGAGAGATTTACATCGAATCTCTTTAGTGAGAAACGCATCTCTGACAGAATTGAATACTAACTTGTCATTCAGAGCCGAATTGATAATGGCTGTGCAAAAGATGTCCCGTGAATTGGGTAGAGAGCATAGCAAGAATATAGACTTGAGTTCGTCGTCAAACTCCTTAAAGCCTTGAGACGTGAGCTGACTGAACAAGGGGTTGAACTCATTTAAGTGACCAAAAATTGTGCTACCTTCTTTCATGTTGAGCTAAGATTCAAGAAAGTAGAGAGAAAATATTGCAATTAAGAACAATAAGTATTGATATGATGAAGAAACAAATCATTGTGGTTCAACGGATACATTATAAGAATTCTAGCTGCGCTTGTACAATCGAGTTGCATACACTCGATTGGTATGCCTTTCAAATTTTAATCCTTGCCCCAGAATTCTTCCCCAGGCTGCCCACCGTCTAGTTTCCACATGCTTTGGCTTCTCCAGTTTCTCCCAGGCAGAAAGACTCCCCTCCTCTCCAACAGTTTCCCCCCTCCCCAAAATTCTTGAAGCTATTACCTCTCCCAAAAATCCAATCAAACCTAAAAAAATCCCAACCCCACTTTAGTGCAAATATTCCCCTTCTTTAGAGGTCCCAATCTCCCCAAAAAGAAAAACCTGAAGCTCTCTTTGCTCGTGCCCTCCTCTTTCAGTTCCTTTTCGAATTTCCATTGCATTCTTTGCACTTGGCTCACTTCACTTTTAGTATCTCCTTGCATGGTGCATCCCTTTTCATCTTCTGGCCGCCCGGCTGGCCTTTGCATTTGCCCTTTTACTCTCTCTCTCTCTCTCTCTCTCTCTCTCTCTCTCTCTCTCTCTCTCTCTCTCTCTCTCTCTCTCTCTCTCTCTCTCTCTCTCTCTCTCTCTCTCTCTCTCTCTCTCTCTCTCTCTCTCTCTCTCTCTCTCTCTCTCTCTCTCTCTCTCTCTCTCTCTGACCTCGGCCGTGGAATAGGCCCTTATACTGCACTTCTCTCTTATTGCTGACCTGCTATGGGACCCATCCCCTACCCAATCAATAGTGACCTCGCTATCATGGGAGGGGTATCCCTTCAAAGTGTTGGTTGCATGGGACCGAACCCCAGCGGGAAGCCACGTCATCACTGTCAACGACCGGCCATGGCCAATGCCACACCGCCATAACCTCCCAACAATGCCGCCACCGCCCTGTAGGGCTGCGCACCACCTCAAAACAACACACATTCGGGCACGCCATATCCACCGCACGGAGCTGACGCCCGCCTCAACACAACCCATAAGGTCACCCTCTCTGGCCTTTATACCATTCGGCTTCGCTCCAGGCTTCCCCATGTGGGATTAATGCTGGCCACATGGCACATCTCGGTTAACCTTCCTCCAAATGCCTTCAACTTCTTCTTGAAAGCCCCCTTTTAGGCTCAAATGTTATCCCCCCTTCAACCTTCTGCAGTTAGCTGTCCGTCAGTCCGATGATTGAACCAGAAAAATCATCTTGAAGCCTTTGTCCCCATCTTTGAACTTGCTAGTCCATGCCATAGCTCGGTCTTACCTTGGCCTTAAACTACGTATTTGAAAAATAGGAAAAATTACCTGCACCCATCTGCTCGGCATCGGCTCACACATTTGACCCGAACTATCTTGGCCATCAAGAATACGATTCTCATGCTTTCACTTCTTGCCAACTGCACATGATGTATACTACCTTCAAGATCACTGTCGAGGCCCAAAAAACATCAAATGGCAAAACTTCCCCTGCGGTCAGGTGGCACCAATCTAGCCCCTGGCAAAACTTCAATTGGCCATATCTTACAACTCGTAGCTCTAATCTGCAATCCGAAAAGACAGGTAGGCTCCATAAATTGAACACTGCATGCCTATACCCTGACATCCACTTGGGTCTCTTGTCCCCAGCTGTCCTGTCCGGCAAGAATCTGCAATGCACTGCACCTTCATACTTCAATATCTTGGGCTCCGTAGCTCTGTTTGATAAACCGTCTGGACCTGTTCCTTCAGCACTTCAAGCTCTACATTTCTAAGTAGAAAACCAGACCTTCTTCCTTTCTTCACCTATCAGCCCACTTAGTTTACTTTGGTCTACAAAAACCCACATAATACATATATTTCTGCTAATTTGATGCCATAAACAATTCTAACATACTGCATAGATTTATCAAAGTTCATAAATACAAAAAAAACTCTGTTCTTCAACTTGTGCACACAAAGCGGCACGACATCGGTAGCTACAAAACTTGACAAGAAGTTAACAGTAACCTAAGAGAACACCTTTATGACCTCCAATGCGGGTTTAGGTCAATCAAAAAAACCCTAACCTCTTTGGACACGACAGAAGTTGATCGGGAAGGGATCGTTGAAATGATGTAAAACTTCATGAGAAGTTATGTCTCAAGAATGTCTATAAGCCAAGGTAACCTCCTCTCGAATCTATCATCAGTAAGTGGACCAAAACATCGAGTTAGGCTTCAAACACACGTGACACAAAGCGTCATGTGGTCCTCATAGCCAAGCATGATTTTTTTTTGCCACCAAACTTCACACACACATCATTGAAAACAAGCATGTAAGGTCAACCATCAAGAAAAATTATTGGCGAACCTCTCCTCATCAAAAGATGCTATGAGCAACAAATTGCCAAAAGGGTATCCATGAGTTCAAACGATACATTAAATCCATGGAAAGGTTCCCTTGTGCATCCACATGCATGGGAGATGGAGCTCACGAAGAATCTTTGCGAGAAGATGTCCTCCAATGAATAAATCTCTTTCGGAGACTAAAATTCCAAACAAGGAGTTTCTAAGCTGAACATCTAACTTTCTAAGTTGAAAACTAGCTAGTGGGGCCTAGGGCACAAGCACACAATATATGAAGGCATCAAAATCACTTTCTATCAAGGGAGAAATCATACGCATATGATGCCTCACAATCAAATTTTGTACAGAAATCACTCACTTACATTAGGTGAAATTTGGACTCACAAAGGGGCCCTTAAAGGAGTTGGATTTTACCTCTCTCTACCAAAACGGGTGCATGGATAATTTTTTGCAAACAAACTCCAAATTTCATGGAGGTTTGAAAGTTAGAATGTCCTCTTCAAGCTCTATCTATTGATATATAGCACGCCATGAGATTCCTCATATTTTAGAAGATTTATAAGTGAATTAAAAAAAAGGATCTTCTAAAATATGAGAAATCTCATGGCGTGCTATATATCAGTACATAGAGATTGAAGAGGACATTCTAACTTTCAAACCTCCATCAACTTTGGAGTTTGTTTGAAAACATTTATCCATGCATCCGTTTTGGTAGAGAGAGGTAAAGTCAAACTCCTTAAAGGGCCCCTTTGTGAGTCCAAATTTCACCTAATGACTTCACCAACCCATTATGCATACCCTAAACATGAAGCACATAAGATTTCATAAGATTTGGAGCCAATTAGGATGCTCAAGACCCAAAAAAAGAAAAATCTCATCCTAATCCTATAATTTGTCACATCATGCACATAGCCTATACATCATGTGCCTATGCTCAAAAATCCATTTTGCAAAAATAGACATTATACGCGTATATGCCTATACCTGTCTCACAGAGGAATTTTGTTACCACTTTGAACATCCAAAATTGTAAAGCATATCACGTATAGTCTCTACACCAAGTTTGGGCAACTTTGGGCATGTTTTGATCACCACTCACATCAATTTCCAAATCTAAGTGAACTAGAAGTTTAAGTCAAAAATGCCAAAGTAGACATTATATGCGTATAATGTCTAAAAGTCTTGAATTGACAAGATGTTGTGATTTTGAAAATCTAACTCTCTATACACATCATTATGATCCCCCCAACACATTTCCGTCACATATGGATGTCTCTTGACCTTCAATCACTCAAAAAAGCGGAATTTTGTATGATAATTCCGGAAAAATTTCTCCAGAAGGCCAAGTGATAATTCCGGAAAAATTTCTCACTTCCAATGCCTTTATCCCATTAATCTTAGCCCAAGACCCAAGTCTCATCAAGTTTTGTATCTGTATACCCATCTTAACCCACGTTTTAGAATCCAAAGCTCTATAATTGATTATTGGCTCCAAGGACATGAGGAGAAACCCAAATCAAATTCTAACATCACAGGAGGCTATACCATGCTAAGTCCCAACTACACTACAAGTTTGAGCCATTTTGGACAAAGTAGACATCATACGCATATGATGTCTCACTAGCCTAAAAATAAACCTGGAGACTAACTTGACCTCTGCTAAGCCTTTACCACATGATTATGAGAGCATCTACCTAGTTTCACCCCATTTGAGCCTAGTTTATTCAAAACTAAGCCATATTCCAACTTCAGAGCTTGTAGGGATTTCTAATGGTAATAACTTGTTCAAATGACATCCAAATTGAAATCCAGACATATACCCATGATGTACATGATAAGAGCTATGTACATATGAAATATCGCTCAGTTTTGAGCACCTAGAAATTATACGTGTATAATATCTCACATCATAAATCTGCACCCAAAATGTAATTATGACCACATGCATTGCACCTTAGGCCCTTATTAGCTTGTGTTTCAATTTTTAAGTTATTTGGATAGCTAGAAACTGGCAAAATGCAAGATTTTGTAAGACAACACTAACGTTTGCACTTGGAGTGCCCACACGATCAATGGAAGCTAGTAAATCACCAGCAAAGAAGAAGAGGATGTCCTTGAAGGACATTATTGCAGCCAGTGAGCCTTACACACTGCCAGAAGAGACACTAAAGCCATCTAAGTCTTGGATAGAGGAGGTCACACTAGAAAGGGAAAGATTGGCAGTGTACCAAGGTACCTTCAGAAACCCGCAAGGAAACACATTGGATATCCCAATGAATCCACGAGAAATGTTAGAATATGCAAACAAAGAAGAAACCCTCATCCAGCTGAAAAGAGCATATTTATACAAAACACCATATTAGTAAAATTGGGAGTTTCCCAATTCCCACTTTTAAAAAGAGCTTAAGATTTGACCACATGGTCAAATCTTGGATCAGCGCAGTCCGAGAGTTTGGTGTCAACTAGATGATCTACACACTCTTCTATGCACCGATGCTCTAGTGGTGGCGGTGGTGGTTGTTGTGGAGATGCCGACCCTGATGCTTCAACATCACCTCGTAGTTGATGAGGATTTTTACCTTCCTCTTCTTTGCCTGCCCCCACACGAGCCATGGCATTGCCATCTACTCCAGGTTTTGCGTGACTATCGGCTGTTCCTGGCTACACACCACTAGCTACTCCTCCGAGAGTCACTCCAGTTGACACTCCTTGCTTTGGGGCCCAGACTATAGTGGAGAAACATGTCATCCATACCCCCATTGAGATGCCACTTGAGACCCCTGCCGAGACACCCAGGTTCACACGTCACAAGAGAGAGGGCTTGTCGTACTTGGTTGACATCAGCGGCGGTATCGTCATCGATGACAATGGCAAGAAGGTGTTCTCGCGCATGTGCGGCCTTTTGCTCTCAGGTGTTTGAACACTACATACTAAACACCCGGAGTGAAGTTACAAATGAATTAAAAGACAATCATCAGCATGTTGTATGACGCGTTTCTCGTGTCAAGTTGGGATGAGTACTTCAATAAAGACCTGATGAAGGTGCATGCAAGCACAAGCATTTTGAAGTGCAAAAAGGAATAAAGCATGGGTGTAACAGGCTAGATTGACTGGCCAAAGAAGATAGGAAGAATACAAAGAGAGAAGCGCATGAAAATTCTGACAAGTGGAAGCAACAAAAGGAGGCAGCCAAAGCGCGAGTAGAGGCAGGAAGCTTGCACCACCTTGGGGAGGGGAGGGCGGGCATCATTTGAGGCCAATTTTGTACATGTTTTTGCATTGCCCTTTAGGTTTGGTAGTTATTGATAATTGTACTTTTATATTCTAACATAATGTATTCTTTGTATGTCTTGAACAGTGGTCAATGACAAGACATGACCCCACACCATATGAAAGCGAGTATGCAGGCAAAAAGGGCTTAAACACCCTTATGGACATTCTCAGTTCTCACTCCGACATGGTTAGTATTTCACCTTACTCTCTTACATTTGTCGTATTTTAATGATAAGCTAAATATATTTTTTGGTAATTATATGTTTATACTTACAGAAAGTCTTTTTTTTTTCTACGGAATTCGACAAATACACTACTTGGATGCAATGATTCATCTAATTAGACAACGTCAATCTAACCGTAGCGAGACAACACTAATTTTCTTTTGTCATAGCATGTATAATGAGATGATGTGTGTACGTCATTTTTGTAACTATTGGTCAATGATGTATTTTCTCAATAATGACAATTGTGTTGTAGCTATTACATTTTGGTCAAATCTTAAGTGATTTTGCCTATGATGTGTATAATTTTTTCATTGTATTACTTTCTTCAATTCACTTTCGTCGAAATACTTTTGCAGTTTTGCATCTTTATTTTGGAAACAATGTTCATGGTTGATGGGTGGCAGGTCATTCATTGTTGTGCAACCCAAAAAACATTATTCTCGAGTGTCTCTATTAGCATTGTTTTGTAAGGTCCTGCAATGTCGCTATATATGTTGCTAAAAAAGGAACTGATGCATCGCTATGCGCGTCTCTATTTATGTAAGATCTTGCAGCATCACTATATACATTGCTACAAAAGGAACTGATGTGTGGCTATGCGTGTCGTTATTTAGAGACACATATAGAGACAAATATAGCGACGGTTATAGGGACGCTCATAATGATGTTCCCGTTGCAACGCCTTTAGTGAGCTTGTAGCGATGCCGAGGGGTAAAAAAACCCATTGTATTATCGTCGCTATAGCCATCACAAGTGCACGTAACCTCTTTTAGTGCACTAAAAAATATTTTATATGAATCCATCGGTGCTAGAGGACAGTGGCCAAATCCACCAACACAGAATGAGTGGTTCAAGTTGAAGCCAGATATATAGAAGATGAACCAATAATTTCATGGCTCCACCAATCACCACACAACTTTGGAGAAGGCTAGAGAGATTACCAGAGGAAGAGCCGGAGGAAACTCCAAAGAAGAAGCGTAAAATGGAAGTGACCAAAGAAACAAGGCCCAAAGAGACACATAGCCACAAAGTCGCTCGGATCGAGAGGTTGATTGAGAAATTCAGGACAGAATACGCATTCAAAGGAGACTTTGAGGAATACTGGGTACCAAACCCAACAAAACTTGGCCGAAGGTCCTCCAGACCTCTTGAGGATCAATTTGATCACTACGTTCAAGCATATGAAGAAACAAAAAAGGTGCTCAAATAGCAAAATTTAGATCTCTTCACAAGGGAGGAGGTACAAGACATTAAGAAAAAGCCAAAATAAATATCGGAACCTCAAGCTAAGAAGGGTCAAGAAGGTGACCAAGAAAAAAACAAAACCCCACCACCTTCACCACCAGGATCCTCTACTCCTCCTCCAAGTCCAAAACCCTCTACATCCCAACCACAACCCTCACCAAAAAGGATAGAAGAGGCAACACCTCCACCAAGAGACAAGGAAAAAGAAGAAAGAGACACCTATCAAGACCTACTTCAAGCCGGATACACAATGACAGAGGCTTCTACTGTATTTTACGGCACTCCATTTCCACCATGGGACACTAGAGAGGAACTGGAGAGAGAGGAGATTCCTAATGAGCAAATGAGAGTTGATAGATCTTGAGGACCACATCTAGACCAAGAAACGTAGAGAAAAGCTCAAGAAAGGAGTTCCACACAGCCTGAAGTGCCAAGGTTGGTACACATCGGACAAGCACCACAATGGAGACCATTGGCCAGCCTGTGGAGAGCACCTCTAGCAGGGGTCAAAGAGGAATCCATAGAGCCAGTATATGAGAGAGACGTCAAAGATGTAGAGATTGCAAAGAAGATAGTGGACTCTCAACCCAAAAGGAGAAAATTTTGTCTTTCTAAAGTACTTGGTGGAAGCCCTGAAAATTGTCAGGGATGACATTCTATTTTGTCCAATACCTCGTGTACGCACATGCGCAAACCACTTCATAATCTTGAAGAGACATCCTAACTAGCTCAATTACCCATCTATGCCACCACCCAAGGAAGGAGAGATAATAAGTGTCTCTTCTATGGTGAAAACCCTAAAGGGCACCATTAAGATTTTCATTGGCTCCCCTGGCTTGACGTGTGTGATGATCAGGAAAATATGCAAAACCCTCCTGGCTTGCATTAAAGTGTTCACACCGTCCAAAGCTATGGACTCAACCCTCTTGTCAATGGGCAACACTGTCACCACAATGACATTTGATTTATCAAAGCAGCCATCTTCAGAGGTGTTACATCTATTATATCAAAGGGTAATTTTCTTACCAAGCTACTACATGAAAGCTTTTGAGGAAGCCTTCTACACTTGCTTCTTTACTTATGATATAAAAATATGTGGCCCCACAGTCACCTTGGGAAATATAAGGTACGAGTCACACTTGAAACTACTAAAGCCCAAAGGGTTCCCCTGACACAAAGACAACTTTCACCAGAAGTAGGAGATCAAGACCCCTCATGTCAGAGACGACATGAACGCGGAAGGGGGGAGTGTTGACACGGCCAAACACTGAAGGAGTATTTCCAAACTTTTTGTATCATTATTTTTGAACCGGAATAAATTTTTTTGTATTATTTAAGTGGCAAAAGTTCTTTGTGGGAACGGGCCTCTAAGGAGGAATTGTATATAAGCCACTTTTTGTAACCCTAAGGCAACTTTTGAATTAATCAAATCCCAAGTTTATTGTGCACTGGGTCTGAAAGAGAGAGAGAGAGAGAGAGAGAGAGAGAGAGAGAGAGAGAGAGAGAGAGAGCGAGAGAGAGAGAGAGAGTGATTTCTTCTCTTACCTACGCGCTCTATAGAACTTCCATTGCAAAAGACACACCACCAATGCGTTAGCAGCAACTAGGGCTTCAATCCAACACCAAGCTTGCACGATTCCGGTGTCGTTTCACAAAGCGAGATCCTACGAGCTTCGGAGCTAGTTTTTTTGAAAACCGTGTATCCATTTGGTGATCTCTTTATACCTATGGGTTCATGCCAAGTAGAGCTACGGATTAGTACCAACACAACAAAAAGTGGTGACCTACATTTTGCGACTTGTCTTTATACACGATTGTCGCACGAGGTGGTTTGAGGTAGGGTATCAAGTCACAGTCCATAGGGTAATGATCTCTTGATGAGGAGAGATTTTTCTATAAGTTTCACGACTTTTCAAATGCGTTGGTCTAGTTTTGGATAGCATGGGCATCGTAGGTAGAGATGCTTTCACTAGTGCATAGAACATCAGATTTGATTTCCTTGAGTAGAGATTATCTTAGAAGGTCGAGAAGGTGATTGACATTCATTTCCTTGTTTCCATGTGCCTACGGGTTAAGATTCATCCTTGGTTGACGTAGAGTTGTTGGATTTGTTCTCTCTATGCTAGCGTATGCTTGTGGCGTATCCGCCAACAGTCATAAATAGAAACTTTCTAATTTTAGCATTTTTTTACATTTGATGAGTTACTGATATATCTAATCAATGTAGGATTTTCAAAAATAAACTTTTTGTCATTTTTGTCCAAAAATAGTAAGTTTTGAGGTGCTTGCACCTAACTAGATGCGATCGTCTCATCTAAATCTACCCCACCCTGAATTTCTATAAAAATAGTCGTCTGCTCCAAAAATTGAAAAATATAGAAGGTGTGTGCATCTAACGCCTTAGTTTGTTGTCCTCAAGCTCTCGTTTAAAAGAAACTTTCATAATTCAATTATGATAAGCTAAGCTCATTCTAGTCAATTAATCATTATCCTAATGTTAATGGAATTAATTCATAGTTCTAAGGTATATATGTGTCTGCATGTGAATGGGCATGTATGTGCATGTGTATTATGTCCATGTATGCCCATAGAATAACCCATAACCATGGACCCTCTCTTTTGGAAAGATTGACTCTAAGCATAGGTTACATGAGGTGTAGCACCCAAGATTGGTATAGAAGGATTAGGGAGTGGTCACTTGACACCTTGATTGGCAAGTAATGAGACTTGTCACACCTCTCCACCTTGTAATAGCAATAGGGGGTGCCCTAGGGAGATATGGGCAATCTTGTGAGGAAAAGAAGCAACTCTATAAAACATATTTCTCTTGATGACACCACGGATACCATGCCTACCCTAGTGATGGGCATGACAAAAGACACACCATGGACCTCATTTATTAGTAAAGCACCGCTACATGGTGGCCCCATGCCTACAACAATACCTACAAGTGTGCATCAGACATATGCACCTTTGGACCCTCGTGCTCATGTATCTCCTATCCCTACCATTGTTTCAACAATTTATACTCCACGACCACAACATACAAGGCCTTATTTCAATGGGACCATACCAGCTAGCATTAGCATGTCACATCTGACATTTGTTGTGCCCAAGGCCACACATATGAACTTTGGGCCACCACATGGCACAACATTGTACCCACCTTGGGACTCGAGGATCACTCGTATGCCTAACCATTGATGCCAACCCCCATTCCACATGCAGTCCCAAGAGTGCTTGTTCCCATTATACCTGCTCACTTGGGTGACTTGGCAACATTTTCTCAAGCTATCAATCGATCCATTGCTGAAAATATGGGTAACACGCCTGATAGAGAGCCTAGAAGTAAGGCAATAAAAATAGCCAAGCTCACACAAAAATTTAGTGGAGACGGGGATGTGAGAAAGCATATTGAAGTATTTGAATAAATATGTGGATTCCCTAGGAGAACACAACGATTTGCATAAGAGTGATTCTTTAAGCCTGGCCTTGAGTGGAAGGCTGGGGATTGGTATAGGACCCTAAGGGTGGAAAAGAAAATGATTTACCCTACTCTTAGGAGACTGTCCTTGAAAGAGTAATACGAGTGGGAGTGCTTTTGGGCGTAACCTCTCAGCTCCAAAATGCCTAACAAGAGGAATGGGAGTCTGTGAGAGACTTTATAAGTTGCTTGAAGCATTTGAATTCTTGTTGTAATCAAAATGAGCTCTTCAATAATAACCAATTTCTCAATAGATTCATTAGGGGACTATGACATGAGGATATCTACAATGGCTTAGTCATTAGATTGTATCCCCACTTGGGAAGCATTCACCACCAATGCAATCCGATTGGGGGACAATCTGATTCTTCAAGGAGAAAGAGTGTCTGTTGAGCCTAAATCTACTAGCTTGCAAGCATCGGGGCATGATCCAATGACCATAAAGCCTATTGCTAAAGAGCCAAAGATATCTGAGATGACTTTAGCAGATCTTACCAAGGCCATTCAAAAAGTTCTTAGAGACAATCGTGCTCCACAAAACAATCATATGTATCCAAGAAGGGAGCAACAATGGTGCTCAATTCTCATTGTCCACATAGTACCAGTGAATGCCCCATCTTTAGAGTAGAAAATTTAATGGTAATTTCAATGCATGTGGGAGGTATGGTCATCAAGCCAAGGATTGCATAGTATTTAAATGCGTGATGGCCAATAGACCAAACTTACCATGGACGTACACACCTCGAGCGCCTGCAATGATTTCGGCCCCACCTCTTGAACAATCCTCACAACACATGGTCCTTAAACCCAAAAATGTTGTTCAAACAACACCATTACCACCTCCATTGCAAGGACCGCAACCCCCACATCCGAGAATCACTTAGGTGAATCAAGGGGGTTGTGAGTCATCTATTGCTTGTGTGAAATAGGAGGATGAGTCAGACCCTAATGTTGCCTATGGGATTGATGCACTTGAAGAAAGTACACATTACTACATGGAGGACTATTGGGGAAAAGTCAAACCTATCTATCAAGTAGCTTCTCTAGTGGCAAGAGGTCAAAATATCAATTTCACTATGAAGAGACCATCTTTTCAATTCTACAAGTGTGGGGTCCACATCGTGTAGTCAAGTGTCCTATTAGACTACAAAAGAATGCCACACTTGTGATGGAAATGGCCTCTGAACCTTGAGAATGGCAGAATTAGGAGAATTAAAGAGATCAGTTACGTGAGACTACTTTCAAAACATAGAGGGTGAACTTAATTGACGGTAGCAACATAATCATAGTACTTAGTTAACTTGGCATGAATAATATTTTTGCAAGCGATAGAATTTAAAGAACTTGACAACGGTTGAGGACCGGATTTATTTGGAGGCGGTACCTCCTCTAATAGGCTTTTGTATTATAGATTCTCCCATTAAGAGAGACTTGGTACAATACACTACAATCTTTGTGTTCCTTGTGACCTAGGTGATGCAATGAAGATGGAAAGCTTCATGCATCACGGGCATAACATAGACTTTGCAAAAAGCATTAACTATCCCAAGCCTCAGTCCGAAGGCCTCAAACACATTCAAAGGTGGAGAGATCTAGCAAGGAATGAGGATAGGCAAGATGAAGAAGAAACATTCATAAAAGAAAGAAATACTTTCTCGCTTATCATCACTCTTCTTGCTAGCATATATAATAGGATAGTAATGAAGATGGAGAAGCTGGCATGCTTAAACATTGAAGCATGGCTCTTGGTTGGATTTTCATTCCATAGCCAAGGACTATGTTGATGTAGGCTCGTGGCTTCTCTACTAACTTGGAGAAGGAGATGGAGCTCTTGCACTTTGCACTTCACACAATGAGACTTACTAGGATCTATATACATGCTCATTCCCTTTCATGTTGACAGCCATGAGGTTGAACCATGGTGCCCCTAGGATAGCATCCTCATGTTGGAGAGGAGAGATGAAAAAGTCTTATTCGTCGACGTAGCTTTGGACATGTTAACCCTCGTGGCTCACGGACACCCTATCGCCTACGACAGACACTGTAACCATATTATGTATTTGGTAGAGTAAGGTACCGGGCTTGTCGGTCCAATAGGAAAAGGGTAAGAGTGATCGTCGATGAGAGGCGCACTCTAACACGAACATTCAAGGGATTAGTTGGCTAAGCATGGGCGCCCAAGTGTGAATGGGGTGAGCTCCTATAAAAGCCAACTAAACCTAATTTTTACTCATTCTCTCATTTGTGCAATAGAAGAGTGCTCTTGCTCCATCTCCATCTTCTTCTTCTTCACCTCCTTGGGTGTGTGTGTGTGTGAGAGAGAGAGAGAGAGGGAGAGTGTGTGTACGATCCAGCATTACGAAGGCACGACGGCGGCGAGGCGGTTGAGCGCGGCACGACTGCAGCTTCTTCTTCATCGCGGCGAGGAATCCACCACGAAGGCGAGCGTAGAGCGGTGAGTGACACACCCTTTGCTCTCTTGAGCTTGCTAGTTTAGGCTTGTTGTGTGCTTGGAGCCGTTTGTGGCTCGCACACGGTGTATTGGCAAGTCCCTTGCTTCGACAGTGCGGCAAGGAGCGCACATTTTTGGCGCCGTTGCCGGGGATATGCCCTACACTAAGCTCGGTTAGCACTTTACGCTTTCTTGTGGTGCAATTTCTATCATAGGAAAGGCAAGGAATGAGTGTGTGTAGTTGTGTGGAGATTTCTGTTTTTTGCGTTTTCTACGTTTGCTGGTTTGCACTGCACAGTTAGCATTTCTTGCGTTTTTGCATTTTCTGCATTTTCTAGTTCTGTCAAGTTTCAATTTCTGCAGTTTCTGCGTTTAATTTTCTGTCAAGTTCCAATTTTCTGCAATTTCTGCAGTTTCTGTGCGTTTTCAATTTTCTGCATTTCTTGCGTTTTTTCAATTTCTGCAATTTCTGTGCGTTTTCAATTTTCAGCATTTCTTGCGTTTTTTCAATTTCTGCAATTTCTGTGCGTTTTCAGTTTTCTGCATTTCTTGCGTTTTTTCAATTTCTGCGTTTTCTGCATTATAAAAAATAATTTTTAAAAAAAATTGAAAAAAAAATATGGGAAAAAAAAATCGGAAAATAAAAATGCGAGTGAGCGGGCGGTTAAATTTTTTGAAAATTAAAAACGTGACTCTTAAAACGGACGGGTTGGTTTGTATAAAAGATAGGTCGGGATCGTTTTCCCAAGCCCAAGCCCAGGCCCAGGCCTCAGTTCTCAGTCTTATGATATATACTAGATTCACTCTTATATATATACCCTACTCCCTCAAGAGAGAATGAGAGCATGTGGGACAAGTCCTCCACTCTCCTCCTTTCTCTTCCCACTTGCACCCTTAGACTTTCTAGTTTGGGCCTAGTTCCCTACTGGAAATTGACAGTTTTAGGGATTCCGAGGGCATAGAGTGACCAAACGGAGGGCTGTAAAGCACGGCACGACCCTCTGACCGATACGCTCGTTTTGAGCTATCACACGGCCCATTCCACGACACGCTCTAAAAAATCTAGCAAAAAAACAAACAAAAAACACGCTAAAAACTAGTCACAAGGCCTCCTAGAGCAGCTTTTTGACACCTTAGGGTATCAAAAGCACATGCACTTACGCTCTGGGCGGGTGCTAGAACACGAGCATATTGAGGGTGCCTCTGTTCATACGGACACCCATTACCCATCCACGATAAGCTCTAGACCCTCAACGGGGACACAAGGTAGCACCACCCAAGACCCTAAAATAGCCGCTAGTGATTCCTCCTCCGACTCAGAAATCATGGAAGCATACCCTACCCAAAACACTGAGAGAGAAGGCCATGCACCTCCCGAAGCTCCACAGCCTAGTACTAGTATGTTTAGCCGTTTCATGGAAACATTAGGTAGAGCTACTCGCTCGGAACCTGATGCAAATGAAGCACACGAAGGGGGTGGGGAAGTGGACTCTCCTTTCACATCGCACGTGGACCCCACACCCCCAAAGAGTGTCCATGTGGATATCCTACCAACTTCTTACCAAGAAGGCCCTGTTGAGCTGCCTCCTTCAGAAGTTCCCTCTAGAGTACCGTTGGTGACAAGTAAAACCACGGGGAGCAACATTGCTTCTACCTCACAAGAAACCGTTAACACGTCGACTCTAGAAGGATTGTTCATTAATGATCATTGGATATACGACCTCCACACTGAGGTGTTGACGGATCTACACTCTGGCCACGCCTACCATGTAGGATGGATAGAGATTGTACAATCCACCTCTAGTGCCACGAGCATCGAAGATCAACAGAAAATGATCTGTAATGTTATCCATGGCATTATTCAATCAGAAAGGCAAAACCGAGGGGTAAATATACTCTCAACTGGCCCCATGAGATTTCTGGATACGAGCAAGGCTCAACAGCCTACTCTATCACAAATGGAGACTCCTCTAATGAGCCCCATGGACCCATCTTACGTCATTTCACCTAGGGTCTCTATGCAATCTGAGCCTCCGAGCGAAAACTTTAGCTTCCCTAACTTGGCTCAACCCTCTATCAAGGAAAACACAGTGCTCACTCCAGGGATAAGCCTGACAGAGAATGTACCGATGACATCTACGGTTAGCGCAGTGCCACTACCTAGTGTCGTAGTACCTAATATGGGGCCTCGACCATATGTGCCTCTAGCCCCTTATGCACACATGGCCCCCACACCTCCAATTGTACCACTTGCTTATGCTCCTCGAGTGCCGCTCCCTAGCTCTTATCCGAGTGGACCTATGCCCGGTTATGTTCCATATCCTGCATCATCCACACATATGCCAAGACCGGCACCCGCCGTCCCTCTCCCACATATGATTCCAAGAGTACCTCCACCGGCCCTGCCTCCTCACATAGGTGACTTGGCAGCGTTTGCTCAAACCATAGGTCGATCTATCGCGGAAAATATGCGTCACGCATCTGATAGAGAGCCTAGAAGTAAGGCAGTACAAATTGCCAAACTCACGCAAAAATTCAATGGGGACGAAGATGCTAGGAAACACATTGAAGTGTTTGAACAAGTATGTGATTCCTTAGGGGAACGCAACGAACTACATAAGTGCAATGCCTTAAGCTTGACATTAAGTGGGAAGGCTGGAGATTGGTATAGGACCCTAAGGGTGGACGAGAAAACAATCTACTCTACCCTTCGAAGGTTGTTTCTAAAGGAGTACATATGAGAAGGTGTGCTTTGGGGTGTAGCATCTCAGCTACAAAAGGCCGAACGTAAGGAAGGAGAGTCAGTAAGGGACTTCATTAGTCGTCTAAAGCACCTAAACTCTCGTTGCCCTGTAAATGAGCGCTTCAACAATAACCAACTGCTTGATCGATTCATTCGAGGGTTGAGGAATGAAGGAATCTATAATGGACTAGTGATTAGAGGTATCACAACCTGGGAAGATGTCACTGCCAATGCAATCCAATTAGAGGACAACTTGATGATAGCAGGCATGAGGGTGTCTACTGACACGAGATCCACTAGCTCACAATCCATTGAGTATGAACCCATGACTGCAAAGCCCATTGCCAATGAGCCAAAGGTATTTGAGACATTCTTGACAGACCTCACCAAGGCAATCCAAGAGTCTCTTAAGGATAATCGACCCCCTCAAAATAGTCACATGTATCCAAGAAGGGAGCAACAATGGTGTTCCATTTGCTTAGGTCCACATAGCACTAGTGAGTGCCCTACGTTTAGAGTAAAATTTAATGGAACTTGCAACGCATGTGGTAGGTATGGTCACCAAGCTAAGGATTGTTTAATGATCAAACGTATGATGGCAAATAGACCACCTGTAGCCTGGACGGATGCGCCTCGAGCTCCTGTATTGATGCCTGCTCCACCTGTTGAGCAACTACCGCAACACATGGTCCCTAGATCTCAAAATGTTGTACAAGCTACACCGCTACCACCTCCTGTGCTAGGACCGCAGCCCCCGCATCCAAGAGTCGCCCCTATGAACCAAGTGGGTTGCGAGCCATCTAATGCTTATGCAGATGGTTGTGAGGAGGAAATAGACACTAGTACTGCCTACGGACTTGATACATTGGAAGAGTGTCCTATATACTACATGGAAGATTGTTGGGGGCAAGTCAAGCCGGTTTATCAAGCTGCTGCTCTCGCATCCAGAGGTCAAAATATCAACACCCAGGCTAGGAGGCCACCTCTTCAATGCTACGAGTGTGGTGGACCACATCGAGCAGCGGAGTGCCCTATTAGGCTGCAAAAGAATGCTGCACAGATGCAAATGAATCAAGGGAGCACGTCTGCAATGCCAATACTCACATGTAATCGTTGTGGCATAGATCACTTGATTGCCCAATGCCCCTATAACCCAAATGCGCCTAAAATCACACCCCTGAATTTGGTCGAAATTGCTAGTGTGACATCGCCAATACCACCCGTCGCACCCGCTTATGCGATTACACGGTCCATGCTTCAAGGGCCAGGCCATATCCTCGAAGAGAGAGATACCGCGTCAGTTATCCAAGCAAAGAAAAAGAAGACACGAAGGAAGAAGTCGCAGAATACGGAAAATTCAAAGCCAAGTTCCAAAACAAACATAGGAACAGGAGATGACCCCGTGTATATGAATGACCTCGAGGATGATTCAGATTCAGTCGAGACAATGGAGACTAGAACCAATACCACAAAGAGAAAGACCGACAAAGAAAACCGTAACATGGAACCAAATGAAAACCGAATAAGAGAAAACCATAAAGAGCCTCTGAAAACACCACAAGTGTTTCCAAATCCAATCCAAGACCCCCAAGATAAACCGCAGGGGCAAAAAGGGAAGAATCGTAAAAAGAAGATTGGGACGTACCCAAACCCAGTAGACGAGATTGAGCAGGTGAAACATCTAAGAGGTTTAGTGGAGGAAACTCAAAGGAAACTAGAACCAGAACCCATGCAGGTCAAAATTCATGACACAGTGTTTCCCACGCAAGTTCATCCACCCCACATGAACCATAGACGGTTAGCCATATCTAGTATCATCCAAGAAGGGAGTGAGGACGGGACATGAGAAAGTGAGCATACACCCTTCTTGTTGGAAAGGATGTTTAACGAAGGAATACCTGATCCCATTGAGGAATATGAGATTCCATCCTCACCAGTTCCTAGTCAAGGACCTACACCCTGCAAAACGCCAATGAATGTTACCAAACTAGTGGACTTCATGTCTTCTGAGGTCCAAACCACGATCATAGCAAAGCTATATGGAGATCCTGAGTTATTCCTTGCACTTCGAGCATTCCTTAACGGAGAGCTACGAACGGAATTATCGCAATTTGCGCAACCAAATAGGCATGACTCGATTATGATTGATGAGGAAAATCATGTGCAATCACTTGACTTAGATGGACACGAGTCTGTGATCGAGGTACCCATTAATGAATTAGGGCAGTATTTTGAAGGCGACGAGTCTAATGCGACCCTACCCATCACTACCAAGGGATTAACTATAAAGGGAATTCTTGATGGTGGTGCGGGAGTTAGCATCGTTACAAAAGATTGTTGGGAATCCATGGGAAAACCCCGCCTCAGTGTTACTAACATTGTGGTAAAGATGGCAAATGGTACCATAGCCAAACCTATGGGGATGCTCAAGGATCTTAAGATCAAAGTTCTGGGACACAAGGTACGACATACGTTCATTGTAATGGATTTCTCTAAACACCTTATGTCATATGAAATGATTTTAGGACGACCATTCATGAGGGAAGCACAAATGGTTCATGATTGGTCTAAAAATCATGTCTATTTGCAATTCCAAGACTCTGTCCTTAGAGTGGATTTGGTGACTGGTAAGGTACACCCCTTAGGGAGTAAAACCATTATTGATCATTGCTCTGACACCACAGTTCACTCGGCCCCACTACAATATTGTTACACTTGTAAGAAGGATACAGACATTGGCCAAGATTCTCCTTATATGGATATCCTACCTGGGATGACTGAGTCGGACAATGTGGATTGGGTCCACCTAGCATCAACTATAGACACTTGGGGAAATAGGGGGACGACCTGGGTAACACCTGAGGGGGATGAAATGCATGTACCCTTAAATATGCTACAAGCAATGCATATCGCTTCCGACAAGACTCATCCTAATGTAGCGAAGAAAACATACAAGTGGGTCCCTAAAGCTTCTTTAGTGACCATAGCTAGTGCTAAAAAACAGAAGCCTTGTAAGAAACGTACCACTCGCTCCAAGAAAAGTAAGAAAATGTTGCGATGGATCCCTAAACGACTATTGGAAGCCCAAGGCTACTATCAAGGAAATGATCAAATCTGGGTGCCAAAACATAGATTGTGCTCTTACCTATCACCTGACCCAAGTGAGCCCAATCCCGTAGCTCCAAAACGAATCAATGATCGTGGAAAGAAAAAAATCACAGACTGCTACACACCCGCTCCCGAGCTAGTTTGGGTACCAAAGAAAGAACGATTGGTTCCACCTAGCTCAGGAAGGGGGGAGTCCCGTGAAGCTTCTAGCTCCTCATGTAATACATCCATAGAGGTAAAAGCTTCTACACAACCATCTATAGTAGTGGACCTCCATGAAGCTACCAAAGAATCCACACCTCCCAGTGTTCAAGAATCACCTGATGAACCACTTCAAGTTCGATCCTGGGAGAGTACCTTACCACCCTTGCAACTTGACGAGGCACCTAGGGTAATAGAAAACTACTGGCAAAAATCCTCACCTATTACCAACTGGAACAATTGGTTTCAAAGGGTGACAAGCTCATTTCAAACGGTATGATCTACCCAAGGAAGGGGGGAGTGTTTGTGGACAATCATCATTCATTTGTTCCCCTCTCAACCTTTCTCCCTGACCTCTTAATCTCCGATCTTAGGGAATGTACATATAAAGCTTTATACTCACAAAACAAACAAATAATAAAGAGCAAGAGCAATTAGCAAACGAGTATGCACATTAAAAGTCAAAACATTGACTCAGACCTCCACATGTCACATCTGGTACAGTGAAACAGAAACCTATGTCATGAAACACCTTTGATCCTCATCACTTGAGTGATGGAAGGTAGGTAAGATTAGTACGATAGGAGTGTTTCTGTTTTAGAGTTGAGAGATTAGTGAAGTTCTCTTTTCCTACTAATGTGACTCCTGGAGGTATTCCTTTTGTTTCCTAGTGTGTACAGGAGCGTGTTGCTATTGATAGGATTTGGACCTTCATGGAACCTTTCTCTCGTTCACACTTCAGATCAAGTGCGACCATCGACACAAACAGGTGTTTCTTGTCCATTAGCATTGCCCTTTATCTTTTGGCATCTATGATTGTCTGCTTTGATTATGATTGGTAGCATAATATTCAGCGCATTGGCTTAGTATCAAACATTTAATTCAATGTAATGTTTGGTCATAATCACTTGTCTAGGTTTAAAAATCAAGCAGTCCGACTACGCTAGTTTGACCAAGCTAGGTATTAGAAATCTTCTCTTAATACCATGGGGAATGCCTTCCTAATAAGCAATGGTTACTTAGGTTCTTAATCCGATTTAGGTAGCATTGTATGAAATGTACTAGGGCTTTCTAGTGGGCTTAACCCTATTGACCTTTAGCTTAAGTATTATAAAGGGAGTTTACTAATGTGATGAGCCTGGGGAGGGTAACAGTGTTATATGACCCCCCAAAGTTACAAAATTTAAATTTTGAAAATGAACAAACAAAAAATCAAAGTGCCACAATGTAAAATTTTAAGCTGGAAGAGAAATCCCTGCTTAAATTGGTACTTCACTCACATGTATTGTCTATGGTACTAGAGCCCTAGAGGTTCCCAGTGTGGGCGCTTTTCCTTGAGAAGCAAAAAACCCCGGACATACAAAATAAGCACACACGTCACATGATTGTGACCCAAAGTAAAAAAGTATTACAAAAAGATAAAGAAAAATTAAAAGACTTCCATTGAGCTTACAGTTAACATTTCAAGCTTTTGTTTGCAGTTGTGAGAGCGAGTTGGCTAATCAAAGCTGAAAAGCATAATTAGGGAATCTTGCATTTAGATAATCTTCTTAGCTTAGCTAGTACTAGAGTAGTTGTTTTAACCTTAGTCATAGCTAACTAATTGATAGACTCACCCATAAGCTCAAAACTCTTGATTAATTAATCTACTCAAAGTGCAATTTATTTGTCCTTAATGGCAGACATTTCATAGGTCTTGCAATTACTCATTTCCACATGTACTTTACATTCCCCTCATGATTTATGGCAATATAATTCCGCTTGCTAAAACAGTGACTTTGCCTTGCAGATTCAAAACTAGATGCTCTACAACATGGACATACCAAGCTTCAACTCAATAGCTTCCGAGGACGGAATCTACATCAGGAAGGGGGGCAATGTTAACCCTCGTGGCTCATGGACACCCTATCGCCTACGACGGACACTGTAACCATATTATGTATTTGGTAGAGTCAGGTACCGGGCTTGTTGGTCCAATAGGAAAAGGGTAAGAGTGATCGTCGATGAGAGGCGCACTCTAACACGAACATTCAAGGGATTATTTGGCTAAGCATGGGCGCCCAAGTGTGAATGGGGTGAGCTCCTATAAAAGCCAACTAAACCTAATTTTTACTCATTCTCTCATTTGTGCAATAGAAGAGTGCTCTTGCTCCATCTCCATCTTCTTCTTCTTCACCTCCTTGGGTGTGTGTGTGTGTGTGTGTGAGAGAGAGAGAGAGAGGGAGAGTGTGTGTGCGATCGAGCATTACGAAGGCACGACGGCGGCGAGGCGGTTGAGCGCGGCACGACTGCAGCTTCTTCTTCATCGCGGCGAGGAATCCACTACGAAGGCAAGCGTAGAGCGGTGAGTGACACACCCTTTGCTCTCTTGAGCTTGCTAGTTTAGGCTTGTTGTGTGCTTGGAGCCGTTTGTGGCTCGCACACGGTGTATTGGCAAGTCCCTTGCTTCGACAGTGCGGCAAGGAGCGCACAGGACATGAAGCCTCAAATTCCCAATCAAGGGAGTAACAGAGTCTTTCTGTCCTTTGAAAGCGGTATCCATAGTTATAGTATCTCCCATCTCAAAATCTTGAATGCCCAACTTGGTGGCCAACTCCATTGATATGAAGTTGTGAGTAGAGCCAGGGTCAAACAAGATGAAGGCATCATGTTCCCTTACCTTTCCCCAAGCATAGGAGAGAGGTGATCCTTTGCAATGAGAATCCTCTTTTGGATCTTCAATAGTGGAAGCTCTAGGAGTCTCATTGCGGTCATTTCTCTTGGGGCAAGAACCATAGCCATGTCTTTGCTCCCCACACTTAGAGCATTTATGGTCCTTACAAAAACTTCAAGCTCTTCAGGAGAGAGTTTGCTTTTAACTCTGTAAACTCCCTTCTCCTTGGACCAATTGTTGTTGTTGTTGTTGTTGTTGAAATTACCTTGGAAAGAATTTTTGACATTGGCTTTCCCCTTTTGTCTTTTTTTTCCATGGGCTTGACATTCCATCTAGCTACTTGTTGAAAATTGATGCACGAAGCAACCATGGTGTGGTGGATTAATTCAGTGATAGAGCCATGCCATTGAGAGTTGACGTACCCGACTGTCTCTTCAGGTAATCGTGCACAAAATTTTTTCTTTTGATTAGTGAAGTCTATCTTTTGGAAGACAGTAGCCTTGAGATGTAAATCCTATAACTTGTCCATGTATATATGGATAGACTCATGGGAGAGAAGCTTCAAACTCCGCCATTCCATAAGCACTTTGTCCTTTGCATCACTTGCAAGGAATTTCTTCATGATGGTAACTCATAGAGTTTTCCATGTCTTTAGGGCTTCACCATTGCCACGAAGACTAGCCCACTGTTGACATTAGGAAGATGATGGGGTCTAGGAGGGCCACTTTATTTGGCAGTTTAAGGAAGTTGAACCTTTTGTATTAAGAAAGTAATCTAAGGATGGATTTTGAATTCAAACAGGCAAAATGACTAATTTATTTGAATTCAAAGATTTCCCCCAACATGGAATTTAAAATCTAGCAGGTAAAACCGTATTATGTAGCATATCTATGGAAAGAGCTTGACGTGTAGATTGTAGATCTATGATCTCCACTCAAATTGGAGATCATGTGTGGGAGTTATGGAAGGCCAAAAATCATGAAAATGTCCACCTCCTTTTTGGGGCAAAAAGTGAATCCTTTGACCACTCTTACACATCTCTTACACACCCACCATTCTTGCACACAAAGCGTATATTTAAACTTCTTGAGCTTTTGTGACTTTCGCCATGCATGGTAAGATTTGCAATGTCCTCCCCTCTTGTATTCTCTAGGAGAATAGCCATAGATTTCATCGAAAGAGGAGGAAGGTGAAGAAGAAGGCGAAGAGGGTGACCTCTTTCTTGCCCTTTTCTTCCTTTGTTTCCTCTCTTCCCTTTTGGAGTGACTAGGACAACGATTACTGATTGATTGTTTCCTCTTGGGAGGAGTTGGCAATTGTTTAGACCGTTGTCTTTGTGGAGCCACATATTCAAAGGAGCTTAGGGATTCATTACTTTCTTGTTCTTTGGATTCCTCCTCTCGTATAGGATAGAGGTCTCATCAAGAGGCCTCCTAACCTCTCTCTCCTCTTGGAGAGGAAGGGAAATCCCGTAAGCACGAAATTCTTGGGTAAATTCGGCTTGCAAGCAGGGTTGCCCATAGCTTATTGTAACCTAGTAACAAGATAATTGACAAACATGGGGGCATCATCATTATCACCTTCATGTGAAAAATCAAAGCTATCAATGTTCATTCTACTCTCTTGGTTATTGTCAGCCATGCTAATTACACTTATGTATAGGTTACTTTGTGCTTTGGTACCCTCAAAAACCTTAGTTGCAACTCTTCTTTACCTTTGAAAATCATTCCTCAAGCAGCCACACCCGTGGTTTAGACATTGTTGATTGCAAAGACTAGTGGAGCGAGTCTAACATTTCTCGGTTGATTATGGTTCCTATTGAGTTTGCTCATATCTCAATAATGGTAATGCCAAAGGAAAGCCCCAAGAGGCTCCATTATAAAGACTATAGTTCCCAACGGTGTACCTTGAGCTAAGTCCTTCTGAACCATGATAATAGATCCCTGTCCCACTTACTTTATTGCAATAAACATGCCCAACCTTTAATGGAAAACTTAAGGACCTCTCCTCTTAAGCAACAAAGGAGAAACCAATCGATCTGTTACCAGTGTAATGGAAATGGCCTATGAACCTTGAGAATGGCCAAATTAGGAGAATTAAAGAGAGCATTTATGTGAGACTACTTTGAGAACATAGAGGGTGAAGTTAATTGACGGTACCAACATAATCATAGTACTTAATTAACTTGGCATGAACGATACTTTTGCAATAGAGAGAGTTTAGAGAACTTGACAACATTTGAGGACCGGATTTATGTGGAGCCGGTACCACCTCTAATAGGCTTTTGTATTATAGATTCTCCTATTAAGAGAGACTTGGTACAATACAATCTTTGTGTTCCTTGTGACCTAGGTGATGCAATGAATATGGAAAGCTTCATGCATCAGGAGCATAACATAGACTTTGCAAAAAGAATTAACTATACGAAGCCTCGGTCTGAAGGCCTCAAACACCTTCAAAGGTGGAGAGAGCTAGCAGGAAATGAGGATAGGGAAGAGGAAGAAGAAACATTCATAGGAGAAAGAAATAGTTCCTCACTTATCATCGCTCTTCTTTCTAGCATACATAATAGCATAGTAATGAAGATGGATAATATGGAAAGCTTAAGAATTGAAGCATGGCTCTTGGTTGGATTTACATTCCGTAGTGAAGAGTGTTGGTGTAGGCTCTCAATTTCTCTACTTTCTTGGAGAAGGAGATGGAGCTCTATAACTTTGCACTTCACACAATGAGAGAGAGAGAGAGAGAATACCTTGCAAGCAACCCCCCTCCTTGCTTTGGTCGACCACCTCCTCTAGCAATAACTTGCATATGATTGGACCTCCTCAAGCTTGGCCAATGACAAGCTTAGTGCATATGAAGCAACAAGAGTAGTCTTGGGACAAGTGTCCCGAGAGGACTTGATAAATCCAAAAAAATTTAATTAAATTAACTAAATTATCATAGGACCCCTTGGAAGGCTAACCAATAGGCTTTAGTCACACTATGAGGGAAACATGAGGAGGAGCTTGACACGTGTCCTTTTTGCCTTCTTCGTACCAAGCTTGCCTTGTGTGAGGGTGTATGTGTTCTCCCTCTAGCCCCTAGAATGAGGGATCATCTCCCCCTTGTGTAGGGACATGATTTGACTTTGTGGAACACCTTACCCTCAAGCACCTTAGTCATGGGGCACCTTATCACCTTAGTCATTAATCACCTCAAGCACCTTAGTCATGGGGCACCTTATCACCTTAGTCATTAATCACCTTATCACCTTAGTCATTAATCACCTCAAGCACCTTAGTCATCAAGCACGACAAAGCACCTCAAGCTTGGGCCGAGTTTCCACCTCAAGCGTAGCCCCAACTTACCTAAGGTAAGAGGAATTTTAACCTAACTATTGGAGGTCTTTAATGAAGCTAACCCTAAGGTCTTTAAGCTACATTAGCTATCCTTGGTCTTTGACATATCATCTCTCATTTGGACCCCTTTACCATAGGCCCCGTGTTGAGATAGACCCGTAAGCACATGTCTATACTCTAACCCTTGTTCTTGTCTATTCTCCCACATTAAATGATCCGTTTAATATGAGAAAATCATTTGGATTGGCTAGATATTAGATTTTATGACAACACTAATGAAAACCAATCAAGCAAATACAACTACAATGCCGATACTCATGAGTAAATAATGTGGCATAGATCATTTGATAGCCCAATGTCCTAATAATCCAAATGCACCAAAGATCACTCTATTGAACTTAATTGAGGTTATCAAGGACCCATCACAAAGTACAGTGAGGCGGTCCGGGGCGGGCAACAAGAAGAGAAACCTCTAGACACCCTTCAAGGCTCCCGTGCTGCTCAATGGGGCTGGGGCACAACACAACACAAACCAAAACAACAAACCCACAGCCAAATCCCAACTACACAAGGGGCACCACCTAGTTTAAGAGCGAACTAGGACGCAAAAGAGGAGAATCGTTAGAGCAACCCACAAACAAGCAAGGAATTTACACTAACCCTAACACCAATGGAACACTCTCACACACTAAAACACGAGAGAGAGAGAGAGAGAGAGAGAGAGAGAGAGAGAGAGAGAGAGAGAGAGAGAGAGAGATGGTGTACAACTTAGCTTCAACTTTATATTTTGCACAAAAAGGAACTTAGAGCTTGCGGAATCAAGTGACAAGATTTGGTTATAGCATCACTAGCACATTGTCTTAGGGTTATGGGAGCCCTCTCACCATCCACCCTCTTACAATGGTAGCCAATGAATCACAAGCAACAACACAACAACCTTCAATGAAACAAGTCACCTTATGAAGCTGAATGAGTTTGCCAAGCCAAATTGGAGGAGAAGCGTGAGCCTTTGGACATGAATTGCACCCAAAACTACCAATTCATTGATGTTGGGGTAGATACAACAATGGTAGGAAGAATATCTTCTCCTCGCACTCACTCAAACTAGCTCAAGCTTTTCTATGCACCAAGGTGATGGTGTATAGAAAGCTTACTCTCTCTTTACAACCAAGATAGAACTGGTGTGTGGTACGCTCAATCTAGTGTGCAATGGTATAGTGATGTCTTTTACAAGGAGGAATGGGTTCTATTTATAGGTTTTAGAAGCCTTGATTAGGATTAAGCCTAATCAATTTTATTAGGAAAGATCAAGGATTATGAATTTTTATGAATTTTAAATGAGAATGGGGTCTCTCTTATCTCTTGAGTCACATGGATGTGGGCTCAAGTAAGAGAATTATTGATGTGGTGAAAGGAGAGAAGCTTCCATGGGAGTGAGTAAATTTGGTTTACTTGTGCGGTTGCCTACTCTATATGCTGATAGTGTGGGTGCATTTTTACAAGAGACGTTAGTTGTTAGTGGTAATAATCACTGGAATTGTTAGTGATACATTTACAATGGGTAGGATGAGTTGATTTGATGAAGGAAGAGGGGTGAATTAAAAGAGAATCATTGAAATGGTGAAGCTTTGAAGAAGTTTGAACTCACCCTTGTGTAGATTGTGGAAAAAATGACCGCTGGTCTTCTTCTTCTTCTTCGCTTCTTTACGCCGCCGCCACGGTTGACCACCGCGATGAAAAGAGGATTTGTTGATGAAAAATCCTCAATTTGCAGAAGTTATCATGGTTAAGATGCTGAATTTTAGATATTTTTAGGAGAGGTAAATGAAATTGTAACATAGAAGCAATAGAGAGAGACATGGAGAGGGTGTATGTATGTAGAGGTTCATAAAAGAACTATAGGGATGAGAGAGAAGGGTAATGGTGAAGAGGGTGGGAGAAGCCATGGAAATTGCAGGTTTGAGTGAGGGAAGGAGAGGGAGGGATGTGTAAGAGTGAGTAGGTGTGTGGAAGGGTGAGAGAAGACTAAGGGCTACTTGTGAGAAAAGTGGGCAGACTGGGTCCCACTCAAAAAATCATAGCTCACCGCTGGTAGCTCCAAAAATCATGAAAACATTTGAGGTGATTATTTAGAGCGTAGGTTACATTTTCTCTTTTGACCACTGTTCCAAATTCGGAGTGGAGATAGGTGCCAAAATTCTCACCAAAAAGCATATTTTTATGCCTGCAAAAGTATTTTAGTGGCCCCCTCCTTTGTTGAATTTGTACAATGCATCCAAGAGTGAGCCCCTCCTTTGTCATATTATAATACAAAGCATCCAAGTTGCCCTTGACCCATGCATGGAGGAGGATTATTGGTGAATAAAGAATATATACATGGTGGGACTAGTGTATGGACTATTCATGGACTTTAGCTCAATGAGCACATGGTGTTAGAATAATGAGTAAAAATAATAATAAAAATATGGAGGAGTTATGGATATGGAAAGATATTGGAATCATATGATATGGTCCCTCCTTGAATTATTTTGGGTGAAAGAGGAAAAGGCATGCAAGTAAATAATATAATAAACGTAACCAATGAGTAGAAATCAATTTTTTGTTTTCACGAGGGTGAGGGTGAAAATGTGGGAGTGATTTGTATAAAGGAAAAATATGAGGTTAGAGTATGTACATATTGGCAAAAAATATAATTATGGTGTAAGAGGATGAAAGAAGGTGTACATAGGTTTAATAAAACACACACCTAAGTAGACATATTTAAATAAAATACCAAAATAATTATAAAAAATCCCTATATTTAGGCCATATATACAATGAAATATTTACACACAAAGAGGCCATAATATACTTTTATTTTTTTTATTTTTTTGGCTCAACTAGCCCAGTGACTAGCTAGCTGAGGGTTTTTTAAGAAGATATGGGAAAAGCCCCCTAACTCACACATGCCTATGTACAGTGAAATGGTAGGGATAGCCATAGCGTTTAGGTGAATTTGGTAGGGTGAGGTAACTTACTATAACAATTATGGAAAGCCAAAAAACGGTTATCATTAGCCCCCCCTTTAGATAATGGTACATTCATGTACCATTTATCCGATCATACATGTAGATTGTGTAACGTCTGTCTTTGTCTGCTCTCATCTTTGAAGAACCTTTGTTGTATGATTAAAAAACCTTGTGTGATATGAAAGGTTCTCGGAGCCAATAGCAGGATGAAATGAAGCGACGGAGTAAACCTCCTCCATCGAGAAACTTTCCATAAGCACCCCCCGGGATCAAAGATCTTGAAATATCTTTCCCAAAGCGAGATGTATGGTATGGAATCACTTACTGATTTTGATTGAAGAAACTTGTAGATTTTACTGTTGTCCATCATTGCATCTATCACTATGAATGTGATATAAAAGATTGGTTGCTCTTCCTCCTGTATAAAGTTGATGTATCTGCTACGATCTTCAAGAGCTTGTATGAGCGAATTCATGAACTGTAACTCATAAAATTCATTCAACCTCGGTAGGCTCACCAAGTCAAAAATTATATGGCCTTCATGATTTAGGAAAGCTTGATCCATGCTTCCAGCTGCTATTGGAAGGTATTGCAAATAGTTTACCACATAGGTAGATAACAGAGGAAGGTTTCTATTGCCTCCAACACATTGGAAGAGAATAGATTTTGGTATTGATTGATGAAATATCCACATGTAGCAACCAACAATTTTTTCATCAATGATGAAGACCAGAAGCATCACAATGTGCGACCTCCATACACCAAAGAACCAAATGAAGATGATTTGGAAACATCCGTTTATCACCAAGTATTCATGTCCTCTTCTGCTTAAGAAGGTTTGGTGTCCCCGATGAAAGGTATATGTGAAGAGAGGAGAAGTTGACCTTGAAGAGGTGAAACCCCATATGCAGATGATTGGGGCTTCAAAAGCTTGGATTTCCTTGCTAAGAGATTGTCCCATGAATGAAGAGCCACCCACTAAAACACCATTGGAGAGAATGATACCCTTCTGATAGTTTCCTTTTATGATTTTATCTTTTACTACTTTCCCATGTTCTTCATCCCCTTCTAAGCCCCCCCTTTGGCAAGGTTGTAACTCCTCACATCGTACCACTTCAAAGGTTGATGGATTACTGTTTGATTTTGTGAAACATTTGGCTTCTTGCATGATAGGTTCCTCCATGCTTAACATACATGGGTCATACCAATGCTTTTCAACATCCTCAAACACTTCTTCAAGATTATCCTCACATGGATTCAACTCACACTCTTATACTTCGTTTTGGAGATGGCATTCCATGTACACAATCATCTCTTTATGATCAATGTGGTCTATGATCTCTCCACCTATGATTTCATCTTCTTCTTCACTCTCTTCTTTTAGACAAGATACACTCTTAGAACATTCCATAAGATCAAGGTTACCTTCAAGGTCTTCATTCTCCATAGAGTCATGTTGCACAAAAGCTTCGTCTGCTCGGACTAGAAATTGATCCTCCGCCAAAAGGTTGGATGTATCCATTATTGAATCGTCAATTCCATTTGAGATATCTTGTGTCGATTTTTGCATGCTTGTGATAAAGGTAGAAGAAAGAGATTCCACATTTGAATCTTGGCCACACACTTTAGCACTTGAATATTCAGTTGGCATGTAAGTAACTTCTTCAACATTTGTCGGAGTAGAAGGAGACAAGTATGGCAAAGGAGATGACTCCTTGATAGAAACACTTTCATGATGGTTGGATCTTCCAGCATGATGGAAACCATTTTTGATGTAGAAGTACTTGTGAAACTTCCTTCGGGCAATAGTGACCGCTTCTTCAAAGGTAGAGGGTCCACTACAAGTAACCTTAGTCTTTATGAAAGGAGACAAACCCGAAATAAATTGCTCCGTTTTTACATAATCTGGAAATGTAGAACTAAATCCACATCCTCCCCATTGACGAGAAAAAAAATCCTCATAAGCATAGTAGTCTTCACCATGTTGTTAAAGTCTCCCTAATGAAGCCCAAATGGCCGATGGACACAGTTCATGGCTGGATGGTAAAAGTGGCAAACAATTCATCCGGTGAATTGTATGCAGCATGTCCAAGTGTGAAGGTAACAATAGGTAAAGTAAAGATTGACCAAAACTTCTTTGTACAGGATACATCTTCATATCATCTCATCCTTGGACAAACCTACATTGTGGGAGTTCGAATGGAAACAAAGGTAATGGACGATGGTTCAGCATATGCTAGAATACGCAGCAAATATGGTAAACGAGCTGTCCAATTTCTCACAGTCTGTGTAAACCATGAAAGAAATTGTGACAACCTCAGAGAACATCCTCTACCAAAGGTAAGCAAAGAGTTCCATGATCATAGAGAAATGATGGGTTTTGGCCAAGTACCATTGTAAAGCGGGACTGCAGTGGTACAGAAAGAAAAAGGGTCTCGCCTGATCCAAAAATAGGTGAAACTTTCTCGATGAGCTCCTTGGTAACAAGGAATGGATCAGTATGTTTTACAAAACTTGAAGATTTAAAGAGATGTGAGAGGAAATATGTGCATCATGTACAAATAGGCATGAAAAAGAGTGGGTTGCTAGAGCCTACTGAAAATGTTTTGGGTTTGTGTGAACAAGTTTCTTTTGTAGATACTATGGGTGAGCTTGATGCTATAATGGGGTCTAATTTGCATCTTGAAAATGAAGTTGTGGAAGTTTGCTCTATGGAAATGTATCAAGTAATAGAAGCCTTTAAAGAAAGCCAACTTTAAAGAAAGCCAAACAGTTGGCCCAGAAGTCCATGTTGAAACTAAATACAAGAGTGTAGCAAAGAAGGTGAAATCAGTAGCTTCACCCTTACCACCCAACAACAAGGAAAAGATTGAGCAGGCTTCTTTACAACCAAGTTTGAGGAATCCTAAAAAGATTGGGCATACCTTCACAAAGGAGTCTTTCCAAGACTTGCAGATTGGTTGCAAGGAGTTTCTAACACAGGAGGAGACAAAGTGCTTCAAAGAAATGCTTTCAAAGCATGGTAAGGCTTTTGCATTTGAGCCACATGAGATAGGATGTGTTGATCCTTCTATTGTAGCTCCTATGGTAATTTTCACAATACCTCATGTGCCTTGGAATCTGCGGCCTATTCCGGTTCCAAAGGCTCATTTGCCAAAGTTAGTAGAGCTACTGAATGAGAAAATCAAAATGGGAATCTTGGAGCCTTCTTATGCTCCATACTCAAACAGGTGGTTCACAGTTCCGAAGAAGAATGGTTCTCTACGCTTCATCCAAGATATGCAACCAGTGAACAAGGTGACAATTAGAAATGTAGGTGCAGGTACAATTGTGGATGAGTTTGCAGAGGCATTTGCAGGGAGAGCAATCTACTCAATGGGGGATCTCTACTCAGGGTATGATCAATTTCAGCTTGCAATCTAAAGCAGAGACTTGACAACCATGAGGACACCTTTAGGTTTGGTAAGGATGTGTACCTTGCCACAGGGAGCAACCAACTCGGTTGCACATATGATGAATGGGATGAATAAGGTCTTACGTGACTTTATTCCTCAAATCACAATGCCTTTCATTGATGATTTGCCTATCAAAGGATGTGAAGAAAGTGACAAAGATGAAGCTTTGGATCTCAAGGGATGTCGCAAGTTTGTGGTAAATCACATAAATGATTGTGATAAAATTTTTTCTAGGTTGGAAGAAGTGAATCTTACATTGTCAGGGAAAAAGTCTATGTTTGGTGTCAATGAAGTGCTTATTGTGGGGCACATGTGCGGGCCATATGGTAGGAAACCTTGTCCAAAGAAACTATCCACAGATAAAGAGAGAGTTATGGGGTATGGTTACAGCCTTGAAAAGTGGAAAAGAGTACCTAATTGGTGCATGTGTGGTTGTAGAAATAGATTGTCTACCACTTCTTGGGATGATTACAAGCTGCTCAACTCCAGACATTGCTATGTTGCGGTGGATTGCCTACATTAAGTCCTTAAATCCTGAGTTTAAGCACATTGCAAGTAAAGACAATACAGTGGCAGATATGCTATCAAGGGCAAGGTATGAAGATGAGTCACAAATGATTGACGAGGGAGATGATGTAGGCACAAAGTTCTATTCTATCTCTCATGTCAAAGGTAACAATGTCTGCATGACTAATCTACTTGAATCATTCTTGAAAGAGCTTTATGAAGGTGATTGGCTTCTTATTGGAAGCTACTTGAGTACTCTAACAAAACAGGATGATTGGTCTGAACAAGAATTCAAGAGGATATGCAGGAAAGCATATGGGTACTTTTTGAGGGATGGTTACTTGTGGAAGCATCCTAAACAAAAGGGTGCTACACCACAAAGGGTTATATGTAAAAAAGAGACTCAAGTAAAGCTCATGCAAGAGTTTCATGAGAGTCTATGGGCTAGACACAGGGGTGTATGGGTAACCTTCTCCAAGTTGAAAGAAAAATATTGGTGGAAGGGTATGTATAAAGATGTATCTCAGTTTGTAGAGACATGTATAACTTGTCAAGTGTATTCAAATGTTCGACATCGTGATGGATTGCACCCTACATATCCACTAGCCATGCACTATAAATGGGTTGTGGATCTAGTCACAATGCCTCTAGGACTCTGACAGATGAGATACTTGGTTCTTGCACGAGAGGACCTAACTAACCAGGTTGAAGGAAGAGCATTAAGAGCTAAAACCACAGAAGCTGTGTGCAAATTCCTTCTTGATGAGGTGATTTGCCGTTATGGTTGTGTGGGAAAAATCACTGCAGATAGAGGTCAACTGGATGCCGAAGAAGCAAGGGAGTTCTTTTCTAGATTAGGAATCAATCTTTCTCTTACTATAGCTTACAACCCTGAAGGCAATGGAAAGAGTGAAAGAGGGCATCTTCCTATCATCAAAGCTTTGGCCAAGGCTTGCGAAGGAAGAATTGGTGAGTGGCCAAAACTGTTACCATATGCTTTATGGGCTGATCGTACAACACATAGCTCAGTAACTGGCTACATGCCTGCGGAGCTAATGTATGGTCAAAAGCCAGTGATGCTGATGGAAGATACAATTCCCACATGGAATGTACTACCTTGGCAAGAGGGGCTTAGCAGGGAAGATCTCCTTGCACTGCGTACAAGGCAGCTAGAGAGAAGACCTGGAGACATTGAAGCTGCAAAAGAACGACTCAAAAATGCAAGGTTTAAAAACAAGGAATACTTTGATAAGCGACATCGACTCAGGAGCAAAGCAATTGACAAAGGTGATTGGTTTTGGTGTATGATAGTAGCCTTGATAACCAGCACACAATCATGCGTAAGTTTTCAAAAAGATGGTTTGGACCGTATGTTGTAAAGCATGTGCATGAAAATGCTACTTACAGCTTGTCTGAACTAGATGGTACAGAAGTAAAGATTCCCATTGCAGGAAAAAGGATCAAAATGTTTAAGAGAAGAGGAGACAATGATCCAGAAGATGTTGATGAGGAAGAAGAGCAAACCACAGGTAAAGAAGAAAGCAAGGAAGATGTACAAGAGGGCTGATCTTACAAAGAAATAATGTGGCACATACCGGAGGATGTGCAGGTTTAGAGGGGGTGGATGTCGTGCTGTGACACATAATAGTGGGAACGAATGCTACAAGATCTATCTTGTAATTTTTTTAGATAATAATTATATTTCCTATAATGTACATATGCATATTTAAGTATAATAATAAGCCTTCTATCTCATCCTATTATTTTTCTCAAGGGTAACCTATCCTTACTTTACCATCAGAAAATACTATGGGAAAAGCTCAATAGCTCCGCCTCTTTAACTTGGGGCAAAAAGCATTGATTCTTTATTTCTACTATCTCATTATCATCTCACACCCTAGCTAGATCCTATATCTAAGATAAACTCCAATATATATATATATATATATATATATTCTATGTATTTTTTATACTTTTCTTATATTTCTTTTTAAATAGCTACTAGGAGGGAATCAAATCTTAGTGGGACACTAGGTGGCATGTTTTAAAAGATACACTTATTTTAATGCATTATTGCAAGCATGATTACAAAACTTTGTCAAGGAGCAATGTCATGCTTTCATATGGCCTGAGGTGTCCTTTGGAATTAAATGAAAGTCTAAGCTAAGGGGACCACATGAAGACTTTTGCTGCCAGAAATGGACCCTATTTTGATAAATGTTTTACACAAGGTTCCAATCCGAATTGGAAAATGATTTTAAAATATAAATCGTAGCTAATGAGCTGAAGTTTCTGTCCATATTTTTACTTTTTTATTTGGAGCTACGGTTGAAGAGATATGATCAAAATACTGGACCCTAGTCTGCCCACATCATGCAGGGATAGCTCATTTCCAACTTTTCCAATTCCTATTCACACTGGCTTCTCTCTTCGTGTGTAAACCCTTGGGGGTTCCCTTCACCTATAAAAGGGGACCTCTTCTTCATTGAAAAGGAACTCAAGAATCCAAGCCATTGATGAGAGATATTCTTGAGGGAGTGAGTAGTAATGCCTAATTGTACTTAGCCCCATTAACATAAGCCCAAGCCTACACTTTCTCCTAGAGGAAGACTAGCCATTCTTGTACACTATCCTTGGAAGATCAACTCTAATCAAAGAAGGTGTTGTACTTGGCGTATCAATCAACGTTGAATTGTCCCCTCTTCTTCTCTCTCCCATCAATAATGGTGCCGAAGGGTTTCAAGTAAGATGTGTTCTACATTGATGTTTTCTTGATTTCTTGTTGTTTTCATTTTCATCTCTAATCCAACATATATATATGTATCTAATCTCATCTCCTTAACCAAACCTATCTCTCTCATTCTTAGTAATTCATCCTCTCTAGGTTCTCTTTGCTACAGGTACATCTCTCCCCGCAGTATCCTTATTGCCTACGGGCAAGAATAGGGCTTGGGAGGGAAACTTCTCATCTCTTCACTTCTCTCATATCTACATTTCTCACATACTATCCTAGATGAATAAACCACATGATGATCATTTCTATCACTTTCACTCTGTACGATCTATTAGAATTAACGTATGGATTAGCCGTAAAATACACTTTCAACAACGTATAGTGTTTCTCTTTGGCCCTGAAAGGTTCAATGAAATACTTCTATCATCGGATCCCATCGTACTACCTCTCATAGACTATAATTTTTCTTTTGATGTAAGCGTAATTATCTTGCTATGAACCAAGAGGATTTGTACACACAATTAATCCCAATCACTAGACAAAATATATATATTATGGTAAGCACAAAACTACAATTCCAAAGAACAATTCGTAGCCTAGCCTATTTGGTCAGCCAAGATTGAATGCCATTAACTCATCCATTAACTCTTTCATATTACCCATGATACGATATGGCCATAGCCTTGATGTTTTTGTCTTCGTATTGTTTTGACATTCTCTTTTGTGTTCTTTCTTTGTGTGTGTGAGTGCAAGAGAGAAAGAGTGAGTCTTCTTTGATTGCATTTCTTTCCAAACCCTAGTCTTCATGGCATCTATGGTTTAACTCTTTCATATAGTTTTTGTTGAGTTCTCTCACAAACTCTCACAGCCATAAGCCTGGTGCTTTCCTGGCAAGACCGCAAATTTCTCGACAACGCGTAGGATGTCTAGATGAAAAGTTTTGGCCAGATTTGCACTGTGAGCACATGCACAGCTTCACAAGTTCCTTTTAAGATTTATTTTCAATTTTCAAGTCATTTGGATAAGTAAAACTTAGTTTCGCAGCTAATATGGAAAAAACGCTAACTTCGGGCTACTGAGTGCAACAGGATCTATGGCAGCCGCCGCGAAGTCACCGGCAAAGAATAAAAGAATGACCATCAAGGATTACCTGAAAGAAGTGGAACCCTTCGTCATTCCAAAAGGAACACTAAAGCCCACCAGCACATGGATACAAGAAGATCTGTTAGAGTCCAACGACCTAAAGATCTACCAAGGAGTGTTCAAAGACACTGAAGGCAATGTTATTGAGCTACCAATGCTGCCGCGAGAACTCAATGAGTTCATACGAAGCAAGATGGCCGGATACTTCGAGAAGATTGATCTCCACAACTACTTTGAAGCAATACCGGTAGGGGTGGACATCAAGAGAGTCTGGGAGTTTGTGACAAGCATCAAAGAGGATGGAGTGGCCAAAGTAACAGATCTACAAGGCAGGCCAAAAACAGATATAATAGTCACTGAGCAGGTTGTAGCAGATGCACTAGACCTTTCTAACAAGGGGGATAGTGTAACTAAAAGAAGGGATGAGGTCAAGGTGTACAATGAGAAGAAGGGGAATTATACCTTTGAAGATATTGACAACCCAAGAGTGGCAATCATGAGCCAGTTATACAACTAGTACTTCCACATGTGCACGAAGAGGCCACAGAAGTACACAATGCCACCAGGTGCAATTGCCACGACATTCACTTGGGCAATGACGAAAGGCACCCGAAAGATAATCAACTATGCGGCATATATACATGACAACCTAGTAAAGATGGGCAACAAGAAGCCAACCTATATAGTGCCACGAGAAGTAATCACCAAGGTGATTTATGGGGCACTACACGCAAAGGGAAGGTGGCCTGAACCCCCGTCTCAGAAAGACTGGCTAAGGCTAAAAGAAAACAAGGAAGACGAGCCGAAAAGAACACCAAGGGTGGTACCAAGACTGAAAAGACGGCTAGAGCGAGTTCAAGAGAAGCAGCCCGAGCAAAAGAAAGGGAAGAAGGAATTTGCCCAAGTGCCTGCCAAAGAAACAAGGTCACAGAAAGCGGCAAGACTAGAGAGGCTGATGGAGAGCTTCCGAGCAGAGAGATCCCTCAAGGGTGATTTAAGTGAACTCTGGAAGCCTTCTCTAGAGTCTATGTCAGGATCGTCCCGAAGAGTGCAAAGGGACCGATTTGAGGACTATATCAAGAATTTTGAGATTCTTGATGTTGAATCAGAGAATATTCCACATATCCCTTTCACAGAGGAGGAAGTACAACAAATACGGCAGAAACTGCTAGATGAGCAAGAGAGCCAAGAAAGAGAAAGAAAAACTAAAGCAGACAGGGACTTTAAAGGACAAGCCTGCATCTCTACCAGCCAGCCCTAAACCCAGCCCACAGCCCTCACCACCTCCTAGCAGCCCTCCACCAAAAGATAAGGAGGTTGAAGACAAAGCAGAAGAACGGCAAGGAGGAGATCAAGAGCGGAGTCAGGAGCAAAAGCCAAAGGAAGAGGCTAAGTGTCGAGATGAGAACAAAGACTTAGAAGATTCTTATTACGCATTTTTGGACCTACCAGCTGCAGGATACACGAAGGAAGAAGCCGCCACAGTCGCATTCGACTTGGCGAGGGCAGGGCCTAAAGAATAGATGCAAGGCATCAGGCTAGTGGAATTGAAAGAAATTGCCACAGATACAGTGGACCTGCACCCGCCCTCCAACAACTGGGACGTGGTGATGACGAAGCTAACAGGTTTGAGAGCGCAATCCATGGCTTCAGAGAAAGAGATGACAGCTCTCAAGGCCACTGAAGTAAAGATTAAGATGGAAGTAGACGCTCTGCAAGGACAAAGCCAAAGGCAAAAGGAAAGGAAAGCTGAGCTACAGGCCAGCCTAGCAAGGGCACTACAAAGCTTCCAGGCAATGGAGGAAGCAAATCAGGCAGCCGCAAAAAGAATGCAAGCAGTTGAAGAAGAATGTCAGCAGCTCAACAAATCACTGCTAGATGCCGAGAAGGAAAGAGATAACTTGACACTACAGTTGGCAGAAGAATCTAAAGAAGTAGAAGCCATGAGAAACGCCAAGGAAAGAGAAGAGATATATCAAGAATCAAGCCAGGATGAGGTCCTTGAGCTCAAGGACCAACTCAAAGTAAAAGATCAGACCATCCACAGACTGCGAGCATCACCTGCCAGAGTCCGAGCTACTAGCTCGACTCAAATCACGACTGAGAGTCAACTCTATGAAGAACAAATGCAAGAACTTCAGAAAGAGCTGACTCTAGAGAAAAAGCAGAGATTGATGATGGCAGAAGGATCTATTGTCATGCAAACGAGAATGAAAGAAGGCCAAAAAGCCCTGCAAGAAGAAGTAGAAAGCATGAAGAGAAAGCTCAAGGAGGCGGAGAGAATAAACGCCAAACTAAATGACCTCCTCATAAATATGGGCGAAGAAGCGGAAACAGAAAAGCAAAAACTCCTGAGGCAAATTGAGGAGTTAAAAGGACAGCAAGCATGAGAGCCAGAGAGCACAGGGCCAGCAACCAATGAGGGCATTGACTTAGAAAATGTGGCAGATCCGGTGGACACGCCTATGCAAGAGGAAATCCTAGAAGGATCCTCTTAAGAGCCATAGGATCTAACACAGGAAGAGGAAGAAAAATTTTGTAAAGCAATAGAGGTGGAGCTCAGGGAGACAACAAAGGAATCCTTGGAGTGGGAGCAGAGGGTCTTCAAGTCTATGACTATTCAGAAGATCGACGCCAGCAACCTCAGGTGCGAGTGGCTTCAACCCTCTCTCCCATATCCATTGCTGAAATATGAAGCAGCTACCATAAACAAGCGGATTAGAGAAGAGCCAACAATACCATTGTACAATGCAGATACCTCACAACCAGAAGGGGTAAGGCTCATTGTTGATTCTCAGCCAAAGTGGAGGAAGGCCTGGCTTACAAAGTACCCACAATACCTAATCCACTTGGTAGAGGCACTGAAAAATATCAAAGACAACCTCAGCTTTTTTCCTCTACCAAGGATCAGGACGTGGAAAGCGCAGGAAATATTACAAAGGAGCCAACCCACTTGGCTAAACTACCCTAAGCTACCGGGCTTGAAGGCAGGTGAGAGAATAAGTGTCCAATACATGGTGAAAACCCTAACGGGTTCCATCAAGTTTCTCACTGGCTCACCTGACCTTACATGCATTATGATGAGGAAAATCTGCAGAACCCTCTTAGCAGTGTTCGAGACTTTCAAGCCAGGCCAGGTGATCGACAGCATCTTTTTCTTCCAGGATACTTATAGATGCACTTATGATCTGTCTAGTCAGCCTTCCAAGGAGGTGATACATGCGCTGTATCAAAGGATAATGTTTCTACCATCCTATCACCTCCAGGCTTTTGAAGAAGCGTTCTACACAGGCTTCTTCACAATAAACACTGACATTTTTGGCCTGACAAACCTGCATGCAAGATACGAATCTCTACTAAAGATGCGAGAAATGATACGATGAAGAAGTAGATCAGCGGTCATGTCGGCGATGACATGAGCAAGGAGGGGGGGAGTGTTAGAAGCTGGACACACCCCACGGTAACTAACTACTCGGAGGATTATTATTTTTGTAATTATTCATTCATTGAGGAAAACTTGATTTTTCACCTTGTAAATATTGGGACTTACAGAAGTTTCCAGATTGTATCCCAGTTTTGATAGATAGATTGAGTAGATGGTTGATTTTGGAACTTTAGGGTTTGAGAATTGTAAGGTATATATACCACTTTTTGACCTTAATGAAAAACCGTTTTTCATTTTTAAAACAAGTTTTGAAGTCTGTGAGGGAGCGGGAGCGTATTGTGTAAGAGAGAGAGAGAGAGAGAGAGAGAGAGAGAGAGAGAGAGAGTGAGCTTCATCTTGACGCTACGTGCGCTCCGGTGGTCAGAATCGAGTGCGAAGCAGTGCAGCGTGTTTCCCCCGACGAGAGCTACGCGCCGATACCGACATTGTGCGCGTACGGTCCGGTTTTGCGAGCTCCTTCTACAAGCTTCATCTGGTGTTTGGGTGAGCATTCATTTTTTTTCTCCCTCTCATGATTACGTGATCGTCGAGAAGGGGTAACCTTTGCAAGGTGTACAAGGGAACCGGGATGGTGTTTTCTGAAGAAGATCCCCCATTCTCCATTCTTAGATTGTAGCCAATTTAGTGGGCATATTCATTCTCTTTAGAATCCAAGTTTTTTCTTTAAATATTCTCCACATTTCTCTCTTTATTTTTGTGTCAGGTGGAGTATGCTATACACATGTGCTTTCGGCATATATCAGATGTAAGAGTGTATAATGAGGGGGGTTTTGTATGCCAAGATGATATCAATATGTGAGGCAACTTATGCCTTTCGGAGACCTTGCAAGTATTTGATTGACTTTCTATGGTATTTGGTGCTTTGAAGGGTCATAGTCAAGAACCATGATCGTATGCTTGGCAGCCAATTATGTGCAGCTAGGGTTGGTTGGGCACGGGTTTGGGAAATAGTAGTTTGCAAACTGTGTATCGAGGTGTGTGTTTGCTAGGGGATAGGGGTGCTATGAAATCACTGGGCTATAGAGAGGAATTCACTGAGTGTGCTGGTGGTTTTCTCATTTCTCCCCTTTCCAACGTTAATGAAATCCCTCCTCTAGAATCTATAGAGAATCCAAAGTTGAGCCGTACTATAAGGAGACGAAAAAATCAAGAGCTAGCTCAACAATAAAAGGAAGTGGAAGAGAAATCACATTCCACATAACAACAAGATCCCATGGACTTACACCCTACACCTGATCATTTCAAATCCTACACGAGAAGCGCAATGTTGTGTCTAAAAATCCCCATACTACACCTATCAATGGAAGTAATGGAATCTATGATGGTCCAATGATATTTAAGGAAATAAAGTTAGCAAACCCAGATGAGGAGTCCAAACTTGTTTTCATTTCCCAAGATCTGATAGAGACTCAGGAATATGTACTGAAGGAGCTTCTGAAAGGTATTCAAGGATATATTTGCTTGGACATATCATGATATGAAAGGTGTTCTACCTTCCGTGGTGCAACACACACGTACAGTTCCCATGAATAGCATGGCTAAACTAGTACAACAAAAACCCTACCCAATGAATCCTAAGTATGTAAAGATTGTTCAAGAAGAGATTGAAAAGCTTGTTAAATGAAGATTCGTATACCCTATTGAGCACTCAGAATGGGTGTCTCCAATATTTATTGTGTCAAAAAAGAATGGGAAACTCAGAGTGTGCGTGGATCTCAAGAAGGTCAATGCCACCACTAGGCGAGACCAATACCCCTTACCATATTCATAACATGTGCTTGAAAGAGTTGCAGGGGAGGAAACTTATAGATTTTTAGATGGGTACTCTGGCTACAATCAAATCACAATTGCACTAGAGGACCAGGCTAAAACTTTGTTTATAACCCAATTTGGAGTGTTCGCATTTTGTGTTATGGTTTTTGGCTTAACCAATGCCCCTACTACCTTCTAAAGATTAATAAACACTGCTTTTAGGGAGAATTTGAGGGAGTTTTGTGAAGATTTCTTAGATGACCTTTGTGTTTATTCTTCTTGAAAAGAACATCTATCATGTTTACGAAAAGTGTTTGAAAAGTGCAGATTGTATCGCATCTCATTAAACCCTTTCAAATGCCAGTTTTGGGTTAAACATGGAGTCATTTTAGGGCATATAGTGTCCAAAAATGGGATTTCCAAAGATGAGAGAAAAATTTCAGACATTTCCAATTTACCACCACCTACAAACTATAAAGGAGTGCAAAGGTTCATGGGCTATGTTGGTTATTACAGGCGGTTTATTTTAAACTTTGTGGAGCTAGCTCGCCCACCATTGTATAAGCTTCTTATTGAGCCACTGAACCGCGGAGTGTGACCATGCTTATAAGTTATTAAAAAAGCTTTGATAATTTCTCTCATCATCGTACAAGTGCCCAATTGGAATGTAATTTTTCATGTGCATATTGATGCATCAAACTTTGTGATTGGGTGTGTTCTAGCTCAACCATGAGAACATAAATTGGACTACCCCATTAGCTTTGCAAGTCATCAATTAAATGATGCTGAGAGGAGCTACACCACTACAAAGCGGGAAGGTTTAGCTATGATTTTGAAAACCACAGGAAGAATTACACGATGGTTATTAATTCTTCTTGAGTTTGATTTTACCGTTGTGGTGGTGAGACCTGATAAAAGACATGTCATTGCAGATCATTTGTCTTCCATACCCAATGGTGAAGTCCCTACTAGAATTGATGATGAATTGCCCGATACTTCCCTATTCCTAGTCGAGACCATGCTTGAATGGAGTGAGAAGATTGTGAATTGTTTAGTTAATGGTTTTCCACCCAAAGAGCTTCCTAAGGATAAAGCTCAGAAACTATTAAAGGAATGTGAACATTATTCTCTAATTGCAGGAACTCTCTACAAGCTAGGGAAGGATGATATTCTTAGATGTTGTGTTCATGAGGATGAGTATTTATACATACTGCAAGAAGCTATGGAACTCTCTACAAGCTAGGGAAGGATGATATTCTTAGATGTTGTGCTCATGAGGATGAGTATTTATACATACTGCAAGAAGCCCACATGGGTATAGCCGAAGGACTTTTTTCAAGGGGCCTAACTATCATAAAGGTATTGCAATCAGGCTATTGGTGGTTTACATAATTCAATCATGCATCACTTTTTGCAAAAGGGTGTGGTGAACGCCAATGTTATAAGATCACACAACGAAAGGACAAGATGCCCTTACGTCCTATTAAAATGACTCAACCATTTGAAAAATGGAGTTTAGAATTTGTAGGCCCAATTAGTCGGATAGCCACTCAATCTCAATATATTACTATTGACAGTGACTATGTGACAAAGTGGGCGGAAGCCAAGGTGACATGCAAGGCTGATGCAAGATCAACTGCTAAGTTTCTCTTTGAGAACATTATTACACAATTTGGTTGTCCCCTTGAGATGTGAGTGACAATGGTACTCATTTTATAAATGGCGTGATAAAGGAACTCACGACAGTCTTCATGATAGCCCATCATAATTCTACACCTTATTGTCCACAAGAAAATGGCCAAGATGAGATCACTAACAAGACTTTAATTTTGTATCTTGACCAAAACAGTGGAAGCTCATCACATAAATTGGAATTTTAAGTTGACGTTAGCTCTATGGGATTATTGTACTGCTTACAAAGTGGCTATTGATTCTATACCATTCAAAATGGTATATTGCCAAGAAGCAATTATGCCATGGGAGTTTGTAATTCCTAGTCTGACGTGGGTAGCTTCACAAGAAGTTTGGGATGGTAACCCTTTAGTTGAGCGTTTATATGTCCTTGAGAGGTTAGATGAAGAAAGACGTTTGGCTATGAAAAATGCATTTGTGGAGAAAGATAAGAGAAATAAATGGTTTGACCGTCATTTAAAGAACAAGGATATCAAGGTTGGGGATAGAGTCCTTATGTATGGAGTGTGTAACAAGAAGAAAAAGTTAAAATATGCAAAAAAAAAGACCATATAGAGTAAGAGGTCAGATACCATGTCATACGAGATGCATTGGTTGGCAAGCACATCAAGCTTGTCAAGCTTCACACTGACAACAACCCCGTACGTAGATTCTCTCACGAAGAGGCTAGCCTCGGAGTGATTTAAACATTGTATAGAACTTATGGGTGTAGGATGAAGCCTCGGTGATGCTTCATCAACTTTATATAGACTAACTATACTAATGCCACTATTGGCCACCGTGACCTTCAAGTGGGAGGTTGTTGGGGTGTAGGCTAGGTGGTCGTGGGAACTGCCCATCTTCACTTTCTTTTACCTAATGAATATAGGAAGAGAAAGTGCGAGAGTTGACTACTCTTTCACTTTCCTCTCCACTAACCCAACTCCCTGCTGTGTATCTTCTGGTTCATCCCCTTCTCCTTCCCTCTCTTGCACTCACCGCATTGGAACTCTGATCCCCACACGTGGTTCGTGCTATGTCTGCAATAAGATAAGAGTGAGGTTAGGAAACCCACCCACATTTTTCTTCTCCAAGAAGTCAACAATGTATTGACTCCATTCTGGTGTAATTGTTAAAGTGTTTCATGTTCTACTCGTGGGCTTGATCTTAATTTGGCACAACTAGCTACATAATCATGAACATCAACACGCATAGTTGGCCCCAATATACTCCCAATTGTCTCAAGTGTTGGAAGGTTTTTGTAGATGGACAATGAAATGTCAAATCTTGATTATGTACTTCTAGCAAATAGGCTTCATATTCCTTTCAATTTATGCAAACTCTTAGGATACCATTGGAGCCTAGATTATATAAACGGCCGTCAATCAAAAAAAAGTTCTTAGCTTGTTGAATCGTTCTTTGTTTACGGTCTTGGTCAATTTTGGAGAATTCTCGTCCGTGTGATAGTAGGCTTACGATCTCTTGGGACTACTTAGATACCATTTCTATATTTAAGAGATATGCATCTGGGAGATCATCATCCACTCCCCCTAGAGCTTCTCCATTTGGCAATCAAGAAAGGTGATCTGCTCTGAGATGTGTCTTCTCCTTTTTAACCACTACCGTAAAGTCAAACTCAAGAAATATGATGAACCATCTAACGATTCGACCTGTATTGCGCATGGTTTGTTGACAAGGTATAAGAGGGCTTGATGGTCCATGAAAAACACTGTTGCAGAGGATGCTCCTCCTCCAATGATGAACATTATGCCAACAAAGATTCATGCAGAGGTGGCAGCAAATCCATCAGATGTTTTGATTTTTACTTCAGATTTCACTCCAGATGCTTTGGTTGCACATGATGAGGGTTATGCATAGACTTGGATTCTTGATTCTGGTGCAAGTTTTCATGTCAAACCGCAAAAAGAGTGGTTTTCCTCTTATGCATCCATGCATGGCATAGTCAAACTTGGTGATTCCTATGAACTTGACATTACTGGCATTGATGATGTGAAACTTCAAATGCATAATGGCACTACTTTTTTGTTGCAAGATGTTAGACATGTTGTCATAATAACTAATATCTAATTCTCCTAAATGATTTTCTCATGTTAAACTAATCATTCAGTATGGGAAAGTACAAGGGGAGAAAAGCTAGAATATTTATTAGGCTGGCAGACAGGTCACAGTAGGGATCCAAAGGAGAGAAAATAGGGATCCAAAGGGGGGAGCATCTGCAAAATACCAATGTGCATTAATGGCCTTCAAAGACCCCAAGGTTCATCCCATTAAGACTTCCGAAATGCTAAGGTTCCAAAATTCAAATGTAATGTCAATGGCCAAAGTGTGGGGGAATCATGATGGTCATGGGGAAGACTAAAAAGTCTTCCCACATCCCTATCTAGGGGGGGGAAATCAATATTAGTAGGGGATGAGAGAGAAAAAAAAAAAAAAAAAAACACACACACACACACACACTCCCAAGCTCCCTTTACACAAAGGGCATAGAGGACACATGTCAAGTTCCTAAACCAGTTGCCCCAAGGTGCATTCAAATCCTATTGGATGGCCATAGAGGTGGACCAATGAGAATTAGGCTAGAGTAAATTTAGCTTACTTCATTTAAAGATACTTGATAAAATAACCAATAAAAATTAAGCTCTCTAGAAGACTATTGGACAGTCTCCCAAGGGGTCCAATGAGCATTCAGCAGCCCAATGGCTTGCTTGTTTTCTATTGGCCTGAAGACTAAAAGGTCCAATGAGAGTTTAAGTGCATTACTTAAATACCTAAAGCTCTCACAAAAGGGGAAATGGGTACACATGTCACAAGGCTATCACTTATGCTTCTTAAATGTCATTGGCTAAGCTTTGTAGGGGCCAATAGGATGCTAGCATGAGCAAATAGCAAGAGGGGTCGACCAAGAGAGAGAGGCGGCTGATTTTTGCAAGGCATCATCACACACACACACACACACACACACACACACACAATCTCATGTGTGAAGTAAAGAAGACTATCTCCTTCTTAAGCTTTAATGGGAAGCTTATCATCTACTCCAAGCTTATGAAAAGGGAGGCCTACATCAACAACTCTTGGCTTTGTGATGCAAATCCATCCAAGAGCCAAGCTCCAATGCATGCTCATCTCCTCTATCATGCTAATTACTAAGCTATGCTAAGCTATTAAGAGTGATTATGTGACAAGACATACTTATTTCTCGTAAGAATACTCCTTGTTACCATATACATGTGGTAGTGATGTGTGTGAATACACTACGACCGCCGGGGCATTTTTTCCCTCTCTAGGTGGTTTTTCCCCCTGAGCATTGTATATACACCCATCACTCTAGGGCTATCCATCTTTCCATTGCACACTAAGTAACACACTCTCCATTGTGTGCCTTGCGCTTCCTTCATCTTCTTCAACCTGTGTGCATTTCTTTGCAACCCTAATTCCAACAATTGGTATCAGAGCAAGTTACGTCCCCCGGGGCTTAGTCGCAAGCTGCTCCAGCACACGCCTGCTCACTTTCTCCGACTACAGTGAGGTCTGGCGAGCTCTCAGATTTCTGATTCAGGCTAATTTCAGCGTCCGTTTCCACTACAGATAGGTCTGCACAGGCAATTTTATCATTTTGTGCATAATTTCTGTCAATGCCGATTTTTGCATAACAGGTTCCTTACAGTCTTCTACGGTTTGTGTTATGTAACACGTGTTGTTCCCGCTCCGTTTCCTCCTATTTTTTGGGTAGTTTTCACATCAGGTGCAGCATTTACCATGGCTGACAACAACACAGATGTCTTCAAGATGTTTGCTGCTGAGGATAGGTTGGATGGGGACAATTATCCTATGTGGGCTTATATGATGCAACACGTTCTTGTGTCAAAGGGCGTCTGGAATATTGTGCAGGGCATTGATGTACATCTTGGTTCTGAGGATGTAGGCGATGTTGAGGATGTTGCAGGTCTTGCTGCAAGGATTGGTGCTATTAGAGTTGTTTTGCCTATGGCACAACAAGCTCGTTGGGATGTAAAGGATGCGCAAGCTCATGCATTGATTGCGTTGTCTGTGAATCGCACCACTGTTCCTCATATCCGTTCAGAAAAATCTACAAAACATGCTTGGGATATTTTGGCTGGTCTTTATGCAAGTCGCAATGAGACTAAAATTGCTTTGCTTCATAAAGAGCTGGAGTCGACGATTATGCATGAGAAAGATGATATGGACACTTTCCTTGCTAGTGTCAAGGATATCAATGAGCAACTTATTTCTGCAAGTGAAGTCATTTCAGACAGTTCCCTTGTGCAGACTGTTCTTGATGCCTTACGAGATTCTTACCAGACTTTTGCTAGTACTTGGAGACTTATGACCCAAGGAAATCCTGAAGTTGTCAAGTTTGATGCATTATGCACATTTGCAAGAGTCACTTTCTAGAGAAAACAGGACTAGGCAGCATGCAGTTGAACAGGCTTTTATTGCTTCTTAGAGAAAGGGTGGTAACAACAATACAGGCACTTCTTATGGTTCTACTACGAGTGGAAAAAATTATGTTCCTAATGCTTCTGCGGGCAGCAATTCGTCTGGAAATTCTGGTGATAAGGACAAAAATAAAATGGGTTGCCATTATTGTAAAGCTAATGATCACTTGATCAAGTGGCGTCCTAAGTTGAAGGCCAAAGAGGCTAAGAAGAAAGAGGGTGGTTCCACTGCAAATGATGGTTCCACTACAAATGCAGCCATTGTTGAGACTTCTGAGAAAGGAAACTGTGTTGCTGATGTTGATGTAGAATGGGCTTTTAGCACAGAGTGCACTTACAATCCTGTTGTCCATGATGCATGCTTGTCATTTGTTGCAGATTCACATGTGTGGTATTTCGATAGTGGTGCTACAAAGCACACTACCTCACATTGTGAATTGTTCACCTCTCTCGAGTCTGTGCCTCATGGGAATTCAGTCACTTGTGACAACAATGCCTCTTATCCGGTTCAGGGATTTGAAAAGGTTGTGCTTACTGCTGCAAATGGCAGTTCCTTTACACTTGTTGATGCACTTTATGTACCTGGGATCAAGAAGAATCTCTTGTTTGGATCCGCACTTGCTAGACTTGGACTTGTAGTCAAATTTGTGGATGACAGATTTACAATTCATGATCTAAGTTTTGGTGATGAAATTGTTGCATCTGGCCTTTTGTGTCGTGGGCTGTATAAGCTCACTTTGTATGACAAGTGTGGACAAAATTTTGGAAATGATGTTGCAGATTCAAGGGCTATTTCAGATGCAAAACTTTGGCATGCATGTTTTGGTAATCTGAATTTTTCCATTTTGTTGCGTTTGCAGAAATCTAATATGGTTGCTTCTTTGCCGCCTCATGAAGCACCTGTCAAACATGTTTGTGAAGGCTGTATTTTGGGTAAGATGCAGCATTCTAAGTTTCCAAAGGATGGTTCAGTTCGGGCACATGCAGGTTGCAGCTTGTGCATAGTGATGTTTGTGGGCCCGTGCAAACTCCGTCCTTGGGAAATTACCTTTACTTCGTGACTTTCATTGATGATTACTCCAAAAATGCATGGGTATTTCCGCTTAAAGCGAAGTCCAAAGTTTTTATGTGCTTCAAAAAATTTCTAGCTATGGCTGAAAATGTCTCGAAATGTACTATGGGCACCCTCCGTTCAGATCGAGGGGGGGAGTATATGTCTCATGAATTTAATGCATTTCTGGCTAGTTGTGGGATAAAACACCAATGTACAGTGCCTTATACACCTCAGCAAAATGGTGTCGCTGAGAGGAAAAACAGGTCACTTATGGAAATGGCACGATGTATGGTCAAAAGTCAAGCTTTGCCGCATTCTTTTTTGCTTGAGGCCATCATGTGTGCCACTTATGTACTAAACAGGTGTCCTATGAAAGATTTGCAGTCTATTACTCCATATGAAGCATTCTTTTTGGCTTGAGGCCATCATGTGTGCCACTTATGTACTAAACAGGTGTCCTATGAAATCTTTGCAGTCTATTACTCCATATGAAGCATGGCATGATAGAAAGCCTTCTATTGAGCACATGCGTGTTTCTGGCTGTTTGGCATATGCGTTGGTGCCACAAACACAGTGCAAAAAATTGGATGATAAGGCTATCAAAAGTTATTTTGTTGGTTATAGTGCTAAAAGCAAAAGTAATAGGTTGTATCACCTGCAAAAAAAACTTATTCTGGTTTCACGCGATGTAGTTTTTGTGGAAGATTCTGTTCAGCCCTTGCTCTCATGTACTAGAGACAATAATGTAAGCTCACATGACATTTATGACACTTTGTTTCCCCTTTTCAGTGGTGGAAATACGAATGTAAGTTCCAATGAGGCAAATGTATAGCCTATGGGGGTTTCTAAAAATGTTACAGATCAGCCTATTACTGATACAGATGTACATGATGTACTTGATGAGGAAAGGGCTGAAAATGAGCAGGCTAGAGGTATGCCAAAATGGCTGGTGCACACTTTGTGTGACAGTAAATTGGATGCACCTTTTTCTAGTCGTACTCGTTCAGGCTCTCGCCATGCATCGTATGCATCAAATTGTTATGCTTTGGCTGTGTCTAGCTTACTTGATGTTGAGGAGCCTCTGTCTTTTGATGAAGCACAGAATTTAAAAAATTGGATGCCTGCCATGCAATAAAAATATGATGCACTTATAGAAAATGACACATGGAATTTATGTGATTTGCCTCCTGGCAAAAAGGCCATTGGTACAAAGTGGGTTTACAATTTGAAACGCAAGCCGGATGGTGAGATCGATCGCCATAGGGATCGACTTGTTGCAAAGGGTTATGCACAACAAAAAGGCATAGATTATGAAGAGACTTTTGCTCCCACTTGTCGTATGAAAATTGTGTGTTTTCTATGTGCATTGGCAGCTCATTTTGGTTGGGATGTACATCAATCAGACATTGTTACTGCTTTATTGAATGGTGACATATTTTAGGAAGTTTATGTAACGCAGCCTCGCGATTTTGTCATAAAAGGACAAGAGGACAAAGTGTGCACATGTAAGAAGGCTTTGTATGGGTTGAAGCAATCTCCTCGTGCTTGGTATGAGAAAGCTGGCACTCATTTGGTCAAACGAGGCTTTAGTAATAGTCCAATAGAAAGCACATTGTATGTAAAGCGTGAGAGTGATGTACTTCTCATTGTGGTTCTTTATGTCGATGATTTGCTGATCACTGAACCAAATGAGAGACATATTGCTGAATTTAAGGCTGATTTGAATGCTACTTTCAAGATGAAAGATTTGGGGCTGTTGCATCATTACTTGGGTATACAGTTTAAGCAGTGTGATGGTGGTATTGCTTTGTGTCAGAAAAGTTACATAGAGACATTGCTATGTAAGTTTGGACTTGAGGATTGCAAACCTATTGCCACTCCCACGAAAACGGGTTTGAAGTTGAGTCTACATGATGTTGGCGATCCTGCTCATGTCACTCTTTACCAAACTACTGTTGGCTGGCTCATTTATATATGCAACACGAGGCCGGATATTCAGTTTGCAGTCTCACAGGTCAGCAGATTTATGCATAGCCCAAGGTCTAAGCATTGGTAGGTTGTCAAGAAGATTTTCCGCTACCTTAGTGGCACTTTACATCTTGGCTTGTTTTATCCCAAGGGGGATCATTGCCGCTAGACTTACGTGCTTTTTTGGACTCAGATTGGACTGGTTGTTTTGACACGCGAGTGTCCACAAGTGGTTTTTGTTTCATGCTTGGCAGTTCATGTATATCATGGTTAAGCAAGAATCAACCTACTGTGGCCACTTCAGGTTGTGAGGCTGAGTACATGGCAGTCTTCACAGCTACGGTTGAGTGTGTATGGCTCAGACGCCTTATGGTTGATTTGGGTGTTAAACAGGACACTACCAACACTATCTACACTGACAGTCAGAGCGCATTGGTAGTTGTGAGGAACCTAGTTTTTCATGCTCGCACAAAGCACATTGAGGTGCATTACCACTATGTCAGGGAGAGGCTCTCAGCAGGAGATATCATCTTGGCTTATGTGCCAACACAGGACAAACTTGCAGATCTTTTCACAAAGTCATTGTCTCATGAGAAGCTTGAAGATTTCCGCAAAGCTTTGGGCTTACTCCCCTTTGTGGACTGATCATTCCCTCAGGGCATGGCACTTCCCTTTACTCATGTGCTAGCTCTCGTTCACCACATCACTCCACGGGGGATCTGTTACCATATACATGTGGTAGTGATGAACACACTAGAACCGTCGGGGCATTTTTTCCCTCTCTAGGAGGTTTTTTTCCCTAAGCATTGTATATACGCCCATCTCTCTAGCGCTATCCATCTTTCCATTGCACACTGAGTAACACACTCTGTATTGTGTGCCTTGATCTTCCTTCATCTTCTCCAAGCTATGTGCGTTTAAATGAAACCCTAATTCCAACACTTCTTCCTCTCGATCTACTCTCATACCTTGCTAGCTCTCACCATTTTCGAAGGTGTGTGAGGTCTTGGGTCTGAGACCGTGAGGGAATTGATGTTGTGTTTTCAATTTTAAGATTGGTGCTTGAAGCTTCCATCTTCATTGCACCAACAAGTTATTGAAGGAACACAAAGTATTGTATTGTAAAATTTCTCCCTTGGTGGGGAAAACTATAATACAAAGCCTTTTGGAGGGGGGACCGGCTCCATGTAGATTTGGTCCTCAACTGTTGTCAATAGATTAATTTCTCTTTCTTTTTGAAGTATTATTCATGCCTATCTAACTAGGTGTTATGATTTTGTTGCTCTCTCCATCCAAGCACTCTTGCTATGCTCATTAGGAATCTATTCTAATGAAATGCTCACTATGTCTATGTTATTTTCCACTACACACAAGTTACTAGACCATTAAATGTTACATTGGTATCAAAGCACAAGGTTTCTCTTTTCTTGCTCAAGAAGAGAGGTCCTCAAGCTAGCTATAAATGATTGGTATTATTAATTGCAATTGAATAAGTAGAATAGGGATTTTGCAGTCTTGCAGTGCACCTGCTTCGTTGCAGATAACGGGGCATCACTTTCGAGAGCTATGGTCTGAATAATGAAGTCCTACAGGGCTTGCATACGGCTTAACCACTACTGAGCTATTAGAAGCTTGACAAGAGTCGGTACTATTTTGGTGGTGAAAGACCCTCTCTTCTATTCCTTGCAATTAATGATATTCGAGCCACGGCTATAGGAGCTTGAGTGCTTTTCTAAAGGGGTTAAGAGGAGTAGCAACGAGGGCTTGAAGTGCCAAAGTACGCTTAAAAATTTTACACCTAAAAGTTGTTAGAATGATTGACAATAGTAAAGAGAGTAAAATTAATGTTGATAACTTTGATTTTGCTAATGAACTGACTACTAATGATGCCCCTATGCTTGTTAATTACCTTGTTATTAGGCTTTAACAAGCCATGGGCAATCCATCCCTCCAGAGTGAATTGCAACGGTAGCTACGTGGTCATGGGATTCTCCAAACTCCCCACCAACAAGAGAGAGTACCTAGAAATCCTTCTTGTGAGACTTCCAAAAGAGGCCTCGCTCTGATAAGGGAAGAGAAGAGGATCCGATGAAGGGCTCAAAAAATCTACTACTTGATGACGCATCTCCTTCCCAAAGGAGAACTCAAGTTTCAATGGTAGAGCCTCCACAAAAAGAATGAGAAATAAGTGAGTCTCCTGCCACCTCGACGCAAATGGCTCCACGAAGACGTTGGGAAAACTGCACTCCAACACCCCCTAAACAGAGAATACCATCACACACTTATCCACACCATAATTCAAAGAGGCACAGTAGAAAACAAGAGAAGAAAAAGGCAAGAAAGAGGTCACCCTCTTCTCCATCTTCTTAATCCTCTTCCTCTTATGAAGAAAGTGATGGTGCATACAAGGAGGAACAAGGGAAGAAAAAGGCGAGAAAGAGGTCACCCTCTTCTCCATCCTCCTCAAATTTTTCCTCTTCTGAAGAAAGTGATGGTCCAGGTTTTAAACTGGCAAAAAGAAGAGGCCATAGGAAATCCTATGCCGCATGGAAGAGGTCGTTCAAGATCAAAAAGTTCAAAGAGGGAGGAAAGAACATTTGTTTCCTTACCTACGATGGCACCTTTTGTGCTATAGACAAAGTCTTGGCCTTCATTCAACAATTTGATGTGGCATTTGGAGATGAGGGCTTCACTAAGGCCTCTAAGCTATGCCATGTAGCTATGCATTTTCAAAAGTTCACCATACAATGGTGGTCTAACCTACGGGCAAACGGTAAAGCTCCGCGAACATGGAAAGCTTTAAGAGCGTCCATCATGAAGCACTTTTTTGCTACCGATGTCAAAGACAAAGTACTCACCGAATGGCGAAGCTTGAAGCTTTCTCCCTACAAATCTATTTGCAAGTATGAAGACAAATTTTGGGACTTACATCTCAAAGCCATTTTCTTCAAAAAGAAGGATTTTTTGCGGGTCTAACTGAAGATAAGGCAGAGTATGTCAACTCCCAAAGGCCACGCACCATATCTGCGGTCATACACCATACCATAGTGGCTTCACAAATCAATTTCCAACAAGGGGCTAAGAGAAATCTTAAGCACACGGAGAACAAGGGCTGTAATAATGAGCCTAAGGGGAAGGACAATGTCCAAAAGGCTCATAAAGGCAACGTCAACAACAACAAAGCTAAGGAGAAGGGAGTTTATAAAGGCAAAAATAAACTCTCTCCTCAAGAGCTAGAGCACTATTGTAAAGATAACCGTTGTTTCAAGTGCGGGGAGCAAGGGCATGCTTATTGTGCTTGTCCCCACAAGAATACACAAAATGAGCCTCCTAGAGCTACCTTGGTCAAAATCCAAGAAGAGGATGCTCACCACAAAGGATCTCCTCTATGCCATGCTTGGGGAAAGGTAAGAGAACATGATGCTGTTATTCTCTTTGACCCTGGTTCTACTCACATTTTCATATCCACAGAGTTGGCCACCAAGCTAGGCATCCAAGCCTATGAGATGGGAGATGTCCTACCCGCCGATGGTGCTTTCAAGGGGCAAGAAGCCTCAGTCACTCCCTTAAATGCGAAATTGAGGCTCCATGTCCAAAGCTATGTGGACAAGGAGGAATTATTCATCTCTGCTCTCAAGCAAGAAGATGTAATACTAGGGGCACCATGGTTTGATCGCATGGCTGCCAATGTTAAATTCCCTGAAAGGAAAATCTACATTAGGTTCAAGGAAAAACATATATACATAGATGCTAAGGAGTTGGGTAAAACCATACCCATTGTACGTATGCAAGCTTTCAATAAGTCAATAAAGAGCTCTATTTTTGTGTCCATGATTTTTGTTAAAGATTCTCAAAATGAACCTAATGCTTTAGCAAAAAAAAATATAAACAATCACGACAAGGAATTAGAGTTATCCAAGTTTCTCAAGGGATTTCAAGATGTTTTTATTGACGACATCCCTTGTGAACTACGTCCTAAACAAGGCAATGATGACCATGCACTTGAACTTCTTCCAGGAAGTTCACCGCCTAATAAACCTCCTTATAGAGTTTCTCAAGATCAACAAGAGGAGATTATGTGGCAAGTGCATGAGTTAGTTGAGAAGGGCATGGTTAGGCCTATCTCATCTCCATTTTTTTCACCCGTGTTATTAGTGCAAAATAAAGACCACACATACCGTATATGTGTCGACTATAGAGCACTAAATAGGATCTTTATCAAGAATACGTTTCCCGTTCCACAGCTAGAAGACCTATTTGATAAGCTACAAGGGTCGACCTACTTCCGTAGGATTGACCTAAAAGTGGCTACCATCAAATAAGGATAGTTGATCAAGACATTGTAAAGACCGTGTGTCGCACTACATTTTTTCTTTATGAATACATTGTCATGCCTTTTGGCTTGACCATTGCACCAGCCACATTTAACCACTTAATGGAGAAGCTATTCAGGCCTCACTGAACCTTTAATGGAGTGTTCTTTGATGATATAATCATCTACTCTAATTCACTAGATGAACACAAGCAACATCTCCAGGTAATATTTCAAGGTTTACGAGAGAATAAACTTTATATTAATCGAAAGAAAAGTGAGTTTTTCTTACAAGAGATTCAGTATTTAGGTCACATTATCTCTCAAGATGGCATCCAAATGGATTCATCAAAGCTAGAGGTAATAAAAGGATGGCCTAATCCAAGGAATCTACATGAACTAAGAAGCTTTATAGGTATGTGTGTATACTATAGATGCTTCATAAGAAAGTTCTCACAGATCACAGGACCATTACATGACCTAACAAAGAAAAAAATTAGGTATACATGGTTTGCCAAGGAGAACAATGCTTTCAAAAGGCTTAAAGAAAATCTTATCTCTCAACCTGTGCTTACACTACCAAATCCCTCAAAGCCATTTGAGGTCCAATGTGATGCTTGTGGTGATTTCCTTGGAGCTGTTTTGCTCCAAGAAGGGCATGCCTTAGCCTATGAAAGTCAAAAGCTCGACCCTGTTGAGCCAGCTCTATGCATATATGAAAAGGAACTCCTCGCAGTTCTACATGCCTTAGACTCGTGGAAGCACTATTTATTAGGGACTCCTTTTATTCTGCGGACGGATCACCAAAGCCTTAAGTACTTCGTGACGTAGACCAAGCTCTTCAACAAACAAATGAGGTGGGTAAATTTCCTTTCCCTGGCAAGCATAATCAAGTATCCTATGCACTCTCAAGATGGAAGAGCGTGAATGTGGTTTCCATAGCCACTCAAAATTATCTTTCTTCTATGATAGATGAGTACGCTATTGATCCCAATTTTAGAGATGTGATTTTAGTCCTTGCACTAGGGAAGAAAGAGGAACCATTTACCTTACAAGATGGTTATCTTCTCTATGGAAATAAACTATGTGTTACTACCTCACTATGTGAGAAAGTAATGTATGAATCTCATGCTCCTCCTTATGCGGGGCATAGAGGGATTTAGTCTACCCTAAAAGGGGTAGAAAACATATTTCTATTGGCCTGCCATGAAAGAAAACATACAAGAGTATGTTTCTAAATGTGTGGTATTCCAAAAGACGAAGTTTGATAGAGGGAAGCAACCTGGATTGCTTCAACCTTTGCCAATCCCTAATTCACCATGGGAGAGCATATTTATGGATTTTATCTTTGGATTACCTAAGTCTATCCATGGGAATACGGAAATATGGACGATAGTAGACAAGTTCAACAAACAAGCTCATTTTATACCTATCAAAAAGACTATTAAAGCCCATCAAATGGCAACCCTCTTCAAATCACAAATCTTCAAGTACCATCGCTTGCCGATTTCCATAGTGTCGGATAGAGATCCTAGAATGACGAGTAATTTTTGGAAGGGTCTCTTTGAGAATTTAGGGATAAGGCTACACTTCTCTTCAACCTATCACCCTCAAATGGAAGGCCGAAGTTAAATAGCTAACCTAACAATTCGTGATCTACTAAAAGCCTATGTAGCCAAAGTAGATCAAAGATCCCAATGGGAGAAGTACTTACCATTATTGGAGTATGCTTACAATAATAATGTACATACCTCCACGACAAAAGCACCTTTTGAGGTAATTGACGAAATATCCAAAAATCCCCTGCTACTTAAGGTACATGGGAAGATCTTCGCTGCAGAGGAGTATAGCCGTGACCTACAAAAATCTCTCCAAAACATTAAGGATGCTATCTCTATCTCACAGCAAAGGAAAAAAGGTTGTTTTTTATATGAACAGAAGAGCCCAAGCATTTAAAGAAAATGATTGGGTCTTGCTTAAGTTTCACAAGGCTTGATTAAGGCACACAACGGGCAAGAATCCTACGGGACACCAAAAGTACTATGCTAAATTAGCACAAAGGTACTATGGTCCCTTCCAGATTCTTAGACCAATCAATGAGATGGACTATAAAGTTAAGTTGCCCAGTCATTGGCTCATACACAATGCTTTTTATGTGAGCCTACTAAAGCCTTACAAAGGAGAGCCAACTCAAGAACCAACTATTGAAGACCCACCGGAGATCGAAGACCAAGAAGAGGTGTTGCAATCCGAGTCCATTCTCCCATGAAGACAAGGTATTGAGAGGCGGTAAGATTATCCGACGGTATCTTATTAAGTTTAAGAACTATCGTTTTGAAGATGCTAGATGGATGCAAGGCATTCAATTAAAGGGTAACCTAAACCTTGTCAATGCTTACAATGCTTCCCTAGAGTAAGAAAATGTAAAAATGTTTAAAATGAACAAAATTTTGTCTTATAAGACTCTCTTTTTCTTTATTGTGCACAAATGTTAATAAGTATGCATGCTTAGGATCAAGTTTGACGTCTTCCAAACACCGAGTAGAGCTTGTCACTCTACTATGGAAGATTGATGGGACTAATGTGCAAAAATGCTTGCACCAAATGGATTAGTCATCCATTCTAGAATGATGTCATAGGGTAATATAGGGATCCTCTACCCGCTAGAAAAAAGGACTAATGACTAGGCTTTATCTTCTCTACCTCATAGTCGAGGACCACTATGATTTCAAGAGAGAGGTAATGTCATAATAACTAATATCTAATTCTCCTAAATGATTTTCTCATGTTAAATTGATCATTTAATATGGATAAGTATCAGGGGAAAAAGAGCTAGAATATTGGTTAGGTTGGCAGACCGATCACAGTAGGGATCCAAAGGAGAGAAATAGGAATCCAAAGAGGGGGGCCATCTACAAAAGAGCAATGTGCATCAATGGGATTCAAAGACCCTAAGGTTCATCCCATTAAGACTTCCAAAATGCTAAGGTTCCAAAATTCAAAGGTAATGTCCAATGGCCAAAGTGTGGGAGAATTGTATGGTCATGGGGAAGACTAAAAAGTCTTGCCACATCCCTATCTAGGAGGGGTCAAGCCATATTCGTAGGGTATGAGAGAGAAACACACACACACGCTCTCCCAAGCTCCCTTTACACAAATGGCATAGAGGACACATGTCACGTTCCTAACCCATTTGCCCCAAGGTGCATTCAAATCCTATTGGATGGCCATAGAGGTGGACCAAACAGAACTAGGCTAGAGTAAATTTATTTTAATTCATTTAAAAACACTTGATAAAAGAACCAATAAAAATTAATCTCTCTACAAGACTATTGGACAGTCTCCCAAGGGGTCCAATGAGCATTCAGTAGCCCAATGGCTTGCCTGGTTCCTATTGGCCACGAGAAGACTAAGAGGTCCAATGAGATTTTCATTGCATTATTTAAATACCTAAATCTCTCACAAAAGGGAAAAGGGGGACACATGTCACAAGGCTATCACTTTGCTTCTTAAATGTCATTGGCTAAGCTTTGCAGGGGCCAATAGGATGCCAGCATGAGCAAATAGCAAGAGAGGTTGACCAAGAGAGAGAGGGGGCTGATTTTTGCAAGGCATTATCACACACACACACTCACACAATCTCATGTGTGAAGTAAAGAAGAATGTCTCCTTCTCAAGATTTAATGGAAAGCTCATCATCTACTCCAAGCTTGTGAGAAGGGAGGCCTACACCAACAACTCTTGGCTTTGTGATGCAAATCCAACCAAGAGCCAAGCTCCAATGCATTTTCATCTCCTCTACCATGCTAATTACTAAGATATGCTAAGGTATTAAGAGTGATTATGTGAGGAGACATACTTCTTTCTCCTAACATACTCCTTCTTCCTCTCGATCTACTCTCATACCCCGCTAGCTCTCACCATCTTGAAAGGTGTGTGAGGTCTTGGGTTTGAGACTGTGAGAGAATTGATGTTGTGTTTTCAAGTGTAAGCTTGGTTGTTGAAGCTTCCATCTTCATTGCACCAGCATGTTAATGAAGGAACACAAAGTATTGTATTGTAAAATGTCTCTCTTGATGGGGAAAACCTATAATGCAAAGCCTTTTGGAGGGGGCATCGGCTCCATGTAAATCCGGTCCTCAACTATTATCAATAGCTTAATTTCTCTCTCTTTTTGAAGTATTGTTCATGCCTATCTAACTAGGTGTTATGCTTTTGTTGCTCTCTCCATCCAAGCATTCTTGCTATGCTCATTAGGAATCTATTCTAATGAAATGCTCACTATGTCTAGGTTACTTTCCGCTACACACAAGCTACTAGACCATTAAATGTTACACATGTGCCCAAGCTTAAAAGATATTGCTTTCTATAGGGCAATTGGATGATCTTGGCTACACTACAATTTTTGGTAATTTTTCTTGGCTGATCCTCAAGAACAACCTTGTCGTGATGAAAGCTCGTAAAAATGACCCTGTAATCTATGTTTGTTTTGAGTGTTGACAAACACTCTATCTATGTTGCCAAGTTGTTGTTTGACATAGTCGGCTAGGGCATATTAGCCAAAAGGGAATGAAAACACTTCAGCATTTTGGCTACTTACCTCTGTTAGATTACACGAACTTCCCATTGTGTGAGCATTGTCTATATGGAAAACATACTAGGGTGATATCTTTTCCATTGAACAAGAAACTAGGCAAACCCCTAGACTTAGTGCATAGTGATTTGTGTGGTGCAATGCCACATAAAACTCTAGGGGGGGGCAAACTGCTTTCTCATGTTCATAGGTGATACTACCAGAATGGTGTGGGTGTATCTCCTTAAGTGTAAGGAAGAGGTCTTTTCTACGTTCCAGAAATTCCTCGCCATGGTTGAGAACCAATCAAGAAAAAAGATGAAAGATGTTTGAATGGAAAATGGTGGAGAATACGTCTCCATGAAGTTCAATGATTTTTGCAATCAAAGAGGCATTTGTCGGAAATTTCCTGCTCCATACACACTTTCACAAAATGGGATAGCTGAAAGAATGAATCACACGATTCAATAGCGAGTTATCTCTATGATTTTTATGGTGAAGCTTACTCTAGAGCTTTGGGGGGAAGTTGTTCTAACGGTAGTGCACATCATCAACAGGTCACCTAGTTCTCTCCTTTGAATTTCAAAATTCAAATCAAAGGAATTATGGATTGGGAAAATGCCAAGCTATGAGCATTTACATATATTTGGATGTAAGGCATATGAACATGTGCCCAAATACTTTGCTGCAAGTTCGATCCCAGGTCACACAAATTCATTTTTATCGGCTATGGTACAAATGGAGAGATGTGGGCTATCGTCTCTGGAACCTAGAATCTTGCAAATTCATTCATAGCTCACACGTGATTTTCAATGAATAAAAAATGCATAAGAAGCCCATTAAAGAGATTCAGTACATACGCATTCGTTTTGAGGATGTAGCCTCTGAACCAACTCAATTCAGTAGTGTTGCACCTAATCCTCACGTGCAAGATACCACTATTGCTTCAAAGAGAGCAGAGTCCAGCAATCAGGCACTAAGACGCTCTGTAAGAGTATCACATGCACCCGAGAGGTTTGAGCCGGTTATATACCACAATTTGGTAACTGAGAGTGGTATATAACCGGCTACAAAGAAGCTATACAAATGGAAGATAGAATTAAGTGGGAGCAGGCTATGCAATCAGAATACAATGCAATTGTGGCTAATGAGACGTGGGATTTGATTGAATTACCAAAAGGCAAAAATGCTTTACCTTGTAAGTGGGTATACAAAAAGAAGTATAGAATGGAAGATCCCAAGCCTAGGTACAAGTCTTGTCTAGTTGCCAAGGGTTTCAAGCAGCAAAAAAGGTGTGGATTTTGATGAGATTTTCTCTTTAGCAGACAAGATGACTACACTTTGCACTATGCTTGGCTTGGTTGCTATCCAGGACATGAAACTTGTCCAAATGGGCGTGAGCACAGTATTTCTTCATGAGGATCTAGATGAATGTCTACATAAAACAACCAGAGGGTATCGTATGTGAAACCCGAAAGCCAACGAGGGTAGATTTGGTTTGTAGACTTAAAAAGGCACTCTATGGCTTCAAGCAAGGTTCAAAGCAATGGTATCAAAAATTCAACAAATTCATGCAGTCTCAGGGTTACATAAGAAGTCAAGAGGATCACTGCTTATACACAAAGAGGTTGAACTATGGTTCTTTAATCGTCTTGATCTTGTATGTAGATGATATGCTTATTTTAGGCAGATCAATTGATGAGATCAATCAGGTGAAAAAGATGCTAAGCAATTAGTTTTCCATGAAAGATTTGGGAAATTACAATCACTTTCTTGGTATGTGCATCAAGAGGGACATGCAACGTGGAATTCTTGAATTATTTCAAGAAAAGTACATCCACAAAGTCTTGCAATGTTTTAGTATGCAGGGGGGTTAGTCATTGAGTACCCCAATGCAAGCATACTCCTGACTTAGCAAGGAAGATTCTCTTAAGACAGTTGCTGAGAAAGAGGAAATGGTGAAAGTGCCATATTCTTCAGCAGTTGGCAATTTAATGTACGCTATGGTAGCCACAATACAATCCATTGCACATGCAGTGGGAGTGGTTAGTGGGTACATGTCAAACCCTAGCAAGAAGCATTGGGAAGCAGTGAATAAAATCCTCAGATACTTGAAGGGTATAGCTAGCATGTGTCTACGCTTCAAAAATAGTGATGCATTGATTGTAGATTACACTGATGCAGATTATGCGGGGTGTGTGGATCGTAGAAGATCCACATGTGGCTATGTGTTCATGTTTGCTGGAGTGGCTATCTCTTGGAGATCGTGTCTCCAAAACTGCATGTCTTCATCTACCACTGAGGTAGAATATGTTGCTACATCTAACACAAGCAAGAAAGCCATATGGTTAGCTTATCTAGTGGGAGATTTGGGCATAGTACTACATTGTGATAGTCAAAGTGCCAAATTTGCTTGGTCAAAAAATCTTGGGTTTCACTCAAAGTCAAAACACATAGAGGTCAAATATCATGTCATACGAGATGCATTGGCTGGAAAGCACATCGAGTTTGTCAAGGTTCACACTAATGAGAACCTCGTAGATGCTCTCATGAAGAGCCTAGCCTCTGAGCGATTTACACACTGCATAGAACTTATGGGTGTAGGATGAAGTCTAGGTGATGCTTCATCAACTTTGTAAAGAATAACTATAGTGATGCCACTATTGGCGACCATGACCTTCAAGTGGGGGGTTGTTGGGATGTAGGCCAAGCGGCCATGGGAAACCACCCTTACTCTTTTCTTTTCCCTAATCAATATAGGGAGAGAAAGTGAGAGAGTTTACTTCCTCTCTCACTTTGCTCTCCACTAACCCAACTTCTTGTCTGTTTGTGCTTCATCCCCTTCCCCCTTCTCATTCCCTCTCTCTTGCACACTCCGCAGCAACACCATCACCCAATAGACCCTTTGGACAAAAAACTTGAAATTTTGCTCAATTTTATCTTAGGCACACCTAAGATGGCTGCACCTATCTGTGGGGTCTACTTCAACTTTTTATCACACAATTGGGATTTCCACAGCTTGCCAAAGTCACTCCTGGTGTCAAAATGACAAAATTGCTTTTTTGGTGAGAGATTTATCTTATGTGCGCCTAAGATAAATCTTCTCTATTTCAACTTAGTTTTGGCTAATGTGACTTGAGGTGGATTCTACATGTGATTTCAATCTTGTACTAAGAGTTTCACAAGGTTTTAACAATTCACCATTGTTTTATCACTCTTTTTGATCCTATAGCCTGGTTTTTCAGTTTTCCCAGTGTTTCTACCCTTACACAGGTCCAATTAATGAAACTTTCTCAAGAGTTGTATCATGGTTTAAATAGACTCTGTGAGTTGAAATCTTGACAAAATACCCTCTCTGGAGAATTTTCTATCTTCAACGCACCTAAGATAAAACTCTACTAGGTTTTGACATTTTTCTTTTTTTCTCTTCACAGATTGATTTTCCCACAAGTTTCAGGATATATCCACACCCCGGTTTCAAGTTTTAGCATGATTTTACTTTTCCATGTTGGTTTAATCTGAAGTCTATATTTTTTTTCAATTTTGGGCTTGACCAAGTGTTTTAGTGATCCAAATGTTTCCAAAATAAAGGGAAATTCTCTAGTTAAGTTGGTCTACCACCTTGCAAGTTTAGTTTTACCATGTCAGTCCTAGAAACCCCTTGTCTATTTTAGGTGCACCTAAGAAGGATATGATAACTTTTTTGGTTTTCTTCAATGTACGTTAGATCAGATGTAGTCCTAAAGATTTTCTACTTACTCTACTCCTACTGAACATGAAAAAAGTGTATTGAAAGTAAAAGGTTCAGTCTTCAGTCTGAAATCCCTACTCATAAAATTCGGAAAGGTGTTGGTCAAGCCGAACCTAGAGGAAGTAATGGAAATTCAAGTGAATGCTTTGGGTTTTTCTCTAGTCTAAGTTGCCTCTTCCTTGGCAATGAGTTAGGTCTTCGAGTGAGCTCAACGGAGCGAGCTTTGGAGCGAGCTTTTTTTTTTTTGGAGTGTCGCCCTCTCTACCTCCCCTTCCTCCTCTTGCCGCCCATGTGCTTCCTCCTCTTCCCTTCCTCCTCCTCCTCAGCCTCCTCCTCCAAAATCTTTCCTCTCCTCCACCTCCTCTCTCCATCTACTCCTCTAACCACCTTCCCTTCCTCCAGCTCCTCCTCTAGAAACCACCATCCCTTCCCTAAAGTCCTCCTATCTCCTACTCCCTTCTTCCTCTCTCTTTTCTTAGTCGCTCTATAACCCCTCTCCTTATCCCTCCCTCTCTCTCTCTCTCTCTCTCTCTCTCTCTCTCTCTCTCTCTCTCATGCTGTCTTCCCTCTGTGCGTGTGTCTCTCTCTCGCCCGCCACCCCTCTCTCTCGTTGTCTCCCCCTCCCACCCCCTACCCCCCCGCCGCTCCTCTCTCTCTCTCTCTCTCTCTCTCTCTCTCTCTCTCTCTCTCTCTCTCTCTCTCGCCTTCCCTCCCTTCCTGGAGTGAGCTTCACCCCTCTCCCCCCCATGTCTTCTCTCTCTCTCTCTCTCTCTCTCTCTCTCTCTCTCTCTCTCTCTCTCTCTCTGTGTGTGTCACACACACACACACACACTAGGACGAGAGGGAAGGGTGGCAAGGGTAGACTCTCTCTCTCTCTCTCTCTCTCTCTCTCTCTCTCTCTCTCTCTCTCTCTCTCTAACACACACACACTAGGACGAGAGGGAAGGGTGGCAAGGGTAGAGAGAGAGAGAGAGAGAGAGAGAGGGTGCAGAGAGCTATTTAAAAAAAACAAAGCACTAGCAATATCTCTAGTGCCTCCGTTTTTTTTGTAAAAGAGAGAGAGGGGGGGAGAGAAAGAGAGAGTGATAGCGGGAGGGGAAGAGAGAGGGGGGGCATTGGGAGGGAGAGAGAGTAGGAGACTGGGAGGGAGAAAGAAAGCAAGCGCGGGTGGGGGGAGGGAGGGGTTGTATAGGGTGAGCCCGTCTTTCTTTTTAAAAAAAAAACAATACACTTCACCTCTCTCCCTCATAATTTTGTCGCCCCCTTCTCTCTCTCTCTCTCTCTCTCTCTACCCCGATGTGTTCACTATTGTCACCCATGATATTACAGGTGGAAAGGAAAGGGTTTTTTTCTTCTTTTTTTCCTTTACTTTTCCTCTTGAGCCTCAAGCAAGCCAAGGGATCTCTCCACATTCCGTCCAATCCAAACGTTTGGACTACCTATTTTTGAGCCACAACCAGTTTAACTTCAAATACCCGAAGGCTCCTAGACTTCTAGACCTGATTAAGGTAACAAAATCTAGTGATTTAAATGTCCCAGCTCACAAAAGCCTTGGCTATTTTGAGATCTTAAAAGAAGCCAAATCAAGAAGTTGCATTACCTTCTAAGTGATCATTTTTGCAAGTTGCAAATCAAGCACGTTATTTTTGCAAAACTCACCAAAGTGAGTGAGTGACGTTATATTAAACATATCAAAAAGTTACAAGACAAGTCCTGCTCACAATGCAAGCCAAGGCATCCATAGGATCATAGAGAAACACGAGACATCATAGGGCATACGACCAAAAAAGAAAGCCAGAGGTGCCACAAACCTAATCAAGACTACCACCCTTGAATGATACCACCTCCACAGATAGCTTGATATCAAGACCATAGAGGAACTTGATACATCATACGGTTGAGCATACAACCGCCAAAAAAAAAAAAAACAAGAGAGTCACATCAGCCAGACAAGGAGCCACCCTCACGACCAGAGCAAGGAAATAAGCAAGAAGAAGAATACCGCATATGGGGGGAGCCTTGACACTCTATCACAACAAGGAAAAGGAGAAAGGACCAAAACAGCAAGATGACACGGAGGACGATGAGACCACCACCAAACCAGGCCTTTAAGGAGGGCCACGCACCTTCCTAGGGAGAAGAAAGAGGAGCGAGGTGGCCACAATTTGGGATGGACTGCAACCACGAGCCCCGATCTCCTAAGGCCCCATTCCCCAAACAAATAGATCCAAGCCGTGATTTATGTCCTTTTTAAGACCTGGACGGGCAACCTCAACCAGATCCAACAAAATGGGGGGCTCGCAAGGGAAGACTACAGGCACACAAAAGGGAGCCACCCGGCAAGTCATTGCAGAGCCCACTACCCTCCATTGGCTACACACCTCTCCAACAATGACCACTAGCTCTCCGCTATGCAGCAAAACACCCCTCGTGCACCATAGCACTGTGGCCTTGTAGATTGTAGAAAGAGGATGTGCCTTTCTCCAACAAACCTTAGGTCATACGGATATCCCACTTGTAAGAGTTATATTATTGTGTCATGCATGCTATATATGATGAACAAATGATAAGAAAGAATGGGTGGTACACTTTTAAGGGTGGGGAGCTATTTTGAATATCCATTTTCTCAAAAGTAGAGATTGGTAAAAAAATTCCAAACCTATTGAGATTATTATCCCGATGCGGTTGAGGTGTCACAATGGTGAGCTGAAAATGCACTATGGGAGTTGAGGGCCGAGCTCAGTTTGGAGTTTGAGGGCAAGTTGGGCCTTATGGGAGGTTTGGGAGCTGAGGGCGAGCTAGGGCTAAAGGCGTGCGAGATTTGAGGGAGAGCAGCGACTGAGGGCAAAGTAGGGGTCGATGTCCCATGAACGTTGTCAGGTGGGTTGGATGACTCACAAGCTTGTCTCCAACTACCAGTGTGCACTGTAGTCGTTGCTCGCTTAGGAATCCTACAGCTTGCGTACTTTACTAGATCCGGGTAGCATAGCACTTTTGCGATTGTTATCTTCCAGATTGTGTGATTATTACTTTGATAAGGTAGCAACTGGTTTGGTTTGATCTGTGTGAATGGAAATAAGGTGGCAACTGGTTGTGCATCTCTCAGACCGGACATTTTATTCGCAAACATTCTTAAGGGCCCTAACTCTAAAGTCTACTTAAACATTAAATCGGATGAGTCATTAAGGGATGGAGAGATTGAAAAACCAAAAAGTTTAAAGGCTCGTCTTGGACATGAGCTCAAAAATTTCAACAGATAGATGGATTTTGGCCCAAACACTAATAAAAGATCTTTCTCTAAGGCAGATTGTAGTTGGCTTTTTGAAGACATGTTGGCAGATTGGGACTTTAGTGCTTTAAAGAGATCTCTTTCGTAGCACGTTGAGGTCACAGCGACTATTTATGCGGCGATCCTGCTAGTCTAGATTAAAAATTAGTTAGCCATGCAAGCTAAACTTACACTGGTATTTGGATTCAGTGGGAGAGTCCCGAATAGATTTGAGTTGGTTCAGTGGCTGCAAGGACCACGGGTGCTTGGGCGTGAAGGAGAAATTGAGAGCACTTCTTAAGAAACCTTGCCAAGGGGTTCTATTTCGTTAGATTCAAAGAAGACTCCGACATATCAAAGATCCTGGAAAAAGGTCCCCTTATATTTAACATGACTACTGTCTGTTCTGTGCCATCGAAGGCAGCGTTTGACTTGGCAAGATTTCTCCAAGGGTTTCATCCGATCTGGGTGGAGTTTGTGGGATTGCTTGGTTGGTTTTGGGATAATCTTAGGATGCTTCCCAGTCAGCTTGGGACCCTCTTGTTTGTGCCTAGCAAGAGAGTCCTAGGTAGGGCCTCCAACAGCGTTTGTATAGCCAGAAATGTTTCTAAGACACCACCTAAGAGCATGGAGATCAATGTTGGTGTTGGGCTGGTTTCTATTCTGCTCAATTTTGGGTCCTATTTTGGGCATGTTTTGAATGCAACAAATTTGGACACTTTGCCAAAGATTGTTCAGTGAAGGCTAAAGTGACTACAGATCCTACAGAACAGGTAGTGAAAGGGGAACCAAGGTGGAAGGGATTGACAAACAGATAAAGAGTAGCAAAGGGTCAAATTTAGGGGAGGTAAAAGAAGATATGATATGATATGCAACAAGATGATTTTGGAGAAACTAAAAACCTCTCAACAAATCCCCGAGGGCCCATGCAAAGATAATCCATTTGTTTCCTGCTTCGACCCCTAGGTTTATGATAGTGACAATTGCGTCATCTGTGAAAGTCCCAAGCTTTAAGAGGGCCAAAAGGGTGAAGGCAGTGACAATAGATTCCATGGCACTTGATGCTACAAGACCCTTAAAGGGGAAGGGCTCTACTCCAACCCCCGCCCAACTCAAAGGAGGAGCGAGTGTAGTCCCTCTACACAACCCATTTGTGATGCTACAGAAAAAGAAATCCCTAGACTAGGAACCCCCTGATTGAGGGATACGGTGATCCGCCAATATTGAAGAATTTGTCCCTCTCTCCCAATGATGGATTCTCTCGCTATCCAATCTTGAAACATGAATGGATTGAAGACCCGAAAGAAGAGTACCCTCTTCTAGGAGAAAGTTAAAAAAGAGAAGGCAGTCAGTTGTTGGGCCATCCAGGAACACCACTTGGATGCTCGTGCAAGAGAAAGTAGATGTTAGGAAAAAATCTTATTTTTTATGGAGAAAGAAGTGATAAATTCAATGGCGTTCTTCTCATTACAGATAGGGAATTGGAGTCAAAGATGGTCTTGAACCACCCCTCCGACAGAGTCCTTGGGGTTAAGATCAAGTGGGAAGATTTGCCCCTCACCTTAGTGAATATGTACGGCCCTTGCAAGGCAAAGATAGAGCTAAATTGTGGATGCCTCTTAGAGATACTCCTATTGAAGGAGAGTGGCTAATGGTTGGTGATTTCAATATGGTAGAGAAGAGAAGGGACAAAATATGTTCCGCTAGTATACTGACTCACATAGATATGGCTAAATGGCAAAGCATGTATGAGAAATAGGCTATGACCTGCATATAGTTCTTTTGGAAAAGTTGTGTGTCTATGTATCAGCTATTCATTGCTCAAATCTCAGCCAAAAAAAATTCACTAGTTATCATGAGGTACATCGATCGCGATCCATGTTTGGAAGCCAAACCGGCATTTCTTGGTATCATTAGAATCAACATGTTTATTGGATGCTATGGTATCAAATTTTTTGAATTTGGACTAGTTTTTGTCATTCAAAAGCAAGTTTTTATGTCTGTCTGCGGTTTTTGACTAGTTTACGTATTTGGCAAATTTGACCAACTTTTTTCAATTTTTTGCTATGGTCCCTTTTGGCTGAGATTTGAGCAATGGATAGCAATGGGCAAAGTTGTTTCACTAGTTATCAGGGATGTACTTGTCAAATATTAGCCCCAAATGTCAAAAAGATACATGGATTACGATCCATGTTTGGCAACATTTTTTCATGAATTTTGTTCTGCAAGTTCTCTATGCCCTGTAGAAGCCAAATCTTGCCCCTTTTTGAATTTGGATCCCAAAAGATTGAAAAAACCCAACATTTGTGTCTGCAATGCCTGTTTTGTTGTTTTTGCCCTAACAACCAATTTTCATGTGATTTTTGAGTTTTTCTTTCAAGCAAACTTGATCAGACCAGTGTCTCACTGATGCATAATGTAACTGGTCACTTTTTCCCAAAAATGGTCTCTGGGGTACATGTATCGCGATCCATGTTCCTCCACAGATTTTGGCAAGACTTTCCAGATTGCTTTTAGAGAGTATGTTGATGCCTTTGATCCACAAATTTTTGACTTTGGATCACTTTTGAGGTCTCTACCATCAAATTTTTAGAATTTCAGAGTTATGGCTATTTCCGCCAAAATATGGTTTTCACCCTTTTTCCCCTCAATTTTTTAGCCCAAATTTGATAGTGGTAGTTTCTACTTACCCTACTCCTAAGTACTAAAATGAAACATGAAACAAAAACAAACACAACAGTACAAAATAAAGTCAAAACGGAAAACAGTACAGCACTCTGAAAGCATAGAGAAAATCGAAGAATGAAATGTTTTTGGCTATCTCACCCACAACCCTCTTTACTTCTCAAGAATAGATCTAGCAAGTCCTTGACTTCTAGACTATATCAAGTACTAAACCCCGTGTCTAGCTGCTTCATTGCTAAAGTGTAAATGGAATGGAGAGACAAATACTGTCCTAAATATGCACTAGGTCACTCATCATCTAAGGATCATATCCCCGGCATCGGCGTCAATGTTAGTGGGTTGCCGCGAGACGGACGTCTGTAGCATAGCTTTCAGGCACTAACATAATGTCAATACTCAGGGAAGTGACTCGGATGGGGCACGGAGACTCTTTGAGATCATCAATCTCAAGAAGTGAACCTTAACAAGCAAACAAAACAACTCTACAAGCAAACCAACACTCAATGATCAGGGAAATCTGCCTATGTCATTTCTCACAGGTATAGGTCATCACGCCATTTCGGCACTTGAACGGACTCAAAATGCAACGAAACGTTAGGAGGAAGTATATGACACCTAGGGGAACTATCCTACCAAGTCTGGTTGCAATATGACAAAGTATCAAAATCACGATCCATCATGAAAAAGGTCCTGAAATGACAATAGAACATGTTAGAAATGTTGTCCTATGGTCTAAGAACACTCTCCTATGGTCAAAACGACTATAAACAATGATTTAAGCACTCAAATCTGCAATTATAGCTCACAGACGTTGTGAGCAGGTTGGAAACACACACAAAGCCTCTATGATAAGCTGACACACACTGTTGGAATAACACACACACACACACATTATGGGGCATCACTCAGCTTACACAACCCGCCTGGCCGAGACAAGAAACACACAGATGGAGTGAGAAGAGAGAGATTTCCCACTTGCCCACTCAACAATCACACACACACACTCATACACACACTATCAATTCAGCTCAAAGGAGGCAAATTGTTGTTGTTTAGACTCAATGAAGCTCAGCCCAACACCAATGGGGCAAATAGTTTACACAGTAGTGAGGAAATACACCAAATACAACCACAAAGTTAAGCAGAGGCTTCGCTCACCGGAGAAGATTACACAGAAAAACATGTGAAAATCTATGAGGAATTTGGCAAAATGGACAGTGCCATTGCGTCCAGAACGGCCAAAAACCCCACCCTACAATGTCACAGTGCTCAAATCCGACCTCGGATGAGCTATTTAGGGCCAAAAAATGCTCCAAAATGAGCAAAAGCTGAGTTGCAGGTATTGCTCCTCTTCTCCACGTTTTTCCTGGTCTTTCTCTTAGGGTTTTTTAGTTCTCACACTTAGCTTTATTACTTGGGCACCTTTGGCATTTTAGTTGACCTCAAACGGACCCCGAACACAGGCCAAAAAGTGGCCCCGCAGTGCATAGTTGTCACCCTGCTGCATCCATCCACACACCTGGCCCTCAACTTTTCTCAATAATTAGAATGCTTTGGTCCCGCAACCACATGAAGTAGCCCCAAAATATGTTCCTCATGATGACCTTCTTTCATAATTATCACAAGAAAACACCCATGTTGTGTCCGTACTTATCCATGTGCAAATATTGACCCCATTCGATCTCCTGACGCCACTCGATGCCATCTAACGCACCGGCATACCTCATGATGTCGGCCGGCGGATAGCTTCCTTGAGAAGTTTTACGCGCCGCAAACTCCTCTTATTATAGAAAAACACACTAATACTCATGATAATGACAATCGATGCACTATGTACACCTGCCCTACTTGTACACATGTGGGCCCCACGTAACCACCTGGCTCTGAAGAATGGGAAATTCTTTATTTTATGCACCATGCATGTGTATATACATATGCGAAATCACTCCTAACATAGTTTGCCCATCCCCTAGCCTGCTAGATCATTCATGATCAGTAGCAGCAAAAAGAGATATGAGACTCGCCGCGTCACAAGTCTCCTCATCCCTCACCAACATTACTTGCTCCACAGACAGCTGATCTTGCTCCACCATCATTAACCTGGCATGATATAATTTAAGACGCAATCCATTTACCCTTGACTTATGTAGAATCCCATCCAGGTTAGCCAACTAATATGTACCATTTGGAAAACACTCCACTACCTTGAAAGGGCCTTCCCACTTAGCTTGAAACTTCTTTTGGAAGGTGTTGTCGAGCTTACTATTGTAGCGCAAAACCAAGTCATGCTTCTTGATACCCTTACTTTTGACCTTTTCATTTATCTTTGCCAAAGCCTTATCCTGCATCTTCCCATAATGTTCCAATGCACTCATCCTATCCAGTTGAACCTCTTGTAACTGTAAGAGCCTCTCTTTGAATGCATCACTAGGCGGCCCAAGCAACTTCTCTAGCATCTTGACCGTAGGCAACTCTACTTCCACAGGCAATAGTGCTTCCTTTCCATATACTAAATGAAATGGAGTAAACCCTGTGCCTGTCTTCACCGAAGTACGGTAAGCCCATAATGCACTAGGCAATTCCAAATCCCAATTCTTTCCTTGGTGCTCTGTCACTTTTGAAAGAATTTGTACCAACTCACCATTGAATCTTTCATTTAAGCCATTACATTGTGGGTAATAAGGAGTGTCATGCTGGTGCCTAATCTTCATCTTCTCGCATAAGAAGTCTAATAGTTTAGCTCTAAATCCTGGCCCCTTATCCGAAAGTATCTCTAGTGGCACCCCAAACTTGCAACATATTTCATCGTACACAAATTTTGCCACATCCTTTGCGGTGATTTGTTTTACTGCTATAGCCTCTGCCCATCTAGAGAGATAGTCCACTGCAGTCAAAATACAGCTTTTGCCCCTGCTTGTGATAGGTAACGGGCCTATTGCATAAATCCCCCACTTTTTAAACACATCAAACGCCATAATGGTTTTTCGTAGCTCTGGCTTCAACACTCTCTTCCCAAATGCTTGACATCTATTGCAAGACCTACACCAATGGTGAACATCCTTGTGCAAACTAGGCCATACATATCCCTCTTGCAAGATCTTATGCAAGGTGATTTTTAGAGCAAAATGTCCACCACATGCACCTTCATGATTCTCTTCCAACACTCTATAAAGCTCCTCCCGCCAAGGTACACGTCTCAACACTAGATCAGCCCCTTTCATGTACAAGACATCACCAATAAATTTATACTTGGATGCTCTATGCACAAAACCATACTTCTTCATCTTATGAATGTCCTTCGGAATGATTCATGTTAGCAAAAACCTCTCTTCTTGAGCCAAACTTTCCCGGCCATGATAAAGAGGTAAGTTAGTCCTTAACACAAATAGCTCCCCAATCATGCTTTGAGCGCTTCATGTGCCTCTCCATTTAGAGCACGTTCAATGTGTCTGATGGTCCATGCTTTGAACTTCATTAACAGGCCTTTAATTCTAAAACACATTTCCTTCAATGAGGTGTTCTTGCTCTTCCACACACCCAACACTTGCTTGACCACTAACAAGGAATCTCCTTTTATGCTCAACCTTCTAATCCCATGCTTCAAAGAAATGTGTAATCCAGCTTCCAAAGTTGCATATTCAGCCTCATTGTTACTATGAGCATCCAATTTGAACCCTCTCTTGCCTACTAACTCCCCCTTTGGATCGTAGAGTGCTATACCCCCTGAAGCCGCATCATGGCTCTTTCTGTATGAGCCATCAAAGAACAAAACATGTGCATTGTTGATCTGTGGCACTTCTTCGACTACCTTTTTTACCGCCTCTTCCTTAACAATAAGGGGATTCTCCTTGTAGGTCAACAAATCGGCTAGGGTAGCTCTTGTATTGTCTTTCACTAGAAAAGAGAACTCAAACTCTTGCAGCTCATTTACCCATTTCTTGACCACATTTGATATGTTAATGCCATTAATTAATTGTGGCAAAAAAGCATAACTCTTTAAGAAAACAAAAGGTCGTGGTAGCAAGTAATGACGAAATTGTTGACAAGCAAATATAACACTGGCCATCGCTAGCTCTATTTCCGACAATTTTCTTTTTGCTACCAACTTCACTCGACTTGCACAATACATTGGCCTCATATAATGGCTGCCCTTCTCCTTTTGCAATAGCATGGCTCCAATGGCATCATCCCCTACTACTGATGGATTTACATAAAACACTTGCTCCCAATCAGGAGCCTGCATGGCTGAAAACCCCCCTAACACCTCTTTCACCTCTTGCAACACTTCTTCACACTTGTCATCCCATTGCAATGGGTCATGCTTTGCCACTTGTTTTAATGGATAAAGGAGCTGTGAAGACAATGGAATAAACCACGCCATGTACTTTACTTTGTGTATAAAGGTTGCCAGTTGCGTGTACTTGTGGGTGATGGAAGAAGAATAATAGACTTAACCTTGTTTGGATTAGCCTCAATGCCATTTTCTGACACCATGTGGCCCAATAACTTCACCCTTGGCTGTGCTAGATGAAATTTCTTTGGATTTAGTTGTCCTCCACATTCATCATATCGAGCCAATACAATCTCCATCTTCTCATGGTGTTCAGCCCTACTGCTATAGACACAAAAGTCATTCATAAAAGCTTTAACACAACTACCAATGAATGGTGCCAATACCCAATTTTCTCTCTCTTGATAGAAAGATGGTCCATTTGACAACCCAAATGGAAATACCGTGTAGCAATAACATCCCCATGGCGTAATAAAAGTTGTCTTTGTTCGGTCTTTAAGAGCAATCTTCAGTTAAAAATAACCTGGAAAACCATCACACACACTGTACCTCTCATGACCTACCACTGAATCCAAGATCTGATCGATGAATGGAAGACGATATGGGTTCTTCTTAGTGGTTGTATTTAAGGGTTTAAAAGCTACACAAATCCTCCACTTCCCATCCTTCTTTGGGCTGACTACTACTGGACCCACCCATTTTTTGGTCTCCACTGGGACTATGAACCCTGCCTTCAGTAACTTGTCCACCTCTTCCCGCAAGCCTTCCGTTTGCTCTTGACCCATCCTTCTTAGCATTTGTTGCACTGGCTCAGCACCTTCTTTTAGATCTATATGCATCTCTTCTTCCTTAAACCCTCTAATCTCTTCATATGAAGTAATGAGACAAATCAGAAAAACTAGCCAGCATGTGCAAATATATCTCCTTCTCCATAGCTGAGAGGTCTCCACTGATCATTTGTGTCATCAATTCCTACTTCTTTGATAATTCAACCTTGGTTTGCATCATCCCTTCAATCACTTCAATCTCGTTCGCAAATGCAACTAAACCAAACTCCTGGATTTCTTTGTCCATCAAAAGAAATGCAACATCAACATCCTCATCACTACAAGTAGTACTATCACTGTCCTCATCAGTCACTGTGGAATAGTCTTCATCACTAGACTCATCCTCATCTTCATAAAGCTCTTCCAATACTTTCCTTGTGTCCATATTATATAGCTTCTTGGCACCTATCTTTCCCTAAAGGCTAACCATACCACGTCTCCAATCTTGAATAGCTCCCACTGCACATAACCATGGTTTGCCCAGTATAATGGGATATGCTCCCAACCCCATTGGCATCACATGAAAATCAACCACTGTCTTTGCATCATACACCTCCACTTCTAAGCTCTTTACAGCACCCAAATATTTTACTTTTTGATGGTTTGCCAATCTGATCCGAAAGCCTGACACCCCAGTCATTGTTAGACCCATCTTCTCAATGCATGAGTGTGTTATGACACATATTTGGGCTCCGCCATCAACATAACCTTGTCCCAAATCTTTTATTTTGTGCCACACATCTACTATTTGGCAAATATCTGATAGCTCATCCATCGCCAACACCTTCACTGAACCTCTTTTTGGTTCTTTCTCCATTGGGTTAACCATTCTCTTCCACTGTCGCTTTAGCTTAGGCACCATCTCTAGTAACTGCTCAAAAGTAATATCTGCTTTCTTGTTTTTCAGATCCTCCTTCAAGTCATAGCTTAATTGCCCATCCCATAGTGGAAAATCTGAAACATGAAACTTGCGACGAGCCCTTCTTTTCCTCTTGGCCTTGACATCTTCGCCTTCATGGCTCTTTCCCTTTTTCTTACTAGGACATGGGGCACTTCTTCATTCCTTATCATGTGTGGTCCTCTTCCCAATAGGCATCACTAATGTATCCTCCAACTTTGCTGCCTTATGTCAAGGTGACCCCTTTTCCTCTTGGGTTAATCCACTGGTTCCTTCTTCTCCCTTAATTTCGATGCCATAATCATTTGACCTAGTTAGCACCTGTCTTAGCAATGGATACATGTCTCCCCCCATCCTTGGTGGCTTATCACATTGTGGGCTGATGTGGCCCAACTCTCCACAATTATAACACGTGGACGTCTGCCTCCAAGACCTACCATTGCTTTGTCCAACACCATTCCTAGGTTTTTCTTCACCTCCTGGATGATTTGCAAACCTCCCCCGACCTCGATTATTTCCCACATTACCTAGCATGTTTAGGCTGAGATTCTTCATTAAATCTACCACTTGCCTCATGTCTTGTCTTAGCCCATCATCTTGCATTGATGTAGTGACCACTGCTGGCATAACCTGAGGAGTAACAGGAACCACTGGTTCATGATGAACCCCTAGCATGCAACCTTACAAAGAATCCATAGGCTGAAACTCAGACCCCCTGGGCAAAGACGCTACTCCTAGCTGACTCAGTCTTCTCAGCTTCCACTCTTTGTTCCTCGCTACATCTAGTGCATCTTCATATGTCCTAAGCTTCTTTAGCTCCACTCTCCAACGTATATTCTCCAAAAGGCCAGCCAAGAACCTGTCCTTCTTCATCATGTCAAGTGGGGTACCTGTGGTGCTAAGGCCTTGCACATCCACTCCCATGCCAATGAAAACTTGCGTATGTACGCATCTACTGGCTCACCTTCCTTTTGCACCAAACCTTGTACTTTTTACCACACTTTGTCAGGATCTTGTATCTTCATAAACTCCACTTCCAATCCATGCCTTAGATTGTCCCAACTCAATCTTACAAGTGGATCATCCACACATAACTCCTCTTCAAATGCTTTGTACCAAACTCGTGCATCACTCTTCAATAAAATCTGGAGCAGACGTAACATCTGCACCGGGTGATGAATCTGGTTGCTAATGTAGGCAACCTCCATCTTTTCCAAAAAGTCTTCCACATCCTCATCACTTCTTCCATGAAATTCCGGATAAGAGAAAGCCATGGCTACCCAAGTTACGATGTTTTGAGAACCCCTTCCAACAAACGTGCAAGAACCCAAAACTTTTGACTGACTCAACCCCTAGAAACTTCAATGGAGCTTGTCCTTAGATAAGAACAAACACATGCACATCAAATGCATTTTCATAGTTAATCATTGAAATTACAACAGGCAAAGGGCATTCCAGTATCTCTCTTAATCTTCTTGGCCCGAACATACACTATAAGAGGTACTTAATATTAGCAACGCTCGCAGTGCGACGCTCAAATGTGAAAACCCACGGCGTTGCTATAGGCGTCGCTATGCACGTCGCTAAATTATAAGTAACTTAGAGACGCTCATAGCGATGCCGTCAGGGGTAAAAAAATAACCGAGAGCGTTCGAAAACTCAGATCTCAGATCTGAGTTTTCGTTTTCGGTGCGCGCTCAAGCAACCGAAGGTAACGCGCGCTCTCCCTCTCTCTCTCTCTCTTTCTTCTCCACACACACACACACACACGGAGAGGAAGGAGAGCCAGGTATGCTCCTTCCCTCTCCTCACTCTCATGTTCCCTTCCCCTCTTTCTCTCTCTCTCTCTCTCTCTCTCTCTCTCTCTCTCTCTCTCTCTCACACACACACACACACACACACATTGTGTTTTTGAGAGAGAGAGAGAGAGAGAGAGAGAGAGAGAGAGAGAGCACATGCATAAATAAAAAACACAAAGAATGCACACACACATTGAGAGAGAGAGAGAGAGAGAGAGAGAGAGAGAGAGAGAGCATGCATAAACCAAAAACGCACACATGCATAAACAAAGAATGCACACACACATTGAGAGAGGAAAAGAGAGAGAGAGAGAGAGAGAGAGAGAGAGAGAGAGAGAAAGAGAAAGATATAAAACAAAGAGAGAGAGAGAGAGAAGAAGAAGAAGAAGAAGAGAGTCTTAACATCGTAGGAAACTATCCCAAAAGACCTTAAAGATCTAGTCGACGAGGAGTTGAACTCAAGACCTGTTATTCATGAGGGAAATGGCACCAATCCATCACACTTGGGTGATAGAAAACTTATACCATTTTTCTCCTTTTATTGGCGTGCACACACACCCGAGAAGAAGATAGTTTAATTTAACATCGTAGGAAACTAATTCAAGAGACCTTAAAGATCTAGACGACGAGGAGTTGAACTCAAGACCTATTATTCAAGAGGGAAATGGCATAACCAACTGCCACACTTGGGTGATAGAAAGGTTATACCATTTTTCTCTTTTTATTGGCACACACACACCCACACACACACACGAGAAGAAGAGAGTTTTAACGTCATAGGAAACTATCCCAAAAGACGTTAAAGATTAGGTTAGATGTACACTTACGATTAGATTTAGGTTTATTTACGTTAGATTTAGATTTACGTTATATTATATTAGATTTAGGTTTATTTATGTTAGATTTAGATTTAGGTTTATTTACGTTATTTACCTATTATTGAAGAGGAAAATGGCATAACCAATCTACCACACTTGGGTGATAGAAAGGTTATACCATTTTTCTCTTTTTAGATAAAGTTAGATTTAGATTTGAGTTAGATAGATTTAGGTTTATTTAAGTTACATTAGATTAGATTTAGGTTTATTTTGAGTACACCGAAGGATTATACTGCCTACGTGTTTGAGAGTGGTGTCCCGGCCACTGCGTCGGAGATGCTTAGGAGTGATCCGAACACTCTGTCGGGGTCACCTAGAGGCCTGGATGATGAGCATTCATCGGACAGGGTTGCTATAGTTCACGGGAGGGACATGCCAAAGTGATATGCCTACCTCATCAATCGTATGTCCGATGAGACCATTATGACCCCTGAGGCGAAGAAAGTGATGGGCCGCATACAACAATTGTGTAAACAGGTTTTTTGACACACTGTAGTCTGTCATGGTCTCTTGGAGGGATCAGGATAAAGCCTCTAAGGATTATCTTATTGCGACAATACATCGGGGATAATCCCGTCTTGATGCAAACTCTTGCTGCGTCACTTTACTGCCACCATTTGTCTACATTGGTCATCCTCTCCTCCCTAATACATTTGACGATGCTTGGATGAGGAGACGCTTGGATCAGGAGATGCTTGGATCAAGGAGGAGAGGATGACCAATCCAGACAGATGGTGGTAGCAAAGTGACGCAGCAAGAGTTTGCATCAGACGGGATTATCCCATCACCTGGGGAGTGGCGGCTGGGCCAGCTTCGAGGAGGATTTTGTCCCATCACCTGGGTCATGGATCGACGGGGTGGAGAGGTGAGAGTATTAAAATCTTGCATTGAAGTATTTGTATATGTGAGGCCCATTCACATCTACACAGCTAGTAGCCCCATTGGTATGTCTTTTACCCTTCAATGGAGCAAATCACCACATGTTCAATTAGGTTAGATTTAAGATAAGATTTTGGATTGAGTTTTTATATTAGAGTCTACCTTTGAGATTACGGTAAAAAAATTAGAGTTAGACGAACGGTGAAAAGATGTTATGTGAAAAGATGTTAAGATGTTGTGAAATGCTACAGCTAGAGAAGAGGCAAAGGGGTTTTGTCCACTACATGCACTATCATGTAGATGTGGGTGTGTAGATTTCTTGTACCCACAAATATAGGCATTGACCAATAAAGACGAGATTATAACCCGGTGGTTCTTATCTCCATGCACCTCTAGACTGGCATAAAATGTGTCAGGTATGTTCATAGTGGAATATATCATAGTGGGAATTGTGTAACAAATTTGTGTGTGGACTTTAATATCATTGTTGCACGTGTTTTGCAGTTTATTTTATCGGTTGCCAGTGAGGGATGTTTGTCTCTTGACGTCCGTAACACAATCTACAAACTTGCGAAGTTGGTGCGGTGGTGGTTGTTGTGGGGATGCCGCCGCCGATGCTTCGACACCGCCTTGTGTTCGACGAGGCTCTTTACCCTCCCCTTCTTTGCCCGCCCCGACACCAGCCACGGCATCGACATCAACACCAGGTTTTGTGCGGCTGACTGTCATTCCTAGCGGCTACACACCACTAGCTACTCCTCCAGGAGTCACTCTAGTGGACACTCCTCGCTTCGGGGCTCCGACTCCAGTGGAGACACCTGATGTCCGTACCCTCGTCAACATGCTGCTAGAGACCCCTGCCGAGACACCCAGGTTCACGCGTCAGCGGCGAGAGGGCTTGCCTTACTCCGTCGACTTCAGCGGCGACATCATCTTGGATGATGAAGGCAAGAAGGTGATTTTGCGCATGCGCAGTCTTTGCTCTCAGGTGTTTAGACACTACATACTAAACACCTAGAGTGAAGTACCGAATGATTTAAAAGACAGAGTCATCGCATGCTTCATGATGAGTTTCCCATTCCAACACGGGATGACTGCTTCAATGAAGACGTGATGAAGGTTTGAATGCATGAATACTGCAAGCACAAGCGTTCCGAAGTGCAAAAAGCAATCAAGCATGGGTGGAATAGACCAGATTGGTTGGCCAAAGAAGATTGGAAGAATGCGAAGAAAGCATCGCGCGAGAATCCCGACAAGTGGAAGCAACAAAAGGAGGCAGCAAGAGCGCGAGTAGAGACAGGGAGCTTGCACCACTTGGGGAGCGGTGGGTGGGCATCATTTGAGGCCGATTTTGTAAGTGTTTTCGCATTGCTCTCTATGTTTGATAGTTTAGGGTTTATGGGTTTTTAAATTCTAACATAATGGATTCTTTGTATATTTTGACAGTGGTCGATGTGACAGGACGTGATCCCACACCCTACGAGTGCGAGTACGTAGGCAGGAAGGGCTTAAACGCCCTGATGGACATTCTGAGTTCTCGCGGCGGCATGGTTAGTATTAGGGTTTACTCTTTTCTATTTGTTGTATTGTTTTATAAACGTCGCTATATGTTTATACTTACAAAAAGTTGTCTTATTGTTTTTTTTTGTAGAATTCGACAGATACGCCGCTTGGACGTGATGAGACGTCTGATTAGACGACGTCAATCTAGCCTTAGCTAGATAGCATTAGTTTCTTTTTGTCATACCTTATGTATCATGAGACGACTTTTATACATCTTTTTGAAAACCATGTATATTTTTTCACTAATGACAATGGTGTTGTAACTATTACATTTGCAAAGTTTAACAATCAAGTGATTTTGCCTATGATGTGTACAATTGTCATTGATTTACTTTCATCAATTCACGCTTGTCAATTATGTATCTATATTTTGCAAACAGTACGTACTATGGATGATGGAGTTAATGGTTATATTGTCTTGTGGGTGACTATTTTGGGTCTATATCTACCTTTGCACTTTTTTTCAAAGGTGAATCAATTAATGAAACATTCAATATGGTTGATGGGTGGTAGGGCATTCAATGCCCTGCCACCAAAAAAATTTCCTCTCGGGCGTCGCTATGAACGTCGCTATATCAGGCTCTGTAGTGTCGCTATAAACGTCGCTATAGATGGCCTGCAAACGTCGTTATAATTGTCGCTATAGGCGCCGCTATATAGCGAGTTTATAGTGACGCATATAGCGACTGTTATAGCGACATTCCCGTATCGACGCTGTTAGCGACGGTCTTAGCGATGCCAGGGGTTATAAAAACCCAATGTATTTCCGTCGCTAACAGTGTCACAAGAGCACACAACCTCTTGTAGTGATAAAGACTATGCGTTGTTGAAAAAAATTCTTCCTGGACACAGGAACATTTATCTAGATTCTTTGTGTTAAATGAAAAGGAGTGAATTGAGGTCCGTTTTGATCATCCATTAAAGCCAACCATGCAGCTCCTAAGAAGGCACATCTGACTTATCCTTTGATTATGCCAGAATTTTAGCAGCGTAACAGCATAAATGGCTCAAAAGACCAAAAAACCTATCATCACAACTTGGAAAAATTTTGGCAGAGTTTCCCCATAAGTAGAGCAGTAAGAACCCAAAATATAGACTGTATATGTATGAATAGCCTGCCAATAATAGAACCCAAGCATCAAGTAGGAATCACTAGTACATAGCCTATGGCAAGGTTATGAAAAGGTTTCTCTAGCCACCTGTATCACTGAAAGGATCTCACATTTGAGAATCCCCCAGCTCAATAAAACCTCACACTATCGACGCTCTCACGAAAGCTTATGCAAATCTCGTATAGTCAAGTCTTAGAAATGACTATCTTCCACACCAAGTGTCAAAAATGATTGGGACTGCCAAATAAACCAAGTATGGCTCCACAAAGGCGTACAATGGTAGTATCCACAAGTAGCATACAATACAAGACAATGCGCTCAAACAAGTGCCAAATGATGCATACCCACAGCAACTTCAAGTGACTTCCACTGTCAATATATCACTCTACTCCATCTACTTACACCTATGTGAATCACCTCTACCTGTCCCTGTGACCTGTAACCTGTAATCTGTAATCTGCAACCTATAATCCCGAAGTTGAAGGTACTCAAAGAAGATCCTCCATGGGGGCGCCAAAAGAATGTGAGCAAGTTGGAAACACACACAAAGCCTCTATGATAAGCCGACACACACTCTTGGAATAACACATACACACAATATGGGGCACCACTCGGCTTACACAACCCACGTGGCCGAGACAGGAAACACACAGATGGAGTGAGAAGAGAGAGATTTTCAACTTGCCCACTCAACACTCACACATACACATTCAAACACATAGTATCAATTCAGCTCAAAGGAGGAAAATTGATGTTGTTTAGACTCAATGAATCTCAGCCCAACACCAATGGGGCAAATAGTTTACACAGTATTGAGGAAATACACCAGATACAACCACAAAGTTAAGCAGAGGCTTCGCTCACCGGAGAAGATTACACAGAAAAACAACAAAAAATATGTGAGGAATTGGGCAAAATGGATAGTGCCATTGCATTCGGAACGGCCAAAAACTCCACCCTACAATGTGACAGTGCTCAAATCCGACCTCAGATGAGCTGTTTAGGGCCAAAAAATGCTCCAAAATGAGCAAAAACTGAGCTACGGGTCTTCTCCACGTCTTTCTCTCATTTCAGTTCCCACACTTAGCTTTATTACTTGGGCACCTTTGGCCTTTTATTTGACCTCAAACGGACCCCGAACAGCCAAAAAGTATCCCCGCAGTGCATAGTTGTCACCCTGCTGCATCCATCCGCACACCTGGCCCTCAACTTTTCTCAATAAGGCCATAGCTTTGGTCCCGCAACCACGTGAAGTAGCCCCAAAATATAGTCCTCATGATGACCTTTTTGCATAATTATCACAAGAAAACACCCACGTTGTGTCCGTACTTATCCACGTGCAAATATTGACCCCATTCGACCTCCTGACGCCACACACTAGATGCCATCTGACGCACCTGCCTACCTCATGGCATCGGCCCACGGATAGCTTCCTCGAGAAGTTTTACGGGCCGCAACTCCTCTTATTATAGAAAAACACACTGATACTCGTGATAATGAAAATCGATGCACTATGTACACCCTGCCCTACTTGTACACATGTGGGCCCGGCCCCACGTAACCACCCGGCTCTAAAGAATGGAAAATTCTTTATTTTATGCACCATGCATGTGTATATACATATGCGCAATCCCTTGCTCCAAAAAACTCATAACAATGCATAGTCGCGAACCACAGCAAAACTGACAATGCTTACACTTGAATTAAAGAGCAAAGAGAAAGGAACACAATGCAAGTTTCGGAAATGAAATCTAATTACCTAATTGTTAGAAAACTGATCACAAGCTGGAGCAGAGTCATAGCTCAAGCGTACGTACAGCAGAGCTCTTTCTTCTTTAAAGGTAATCCTCCTTTCACATTAAGGTTATTGACATTTATACCTAGGGCATTCTAAATGGCCACTGGCCAATTCACATGGACCTTTACAATTATCATGACAGAATTACCATTTAGGGAATTGATCCACTACTCTAGAATCAGGATTTACACAGAGTATTACTACACTAGCTCGGAAAACTAATAGAGTACAAATGTGGTGTCCGGCTACGTGTCCGACCAATTGGGCGCCCGTTTAATCTGTCCTCAAACACCACCTCAAGCACAGCCCTAGCTTGCCTAAGTTCTAAAGACTTTAAACACTAACCTTTAGAGGTCTTTAATGAAGCTAAGCTTAAGGTCTTTAAGCTCCATTAGATGCACGTTGCGCTTTGATAGACTATCTCCTTTTGGACCCCTATTGAGATGTAACCATTTCTCCTCTTGGTCCCCTATTGAGATAAGTCTAGAAGCACTTATTACACATTGCTCTTTGGTAGAAAATATCCTTTTGGACCCCTACTAAGATGCAACCATCTCTTTTTGGTCCCTTGCTGAGATAGTTCTAGAAGTAACTCTTGTTCCCGTTTATTCTCCCACATTATATGATCATTTAAATATGAGAAAATCATTTGGGTTAGCTAGATATTATATTTTATGATAGTACTGCAAAGAGAGGGCCTCTGTCCAAATGAAACAAGCTCTAGGCTGTTTTTAGTAGTTGCAAAGAGAGGGCATCTCTCCAAATGAAACTTGCACCTTGAAGGCATGTGGCATTACACAAGATGCTGATATGGGGAAAAGAATTCACGATGATATTTTTTGTCAATGATTTTTGAAAGAAAATGTTGTGCTTGGCATTTGTCGTTGGTCGACAAGTATGCCAAATGTGGTGCACTTCATAAAGCACAAAAAGTGCTTGAGGAGCTTCCTTTTCGAGATGTCTTTGTCTCTTGGAATGCACTAATTGCAGGATATGCCCAACTTGGACAAGGCCAAGAATCTTTGGACTATTTTACAACAGACTCGGATGGGAAAATGGGGGTGATCGCAAAGACTATATTTACAGAAATAATCAAAACGGTGGTGAGTATAGAGGTGGCAGAGGAGGCTATGATGGTGGTAGTGCAATGCAAAATGGTGAATTCTCAATACCGCTAGAGGATGAGGAAGGTAGGTTTTTATAGGGGGGGGTCACAGTGGTGGTCGTGGAAGAGGGTGTGGTTAGTTTGGTGATGGCGAGGAACAGGAAGGAAGACGTACTTATGACTGGAGGAGTGGCTCAATACACAGAAGTGAGGTCAAGCAAGATGGTATTGGTCGTGGAAACTAGGGTGTAGAGCTAAAACAAAATGAAAAGGTTGAGGTATCTTGGTTTCATGAACACAAAGTAGCGCCAAGAAAGCAACAATATCTTCCACACAAGTAAACATGGAGGGGAAGAGAACAAGTCATTCTTTGTGAGCTCAATGGGTCCTCAATGAGCATCTTGACCGCAATGTTGTCTCATGGAGTGCACTGATTGTAGGATATGTCCAACAAGGTCAGATCAAGAAGCTTTCATCTGTTTTCAGTAGATGCAAAGAGAGGGCATTTCTCCAAATGAAATGATGTACACACAATTGGACCTTGAAGGCATGTGACTATACACAAAATGCTTATATGGGCAAAAGAATTCACGATGATAAACCCTAAACCCTAAACCCTTAACCCTAAACAATTGTGAAAGAAAGCATCGAGCTTCACATTGCCTTGGTTGATAGTATATGCCAAATGTGGTGCACTTCATAAAGCACAAAAAGTGCTTGAGGAGCTTCTTGTCCTGGATATTGTCTCTTGTAGTGTAGTGATTGCGGGATATGCCCACCTTGAGCTGTTTTCAGCAGATGTAGAGAGAGGGCATCTTTCCAAATGCAATCATGTACATTTTCACCTTGAAGGCATGTAGCATTACACAAGATGGTGATATGGGCTAAAGAATTCATGATGCTATTGTTAGTCAAGGGTTGTTGAAAGAAAATCCATATAGCACCCCCGGCGGTGGCATCATACTAGTTTTATTAAAACCAGTAGCATTGAGAATGTTGTAGGTTTAATTCCAATGTGGGTGTAAAGACATAAGCCCTCAAATATATTGCCATAGAATTGGCACAAATACCTTAATGTGCATTGAGCACTAAAGAGGCTCGAGCTCCATCCACACTTATACTCACCTAAATCCCCCTTCCCCCCGCCTTACAGGTACCACGCTAATGTTTGGGAAAAGTGTGCTCATCTTACAATGGTGATGCTTTGAAATACGAAAGTGCCGGTTGATAGGAAAGAACAAGAAAAATCCCATCTATATTTTAAGAAAATTAATGTAAAATTAGTAAAAATTAGCTCAAATCTTTAAATGGAAACTCCATAAAAAGGAAATGTGTATGCCGGTTGATAGGAAAGCAAAAGGGAAATTCCCGTCAACATTTCATGGAACATGATGTAATATTAGTAAAATTATCTTAAATTTTCCTCTTGGGAAATCCATAAAAAGGAAAGGTGTATGGTTGCAGCAATAAATTTTTCCAGACACCAAACCACGCCCATTTATAGCATGTATATGTTAGATGATTGTTTTGTTGAATCTCACAACATTTAGTATGACACACACATTTGTTATGGTTTTGTCGCATAGACGGTAGACTAGCTGTCTATTTTCCTCAACTCTCTCTCTCTCTCTCTTAGGGCACGCACATGCAGTGCCGTCGGTGTCGAAAAAGGTATAAAATCACCCTTGGCCCACTACCAACAACGCACGCACCTGTCCAGTTCAATCGCAAAGCCATCGGCAGCTGATCGTTGCCATCGGGATTGATTACCCTTGGTCCTAACGGTCACTGGCGGTGAAGCACTGTTTGCTTGGAGGGAGGGTCCTTCATTGGTGAGCCCTTTCCTGCACTGTGTCAGAGCGCTCTCTCTCTCTCTCTTCCTTTCTCTCACTAGAATGTCTGCATGTGCTCACAAGAAACCATGGCCGCCGGCAGAAAGCCACACACACATATCCCAAGGCTACTACTTAGGTCATGGTCACACAATGCACATTTACTATGACACACACATTTGTTATGGTTTTGTCTCATAGACTAGTTTTTTTTTCTCTTCAGGTCTCTCTCTCTCTCTCTCTCTCTCTCTCTCTCTCTCTCTCTCTCTCTCTCTCTCTCTCTCTCTCTCTCTCTCTCTCTCTCACACACACACACACACACACACACACACACACACACATATCCCAAGGCTAATACTAAGGGCGTGGTCACACGATGCACAATTATCAATAATTGATAATGGTGCCTACTAAGCACTTCTGCAAAAATAACAGTGGCTAGTGAGCCTTCAAGGTGGTAACACACGGTTCAGTAGAGTGAAATCACTGCCACCTAGAGGTGTAAGGGGCAAGTTCAACCAGTTAGAGCCTTGAAGGTTTTTTGAAATGTGTGGCATGCAACACGAGAGAGAGAGAGAGAGAGAGAGAGAGAGAGAGAGAGAGAGAGAGAGAGAGAGAGAGAGAGAGAGAGAGATGAAATGAAATGAAATGTTATATTAACGTCTTCAAAAGGCCAAAGTTACCTATGAGACCAGAAAGTTACAATGTGGTGGATCTAATACAAAGTCAGAGTAACAAAAATGACAAAATAAAATATACTATGGAATCCTAAACTGCTAGGTGTGAGCTAAGCAGCTAGGTGGGATAGCCAAATCACAAAATATCCAGCATCGATCGTTGGTGGATCTCATCAATCTCCTCCATGGTCAATAGCCTGATCGGGCATCGTGCATGTCGGGCCAGAGTGATCCAAATCCTCTGATGCAGCCTCCGTCAATGCTGTCTAGTTCTCTGCAGTCGTGGGTGTCTGGATCTCCCTAGCTCGGTCGCTCGATCGATCATTGTGCCTCTGGTGTGAGGCGACGAGCTCTCCTGTGGTAGCAGCTCCTTTGGGTGTGCAGTGTCTACTCTAAATAAGTCTGTGATTTGTCTCTGAGACTGGCTAGCCTCTTGCCCCATCAGGCTCTCTCTATGTCTGTGTAGCTCAAGCAAAAATAGACCCAAGCATCTCTGATCCTCGTACCCCATGACTCTAGAGAGTGGTTTGAAGCCCTCTTTGAACAAGCAGTGGAAGCAGCCACATATATCGTAGTAGATGGGGCATTGGCATGTGTTGTGCAACTCTATCTCAGGCTCCATATCACACAGGAGGCATGTCCTCACCTCTGTCGATACTCCACTGTATCTCCCAATCTCGATCCGCAGCTGGTGTAACGATGTGCGTATCTGGCCAATAGCACATCGTATCCCATGAGACAAGTGGGTGTCCATCTATCTGGGCCTCATCACAAAACCGTCCCCCGTAAGCTGGAGAAGATGCTCTTTGTAGAAAGCCATCTTCATTTCCAAATTTTGTGCTGGTTGTATCCATGTCCTCCTGGTGTCTAGATGAGTCAGGTCCTGGCGGATGATCCTGGTGATCTCGAACTGTGTAAGAGCCAGAGAGGGTGCATCCAGTGAGTACTGGAAGGGGGGCAATCTGTCTAGAACCCATGCGCCTGAAACCATGATGTCACCTCCCCATATCAGCATGTTGTATCTCCCTGCCTGGCTAACTGTCGAGAGGACTCAAGTGCAAGGCGGACATATATGTCTTTGGGAAGTTTCGACATGCGGTGTATGAAGGAGAAAAATTTGGTGAGCGCCTCCACCACTAGTGGGAGGGAAGCTAGCTCTGCCCGGGTAATGGCACGTGGTACTAAAGCCTTGGCATTAATGAGCCGCGAGATCATAGAGACTAGTGGCTTCTCCATGTCCCCTTATCCATCAATGCAACATGTCCTCCTGTGATGGTCCAATGAAGGTCCCCAAATCTCAACTCCATAGAGCAATGCAGAAGCCACCAAAGTGTCAAAGAGCCAGAGCTTCGTCCAAGGCTCCTGAAACTGAACATGTGAACACATCCTCTCCAATCTACCCAATGCTGCATGGGCTCTGATCAGTCTAGTCTCAGCTGCTCTCCTCAATGAAAATATCGGTCCACTGAAAACCAGTCCAAGGTAAGTGTAAGCATATGTATACTCCACTGTCTCCTGGCCGTATGAGAATGTGGGTGCTGACCTCCTGATCCATTGTGGGGTGGTATTAAGTACCATGACCTTGGTTTTACCAAGGTTGACAGACAAACCACTTTCATAGGCGAACCTATGCAAAGCATCCAAGTGAATACATCCCCTCCGGAGATTGGAGATCAACACAACATCATCAGCATATAACATTAGTGGAATCCATGTCCTTACCAGCTGTTGTGCACGTCTATCACCATCTCTCTCAATGCAGTCAGAAACCTCATCCACATACATACCAAATAGAGTAGGAGAGAGCCGGCAACCCTGCTTCACCCCAATAGTGGAGTAAACCGTTGTAGATAGTCCCTCAAAGGTGTGTACATGCCCCACTACTGACCTGTATAATGCCATGGACCCCCAAATAAGCTTTGTGGGTACTCCCATCTCCTGTAATCTACGCATCAAACTAGCTCTGGGTACTGTGTCAAATGCTTCGCGAAAGTCCACAAAGCTACAATAGATTCGTCTCCCATGTGATTTGTCCTCCTCAATGATGGCTCTGAGTGTCAAGATATGGTCAAGGATAGAAAAAACTCTCTTGAACCCTGCCTGCCCCGGTTACGCGTATCCTCTCTCTCTCTCTCTCTTTGCCCATTTGCTCAATTGTTGCTCAAGAATGGATGTGTACAACCGTGCCAATGTGTGTCCGATCATGATAGTGCGATAATTCCCAGGCTCCATAGGGTCTCCTGAGTTGAAGATAGGTACAATAGTAGATAGGATCCAAGTATCAGGCAAGCCCTCACACATGGCACAATTAAACATAACTGCTAGAAGCTTTGCTAGTAGATCTCTCCCATGCATGAAGTGCTCAGCCACTAAGCGATCATGATCATATTCTCTCCCAGTCCTCATCGTGTCAATGGCCTTCCTCACCATCTCATCGGTGAAAAAAGCACATGTGTGGGGGCATGGATCGGGGGGGTCGAGAAGGGGCGGTTGTCCAGGAACTATGTATAGAGGTAATGCGTACTAGCCCCAGGCCTTTGTAGAGGTAATGGCAGGGGGAGGGGGGGGGGAGTGCTCATGAAAGAGTGGCCATGCCTCATGTGAGTCCTGACTCAAGAATAGCTAGTATAGGTCCTACTCTAGGCGAGCCAAAAATGCCCTCTTCTTTCGCCGCACTAGGCGTTGGAAGTCAATCTGTGACTGTCTGTGAGTGATGTCCCCCAAAATCACTCCATCATACCAGTTGTTCTGGGGCATGCTCCCAGAACGGTGTCTCTAGGCTGAGTGTGTGGGTATGCCTCTACTCCTGCATCATGTAATGTCTGTGTCAGTATAGTAGTAAGCTCCTCCAGAGGTCGCTTTGGCTCTTCTGTACACAGGCGTCTGTAGATCCCATCTATGTATACACATTCCGTCTCCCGCGTGAAGGTGTAGCGAGTCGGGGGCTGCTGCCTGTGGCCTGTGTGCTACACTAAACTGGAAGGAGATGGTCAGTGGCACAAGAGCATGATCCACTACCACACCAACAGGTTTGGGTCCAACAGTGAGATCCTAGATACTAGAGATGAGACTCGGTTGTGCCATGGCATAGTCCAGTGTGCTGACTCCATGTCGATGTGGAAAGCATGTAAAACCCCCGCATCGAGAAATCTCTGTAGGCCATTGTGATAGTTTGGGGAGGGTCGTCTCTGCAACATCCAGCTCTCTGAGCGTCTCCTCTGAGAAGTATCATAAAAAACTGGTTGATGATGGGCAGTCCTAGCATTGAAGTCCCCTAGAATGATGATGTCACCATCTCTAGAGAACTCCCAGATGTCATCATCCAAAATAGAAAAGGGGGATTGTCCTCTGGGTGGTACATACATTGACGTACTCAAGGGGAAAGTAGCAAATAGCAATGTAAAGATATATGTTTGTCTCTGCTCTCAATCTCACTCACTTGTACCTAGCCTTCTCATCCCTGCGAGCTATATGTATCAATGGCTGCAACTCCTCCCTGAATAACACGGCCACTCCTCCTAAGCCCCGCCCTCTGTGCTCTGATCGTGTCTCTTGTCTACAGGCGATCTCCCATCTGTACCCATTAATGTGAGGCATAGACTGCCGAGGGGCCTAATGTGTCTCAGAGTAGCAGACGATGTCTCTCTCACTAAAACTTCCCTCAAAAGCACTCACATCAAGACGCATCGATCTTGGCAACCTCAATCCATTTCTCGGCCTCATCTACCTTCTGTTGAGTCTTTGTAATAACGTCCACCCAAGTGCCGCTCTTCCCCCTCTTTGATGGCTCGCACTTGCTCTTCGATCGTATTGAGCTCTTCTATTACTAAAGGTTGCAATTCTCCTTCTTCAAGTGTATTTCGTGATCATGCCTCAGCGAGCTTCCTCTTAAGTGATGCAATCTCTTCGTCTTGGGCCGTCACACGATCACCCAGTGTAGTTATCTTGCTTTCTTGGGCCAACACGCATTCGTCAAGCATTTTTATTGTGCCCAATAAGTTGCGGTTGATCTTGCAAGGCAGCGCGACAGGCGGGGCGAGGGGGGGGGGGGGGCAAGGGGGGCAGCGCGAGGGAGGAGCGCGAGGGGGCGGGGCAAAGGGGCGAGGGGTGGGTAAGGGGGGTGCGAAACCTGGGCAAGGGGCGAGGGGCAAGGCCTGGGTAAGGAGAGAGAGAGAGAGAGAGAGAGAGAGAGAGAGAGAGAGAATCATTGGCGGGCAATGATACTCCATAGGTTGCACAATCAATGAGGCGCCGTTGAAATTGGCAGTTTGCACCGTTATCATCGGGTAGAAATCCATCGCAATCGACTCTTGGTTTGGGTGATGCCATGCAACAAAACAGTTTTGTCGCACTCATTATCATGATCGGCTCCCTTTTGCAACTATGCCAAACAAGTATGCTTAGTACAACTGAGTTGGCTCAGTTATCCCCCAGATAATTGATAACGAAGCCTCGCATGAGCATTGCCTAAGATGGGATTTCCATATAACGGAACTTCTAATGGGATGGGTTCCCACAAGATAGAATGCCAAACAAAAAGTAAAACATGATGCACTTTTGCTTCTAGTAACTATTATAAATAGCATAGTTGTAATCTGTACCACCTTATAGACACAAAATATGGCTACATTATGTGCAATGAAATGGTGTGCTCCTTGTAATCCATGTAAGGAACAAGGTAGGCGTTCTAAAACAATAAAATGAAAACCAAGTAATGTTGTAAGGCCATGAAATTTTTCATGAAGGGACCTTTTTGACAAATCAGAAGCAAAAGTGACTTCGATGCTTCAAATGAAAAGGTCGGTCCAAATCGGTGGAAGAAATGATTTAATTATCGAATCTCTCTTCTTCTCTAAAACTTGAAAGGTAATAAAAATATTTAAATGCTCGATAGGGCAACAGGAGGTTTGTGATGGTTTGTCGTCTTACAAGAAAAACGTGCCTTCATGTCCAAATGTAACTGAAAGAACAAATTGAAACGTGCCTTCAAGTCCAAATGCAACAAATTGGCAGCATCTTTGGCTCCTGTTTTTTTTTTTTTTTTTGGTATAGGAAAAGGCTCCATTTTACTAGTAAAATGGTAGCTCTTTTTAAGTTTTTTTTTTTAAGCGCCTACAAATCTCTCTTTTTTTTTATCCGGTAGTGAGATTAGAGTAAGTGAAAAGTGATTACTACCCCAAGCAAATTCTCGTGAGTGGTGAACATATGGTATCTTCTACCCTTTGTTTGGAAAAACAAGTGCACCTTGCCTTGCAATTACCGCCACTTTTAAAAAAATCAAGAATGCTGGTTGAAAGCGAGAAAAGATATTCCCATCCTGAACCTTAGAAAGTGTAAAGACATACAGCATTATGTCCATTTCTATACAGGCTCCTTCTAGAAAATTTGCACAAAGGAGTTGTGTATGTCTAGGCCCTTAAGACTGGCGAGTGTTATCGAGAGCATTCATAAGTTGAATCCAAGAGAAGCCCAAATCCACATGTGTGTGTGTGTGTGTGTGTGTGTGTGTGTGTGAGAGAGAGAGAGAGAGAGAGAGAGAGTGTGTGTGGGAAGAGGAAATTGATGAGATTCGCCAATGACCGATGCTAGATCTCTTGTGATTCAGCTATCCCAACAAGCCGCCCATTTTTTGCTTAGTCTTTTGCTTGGTTCACATCGATCAACTTAGGACCCCATAGTATATATCTTTGTTTTGTACTCTTGTTAGGTTATTTTGTTATTTTGTTACTCTGACTTTGTATTAGATCCACCACTTTGTGACTTTCGGGTCTCATAGGTCATTATGGCCTTTTGAAGACGTTAATATAACATTTCATTTCATTTCTCACACAAAGGCAGATCATTTGTTGGGGGCATGAGTGCCATCTGATCCTTCGCTCCCCCTCTGAGCTCTCTCTCTCTCTTTCGCTCCCCCACTTTTGGCTTATAGCCCTCATCCCACAAAATGTGACACATGTAAAGGGTCATGGCCTCCGCCATATTATGTTGTAGATTCCGGGCGAAAAAGTAAATTCGCAGTGGCACCCACCTTGGGGCATAGGCTAACCTCTAGAACCCTCGAGGGAACCCTTGAGGGCAAATGTGACTTAGTATTCACTGTGGGGGAGTTGCAAACCTAAGGTAGCTTTGCAATTTGTGAAGAGGAGGAAACACGTGAAAGGTTAAGAGCCCAGGGCCAGACTGGAAAGTGTACCATGTGTGAGGAGAAGAGGAGGGTAGCATGGCCTGAGGAGAGGGGGAATTGGAACTGATTTGAAGCACAAGGGCTAAATGGCAAAATATAGACCTTCTAGAAAGATTTGAAATGTGTGTCCGAAAGGAAGAGAAAATAATCGACCTTGGCGCACTCAATCATCACTACTGATGATACAACTTTTATTGCCTTCTCCCTCCCCCCCCCCCCCCCCCCCCCCTCTCTCTCTCTCTCTCTCTCTCTCAATGGCTGATGAGCTCTTCACTGCACTCAGCTGAGCTCTACTCTCAGCTCCACTGTGGGCGCACATAGCCTCTCTATGGTGGTGACAACTAGGTCGGCTTCAACCTTTTTCCCCTTTCCTACAACGCCCCCTCAGAGCAGCAGGCCTTCCATCCATGACCCTTGAACCAAAACCGCACACCTGCCTGCGCATTTTGCTTGCGAAGATGAGCAAGCCCCTTTTGACATTGTCTCACCACTCTGTGTTGAAATCCGTTGATGTCCTTTCTAAAAGCAAGAAGTGCAGACAAGACACAACAAGTCCTCCAGACGCAGATGATGGTATATTCTACCTACTACTGTAGTAGCAAAAAACAAACAAACAGCTTATTGCAAGGAGAGTATATGAAGGAGAGTTCATATACTCTCGCAGAAGCTTAAGGTATCGCAAATGATACTTAAGGAGGCTCACGGAGTCCCTGAGCAATGCCAACCCTGGTCTAGCCTTGCAAAAACAGGTATATTGAAGCCACAAGCACTTCAGTAGTCGCTCGTCGCCTGATTGAAGCTGCCCCCTTCTTTGTGGTCATGGCTATGGTTGCAAAGTCTGTACTCTCCACATTGTGCGGCAACAATCTTCAACGTCAAGATGCTGAGCACTCCCTGGATGTGAGCTACCATAGTTTCTCTAGCGGCCTCTTGCCTGCTTTGGGTAGAAGCACTAGCCATCTCCACCTCAAGAGGCACACCATCTCACCTTACGACCCTCGGTACAGGTAACCTCTTTCACTCAATACATCATGCCTGCTTTCATTCCTTGTTGCTACTACCTTTATATCACTGAGCAACCATTCAGGTCACATTCATAAATCCTGGCTTGCATTTCATTAGCCTATCTATGAATGTATGAGATAAACAGAAATTCACATATGGACAAGTATGCAGCCCTTCATTTTTTCTGCACTCTCTTTGTAACAGGTGGTGGCAGAATTTCCTCGTAGTTCTGGTAGTATATTCAGCTTGGGTGTCGCCTTTTGAATTGGCATTTGAGAGGGATTTGTCCCACCATTTCGTCCGTGTGGATTATGCAGTTGACACTTTTTTTGCTATAGACATAATCACAACTTTCTTTGTGGCCTACTTGGACCCAACAACATACTTGCTGGTTGATCGAAAATCTCACATTGCTTTACGGTATTTGCAAATGCTTTCCATACATTAATTTTAAGTTCTGTGCTTATGGATGACATTGTGCTAAGAATGAAGAAATTATGCGATATTCATCTCTAAGAATGGTGGCAAAGTAATTTGTTCATTCCATATCTATAACAGGGGGCAGCCTCAAACATATATCTGCATACAATTCTCAGCACCTACAATCCATAAGAACACAAGATCTAAAGGGGTTCTCAATGATCACAATCTGCTTTTTTTTTTTTTTTTTTTTTGGGGGCCGGGGGGGGGGGGGGGGGGGGGGGGGGGGGGGGGGGGGGGGGGCCTCATCACTATATGGCGGGGGGGGGGGGGGGGGGGGGGTTATTGCCCTTTCTTAGATCAAGGATGTGCTTATATCTGCCTTCTTTTTCCCCACCCTCCATGCTTTCGTATGTGTGGGTGTTGTCACCCCATCATTGGCATAAGCTCTTTAAGTTCCTCATCCACATTATCACGATCTTTAATACCGGATATGCGTACATGCATAGACCGCGTCCTTCTCCTTTGTTCTTTCTCCTTTGATGGCTTCCTTGCCGGTGAGTATCTCCCTCTCTTCTTTTGTCATAAGGGTAGCAATAGTGCCTTCTAGAAGAGAAATTTTCTCTGTTCTTCTTCCATCTTTCTCCAAGCTTGCATTTCTATCTCCAATGTCAAAATCCGATGGTTCATGAGCGCAAATTTTGATTAGGGAAGACATTCTCCTTTCCCGGCGCACACACACACACGAGAGAGAGAGAGAGAGAGAGAGAGAGAGAGAGAGAGAGAGACTAAAAGCCAATAAACACAAACAAAACCCTAAAATCAGCAAAAAGAGAACTTATAAAAATAGCCAAAAATACATATGAAGCCTCGTCACTAATTGACACACCCTAAAGGAGGTGGGATCAATGGCCCACATTAGGCGTCGCGAGGCGGGTGCAATCCGGGCTGTCCGATCAATTTTCGAACTAAGTGTGAACTAAGAGTGAACTCGGGACGTATGTGCACCACACCAAACTTGGTGTGAACTTGAGGTGAACTAAGTGTGAGCTTGGCATGAACTTGGGAGGGTATGCACACCACACCAAATTTGGTGTGAACTCAATGTGAACTAGGTGTAAACTCATTTGCGACGATGTGATGTATAAACTTAAGACATACGCACCATTCAATGAACGTGTGACAACTTAGCGTGTGAGCTTGGCATGAACTTGGGAGGGTATGCACACCACACCAAATTTGGTGTGAACTCAATGTGAACTAGGTGTAAACTCATTTGCGACGATGTGATGTATAAACTTAAGACATACGCACCATTCAATGAACGTGTGACAACTTAGCGGTTAGCGTTGATTCCAAGGGGGAGAGAAGAAACGGGTTCAAATCCCGGATCCGAAAACGCGGGAATCCTTATACACTCCCTAGGCAATCCAACGGTCACGATCAACTGGGGATAATGAGCCATTGATCCCACCTCCCAAAAGGAGGTGTCAGTTAGTGAAAGGGGAAAGGGGGGGGGGGGGGGGGGGGGGTACCTGCTCCATCAACTGAGCAAGAGAGAGTGCTTTATTAAAGTCTTCTAGAGGCTGAAGTCAGCCAATGAGATAGGTAGATGCACTATCCGTGAGGACAAAAATACTGAAAAAAAACTTAAGAAAGAGCTACAAAATAAAGTGAGTTGACTGGGGAGGTGGGGCCTCGTGCCTATTTGACACCCCCTTGTCAGGTGGGCTCGACGGTCCATGATCTTTGGATGATGTGGACCGCCCGTTTATTCCCAAGAATAAAAAGATTCTGATCAGGTTTGCCCCCGTGACTTGAACCCACCACCTCCCACACCGGATACGTCGTCTCTCCCATTAAGCTATCAAGCGCCACTTGAAGTGGGGCTGAGAATGTAACAAAATATGGCAAAAGTGACGAGTGGGGATCTTATGGTGTTCACTTGGACTTCACTTTGGAATGGTTGGGGTCACACATTGATCACTTTGGAATAGGTGGGTTCACAAGGTAATCACATCTTAATTGGGAATCACACGAGGATCACTTGATGTTCACATCGAGTTTCCTTGGGGTTCACTTTGATTGTGATCACATGATGATCACTTGGGGATTAATTCGCCATTGGATGGCACAAAACCAATCCTATCGCTCCCAATTAATAAGGAACATTGATCCGAGTTGATAGAAGGGGTGTCAAATAATCACGGGGGAGGTGGGGGCTGGTACATACATGTGTGCGAAATGAGGGGATGCAGAAGCTATATCCTCGGGGAGTACAATCACGATATGCATATATATAGCTAGCCTCATCCGTTCCAAATAAGGGGTGAAGGATATCGTGTATGGGTGGGTCGGGAGTGACAAGTCCATGGAGAATAGCAGCAGCGTCTGAGAAGGCCTCCTCTATCTCCTCGTGTCTGACCTTCTAGTGTTGCATCTAGAGCTCTCTAATTTCTCTTTGATGTACTCTTGTTGCTCAATATGGGGAGTGAGCCTCGTCTATCTCCTCATGTCTGAGCTGCTAGTGTTTCACCCAGAGCTCTCTAACTTCCCTTTATGTACTCTTGTTGCTCGATATGAGAGAGAAGAGAAGAAGAAAAAGAAAAAGAAGAGAATTTTAAACGTCGTAGAGAGAGAGAGAGAGAGATGAAATGAAATGATAAATTAACATCTAGAAAAGGCCAAAATGACCTACGAGACCAACAAGTTACAAACTGGTGAATCTCATACAAAGTCTGTGTGCTGAAAGAAAGACTAACATCCTAAACAAAATCTTGTAGTGAAAGTGAGTGAAAGTGGGGGAAAGACTAGAGGCTGAACTTATTAACGTTCTCTAGAGGCTGAACTTAGCCTATGAGACAAAATTAATGTACAACTATAATATTTCTTCTGTAGTCCCAAAAAAAAGAAGTTGAACGACAAAACTACTAAAATGAATGCTACACTGAAACTGGAAGGGACGTGAGTGACCTTGCAGTGGGCAATTTGTAGCCTGGCTACAGGAACTACCTCAAGGGTCTAGACCAGCCACCCGTTGGCCTTGGCTCAGTCTTACCTTTTGATTCTAGACCAGGTCCACTGATCAAGTACCTCTTGAGAATGGGCCGCTCCACTGGCTAGTGGACTATCTATGCAAAGCGGTAGAGATGGGTGGTGGTAAATTAGTCACCATGGCGGTATCATTCATCGTAGGTCACTTCCTGACGAAAAGTTGCTTTGAATACCATGGCGGTATCATTCATCGTAGGTCACCATGGGCTCAGTTGAGCTTTGAGTGCCATTGTGTGTTGTCTTACTGTTATTCTCTGTCTCATGGTTATAGGTGTGGTTGGGATTGCCATTGTGTCGCGTACTTCTTTGAGAAGGAGACTTTGTGCACACTGCACTGCAAGATACCCACATTGAACACACACCACGTCAGACTTTTCCTTCCACACTCCACACCCTCCTCTAGAAGTGACTTATTAAAGAAGTGAAGTGCACCCGAAGCCTAGGAATCAAACAAAACAAAAAAAATCAAGAGAGTCTCTCTCTATTCTAGACAATAACACTGTGTCTAGGTCTTGCAAGAACCTGTGGGCACTCTTAGTCAAAGTAAAACTGTTGAACAACAAAATGAAAATGAAAAACCAAAAGAATGTTACTACATGCATTCAAAAGTAACTATTTGTGCCCCCCCAAATGTAGCCAGATGACATTATCAAATTTCACGGACACCTTATTATAGCCAAAGAAAACCCTCAGACAGATCGAGCGTCGAGGGGAGAGGATCACTGCTGAACTACACAATGACAATGAGAGACCAGGGGGAATTTACTAAATGCACTCAAAAAAAATTATTTGTGCCCAACACATCTAGCAATATTTCATAATCAAATTCTACAGAACTCTCATTTATAACCAAAGCAAAACCTCAGACAGATAGTGTCAAGGGGAAAGAATAACCCTTATGCTAAGCCAGAGGTCTGCAACTATCCACGTCTCACTGTGAGCACCACCTATAAAATTGGACAACTGCTAATACAATTTTAACATTCATCAGATCGAAAAAACCACTGCTGCAGACAATGCAAATAGTATCGAAATGTCTTGTATAAAAGATTTTATATTCTGGTTTTCCTTTTACTGACAACACCAGTAAGTTGTAAAATCTAGGCTTGTAATCACTTCAGCATGACATTTGTACATGAATGTTTCTTATAAGGTGACCCTGACTTTTGAATGAAGGATTCTTTTGAAAAAATGTGTCTTCTTGGAATCACCCTACGTTCTCGTGTTATGAAAATTTAAACAGATATGTCTCCACCTGGTTGGCATTGGATGTTGCATCCACAACTCCCTTCGAATTATTTCATATTTTTCTGAACGGAAAGCCCGGAACAGGATTAACTTATACTGTACTAAATATGCTACGATTCTGGAGACTTCGACGTGTTAGCAGTTTCTTTGGAAGGTGAGAGTTCAAAAACCTGGGAGTGCCACAAGCACACAATACATGTCTTCAGAAAATCATTTCTGGTATCATGCATTTTACCTGAAATAGGATAATAATAAACCTATTCTTTTGCATTTTGTGCTCTGCTTGACAGGCCTTTTCTTTTACATGAGTACACACATTGACATACCTGATTGTTTTTTTAAATCTTAGAATATTACCTTGGTTGCAGGCTTGAAAAGGATGTGCGCTTCAGCTATTTCTGGATTCGTTGCTTGAAACTACTTTGTGTAAGTTGGGATTGCCCATGATATAAAACTGAAAGTGCTCTCTTTCCTCTCTAACTTTCTAGACAGATGCAACAAATGCCAATGAATTCTTCTATGAGTTTCCAATATGTGTAGCTTCAGAAACAACCTTAACATAGGACTCCATGCTTATAAGGCAAGAAAGGTCGATCCTAAAATTGCAAAGAGATGCACTTGTTAGTAGCTACTTCAACTTAAGAGTGACCCAATTGCAACTATAGTTTTTTGCATGCAGTAAATATGTTACGCACACATTGCACGAATAAAAACAGATAAGGAGCATGTACTTTAACAATAGAAAAGATATTTCATGGACATGAACAGTGATTTCTCCTACTCATGACTCAAACATGGTGCAAGAATAGTCATCATAGTATGAACGTTCAAGGCATACATAGTCATCCCAAATATGAACAGACTTTCTGTAAAGATGGCTGCCAAACCCGGAACCTGAAGCAGCATATGATACCAATATTCTGTATGTTTATATATATATATATATATATATATATGTATGTGTGTGTGTGTGTGTGTGTGTGTGTGTGTATACACACACCCACACACACACCTTCATAAGTTCAGAATAGACCTAACTCACGAATTATAAGAGGGGATAAAACACTCACAAATTATCATGTTTCTCTTTGTAACCAATCTTCTCATTTTCATTTGCTCCCTCATTTTCCTTATCATCTTAAGAATGTTGTGCCCCATAAAGAGATGAATGACACTACAGAAACTACAAGCCGCAACAGAACTTGTATCCTTGGATTTCAAACTCAACTGGAAGTAGCCTATGACCATCCCTCATTGATATCCAAGGTGGCCTCTAACTCCTAAACTCAAATTACCTCTTTCTTTGAGCTTTGAGGTACGAAGATAGAGATTTGTGCATGTAATGACCAATCTCTTCGCACCCAGAGATTTAAGCATCTAACGACTGACTTCTTTGTACCCTTCTCTCGGGATAGTCTACATATCCTGTGTGTCCTGGGGATCTGAGCTGCTTTGCCAACCTCCATTTGAAGGCAGTGTGATGATACTCTAAGCTGACCAATCGCCACCCTTGCACCATGTACCTGGGTCTTCCGTCCCCTGAGATGCCCATGACGCGTTGTCTGTAGTATGCATCTTCGGTGGTAGGGGCTGCCAAAAGTTTTGTCTCAGTACTTTGTTCCTCTCGCTAGGTGAGAGGAGAATGTGCGGGGCATCCCTGCTATTCACTCCCGAGCATCATCTCAGCAGCTACTTCTCGACAAATGGCTTGAACATTGCCCTTCTTTTCTATGTACACCAATCAATTGGATTCAACATGGACGGTGCAGATCTACGCCTACAACACTTCATGTTACAGGCTTGAGCACACGAGCAGCGATAAATCAATAACAACACACGAACAGAAACTGCAAATAATTGAACTGAACTCCAATAGAGATAGAGAGAGAAGAGAAGAGTTGAATGGAACGGCGAAAAGCATCTCCCAAAAGCACTGGCTCCCAAAAATTCGGAACCCAAAGCTGGTCAAAGCTGGCGCTAAAAACTGAAGGCTGTCCGCACCTGCCTCATCAGCATAATTCTGCGATTTGCGGGCTGAGCTGCCACGTCAGCATATTGCCGCAATTTCCGCACTGGGTTTTAGGTCCCTCGGCCGGGCTTCATGAGTTGGGCAGGGTTTGAGTTTTTAAAACTCTAAACCCCTCCCCCCCCCCCCCCCCGGCCCTATGGCCTTCACTTTAAGTTTTCTTGGGTTCAATCATTGTCCTCTCAGCCAGCTCCTCGGTTGGGCACGCCACATCACCAACTCGTGACATTCTCCCCTCCTAAAAGAATTGTAATCGCCCTGGATTACACCTGCAAACAGCCAAAGGACAGAAACCAAATTATCCAGTGGACCTAGCTTACCTTTCTGTTCTTTCCCTGTGACATGTTGGTAGCCCCGCAGGCCTCCCCTGTCCCTTAGAACTTCAATAGAGATAGAGAGAGAAGAGGAGAGTCCACACAGAACGGCGGAGTTCCATCCCCAAACGCACTGGCCCCAAAGAATGGTGCCCCTTTCCGTATTTCTTTATTATTACTTCGCCAAGGTACAACTCCCGAGGGTCCTTCTCCGAGACTTTGCGTCCAAATGCTCACTAAAACGTGGCCCTCTGGGCACACTCATAAGCGTACAATGGATGCCCAAAAGCAGAGCCCCAAAAACTCTCATCCAGAAGCATTACTCCCAAAAGCACTTGCTCCCAACAGTTCTGACCCCTAAAACTGGCGCTGAAATCTGAAGGCTGTCCGTACCTGCCACGTCACCATAATTCCACAATTTGCGAGCTGATCTGCCACGTCAGCAGGCTGCCGCAATTTCCATGCTGGGTTTTAGGCCCCTGGCCGGGCTTCATAAGTTGGGTAGGGTTAAGAGTTTTTAAACTCTCTAGAGTCTAACCCACTAGGCCCTGCAGCCTTAACTTTAAGTTCTCTTGGGTTCAGTCCTTGTCCTCTCAGCCAGTTCCTCAATTGGGCACGCAACGTCACCAACTTATGACACTATATACATTTACAGATGACTTTCTCCGAAACTAATGAAGCCATCTTTGGGCCTCCAAAGGGCCAAGGAAATGACGTTCTTTCTGTTTCTCTCCACACAAAGGTATAGCGACTGCTTATGAGGGTCAGTGGACATCTTTCCCTTGCTACAGTGCTTCTAGGACACCTAGCAGCACTGCATCTTCATCATGTTGGGTAGCACAGAAAATTTGGCTCTGGTTCCTCAGACTCTCTGCATCTAGAGAAGGCAAGCATACTTAAAGCAATGTTGCTTGGAGTACTATCTGGTTGACATTAGAAATTCATAACGAAATACGAGAATGAGAGCATAGTGTTTCAGGAGGTTCTCTACTTTCCAGACGCGAGCCTCATTCCAGCCATTGGACCAGGAAGAGTTTTTTGGACACTTGCTTTATTTGTGGAGACCAATGCACGCTTGGCATTGGTTGCAGGCAGAGACAGGATGCAGCAAAGACGAGAGGCAAACTTTATGTCCCAGCCATTCCTGCCACTGTGCAGAGGTACCCCAGGGCGGAAGTATTAGCCACCTATTTGGCTTTTCTCCACTCCAGCTCAGGTAGCCTAAAGAGGTTCTTTGGGTGTGTCAGATGTGAAGATGCTCTTCTCTCACTGTACTGACATATTACGTATGTTTAATGAGAGAATCCCCTCTGAATGTACTACTGGCTTTTCATCTCCCACAAAAACCACCATTTAGTAGATTGCACTTACTATCTGTATCCAGGCACAGTAATGAAGCTACAAATGATGTGCAATGAAACATTGAGAACAATTTTAGAAATAAACTGTTCCAAGTATAATAATTATTTACACATAGCACATTTTCTCAATTGCAGGTTACCCTTTTGGCAGTACATTGTGCGGGATGTTTATACTACTTACTTGCAGAAAGACACCATGACTCCAACAGAACATGGATTGGAGCAGAGCTGCCAAACTTCAGGCACCACAGTATTTGGATTAGATATGTTTACTCGATGTACTGGTCTATTACAACCCTAACAACGGTTGGCTATGGTGATCTTCACGCTGAAAATTCAAGTGAGATGATATTCGAAATCTTCTACATGCTTTTCAATTTAGGCCTTACAGCTTACCTTATCGGCAACATGACCAATCTTGTCGTACACGTTACTGGGCGAACGCGAAGATTTGTAAGACATATTTCAGAAGGTTGCAGGGATTTTTTTAACAAAGTGTTTTTCTCTTCACATTCTTCTCATTAGTAATGTTTTGCTTTTGATAGAGGGACTCCGTTCAGGCAGTTTCTTGCTTTGCCTTTCGTAACCGTCTACCTCAAAGGTTGCATGACCAGATGATGGACCATATGAGGCTAAAGTTTCAAACCGAGAATCTTCAGCAGGAGGAGACTATGTGTGTCTTACCCAAAGCTATTCGTTCAAGTGTTGCCCAGCATCTCTTCCGTGATACTGTAGATAAAGCATACTTGTTTCGAGGAACTTCATATGACTTCATGCTGCAGTTGGTAAGCATTTTACACAATAATCAGCAATTTTTGTGCTCACAGCACCACAATCCACACAGGTATAAATAATTTTGTAGGTGACAGAAATGAAAGCTGAATATTTCCCACCCAGAGAAGACATAATTCTTCACAATGAGGCTCCCACTGAGTTCTATGTCTTAGTGTCAGGAATGGTGGTAAGCCTTGCCCTTGGTAATTTGAAATTTACAATTGCAGCAGAGCCTCATCAAAAAGTTAATAATGCAATTTTTATGCTCACAGGACCTAATTGCTTATAAAGACGGCACTGAGCAAGTAAGTCAGACCCATTGAATAGCTCTTTAAATTTTCTTGTCTACTCCTTTTACACATATTGTACAATGCAACATTTGAGTAGACTTTCATTCTTGCAATAGATATCCAAACAAACTTTTTTCAAATTTACTACACAATACGTAGCATCTTCGCCCAACTAAAATCTTAAGTTTGTATGTTTTCAAAACGTCCTTGTCCCCCCCCCACACCGTGCCCCAGCTCCCAAAAAGAAAGGGAATAACAAAATAACATTAACTAAGGCACTCTTCTCCCTGTATTGGTACTAGTTCTATGTGACACGTGTTGAGACCTAAAGATTCATGCTATTAACCATGGCTTTTGTTAGCCCCTCGTCGGATCCTTCCTACACACATGACATGACACAAGCCATATTCACACAAAGACAAGCATAGAGAGCAGACATCAAACTCATCTCCCAATCATAGAGCAGATACGGGCTCACCCCCGAGTCTAGGAGCCAACAGGCTAGCCTCTACCACAATGAAATGAATACTCGAAGAGGATCGCCCGGCTGCATAGATCACCTATAGACGCGCGTCAGACGAACCTCCCGACCATAGCCACCATCCGGCAGCACCCCCGTGTTGGGGCTAGCGTCCGAGGATGTAGGCGTGCACATGTAAGACCGAGCATCTCCTACCACCTAGCCTCACCTCCTTGAGATGACCTCGCGCACTCCTAGCCTCACTGGCTAACCACTGGCATTGTGCCAATGGGAATCGATAACTACAAATGAGGCCTTGGCCTCCCTTTCATAAAAGTGGCCGGCCACACCAGCCAGGTTCACACTATGTCCGCCCAGACACCGGACACCCATCCCGACGGTGTCTTAGACTAGATCCCCGATCCTATAAGCGGGAAATAACATCCATTGATGTCCTCATCAACGAAATGGGGATACTAAGCTTTCAAAGCTCTAGCTGATTCCTAAGTGTAGCAAACCTTTCAGATTGATCCTTCCATTTGATTAAGTACTCATCATAAGCTTTTTGGCCGAATGACGGATACGATGATCTAGAACAACCTCTCGTTCTGGAGGAATATACTCACTTTTCATATCTTGCCATACATTTTCCTCAATAGGCACAACAATGTCGACTTCACCTAATTTTTCTTTAAGACAGCTGACTCAAAACACTAGATGTACACTAACATCCGAAGGAAGAGCCAATTTATAGGCAACTTGGCCAAATTTTTCTGTGATCAAGAATGGACCACAAAATCTAGTTGAAAGCTTATAATGTTTCCCAGTTCACATGGTCTTGGTATCCTTGGGTATCTTTAGATAGACCCATTGTCCCACATCTTTTGATTAGCATAAGTGGTAACTCAATCACGAGTTATCCTCAAGGGGAGTCCTAGGAAACTTCCTAGGGGAAGCTTAAACGCCATTGATGCTTAACTTCTCCAAGGGGGAAACTTCCTATGGGGAAGCTTAACCGCCCTTGGAGGGAAACTTCATAGGAAATTTCCCAATAATGGGACAAAAATCATTCGGAAAAATATCTCTCATTCCCTATTCTCCAAAAATCACTTGCCAAATAAATATACTCCACAATGTAAAATCCCTCTTACCATGATGTTCATGCAGAGGGCACTACCATGTCCTAGGGTGGCAGCTCCCAAGGACACCTAAGCTAAAATTTGAAACACACACTAAGCAACTATGTGACTATCACTAGCACCAACCTCCACACACGAGAATCCATGTGCAAATCACAAACACACTTACCATAGATCTTCACCATCGGCTTGCATGTGCCCCCCTTGCTCTCTTGTCTTGCTAGTAGCGTCCCATACCACCCTATGCAAGAGGGTAAAGTGCTTGTAAGGCTAGGCCATCACGACCTCATGAGCTCTAATGGTTTTTTGCACGTTGCCATGACATATGTACGTGCAAAAAGAGGCTTTGATACCAATGTCAATCCCTTGTTGAATCCTTCATGCACGCATGACATGACACAAGCCATACTCACACAAAGACAAGCCTAGAGAGCGGACATCACACTCACCTCCCAACCATAGAGCCAATACAAGCTCACCCCGAGCTTGAGAGCCTGCAGCCAACCAACTAGCCTCTACCACAAGGCTTGGCGTCCATACCATCAAGCCCACACCAAGCGGGTGTGGGTAGAGCTGCCAAGGGCCTAGAGTCCAAGTGTGGTGATCACACAAGATGGCTCACAAATGAGACCTCAGTCCTATTTATGGGACTTCTTAGCCGCCCTCCTTAACCTCCCTTCAACAAAGGGTGCGTTTACATGTAGGTTTGGTTCACACTGACTGGACATAGCTCAAGCGCCCATCCTAATGTCTGAGGACATAACAACTACTTTGTTAATGTGTCTCATATTTTTTTGTATTCATGATCGTGATTCATATGGGTTGAAAGCCAAGAAACAGCAAGTAGGAACTTGGATGCCACACTGTGAATATTAATTGTGACTTGTTTGCTTGCAGAGTTTTGAGACATGGTAAAGGACAATGTGTGGTGGACATGCATGCATGTCATGTCTTGGGAAAAGTTCTCTCCTCTGCTTTAATTAGGCTGAACATGCTTTTCTAGTAGAAGGCAAACATTTGAGGCCATGTTAGTAATGGACACGTTACAAAGAATGCATGAATCTTGAATGAAACATATCTTAGGCACCGTGAGCCCTGGAGCAAAAAATGGAAGTTCTCAAACAGACACTAAAGTGTGCAAATAATAGAAAGTGGGGAGAGGGGCCAACCTTGTCATAAAAGAGGTGGATCCTCTCTTTTAGAAACAAGGCAAATGAAGCGACCTCAATCAAACATCCATTGTAGACCTTGAGGCAAAGACACCCGTTAAGACATCCAAAAACCATCAAAAGAAAAGGATAGGCACGTTCTCTTGAGAAGTTCTATTCTTTCTCTTAGCTACACCAATTTGTGGAAGTACACTTCGAGGAGGACTATAGGGAGCATTAGGTCAGCCAGAACCCTCTAGCATAAATAGCTTGTTACATGTTTGACAGGTAGTATCACACTTTGGTGGGCATCCAGCAACATGAGCATCTAGCTTAGGATAATTCCAAACATGTCAGTCCGACTTATCGATCAAATGCACCACGAGGTTGTGAGATGCAAGCCTCAAATGTAGGTCCAATTTTCAAATCAAATGCACCACTAGGTTGTGAGATACAAGCCTCATAATACCCTAGGATTATGTGTGTGCACATGTGCACATTTGTGAAAATTTGAAGGAAAACTCAATTGACACGCTTCTTGAGATTTAGGGCCACACAATTCGATGTTTTGCTCTCACGAAGCTCGAGCAGGTGCAGTAAACTTAATGGCTGGTTTTCCCTCTCACAATGTGCTGTCATAACCTATGTAATTCGAAGTTTGGCTCACACACAAAGTACACTATGACTTGCATTGTTCTAGGCCCTTAAAACCCCTATAAAAGCAACTCCTTTCGGCCTTAGATTTGCTTGCACCCCAGTTCAGCCCCGCTCCTAGCATTTGCTGTCAGAGATCGCCCCCTCTCTCCCTGGTGTTTTGCTGCAGCCCATGGTACCCTTCCTGCAGCCCATTGCCCACTTCGTCAGCCCATTCTCCTGGCTCCCAAAGGCCTAGGTGGTCTTGTACGGTCGCGTACATTTTGTCCACGACTTGGGGAAGGCTTGAAAGCTATGAGGTAGGGAATGGAGAGCTTGAGAGCAATGCCTCATGAGAGAGCTTGAGGAGAAGCTTAAGAGCTATGAGTTTATGAAGAAGAGGAGGAAAGAGGGTATGGTTCTACAAAGTTAGGGCCTTGAGGCCCTTGAATCTTGAGCTAGAGGAAAGGAGGGAGACAAGGAGGAGCATTATGCATAATGGAGGGAGGGAAGGAGAAAGGGAGAGAGAAAGAAAGTTCTATTGATGTCCTTGTCGAGGCCAAAGCTGGCCTATGGACAAATCAATACATCTTTGATTACAATCCACTTTGGGTATCACCAAAAAAGAAAGGTGCATGTTCCAACTAACTTGAAGGCTTTAATGACTCATGAGAGTTAGATATTACAAATGATAGAATCACTATGTGCATAATGTGACTAGATGTGTGCATGTGTCAAGTCCATGTCTTTCACAAGGGGGGTGTGGTCTTGAAATCTCTGATAATAGCTTTTCCTCCTTTGTAAACTGCCCATTTTCCTTGTTTCCTTGCTTCTCTGAGGCATTGGATTCCTTCTCTAGAGAGAGAGAGAGAGAGAGAGAGAGAGAGAGAGAGATGAAATGAAATGAAATGTTATATTAACGTCTTCAAAAGGCCAAAGTGACCTATGAGACCAAAAAGTTACAATGTGGTGGATCTGATACAAAGTCAGAGTAACAAAATAACAACAAAACAAAACAAAAAAACTATGGAATCCTAAGCTGCTCGATGTGAACTAAGCAAAGTAAGCAACTGGCTAGGATAGCTAAATAGCTAAATCACAGAAGATCCAGCATCGATCGCTGGCGGATCTCATCAATCTCCTCCACGGTCAGTAGTCTGACCGGGCATCGTGCATGCCTAGCCAAAGTGATCCGAATCTTCTGATGCAACCTCCGTCGATGTTGTGTAGTCCTCCGTAGTCGTGGGCGTCTGGATCTCCCCATCTCAATCGCTCGATCGATCAGTGTGCCTATGGTGCGAGACGAATGTGAGCTCTGATGTGGGAGTAGCTCCTCCGGCTGTCCAGTGTCTGCTCTAAAGAAATCTGTGATCCGTCTCTGAGATTGGCTAGCCTCTCCTCTCATCAGGCTATCTCTATGTCTGCGTAGCTCAAGCAAGAACAAACCCAAGCATCTCTGATCCTCGTATCCCATGACTCTGGAGAGTGGTCTAAAACCTTCCCTAAACAAGCGATGGAAGCCGCCTCGTATCTCGTAGTAGACGGGGCAGCATCATGTGTAGTGCAACTCTGTCTCAAGCTTCAGGTCACACAAGGGGCATGTCTTGGTCTCTGATGGTACTCCGTTGTATCTCCCAGTCTCAATCCGCAACTAGTGTGAAGATGTGCATATCTGGCCAATAGCACATCGTATCCCATGAGACAGGTGGGTATCCATGTATCTGGGTCTCGTCACAAAACAGTCCTCCGTAAGCTGGAGAAGATGCTCTCTATAGAAAGCTATCTTCGTGCCCAGCTCCTGTGTTGACTGTTTACATGTCCTCCTAGTGTCTAGCTAAGTCAAGTCCTGGCAGATGAGCCTCGTGATCTTGGACTGTGTAAGAGTGAGAGATGGTGCATCCAGTGAGTACTGGAAGGGTGGCAACTTGTCTATGTTGAACCCATGGCACATGCGCCTGAAACCATGATGTCATCTCCCCATACCAGCATGACGTATCTCCCAGCATGGCTAACTGTCGAGAGGACTCAAGCGCAAGGTGGGCATATGTCTCTAGGAAGTTCCCACATGCAATGAATGAAGGAGGCTGATCTGGTGAGCACCTCAACCACTAGTGGGGGGGCCGCTAGCTCTGCTCGGATATTGGCACGTGGTATTGAAGCCTTGGCTCTAATGAGCCGCGATATCATAGAGACCAGAGGTTTCTAAATGTCCCCCCATCCATCAGTGCGACCCGACCTCCCGTGATGACCCAATGAAGGTCCCCATATCTCAGCTCCATAGAGCAATGCAGAAGCCGCCAAAGTGTCAAAGAGCTAGAGCTTCGTCCGAGGCTCCTGAAATTGAACCTGTGAACACATCCTCTCCAATCTACCCAATGCTGCATGGGCTCTAGTCAATCTGGTCTCTGCTGCTCTCCTCAGTGAAAATGCAGGTCTACTAAAAACCACTCCAAGGTAAGTGTAAGCATTTGTATACTCCACGGTCTCCTGGCCGTATGTGAATGTACTTCTTCATCCACTGTGGGGTGGTATTAAACACCATAACCTTGGTTTTACCAAGGTTGACAGACAAACCACTTTCGTGGGCAAACTTATGCAAAGCATCCAAGTGACGTTGCATCCCCACCGGAGAGTCGAAGATCGACACAATATCATCAGCATATAACAATAGTGGAAACCATGTCCCTGCCAGATGTGCACCTCTATCATCATCGCTCTCAATGTCGTCAGAAACCTCATCCACATACATACCGAATAGAGTAGGAGAGAGCGGGCAGCCCTGCTTCACCCTAATAGTGGAGCGAACCGATGTAGATAGACCCTCTGAGGATACATGCCCCACTACTGACCTGTATAATGCCATGATCCCCCAAATGAGCTCTATGGGTACTCCCATCTCCTGTAGTCTACGCATCAATCTCAGACCGCATCAATCTGGCTCTGGGTACTGTGTCAAATGCTTTGCGAAGTCCACAAAGCTACAATAGATCCGTCTCCCATGTGATTTTCCCTCCTCAATGATGGCTTTGAGTGTCAAGATATGGTCAAGAGTAGAAAAGCCTCTCCTGAACCCTACCTGCCCGGCTACGCTTATCCTCTCCCTCTCTGCCCATCTACTGAGCTGCTGCTCAAGAATGGATGCGTACAACCGTGTCAATGTGTGTCTAATCATGATAGTGCGATAATTCCCAGGCTCCATAGGGTCTCCTGACTTGAAGATAGGTACAATAGTAGATAGGCTCCAAGTATCAGGCAAGCCTTCACACATGGCACAGTTAAACATAACTACTAGAAGCTATGCTAGTAGATCTTTGGCATGCATGAAATGCTCAGCCACTAAGCCATCATGATCATATGCTCTCCCAGTCCTCATCTTGTCAATGGCCTTCTTCACCATCTCAACGGTGAAAAAAGCACATGCGTGTGGGCATGGATCAGGAGGGTCGGGAAGGGGCGTCTGTCCAGGAACTGTGTACAAAGATGAAGCGTACTGCATAGTTACCAGGGAACGTGCTTGGGGGCCTTGGAACGCCGGACGGCATTCTCGCCGGCTGAAAATGCATGACACGTCCCGGAACGGACGGACGTTCCGGATGACTGGCTGTGACCGGAACGGTCGGGCAAGAACGGGACGGAACGGCCGGAACAATCTCTAACGGCCATAAACAGGCAGTGATCAAACGGCTATATGAGGCAGCCAACGGCCAAAAACGGGCAGGGACAGCCAGCAAGAAGGTTATATATTGCCCCCTCTTCCCCCCATTCCTTCACAAATGCATCAAGGTCAAGGCCCTCTCTCCCTTGCTCTCAACTCTCAAGCAATAGTCGGGCCTCAAGGCTCAAGCTCTCAACCTCTCTCTCTAGGGCTAACCCTCAAGGCTCAAGCTCTCTCTCCCTCGGTCTCAACTTTCAAAAGGTGAAGCCTCTCTCTCAAGCTCTCACGGAGTCAAACCTCTCTCTGTCAAGCCCTCTCTCAAGCTCTCTCTCTCTCTAAAACCCTCAAAGATCAAGCTCTCTCTCTTTCACGGATAATCATCTTTATGGTATTTGTCACCTTCAATCTTTTGGTATTGTGGTCACTGCTTTGGCCCCCTTGTAGTCTCGACTCTCATTATGGTATATGTCACCTTTGGTTTTTTTGTAGCGCCTTGGCGGATCTTGTTAGCCAGAATTAAGCGAAAAATGTTATCTCTGACTCCTACTCTTGCAATTATTTGAGAGCTCTAATCTGTAATTACATGTGTTATTGTGTATGGGCATTGTGTTTGTTTAATGTTGTGTATGTACCATCATCCATGGCCGCGGCGCCGCACATCCCAATCAAGTCATAATGAGATTGAATGGTCTTCGAATCGGGTTTTTTGTGGGACTTTAGTACTACTTGTACTCAAACACATAAAGCTAAAAATAGCATTATTTGGGTGTTTTTTAGCCTCCCGTTCCGCGTCGTTCCCGTTCCAGACCCCTTCCCGTTCCCCCTTCCCGCAGGGAGGCCCGTCGCCGTTCCCGTTCCGCGTTCCAGGTAACTATGGCGTATTGGCCCCACGCCTCTGTAGAGGTAATGGCAGGGGGGGAGAGTGCTCATGAAAGAGCCGCCATGCCTCATGTAAGTCCTGACTCAAGAATAGTTGGTATAGATCCTGCTCTAGTCGAGCCAAAAATGCCCTCTTCTTTTGCCGCACTAGGCGTCGAAAGTCAATCTGTGAATGTCTGTGAGTGATGTCCCCCAAAAGCACCTCCCTCTAAAGTCTGGCTCTGGTCTCGCGGTGTAACAAACTTGGACACTCCAAGTCAAGAATCAACCGCGACAGCACCAAATAACCACTTCAAAACAATTCACAGATCACAATAGATTTGCACTGGCCCGGCGGAGTTCCGTGCCTAGAGATATTGGCCCCAAAGACTGGCGCCCCTTTCGGTATTTCTTTTTGTATTAATCAATCATCAAAGTACAAGAGAGCGGTTAGGGTTTCACTCTCAGACTCTGCGTCCAGATGCTCTAAGAAGTGAGGCCCTCACCACTAATTTAAAGGTTACAAGGGATGCCCAAAAGCAGAGCCCCAAAAGCTTTTAAAATCAAAAGCATCAGTTCTCTCTCTCTCTTAGAGAGTCTTTTCTCTTTTTTTAATAAAAAAAAGCAAAAGCAAAATTCGCGTCGCTCATCGTTTTCCAAAAAAAAAAAAAAAAAAAAAATCCGCCTCCGCGATTTCCGGAATTTAGGGTTTTTGGCAAAAATTAGGGTTTGCAGGAATTTTAGGGTTTCTGCTGTCCGCCACGTCATCACTTTGTGACATACCCCCCTCTTGAAAGCATTGTAATCGACCGCGATTACGCCTGCAAAACCGACAAAAGCCATAAACCGTCTTAGCAGACACTGACTGTTAGTACCTACGTACTAGGAACACACATCTAGCACATGTACAAAATCGACAGTCACATCACACGACATCACAGGACATCACCAGACATCACAGGACATCACATGACATTCAACATTCATTCGGATCTTAGACCATGATTTATCGGCAATGTAGCTAGCAATCACATCTAGGTCCAATCGGGACCTCATCGATGTCCGATTGACTAACCCCTATTGCAACCATGTCTATTCGAGATCAATCAGACCAAAATGCTGCAGTCATTTCGGCTATCAGTTCCTGCACTCACAAGAAGTCAAGAACAAATCAGTATCATAATCAGGAATTCCATTTCATAAAGTCATCCAGCAGAATACTGTCAGCTCTCAGTATCCCTGAAGCTCAAAGAGACATCAGTGACTTTAGTATCAAAATCGAGGCATCTGTTGACAAAGGAGTGGAGCGACTCCCCTCTTGTGCATCCCACTGCACCAGATCTTCGGCCAAGCTGAGTTTCTGGGTTCCGTTTGGAGTAGACTATGCTAAACCAAAACATCGAGGTAAAGTTTCACAATCCGAGGAGTATCTGCTAGGTCCTCCTCCTCCATCCACTTCGCATCAAATGCAGGAAAGTTCTTGAACTTAACCAAGAACCGCCTTCGGACTTTACCTTTCTTCGTATCATTATGTGCCAAAATCTGTTCAGGAACAAGGATCTCCTCGTTTTCTTCCACTTCGGGTTGCTCATCAGGCTCCCCATCATCAGGCACATCACCCTTAACAGGGTTCAAGAGACTCACATGCAATGCATTATGAATCCTCCAAGTATCTGGCAGGTCCAATCGGAAGGAGACATCATTTATCTTGTCAGTAATCTGGAAAGGTCCGTAGTATCACATACTAAGCTTTGGAAAAAGCCTCTCCTTTCCCTTTTTTTTTTCTTAGGCGTGCCTTCTCAAAAGTAAGAGCACCCAATCATCCTCCTTCAGTTTCCAGTCGCGACGATGGCGATCCGCTGCCTTTTTCTGTCGTTCTTGAGACTTCTGTAAAGTCTCGTGAACCTTGGCAAAAGCCGTATCCAAATCTCGCGAATATTCATCCGCTTCAAATTTCTAATCTTTCGTGCTCAGGAAGGATGGAACCTTCGCAGCAGTTTCAACAATCTCTCATGGCGTCTTCCCCGTCGAAGAGTGTATCGTGTTATTGTAGGCAAATTCCACCAAAGGTAAGTTCTTTTCCCATTGAGTCTTCTGATGCGAGATACAAGACTTCAATAAATCTAAAATCACTGAATTGGCAATCTCAAATTGCCCGTCAGTCTGCAAGTGGAACGATGACGAGAACTGCAACCGCGTCCCAATGTTCTCCCAAATTGCCTTCCAAAACAAACTCATAAATCTGGGGTCTCTGTCGGAGACAATCGTCTCAGGCGTGCCATGTAATCGGAAAATCATCGTGATCATTCTGTATTCTCGGGAGATTAAAAAAAAATGAAATCCATTTCAATATTTTCCCAGGGGCGGGTGGGTGGGTATGGGTAAAGGCTGTAACAATCCCTGTGCCTTATGCCTGTCAAACTTGACCTTCTAGCATACCAAGCAACTGCGCACAAACTCTTCCACATCCTTCTTCAGTCTCCGCCAAAAGAAATCTCTCTCTACCCCTTTCATGGTGGTAGCAATGCTGCAGTGACCCGTAAAAGGTGGACAGTGGCAATCAGTCATAACCTTTTCCCTCAACGGCTGTGTAACGCACAACATAGTCTTTTTCATCAAGTAGCCTTCTCGAAGGGAGTATCCAGCTACTGTCTCCCCATCCCATATCCGTGTGAAAATATCTGCAAAATCTGTATCTGTGGCACACTGATCGACCATATCCTCGAAGCTCCTATGATGTATCGCGGAAATAGCCAGAACCAACGGTTTCCGAGACAAAGCATCTGCCACCACATTCTTCTGTCCCTGCACATGGACAATCTGGAAGTGAAACTGTGACAAGATGTTCGCCCACCGCATCTGCTTTTTCGAAAGCTGCTTCTGTGACAAGAAGTAGCGCAAACTCTGATGGTCTGTAAAGACAATAAAATCCGCTCCGAGTAGGTAATGCCGCCACTGAGTAAGAGCATGGATAACCGCCAAAAGCTCTTTCTCATAAATCTGTGCTGTCATCTCCGGCCTAGAGAACAAACGGCTCTCGTAAGCTATGACATGGCCTTCTTGCATCAAGACCGCACCCAGACTACGACCACAAGCATCACAATATACTTCGAATGACTTCTGCAAGTCCGGCAAAGTCAAAATAGGTCCCGTAGTCAATTTCTCTTTCAATGTGTGAAAGGCAGTCACCTCTGTGGGTCCCCACGAAAAAGGTACTCCTTTTTGTGTCAAGATATGCAAAGGGGAAGCAACCTCTGCAAACTTTCGTATGAACCGCCTGTAGTATGAACATAGTCCCAAGAAGCTTCTAACTTCATGGACATTCCTCAAATCGGGCCAATCACGGATAGTCTCTATCTTGGCCGGGTCCATTTGCACTCCTGTTGTGTTGCTGACACAATGTGTCCCAAAAAGTGTATCCATGGTAGGAAAAAATTCACTTTTCTTTGCATTAATCACTAGCGTGTGATCTCGTAATGCCTAAAAGACTTGAAGCAGATGATCTCTGTGTTCTGCCTCATTCTTCGAGAAAACAATGATGTCGTCAAAGAAAGTGCCAACAAATAGCCTGTACTCTCGAAAAATCCTGTCCATCATCCGGTTAAATGTCGTAGGAGCATTGGTTAAGCCAAAAGGCATCACCAAAAACTCAAATAACCCAAAAGTCGTCCGAAAAGCTGTCTTGTAGACATCTCCTGGCGCTATTCTGATCTGATGATATCCACTCTTCAAGTCAATCCTGCTAAAGCATGAGGATCCCTGTAACCTGTCGAGTATATCATCGATCCTAGGAATCGGAAATCTGTTCTTGATGGTGATTTCGTTGAGAGTGCTATAATCGATGCACATTCTCCAAGATCTTTCTTTCTTCAAAATCAACAACACTGGAGAGCAATACGGTGAAGTACTAAGCTGGACAAGACCCTTTTCCAAGAGGTCTTTCACTGAGTTCATAATCTTTTTCATTCTGTACTCGGCTCACACAATAAGGTGGCCGATTCGGTGGTTTGCTTCCAGATATCAGATCAATGGTATGATCTTCAGGCCCTCTCAAAAGCAATCGGCATGAGCGTGGAGAAAAAAATCTTGGCGTTCTTTTCTTCAGGTCAAAACATATTCAACTTTTATCCATGGTTCAGTTCTCCCAAAAGAATGAGTAAGAAAACTGAAGTTCATCAAGTACAATCTCTAAGCCCTTCATTTATCAAAGTCGCTTTCTCGGCCCGGTAGTCAACCACGGCGTAGTTCTTGTGGTACCAAGGGATCCCGAGTAGAACGTCACTCACGTGCCCTGAACACCCCTGTCATTGCAAACGAAGTTTGCCAATGCTCGGTGTAATGGCAACATCCCATCCGGGTGCCAGTCGAACTACCTCCGCCAGTGGCGTCAGTCTGTCGGGCGCAGTTCTAAATCGAGCCGCCAATTCCAAGTGAAAAGAAGTTGGCCTTGGCTCCTTCAAAAGAGCTTCTTGATCCTTCACTTTGCCCCAAAAAAAAACGGCAAAGTTTGTACTTTCATTCATTTGATTCGATGCAAGTCCCACGCCATGTGGTACCAGTTCTGCTTTTCTATCTGCCTTTTCTGCCACATTCCTCAGCTGCTATCGAACTCTCAGACCTGTCGTCGTCTTTATCATTCTGTTCTTTCTGTGCCTTATCAGGGCACTTTGCGGAAATATGTCCATGTTTCCCGCATCCAAAGCACTTCCCCTCTCTGATGAAGCGAGCTCTCTCCTCAGGAGTAAGCTTGGGTCGTGCATCCTTTTTTTTTCTCTGGGTTGCTCTTTTTCATTCTACTTTCATTCCCAGAAGTCTGTTTGGCTCGTTGTGTCATGGCCTCATCTGTGGGGTAGGTCAGACTGCCAGAGTGAATGGCAAAGCCCCGCTTCGCATGACTCATCAACTCCTGAATAGAAGCTGACTTCTGTTCCAAGCAGTGATCTCGGATCTCTGTAGGTAGACCCAAGGTAAACCGCTCAATTTGTTCTCTGAACGAGATCTTCTTGAATGAAGAGGCGGGTAGAAAAGAGCTCCAGAATCTTTCACAATAAGAATTCACTGTATCGCTCTTGGTCATCCAAAGATGGTTCCAAGCAGCTCGTATATCTCGCTCAAACTCTTGAGTCAACCAAGAAGAAATAAAAAGCCTCTTGAATTTCAGCCATGTAACTGGCACAGTCTTGCTTAATAGAAGCGTGGACCACCAAGTACGAGCATTCCCCTCAGAGTAAGAGGCAGCTCTCCGAATCTTGGAGTGCTCTGAATAGCGTCCTCCCGCGAAAGCGATGTCAAACTGCTGTATAAGAGACAAAGCCTTCGAAGCATCTGAGTATCCTGAAAAGTATCAAACTTGATCGAGTGGCCACCTTCCTTAAACTCTCGGACTTTCTTGCTGTTATCTTCGAGAAAGTCATACTGGTTGGCTTTGTAAAAATTCTTCTTGTTCGCATAAAACTTTCCGTCATCGGAATCTGAGCTGTCTGTAGACGAGTCCTCAGTAGAACTGTCAGTCTCTGGGCGAGATGTAGCCTTCTTTGCCTTTTTCTTGCCCGTTCCGAAGCTTTGTGTCTTGCTTCGCTTTTTGCTTTTTTTTCTGTCTTCTTCGCTCTAATCCGAGGAGCTAGAAGAACTGTCAGAAGAAGAAGAAGAAGAACTGGGTACTCCTTCAAATCGAACACGCTTCTTCCGTTTCTTTGCTTTGTCGAATGTCGACTGACGACCCAAATATCCCGGGAAGTCAGTACCTTTGTTCGGCTTTTTGCCGTGCTTTTTGCCTTTCTTTTGCACGTCGAAAAGCTGAGCAATCCGTGCATCAACCAAGTTCTCCAGTTCCTTCTCCGTATATTTCTTGGAGGTAGAAGGTTTCTTGAGAGCGGGTTTCGGGAGTGGTGTTGTGGTTCTCTGCCACTCCATCTGTACCTCTTTCAAAGAGGTCTGGTTCATATATTTTACCATCTTCGGGTCCTTGGCAAAATTGAGCATCATCTTTGTTGCATCGCCAATCAATTGACGACGCTCCATCTCTGTTTGCTCCGCCTGAGTAGGCTGAGGCGGGCCATACTCTCTGCCTGAATCTTCGTTGTGATCCCAGCCCGCATCTCCAGATGCAGAGGGAGTCGACTGATCATTGCCTGAAGCCATAGGTGCCGCGGAAAAAAAAAAATTCGGGGATCGGATTTCCCGTAGAAGAGAAATCGGCCGTGCTCTGATACCACTGTAACAAACTTGGACACTCCAAGTCAAGAATCAACCGCGACAGCACCAAATAACCACTTCAAAACAATTCACAGATCACAATAGATTTGCACTGGCCCGGCGGAGTTCCGTGCCTAGAGATATTGGCCCCAAAGACTGGCGCCCCTTTCGGTATTTCTTTTTGTATTAATCAATCATCAAAGTACAAGAGAGCGGTTAGGGTTTCACTCTCAGACTCTGCGTCCAGATGCTCTAAGAAGTGAGGCCCTCACCACTAATTTAAAGGTTACAAGGGATGCCCAAAAGCAGAGCCCCAAAAGCTTTTAAAATCAAAAGCATCAGTTCTCTCTCTCTCTTAGAGAGTCTTTTCTCTTTTTTTAATAAAAAAAAAGCAAAAGCAAAATTCGCGTCGCTCATCGTTTTCCAAAAAAAGAAAATTTTTTTTTTTTTTTTTTTAAATAATCCGCCTCCGCGATTTCCGGAATTTAGGGTTTTTGGCAAAAATTAGGGTTTGCAGGAATTTTAGGGTTTCTGGCAGAAATTAGGGTTTCTGATGTCCGCCACGTCATCACTTTGTGACACGCGGCATTCCACATCATACCAATTGTTCTGCGGCATGCTTCCAGAACGGCGACACTACTCAGGCTGAGTGTGTGGGTATGCCTCTCCTACTGCATCATGTAATGTCTGTGTCAGTATAGTAGTAAGCTCCTCTAGCGGTCGCCCTGGCTCCTCACTGCACAGCCATCTATAGATTCCATCTATATATACAAAGTCCGCCTCCTACGTGAAGGTGTAGCGAGTAGGTGTTGCTGCCCGTGGACTGTGTGCTACATTAAACTGAAAAGAAATGGTCATCAACAAAAGGGCATGATCCCCTGCCACCCCAACAAGTCTAAGTCCAACCGTGAGATCCTAGATACTAGAGATGACACTCGGTTGTGCCATGACATAATCCACTTTGCTGGCTCCATGTCTGTGTGGAAAGCATGTAAAACCTCCCGCAGCGGGAAGTCTCTGTAGGCCATTCAAGATGGCCAGTCCATGTGCAGTTCCCATGTCTATCAAGTGTCGTCCATACTCAATATATTCCACATAATGTGATAGTCTGGAAAGGCCCGTCTCCACAACATCTAGGTCTCTCAGCATCTCCTCTGAAGTATCATAAAATATTGTCTGGTGATGGGCAATCCTAGCATTGAAGTCCCCTAGAATGAGCACCATCTCTAGAGAACTCCCATATGTCATCATCCAAAATAAAAAAGGGGGACTATCCTTTGGGTGATGCATAGACTTACGTACTCTGGGGAAAGTAGCAAAGCAATGTAAAGATATTTGTCCGTCTCTGCTCTCAATCTCACCCACATGTACCTAGCTTGCTCATCCTTGCAGGCTATATGTATCAATGGCTGCAACTCGTCTCTAAATAACAATGCCACTCCCCCTGAGACCCGCCCTCTATGCTCTGATCCCGTCTCCTGTCTGCGGGTTGTCTCCCATTTGTATCCATTGATGTGAGGCATAGAATGCCCAGGGGCCTGATGTGTCTCAGAGTAAAAGATGATGTCTCTTCCACTAAAACTATCCTCAAAAGCAACCACATCAAGGCGCATAGATCCATTATGTTTCCAAGCGACAACTTTGAGTGTGGTCCCATAGGTCTCGCACCATCATGTGGATTGTTGCTCGAGTATTACCACTTCCATCTCGGTAAAAGGCAATCTTGCCTTTTTTCCTTGCCGCTCTAATCTCCGGTATTACCTCCTGCATATGAGCGATCTGCGAGAGGGTAAGATTATCCTCGAGAAAGATGCCCGTCTTTTTAAGAGTTGGCCTTTTCTTCAAAAAGTCCTTCGCTTCCATGGAGGGAAAACGAAGGATGAGTACCCTTTCTTTCGAGGTTTCCCCATTGCTTCCATTTTTCTTGTTGCCCACTTTCCAAGCTCTTGTGTGCATCGGCTCATGAACCCCATCAAAGCCATGAGTTCTTTTACCTCTTCGTCCACATTATCTTTGTCTTTAAGTCCGCAAAAACTCACATGTAAAGCGCGCACACGTCTTCTTTGCTCCTCCTCTAGTGTCAGATTAATAATAGTGGGTGTGGACGTGGACGTTATTTCCTTGCCTTTTCCTTTCTTCGCAACCTCGATCCATTTCTCGGCTTCATCCGCCTTCTGTTGAGTCTTCGAATAACATCCACCCAAGAAATCGTCATTTCTTTGTGTTGCTCTTCTCCCTCTTTGATGGCCTGTCCTTGCTCCTTGATCGTGTTGATTTCTTCCATTATTGAGGGTTGCAATTCGCCCTCTTCAAGTGTGTTTCTTGATCGTGCTTCAGCGAGATCCTTCTTGAGTGACGCAATCTCTTCATCTTGAGCCGTCACACGATCTTCCAGTGCATTTATCTTGCTTTCTTGGATCAACACGCATCCTTCGAGCATTTTTATTGTGCCCAATAGGTTGCAGTTCATCTTGGTAATGGTTTCCGTCATTTCTTCTTTGCACTTTTAAATGGCATCCTCTAAGTGGTCGACCTTATCATTTTGCTTCCTCATGCTTAATCGCTGCCAAAGAAAACGAGAGCCACACTATGTGCACATATGTTTCCACATTATGCATACATTTTCTCCCGCATCAAGCATACATTTTGCGTACTCTTGCAATTTCTGCAAAAAATCTGCAATCTGAAATTTTTTGTATTTTCTGAATTTCTTCAATTCTGCCTTCAATCAAACTCTGAAACTTCTGAAAATTTCCCTGCAGTTTGATTTCTGACAATTTTGAAATTTTGAAATTCTTGTTGCAGACTGTCTGTGTCGAACCTGTACTTGCGAGGGGCGGCCAGGGGGGGGCGCTGTGGGGGGGGACAGGGATGGGGCTGAGGCGCGCACAAGGCTGCGGGCTAGGCAGCGCGAGGGGGGGGGGGGGGGGGGGGGGGGGGGGGGGGGGGGGGGGATGCAGGGGCAGCGCGAGAGGGGGCCGGAAATGCAAGGGCAACGCAAGGGGGGAGCGGGGCTGGAGAGAGCAGCAGACTTGCGCGTTGAGAGAGAGAGAGAGAGAGAGAGAGAGAGAGAGAGAGAGAGAGAGATTTGATTTGATTTGATTTGATATTTACGTCCTCGGGGGGCCAAAATGACCCATGGGACCCTCGAAAACTCTAAGCAAACTCCCCTTGCGGGGGTGTGTGGTGTGTAGCACCCTTTGCCTTTTCCACGAGTAGTGTGTGATGTCCTAGAATACTGGCTAGGTATATGCCTAGAGCTGTAGGAGATGGGTCGGTTTTAGAGAGCAATTCCTCAAGAGTAGTGCATCCCCTTGTAAGCTGCTGAAAATCAGCGCGTATGTCGGTGTATCCGGGGCATTCTAGAGTCACATGTGTCTCATCCTCAATCTTTTGTAGACTGCATTGGGTGCATTCTCTTTGGCTTGCATCAATTTTCAGCCATCCTCCTCTCTCTACTTTTAGCCTTTGAGCTCTCATACGCATCATAGTGATGGCTCTTCTTGCTCGGTGACACATAGGAGTTCTTATGTGAACTTGTGTTTCTGACATTTTGTATGCCTCCCAATACTTTGTGTGTACATATTTGCAGTAGTATTCAAATTTAGATCTGTGTGTAGCCGTCTTCCATTTGTTGTGGAGACTGTCTGGCGCTGTCAGCTCAAAATTCAGCATATAATCTCCTTCTTTTCCTTCTTCGATAGGCATGTCTACATATGCTTCCACATTCCATCTTGCAAACCATCTCTTGATGTCTTGTACCAGACTTGAGGAGAGGATTTTGCTCTTGTTGGCTTTTTGTGATGCACAACCGACTCCCCATGCCACTTGTGGTATTCTATTGGGAGACATCTTCTTCACTTTCATAATGTATTTGTACATTCTCTGCAATGCTTTCACTTCTAATGGCCTGTTGCCTGTTTCCAACATCATCACGGAGTATGGTGTCGTCGTTTTGACCCCAAGATGTCTACATAAGAACTTCTTTTGTATCTTTTCTATTTCGTTCCATGTACTGGCCGATATGCTAGCACCCCAAACTTCCACCCCATATAGTATGGTCTGTACTACGCATGTTTCAAATACCATTGCTTTGATCTCCCATCTTCGGATATTGCTTTGTGTACACATATTCTCAAATTGGTAGTATTTGGCCTTGCCCGCATCAAGTCTGCTTCTTACACAACTTCCCCATGCATGATTGGAAGGAATATCCACTCCCAAATATTTAAAACTATCCACCACTTCGATTGCTTGGTCTAGGTACATCACCTTGGGCTGATTTTCTATTTTGTGTGTTCTTATGGACATAATCTTCGTCTTTTTCACATTGACGGCTAAGCCTGTAGCTTCACAGAAAGCATGCACGGCATCCATTGATCTTTGTAATGACCTGAGGTTATATGCAAAAAGGACTACATCATCCGCATATATGAGAAGCCAAAGTATGAAAGCTCCAATACTTGGTCTATCTTCTTCTTGTGCGAGTGCTTGTTGTATGAAGTCCTCAAGTTGATCTATGCGTAATCCAAAAAGTGTTGGGGACAGAGGGCAGCCTTGTTTCACTCCCATGTTACTTTCGAACTCTTGGGAGATACCCGTTTGCATTTTCAACATGCATCTCACCTTTTTGTAGAGACGAGCCACTGCCGCTCTAAGGTGTATCGGTACTCCAATGTTTTCCATTGTTTTCCACAAACAATCTCTGCAAACTGTGTCGAACGCTTTTTTGAAGTCCACAAAACAACAATACAAAGTTTTGCCCTTCAATCGGCTTTCTTCCATCAATACTCTGAGCGACATGAGGTGATCTATAGTGCTGTATTGACATCTAAAGCCTGCTTGACCAATTGCACGTTTGTCATTACATTCAGCCCATACACTGATCTCTTTTTCCAAAATGCTACCCAAGAGTTTTGCCATGCATGAACCAACCATAATAGTACGATAGTTTTCTGGCTGATTTCTGTCCCCACTTTTGAATAAGGCCTTAATCCAGTTTTCTTGCCAATCTGCGGGTAGATCTTGCGTGGCTGCTTGATTTAGGAGTCTATGGATCCATTCCTTGGCCACCTTGCCTGACCATTTCAGCATTTCCGAGCTCATGTTATTGGTGTCTAGTGCTTTCCCATTCTCAAGCTTTTGTATACCTTTTAGAGTTGCCTTCATAGTCAAGGGTTCTTTCGTTTGCAACTCGGGTTGATTTCCAATCATTTCCTTAGCATCTTTGTGTACATAAAGTTGTTCCACATAAGCATACATGTCTTCTTGGCTGATGTCTCCCATGATATCCTGTCGTTTCCCTTTCATTTTCCGCCATGCCTGAAACCGGCCTGTTCAATCCAAAAAGGGCGGTAGACTTTACTTCAAACCTTGATTTAGCTTTCACCCATTATTAGTCGTCTATTCTACCTGTACTTTCAAGACACAACAAAGGGGAGAGGGATACAGGCTGCTAGATTGCACCTGTATGAGTAGACCGACACCAGATTGGCCCCTAACTTAGGCGCCCCTTTCGGTATTTCTTTATTGCTTAAAAGAGGGAATAAACGCTCTGATTCCCTACAAGCTGCCCCGCACAAGCTCGGCTGAATTTCAACTGTTCCAGCCCGATTTCGGTAGCATAACTGTACTAGGACCCTTCACAGTCAGTATTCCCACGCATTGACTGACTTTCCCAACGCATACGGGCACTTTACAAAACCTGGCAAGAATCTGCAGCACGCTGAATTCTCTGTTTTCTGCGGTCCCCTCGCGTCCCCGAACCTCCTGGGGGTATTAGGGACCGTTTAGGGCCAAAACCCTAAACCTGCAAAAATACATAGCAGGCTGTAATTTACTGTTTCGGGCTCCGTTTCGCGTGCCGGTCGCATCCGTAGCAAGTCCTCGAGCTCTCGCACCTGTAGGGCTACTTGCCCTTTGAATCGGACGAGATTTCTGGCGTGAAACCTCTCTGAATTCACCTATACCTGCGGGGGATTAGCCGCTAGCTAATCCAATACCTGTGCAAGAGGCTCTTGCCTCGGCAATCGCGCATGAACCCACACAACTGTACATTGGTCAAATGAAAAGCCCACTAGAGGGGCATAACATACTACCATAGGGGAGAGAGAGGGCAGTGCGTAACGTGCAGGGCATCACTCCTGGCACCGCACTCTACATAGGAGGGAAAGCAAGCACTCCATAGCTCTTAACCTGTGACAAAATCTGAAAATGAGCCTCTCCCAGCTTAAAGATCAGCGCCACTTCTTGTTGCATGAGGAAAGTGCACCAGACGGTGCCACTTGGCACATTTACAAGCATTTTCCCGTTCCGGGGTTTCCGCCTAAAAATCTCCCAACCGGTTGCCGAGTTGACTTCACGGCAGAGTAAGAAAATGTTCTCCTTGTCATTCCGGAAGTAATGACGCAAACACATTCTCAGGTCTCAAAACAGCAGTTCCCTAAATTTTAGGAGATGCTGCCATTGTATCTTCCTAGGTCATCCGACCCCCTTTGTACACTGCAACCACACCCAAAACTGAAATGTAGCCTCTGTAGCAAAGGATTCCACTTTGGCTAGTCAATGACCCCACTTTGGCTAACCATAGTCCTTGTCCAACCTTAGTGCTCTCTTGCCCTCAGGCCTGGACTCCCTCTAGACAGTTCCACACTAGCTATGCAATGCAGGGCAGTTAGATTTCTCGAGGGGTGTTTCCAAAAAGTGAAAGTAAATAGATAATAAGAAAGAAATCAACAAAAAGGATAGATAGTAGTCACACGCTGGTGACATACCCCCCTCTTGAAATCTCAAACGTCCTCGTTTGCATCTATGTCGTACATGCTCACAGTCAACACTGATGCATTCAACACCTGTCGACACATGTACGACACATACATGCTCATTGTCAACCCTCGTGTATTTAACACCTTGTCGACACATGTATTGCCTGCGTGTGAACCTTGTCCCAATGACATAGTGGTAGCTTCGCACTCTGCCATTGCTTTGAGTCACTAACTTTCCAATGACAAAATGGTAGCTTCACATTTTGCCACTGTCTTATAGTACACGTTGGATCCCGTAACACTTTCGAGCATACCCAAACCGACAGTTTAAGAATGCAGTTACACATGTACTCTTTAATAGAAGCAATTACTGTATTCTTGATAAACTGACAAGAGATACTCACTTCTATAGCACTAAGCACACTTTTGGACATTCCATAAGAGCAATTGCCAAACTGACAATCTGTACAACTCTAACATTCATGTAACAGGTATTTCATTTGAGCTCACTTTAAATACCATGTACATCATTTGTTTCAGAAGCCATTGTCACACTGACAATCCATGTAGCTTTGAAACTCGCGGGGTCAAGGTAGGTTGCAAATCGAAGGCTTCAAGGTAAAGTGATAACACAGTTGGTGACTCTGCAAGTTCACCTTCTTCCATCCACTTAGCATCCATTGGTGGATAGTTTCTGAACTTTACCAAGTAACGCCTAGCAACCTTGCCTTTCACTTTCCTTTCTTTGTGTGCCAAAATTTGTTCCGGGACCAAGATCTCGTCAAGTTCCTCGACTTCCGGCTGATCTTCAGCTAGCATATCTTCTGGCACATCACCCACATAGGGTCTGAGAAGACTCACATGAAACGCATTGTGAATCTTCCAACTGTCAGGCAATTTCAGCCTATATGCAACATCACTAATTATGTCGCACACTTGAAAAGGCCCATAGTAACGCATGCTGAGCTTTGAAAACAATCTTTCCTTGCCCTTCATCTAACCTTGCCTTTTCAAAGCGTAAAAGCACCCAATCACCAAGTGAATATACCACTTCACGTCGGTGACGCTCAGCTGCTTTCTTTTGCTTTGCCTGAGTCTTTTCCAAGGCCACTTTGACCTTCTTGTACATTTCATCCATGTCCTGAACATACTTATCTGCTTCAAATATCTTGTCCTTTGTATGCAGTATGGGAGGAACTTTCTTGCCACCTTCAACTATCTCAAAGGGTGCCTTGCCAGTTGATGAATGCATTGTATTATTGTATGCATACTCCACCAATGGCAAATACTGCTCCCACTTTCCTTTATGCTCTGACACATAGCACTTCAGCAGATCTAGGACACTAGAATTTGCCTCTTCTGACTGCCCATCTGTTTGAGGATGAAATGACGAAGAGAATTTGAGCGTGGTGCCCATATTCTCAAACAAGACTCTCCAGAACAAACTTGTCATGCGTGGATCACAGTCGCTAACAATCGACTGTGGCATGCCATGATACTTGAAAATATTGCTCATAAACAAGCGTGCCATCTGATCTGGCTTTATCTTCTTCCTGACAGGAATGAAATGAGCATGTTTGCTGAATCTGCAAATAATGGTCTAAATACCATCGTTTCCTGTCTGCGTTCTCGGAAGATCAAAGATAAAATCCATAGCAATACTTTCCCATGGTTTATCTCGAATAGGTAGTGGTTGCAATAACCCTGGTGCCTTTTGCCTGTCAAACTTGACCTTCTGGCAAATTAGGCATTCTCGCACAAAGGCATCCACATCTCTTCTCAATGTAGGCCAATAGAAGAATGTCTCAACCGCTTTAACTGTAGCATCGATACCACGATGCCCTGTATACGGTGGGACATGACTCTCTTCTATAACTTTGCGTCGCAATGGCTTTGTGACACACAATCTGCCATGCATCATCATGAACCCGTCTTTAAGAAGATAGTGTTCATGACGTTGTCCATCCATTAGCTGCTCGAAGACCCTTGCAAAATCTTCATCATTTTCATAATGTTCCCTCATATCATCAAGTGCATGATGATAAGGAATCGACACAGCTGAAATTTGTGGCTTCCTTGACAAGGCATCAACCACAACGTTCTTCTTGCCTGCCACATGCACAATCTGAAAATGGAACATGGACAAGATATTTGCCCATCGCATATGCTTCTCAGATAACTTTGTCTGTGTCAAGAAGTATCGCAAGGTCTGATGGTCCGTTTGGACAACGAAATCTGCACCTAGCAGGTAGTGTTTCCAACTTAAGAGCGCATGAATCACAGCCAGTAACTCTTTCTCATAGACTTGCATGGTCATCTCTGGCCCTTGCAAAATTCTGCTTTCATAGGCTACTACCCTGCCATCTTGCATTAGCACTGCACCAATGCTACTACCACAGGCATCGCACTGGACCACAAATGACTTCCTAAGATCTGGCAACACAATGACTGGATCTGAAGTCATCTTTTCCTTTAAGAGATTAAAAGCTGAAATCTCTTTCTGTGTCCATTTAAAGGTGATTGCCTTCTTTTGAAGAGCATGTAAAGGTGAAGCAATCTCAGCGAAATTTCGGATAAACCTTCTGTAATAGGAGCATAGTCCCAAGAAACTTCGGACATCGTGCAGCGTCTTCAAATTTGGCCATGACTTGATCGCTTCAACTTTTGCAAGATCCATTCTGACACCATCCTTTGAGACAATGTGTCCGAGAAAATGAATCTCTTCCAGAAAAAATTCACTTTTCTTTGCATTGATGAGCAACCTATGACTGCGTAGCTCTTTGAACACAATGGCCAAGTGATGCCTATGCTCCTCTTCATTCTTTGAGTAGACTATCATGTCATCAAAGAATGTACCAACAAACTGCTGGTGTGGACGGAAAATTCTGTCCATCATCCTATTGAACGTAGCAGGAGCATTTGTGAGACCAAAGGGCATCACTAAAAATTCGTAAAGGCCAAACATCGTTCTAAAAGCAGTCTTGTGCACATCCTCTGATCTAATGCGGATCTGATAGTACCCACTCTGTAGATCTATCCTGCTAAACATAGCTGCTCCTTCTAATTTGTCCATAATATCATCAATTCTAGGTATAGGGAACCTATTCTTGATGATATTCTTGTTCAGTGCACGGTAGTCAATGCACATACGCCATGAGCCATCCTTTTTCTGCACCAACAACACTGGAGAACAGAATGGAGATGAACTCGGCTAAATCAGCCCCTTTTCTAACAGCTCCTGTACTTGGCCCATTATCTCTTTCTGCTGAGCCGCACTAACCCTGTACGGAGGCTTATTTGGTGGGCTACTGCCTGGCACCAAATCTATCGCATGGTGCACCAAATCTATCGCATGGTCCTCGGGTCTCTCTGGCGGTAATTGAGACGGTAATGAATCGGAAAAACAATCACTATACTGTTGTAAAAACATTGACCTTTCTTTATCTAGCACATATAAATTTGATTCATCACAATCTGACACTTCACATGCAAAAACCAAGTACGCAAAAAGATGCTTTTTCATTACAGAAGTAATAGCAGAAGCTGATACAGTGGGAATAGACTCCCCTTTAAGCTTTACATCCAGAATGTGAGTCTTTCCCCTGCTCTGTACAGTGATTTTTTTGTTGTAAGCATCCATGATTCCCTGTACACGAAATAACCAAGGAATACCTAACAACACATCACATCCGTCCAATGGCATGATGTAAAATTCTTTAGCATCTACATAGGACTGGATATGTAGGCGCAACTTTCCAATGATGGGTGTCACAGCCTCTGTACGGCCAGGAGATGCCAAACCTGCCTCTGCTGTATACCCCATCTCTTCAGGTTTGATTCCCAACTTTGAAGCCAATTCTGAGGAAATGAAGTTGGCTTTGGCACCTGGATCAAAGAAGATAAGCATTGTTTGATCCCTGACCTTTCCCCATGCTCTACAAAGCTCACTTGCATCTGAATTTGGCTTGTCGCCCACCATATCTGGCACTAGACCAGCCATGGGTTTCTTTCCTTTCCTGTCCTCCTTGTCTTCAGAATCAGCTGGCCTTTTCTTTGTAGGACAGTTGTAAGCAATGTGGCCAGGCTGCTCACAAATAAAGCATTTGTTCTCTGACCTCAGGACCTTCTTTTGCTCTTCCGACTTGCGAGGAAAACGTCTTCCATTTCTTCGCTGGTCCCTTTTCTGATTCAGCCGTAGCTTTGCCTTTCCCTGCATTGACTGGCTCCTGAGTCCCTTTAGGAACCTCATTGGGAACGTGCTTCTTCGTTGAATTTTTCTTGGTTGATCCTTCCTTGACGCCAGTATTGAATTCACAATCTTCTCCCTTGAGTAAACCATTGCTAGTGTTTGCTACCTCGATGAGCTGCGTCAAAGTAGTGACTTTGGTCTTCGTACAGTACTTTCTCAATCGTTTGGGTAGGCCACAACAGTATTTTTCAATCTGTTCTGTAAATGGCACAAACCTATAGGAAGTTACTAGAAGTAGAGCTTTCCAAAACTTCCGATTGTAGTCATCCAAATTCTTGCAAGTAGCAACATTAAGCTGGTGCCATTCTGTCATGACATCTGCTTCAAAGTCATCAGATACCATGCTGCTACAAAAATCTGCTCGAGGTAAATCCATGTGGACGGAGCTTGCCCTTGAAGCAATAAAGTTGTCCACCATTGTCCCACATTCCCTGTCAAGAAAGTGGCTGCCTTGCGGACCTTTGAAGCCTCTGTAAAGTTTCCCCCCTGCATAGGCCTTGTCAAACTGCTGGAGGAATAAAAGAGCCTTCTTCCTGTCATCAAACCCTGTAAAGGTCGTGAATGTCACACCTTTGCCACCTTCTTTGTACGGAGTTGGCCTCTCCAGCAACGTTAAATTGTCATATGGAAGTGACTGGAACATGGGAACACTGTTAGGGTTCATTTGTGTTCCCTACCCGCAATTAAGTTGACCTAGAAATGCCATATTTGGCTGCTGATTTGTAATTCCAGCCATACCAAAATTTGCCTGTGGCATCCCAATTTGGCCCTAAGTGCTTTGAAACCCTGGTAGCATGCCCGTGACACCATACATGGGGTTAGGCATCATCGTTTGAGCACCCCCGAACACTGTTCTTGGCGTGTAAAACTGATTTCCAGGTGCATGACCAGCCATGCTCTGGAATACCGATCCACCTCCAAAATAGCCAGGGTGTACTGAAGGTGGTGGGAAGACTTGTTGCATAGCCTGTAGGTTGCTTCCCTGCCCATTTGAACCAGCTATAGGCTACTGAAAGGTGGCTGGCTGAACTGGTACAGCTTGAAAGACTGGCATCTCAGCCACCTGTTCTTGCACCTTAGGCACATGTTGTGGAGACTACATGTTCTCCGTCAAGTGTACAGGTGTTTCCATTGACTCTGCAGTATGAATCACCTGTGCTTGAGCCTGAACAGGCTTTTGAATATGATCCAGTGACCCAACTTGCTGAGACGGAACAGGAGGTTGCAGAAAGGCTAAAAACCTCGGGTTTTGCATTACTTGTGTGAACATAGCCACAGCAGTAGCCAACTGGGTCTTGAACATATCATCATCCGTCTGTGGTGGTCTTGAAGACTCACTTACTTCATGTGTCTCTTGACCCTGTGAAGAGGAAACCTCTTCAGTCACATCATCTGGTCTGTCAGCCATAATTACCATTTCCTGTGTCTGGTCTATGATCCCCTCTATCTTCAAGCCCAACCTGACCAAGGCTCACTTCTATGGGAAAAAGTGATTTAATCACGTCGATGGAACCATGAAACCGGCCTGTTCAATCCAAAAAGGGCAATAGACTTTACTTCAAACCTTGATTTAGCTTTCACCCATTATTAGTAGTCTATTCTACCTGTACTTTCAAGACACAGCAAAGGGGAGAGGGATACAGGCTGCTAGATTGCACCTGTATGAGTAGACCGACACCAGATTGGCCCCTAACTTAGGCGCCCCTTTCGGTATTTCTTTATTGCTTAAAAGAGGGAATAAACGTTGTGGTTCCCTACAAGCTGCCCCGCACAAGCTCGGCTGAATTTCAACTGTTCCAGCCCGATTTCGGCAACATAACTGTATTAGGACCCTTCACAGTCAGTATTCCCACGCATTGACTGAGTTTCCCGACGCATACGGGCACTTTACAGAACCTGGCGAGAATCTGCAGCATGCTGAATTCTCTGTTTTCTGCCCCGAAAATGTGCCAGATCACCTGTACAGCGGTCCCCTCGCGTCCCCGAACCTCCTGGGGGTATTAGGGACCGTTTAGGGCCAAAACCCTAAACCTGCAAAAATACACAGCAGGCTGTAATTTACTGTTTCGGGCTCCATTTCGCGTGCCGGTCGCATCCGTAGTAAGTCCTCGAGCTCCCACACCTGTAGGGCTACTTGCCCTTTGAATCAGACGAGATTTCTGGCGTGAAACCTCTCCGAATTCACCTGTACCTGCGGGGGATTAGCCGCTAGCTAATCCAGTACCTGTGCAAGAGGCTCTTGCCTCGGCAATCGCGCATGAACCCACACAACTGTACATTGGTCAAATGAAAAGCCCACTAGAGGGGCATAGCATACTACCATAGGGGAGAGAGAGGGCAGTGCGTAGCGTGCAGGGCATCACTCCCGGCACCGCACTGTACATAGGAGGGAAAGCAAGCACTCCATAGCTCTTAACCTGTGACAAAATCTGAAAATGAGCCTCTCCCAGCTTAAAATTCAGCGCCACTTCTTGTTGCATGAGGAAAGTGCACCAAAAGGTGCCACTTGGCACATTTACAAGCATTTTCCCGTTTCGGGGTTGCCGCCTAAAAATCTCCCAACCGGTTGCCCAGTTGACTTCACGGCAGAGTAAGAAAATGTTCTCCTAGTCATTCCGGAGGTAACGACGCAAACACATTTTCAAGTCCCAAAATAGCAGTTCCCTAAATTTTAGGAGATGCTGCCATTGTATCTTTCTAAGTCATCCGACCCCCTTTGTACACTGTAGCCACACCCAAAACTGAAATGTAGCCTCTGTAGCAAAGGATTCCACTTTGGCTAGTCAATGACCCCACTTTGGCTAACCATAGTCCTTGTCCAACCTTAGTGCTCTCTTGCCCTCAGGCCTGGACTCCCTCTGGACAGTTCCACACTAGCTATGCAATGCAGGGCAGTTAGATTTCCCCAGGGGTGTCTCCAAAAAGTGAAAGTAAATAGATAATAAGAAAGAAATCAACAAAAAGGATAGATAGTAGTCACACGCTGGTGACAATGCCCCTTTCGGGTTCTCTTTGAAATGCTTGATCTCTTTTTGTTCTTTTTCCAGCTCATATCTTCTTCTTTTCCTTCGTAGGAGTGCATTATATTCTTTGACTAAAGGTGTCCAACTTGAGTGTCATTCTCAACCTGTGTTTGGATGCCTTACATTCTTCATCAAACCATGAATTATGTGGCATGCCTTTTGCATCTTTCTTCTGTTTGCGAGCTCTACCCATTACAACTTCAAGGGTTGTGATCATTGCTTGTTTGAAAATTAGCCACGTGTCTTCAACATTGCAGGGCATGTCATGTACCATGAGTATGCTATCAAGAAAAGTCGCATATTCCTTTTTCTTTTCTATTTGCATTTTGTATGACCAAGTCGGCTCTACTGCTATCTTTTCCTTCCTTTGTGAGGGCACTCGTAACCATACGTGAATGGGTGTGTGGTCCGAGTTTGGGGATCGTTCTCCCACCACAAAATCATGTATTATGTGTGATCCATCGTAACTAACCAACATGTAGTCAATGGTGCTCATCCCTTTATTGGCCGTGTAGCATGTGTATTTACCCGAGTTTGCAAATTTCCGCGATCCATTTATGACTAACATTTGCATGAAGTTCATCATGCTAATCAAGGCTGATCCTTGTGGATTTGTTATTTGGTCATGAGAGCACCTCTCCCACATAGGATCGGGGGTGTCATATCCCTCCTTATTGGCAGGATGTAGTGTGAAATCCACAACTTGCATTTGAGTGTGTGCTATACGAGCATTCAAGTCTCCCATAAGCATGACTATGCCCTCTTGTGTGTAGGTTTCAATATCTGCATACAATTCTCCATAAGGATCTCCTTTGTCTATTTTGAAGGCATTATAGAATGACGACTCTCTATGCGGTATGTAGCATCCAGCAAGGAATATTGGCTTATCCTTTGTCTCAATTTTGACCCAGATATATCTTTTATATTCATCAACCTTGCTTATTTTAATCACCTTCTGCAATTCCTCCTTGTACATCACTGCAACCCCGCCTCGACCCCTCATTTTCATACTTGGCATCCATATGGATTGTGTCATATATCCCTCAATGCAAGGGATACGGCATGCATCATGTTCCCATGTTTCAAGCAAAAAAAGTACATCTGCTTTAGGCAAAACTTCTATCAGACCATCTCCTTTGTGCCAGGGGAAACCCTGACAATTCCAACTTGTTACGTGTATATTTGTGATCCCATGGGTCCCTACCTGTCATGCCTCCTATGATGTCCCCGTATAAGGGGATGCGTTCTTCTTTATGTGTTCTTCATATGCCTGTCTCCGTTCTTTTTGTTGCATGGGAGTCCTGTCCTCACTAATGTAGATTGTGCTATCTTTCAAGAAAATCCGTGCATTCTCAAGGATGATGGCTCGTTTGCGCGCATCTAACAATGTGCATTAGTGAGGGAGGGGGATAACTTATAATGGGCAATGAGAATTGACTCTTGAGGTAATGTCACAAATGTATTCTAGGCTAAATGTGTGCAAAAAGTCCCCCTCAAAAAGGCAAAGTCAAATAGTCAAACTGTTAGTTGTTCGCAGTCAACATGACTGTTTTGGTCGGACGGAACGGACTAAACAACCGGACGGGATGAGACCATACGAGACCGGACTAAACGTATCGTCCAACGGACGTGAACTACCCCCAAAGGCACCCCTGTTGCTGCCCAAGCTCACCAAAGTTATCCTCATTTGCAACCACAAGATTTGCTACATTTTCTGTAATGGGATGGGCACCACGTGCCAACAGAAAAGAATAGACTGAACAACTTTAAGCACTTCAAATAACAACCGAACTGGAAGAGATGCACAACACACGAGACGGGGAGTGGCAGAGTTCCGCCCCAAGAGAGCACTGGCCCCAAACCTTGCACCCCTTTCGCTATTTCTTTGTATTGATTCAACAAGGTACAACTCTCATGGCTCTGCTCTGCATCTCCCGCAGATAGACTGTCAGACTGAGAGCCCATGGGTCATATTTAAAGGCCCTTGGCCTTTAAAAGCAATTTACATGAAAAGCTTTCAAGTTCTAAAAGCATTTGGCCTCCCAAAAGCAGCCAGCACGAAAGTAGGAAATCCATACACTTGAAACGTCAACAACGCGAGTTGCGTAGGTCCGTACAATTTGCCACGTGGCACTGCCATCGCAAAACACGAACGTTCGTACAGTTGCCACGTCATCATGCTCAACGCAAATCTTTGTGTGTGTGTGTGTGTGTGTGTGTGTGTGTGTGTGTGTGTGTGTGTGTGTGTGTGTGTGTGTGTGTGTGTGTGTGTGTGTGTGTGTGTGATCCTACCTTATTTTTATTTTTTAGGTCACTTGGGCCCCATCAAAAAGGGTCGGATAAGTTGGTAGGAACTTCTTCTTCTGCTGCTGCTACTTCTTAGGGTTTAGGCTCCTGGATCGAGATCTGCAAGTCTGATCAGACCTTGAATGGCTTGACACGTCAGCAATTTGTGTCACAAAACGGGAGCGTACACGAGCAATTAGAAATCTCAAAAATAAGATACTTTGCAAATGTGAGAGAAGGGAGAAGATCGACACAGTATTGGGGACCAGAAGATGGGCTGGTCCCCCCCCCCCCCCCCCCCCCCCCTCGTCAAGAGTATTCTTTATTCAAGGAGAATTCATATACAAGCACGAGAACCCGAGGAAACCCCTCTATTCTGTAATCTTATACCCGAAGGTCATTCTTTCCCGTAAAAGGGCTTGGGCACAAGGCCGTTCTTTCCCGTAAGGGACTTAAGCACGAAGTCGTACTTTCCCGTAAGGGATTTAGACGCAAAGGTCGTACTTCCCGTGAGGGACTTCTCGTGAGGGGAGGATTCTTGCAAAACAACCACACAAAGCAATACTCGCGATGTGTAAACGACAAATTATACATGTTGCTCCTCGCTCGAGAAAGCAACTTTTGCACTCCGTCGTCACACGAACTCTCGCAGATTTCCGTCGCCGGTACTTGCTCCAGAATCCTCAGCACTAACTCCTGCTGCTCCTAGCCTGCCTAAAACTGGAACGCTTGCTGCCTTTTTATAGGCCCGGGCACCCGACGGAAATAGGGCACAAAAAGCAGAAGCTCTAGCGCTTCTAGAGAGAGGAGAGAGAGAGAGAGCTGTTTTCAGCCCTGCGTAGCTTATTAGCGCTGGTTTTTTTTTTTAGAAGAGCCTTGCTTTATTTTATTATAAGAGGGTTGGTCACTTAAAAGTGACCAGCCACTTTATAAAATAAAGTGTGAACCTGTTCAAACTTTAAAAACCACTCAATGAGTTAGAAACAATGCGACACAAACACATTCTAGGTGTCCCCGGGTGCAGAACACGGCCACAGATGCAATGCAGACACAGACTCCTCGCGGGAAAGCATCTGCCCTCCCGCGAATGTTCCTGCTTTTCGTAAAAAGCTTCATTGAACCCATCTTTATTCTTGTGCTTGCGTTCTTACGCGTATTTTCTTACTCAATTCGGATTTCCTCCTTAGCCTACGGAATGCCCCCTTTCTGATGCACCCGTCACCCATCATGTGACGCATCAGGGGCACTCGTAACCCGGCTCTTTCCACCGAACTTACGGAAACTCCTTCGCGATGTTTACCGTCACCCATCAAATGACACATCAGAGTTGTCCGTTCTTGATGGCACTTCCTGTAGCTACAATCTTTTAACAGTTCTTAGTGTACACAATAAAATATCCTAGAAAAAGAGATTAATCATTAAAAATATTCAAGAAAATAGTCCAATTAGCAACATCCCTCTGGCTTCTAAACAATTGACCTCAACTGTAGTGCTTGAACATATACCTCCAGTATCTCGGGATAAGCTGCTAATTCCTCCTGTGTCATCCACTGAGCATTTAGATTCGAATAGTTCTTAAACTTAACCAAATACTTCCTTGTTATTTTTCCGAACTTGAGGGGCCGCTCCTGATGACTTACTATCTGCTCCGATTGGAGTATTTCTTCTGTTTCCTCAACCTCAGGAGGTTCCTCAGCAATAGGCTGACTCGAAGGCGGCCCCACATACGGCCGGAGTAAACTGACATGGAAAGCATTATGGATCCTCCAATTAGGCGGTAGCTCTAATCGGAATGTGACATCATTCACTTGCTTAGTGATCTTAAACGGCCCATAATAACGAGTAGAAAGTTTTACCACCTTCCCCTTATGAGACGCTTGTTTCTTAAGTCTTGCCTTCTCAAACTTGAGTAAGACTAACTGTCCGACTATTAAGTCTAGATTCCTCTTGTGCTTGTCTGCAGCTTTCTTATGCTTTTTCTGAGAGCGTAGAATAGCTCTCCTAACTTGCCCGTAGGCTGTGTCCAAATCCCGGACAAGTTCATTTGCTGCAAAGATCTTATCCTTAGTTAAAAGGATCGGCGGAAGCAAAGGCTTACCATAGAGAATCTCAAAAGGTGCTTTCCCTGTCGATGAGTGTGGTATTGTTATACGCATACTCGACAAGGGGCAAATATTTCTCCCAGTCAGATTGCCGGTCTGACACATAAGATTTTAACATATCCAATACTGTGGAATTGGCTATCTCACTTTGCCCATCCGTTTGAGGATGGTAGGTAGATGAAAAATTCAACTTCGTACCAAGATTATCCATCAAGGCACGCCAAAAATTTCTTGTCATGCGAGGATCTCGATCACTCACAATAGACTTAGGCATTCCATGATGCTTAAAGATCTGTGCCAGAAAAACCCTAGCCATATGATCTGCTTTGATCGTTTTCTTGACTGGTATAAAGTGTGCTTGCTTGCTTAACCTGTCCACAATGGTCCAGATCGCGTCATTTCCAGTCTGAGTTCTAGGGAGGTCCATGATGAAGTCCATGGCAATACTTTCCCAAGGTTCATTAGGCACAGGCAATGGTTGTAGCAACCCAGGCGTCTTATGCCGATCATACTTCACTTTTTGGCAAACCAAGCATTCCCTGACATACCTATCAATGTCTGCTTTAAGGCTAGGCCAAAAGAAATATCTTTCCATTGCTAAGGTCGTAGGGAGAATACCCCGATGACCCGCATAAGGCGAAGCGTCTGCTTCATCCATGATCTTCTTTCTTAATGGTTCCACCACACATATGGCCTGATGGTGGTAGAGATAACCGTCCCGAATGGAATAGGGAAACTCATTCTCTCCACGATGTAGCTTTCCCCAAACGGTGGAGAAGTCTAGATCATTCGGATACAAATCCGGTAGTGCTTCTAATTCTTGATGATACACCGAAGTGATAGAGTTCACCCTTGGCCGCCTAAACAATGCATCCGCGACCACATTCTTACTCCCAGCCGTGTGAAGGATCTGGCAGTGAAACATGGACAAAAAGTTTGCCCATCTCATCTGCTTCTCATATAGTTTCCTTTGCGTAAGAAAATACCGCAAACTCTGGTGATCAGTCTTGATCACAAAATCCGCTCCTAGAAGATAGTGCTTCCAGTTGGATAAGGCGTGAATCACAGGCGTAAGTTCCTTTTGGTAGATTGATGCATGCAACTTTTTCATCCTTAAGCCGTCTGCTTTCGTAGGCCACTGGATGGCTTTCTTGGTTTAACACTGCTCCGATGCAATCGCCTGAAGCATCGCAGTGAACCTCAAATGGTTTCCTTAAGTCAGGCACTATCAAAATAGGTCCATGGCTTAGCAAGTACTTGAGCCGATCAAAAGCTCCTTGTTGTCTCGATCCCCATCTGAAAGGAGTCTTCTTCTTTGTCAAATCATGAAGTGGTCCTACTACATGGGCAAATCCTCGGACAAACCTTCGATAATACGAACATAATCCCAAGAAGCTACGTACATCATGTACCGTAGTGGGAATAGGCCAATCTTCTACCACTCGGATCTTGGCCGGATCCATACTCACTTGATTGTGAGAGACTATATGGCCGAGATAGTGTATCTCTGAGAGAAAGAACTCGCTCTTCTTTGCATTCACATGCAACTCATGCTTTCGCAATTCTTCAAACACTAGGTCCAAGTGCTTCCGGTGTTCCTCTTCTGACTTAGAGAAGATGAGTATGTCGTCAAAGAATACTCCCGTAAAAGCTCGATACGGGCTGAAAATGCGGTCCATCATGCGATTGAACGTCGCAAGAGCATTGGTCAAGCCGAAAGGCATTACCAAAAATTCATGTAGTCCAAAGGTTGTGCGGAAAGCAGTCTTATGGACATCCTCAGGGGCGATCCGTATCTGATGATACCCACTCTTTAAGTCTATGCAACTAAAGACACTTGCATCCTGCAACTTATCAAATATATCATCAATCCGAGGGATCGGAAAGCGATTCTTGACCGTGATCTTGTTTAAAGACCTATAGTCTATGCACATTCGAAACGTGCCATCTTTCTTCTGGACCAGTAGAACTGGAGAGCAGTAGGGTGAAGCACTTGGCCGTACTAACCCTTTCTCTAGAAGCTCGTTGACTTGCTTCAAAATTTCCTCTTGCTGAGCAAGACTCACCCGATAAGGGGGTTGATTGGGAGGCGAGCTACCCGGTATAAGATCTATGCGGTGATCTTCAGGGCGTACCGGAGGTAGTTCATCAGGGAGTGTTTCTGTGAAACAATCTTTGTACTTTTCAATAAATTGAAAACGCTTAATTTCCAGACTAGAGAGTGAATCCCCACTAGTTTTATCCTTCTCACGTGCAAAAATCAAGTAAGCAGAAACACACTTCTTCATTTCTTTCTTAATGGAGATATGACTTACAATTGGGAACTACCAATCTCCTACATCAGCATGAATCTTTATTTTCTTACCCCCATGATCAAAAGTGAGGGTCTTTTCCACATAATCGAGGATAGGTGTCATGTGGAAGTGCCATGGCATACCCAAGATGATATCACATCCCTCGATGGGTGCCATCAAAAATGATTCGCGGTCCTTGTACTCGCCAATCCGAAGATTGAGCTGTCCTTGCACGGGAGTTGCATTGGTTGTCAACCCCTCGAATGCCGATCCGGATGTAACCGGTGTGCCAAGCTGAGCCGGTGTGAGGCACAAAAGTTCCGCAGTATCCAGGGAGATGAAGTTATCCGTGGATCCCGGATCATAAAGAATCAGTACTCGCTGGTTGTTCAAAGACCCCCAGCCCTTCAGAAGTTGACGCTTCCCTTTCTCCGTTTCTGTGTTTCCTTGAACATCTGGAATTGAGTTCGAGCTTGGTGGAGCGGGTTCCTTCCTTGTTTTCTCTTGCCTTGTAGAGGCTTGTTCTTGCCGTTGCTGCTTTAGCGGGCAATCCGGTTTCATATGTCCTTTCTCGCCACAGTAGAAGCATCTTCCTTCTCCTCTGAAGGTTTGAAGTTGAGTAGGAGAAAGATACTTAGTTCGCTTGCCATTGCCCTCTGGCTTCTTAGAATGATCATAGTCCCTAGATGGAGGACGTTTTCTTCCTTGGTCCCCTTGGTCATCGTAGACCCCTCTTATTCTCGCACGGTAAGTGCTATGCTCCATTTTTCTGGGCGTCCCAGTTGAGTGCAAATCCTCAGCAATGATTGTTGACTCCATCATCCTCTGAAGACTGTCATGCGGATATACTTTCATACTCTTTCGAAGCTGCGGTTGGAGACCCGCTTCGAACTTTCGTTTCTTTTCCTCATCGGCAATCTTCATGAAGGGAGTGACCTTCAGAAGAACCGACCAATACTTGTCCACATAGGTTGTTACTCTTTCATGTTCCTTCTGGGCGAGCCAGTCCCATTCCTTCCGTATGTCCTGCTCGAAGTCAGACGGAAGAAATTGTTCATAAAATTCAGATTTGAATCTCTCCCAAGTTCTAGCCTGAGAACCTTCCAGAATCTTGGCTAACCACCAGTTACTGGCCGTTTCCTTGAGGTGCATCCCCACATGGCGCAATTTGGATCTTTATGTGAAGTGCCCATTGGTAAAGGCGACTTCAAACTGTCTGATGAAGGACAGTGCTTTGGAGATATCTCTCCGTCCGTTGTAGGTTTCGAACTTGATGTCCTTGTCGCCCGATTTGAAGACTCTCATGCGATGTTGAGACTTGCGACCATGCTTCTTGAATCGAGGCTTATCTTTAGGTTGATGTAGGATAGTAGTAGTAGCGGCTTCCTTCTTCTGACGAGACGATCGAGAAGTAGAAGTATAATCAAGAGAGTAAGATGGAGATGAGATAGAGATGTCCTTGCTCTTTCTAGCAAAGAGAGCGCTTTTTCCTGGCCTTTCCTTGGAGTATGCCGTTCATTCCGATCCGATGATCCTTTGTGCACCTCGGCACGTACTTCTTCTCTTTCTTCCTGTGGTCTCACACCAACAGTGTGGTCTGGATGCCCGGCTGCATCGGTTCCATTCGTTCTCTTCATTCCGCCCAAGAGCTTTTGGACATCTGGCAATAGTAAGATTTGTTGCAAATCCGCAAGCTGAGCTCGCACTTGTTGAAGCTCCTCTTCAACGCTTCTCCCTTGGCTCGACATGGTTCTTCCCGTTCTTTCCGGAATCGTCCTTCTTTGCAGAGAAAGAGAGGAGTCCGAGCTCTGATACCACTGTCACAAAACGGGAGCGTACACGAGCAATTAGAAATCTGAAAAATAAAATACTTTGCAAATGTGAGAGAAGGGAGAAGATCAACACAGTATTGGGGACCAACAGATGGGCTGGTCCCCCCCCCCCCCTCAAGAGTATTCTTTATTCAGGGAGAATTCATATACAAGCACAAGAACCCGAGGAAACCCCTCTATTCTGTAATCTTAGACCCGAAGGTCGTTCTTTCCCGTAAAAGGGCTTGGGCACAAGGCCGTTCTTTCCCGTAAGGGACTTAGACGCGAAGCCGTACTTTCCCGTAAGGGACTTAGACGCAAAGGTCGTACTTCCCGTGAGGGACTTCCCGTGAGGAAGGATTCCTGCAAAACAACCCCACACAGCAATCCTTGCGATGTGTAAACGACAAATTATACCTGTTGCTCCTCGCTCGAGAAAGCGACTTCTGCACTCCGTCATCACACGAACTCTCGCAGATTTCCGTCGCCGATACTTGCTCCAGAATCCTCAGCGCTAACTCCTTCTGCTGCTCCTGACCTGCCTAAAACTGGAACGCTTGCAGCCTTTTTATAGGCTCGGGCACCCGGTGGAAATAGGGCACAAAAAGCAGAAGCTCTGGCGAGAGAGGAGCTCGCTGTTTCTGGCGCTTCTAGAGAGAGGAGAGAGAGAGCTCGCTGTTTTCAGCCCTGCGTAGCTTATTAGCGCTGGTTTTTTTTTTTAGAAGAGCCTTGCTTTATTTTATTATAAGAGGGCTGGTCACTTAAAAGTGATCGGCCACTTAATAAAATAAAGTGTGAACCTGTTCAAACTTTAAAAACCACTCAGTGAGTTAGAAACAATGCGACACAAACACATTCCAGGCGTCCCCGGGTGCAGAACACGGCCACAGATGCAATGCAGACACAGACTCCTCCCGGGAAAGCATCTGCCCTCTCGCGAATGTTCCTGCTTTTTGTAAAAAGCTTCATTGAAGCCATCTTTATTCTTGTGCTTGCGTTCTTACGCGTATTTTCTTACTCAGTTCGGATTTCCTCCTTAGCCTACCGAATGCCCCCTTTCTGATGCACCCGTCACCCATCATGTGACGCATCAAGGGCACTCGTAACCGGGCTCTTTCCACCGAACTTACGGAAACTCCTTCGCGATGTTTACCGTCACCCATCAAATGACACATCAGAGTTGTCCGTTCTTGATGGCACTTCCTGTAGCTACAATCTTTTAACAGTTCTTAGTATACACAATAAAATATCCTAGAAAAAGAGATTAATCATTAAAAATATTCAAGAAAATAGTCCAATTAGCAACAATTTGACATTTTCAGCCCTTGAATGCGCCACGGATCTACATTCTTGCAACCAACATTCAGCCCCAAACTCTTCTTAAATTGATTGTGCAAATTAGCCCCACCACTCCCCTTGGTCGCCATCCACAGCCCACATCGAGCCAAATCTCAACGGTGCATCAAATCAGCCCCGGAGGTGCTTCATCTTGAAGAGTTGCCACAGCTACATAGTCACCACAAGAAACAGAGACAGAAAATCTGAAGCTTCGGAGTTTCCGTCGAGGTCGAAACGGTCAAGAAACGGCATTCCTTTTAATCAAAAAATTAAAAAAAACTTGCACATTGTAGGATTTAAACATACACAAAAGCCCACACAATAAGTGTGTAAAGAAGGCCACAAGAGTCACTCTCAAGTGCCCGTTAAGTGTGTGTGTGTGTGCGAGAGAGAGAGAGAGAGAGAGAGAGAGAGAGAGAGAGAGAGAGCAATATGCTCTGTCTATAGAGAAATGCAAGTACATAAAAATGGTACTTGCTCTAAAAGATAAGTAATTGAGAATAAAAAGTTATTTACTCCCCCCAAAAAAAGTTCAGAAGCGCCGTTTCTTCGGAAACGGAAGAGTAGGGAAACAGCCGGTCCGTTTCTTCAAGGAAGAAAGGGCGTTTCTTGTTAGGCATGGCTGTAATCCTTTCGAATTTAGTCAAGTCTTGCATTGAGGTATAGAACTGGAAACTGGAAGAACTGAAAAAACAGCTGGGAGAAAAAACCTCCTAAAGAGAGTAACAAGCACCCTAAACCAGCCCCTTTTGCGAGGAAATCTATTCTCGATCGGTAGTATGTAGCAGTTTGATATGGAATTCATATGGCAAGCTTGATGCACATAGGGCGACTCCAGTGGCTGAGGTAGCAAGAGACGTGGAAATAGCACTCGTGAAAGAAAAAAGAGAAAAGGAGGGGAAATGCATGCCTTTCTAAAGAGAGTAACAAGCACCCTAAACCAGCCCCTTTTGCAAGGAAATCTGTTCTCGATCTGTAGTATGTAGCAGTTTGATATGGAATTCATCTGGCAAGCTTGATGCACATAGGGCGACTCCAGTGGCTGAGGTAGCAAGAGACATGGAAATAGTGCTCATTAAAAGGAAAAAAAAAAAAAAGAAGGGGAAATGCATGCCTTTCTACAAGGTGTATACAAAGCACAATCTGTTGGTTTCAAAGAATGCCATCATGCTCCAATTATACGGTACAGCTAACATTTAAGGCACCATTGATGCATATTTCAAGTGGTGCAATACCTTGTCTCCTTTAAAGTAGCGAAATGAAAACTTCGCATCTCAAAAGTTACGGTTTGATGCCATGACTCAGAATTTGAAAAGCTCTCTCGTAGCTTGAATGGTTCTATCGGTAATTGACAGCATAATTTGTACAATGTCTATCAAATAGGGGTTGTACATGACTTGGCTCTCTTTCATGGAGTCACTTAAGTTAATGAGGCTGGCGAAGATCCTTGCCCCAAACAGTGCACTCCCTTGCACACTTCATACCCAGGCTAGTCTTCAAAGCAATGTCTGCACAAACTCACAACCTGTGTATTTACAGCTTACTGCCACTACCCGTCAAATAATGCTTCAATCATGTAGCACTACCCCATCTGCAACTTTCATGGCAATAAATGTATTATCACCTGAATCTAGAATACGAGCTAGCTGTTCATTGATGTTAAAAAAACAGGTAAAGGCCCTATTCATAAAATGCAGACACCAACCAACAATTTTCTCTCACTACAACAATCAACTACTGTCGTGCCAGGAGAAACTTGCAAAAAGAGAAGGTTGAAAAGGCAATCAGCATGGATAGGTTTGGCAAACTAGTTGTCCACTTAGTCCAATGTTATACTTTCAACAGCACTCATAGCTGCTGCTCTTTAAACATAGAGTAAACAGACCATGACTCTGTACTGACTATCCTTAGAAAGTGATATACCCACAACTAATGAGACAAAGTTTGATACAGCCAAACAAAAGAGGTTAAATTTAACTCGTTACCTTCTATTTATGACCTTCAGGTGATTGGAGCTGCAAGATCGGGAGATGTGATTGGCGAAATCGGAGCATTGTGTTATAGGCCACAACCATACACAGCACGGAGCAAGAAACTGTCTCAACTATTGCGCATAGATCGAAATACGTTTCTAAACATAGCTCAAGGAAATATTGTGGATGGGCAAATCGTAATGGACAATCTGTACCAGGTTATAGCATTTTTCGAATGCATTGTAAATTTTGTAAGCTACAAGAATGACATTATGTTTCAATAAGGGAAGCAATACACATCTTTCACACTTGGTAGTGAAATAACTCCATCTAGGCCTCTCAAACAGACAATTTGACATGTGGCAGTATCTAAAGGACTCCAAAATTTCCTCACTGCTGAGACTCAACCTGGAGATTGACTCCATCGTTGCCCAGGTTGGGACTGGCATGACACTGAGCCTCTGTTTTGTGGCATCAAGAGGAAACAGCCATCTTCTTCAGCAGTTCTTGAGAAGAGGAAGGGACCCAAACACTACTGATTACTGCGGGCGTACACCTTTGGTTCGTAGAATGTCAATATTTCATGAATTACCTTGTCTTTGTGATTGTACTTGGCTGCGTGTGGTATTGCAACTCATAGTTGGCATCTTAAGGCTTTGATTGTCAAAACTCATAATCCAGCACATTGCCGCTGCAAATGGATACATGGACTGCGTGGAGATACTTTTGCTTCATGGAGGAGACCCTAATATAGAAGGTATGCCAAATAAGATCAACCATGTATGGGTATATCATTATCATTATTATAGTAAAAAAACTTAATTTTTTCATAAAATCCAGATAAACAAAGGCAGAAAGTCATTGATTCATGGATCTTATTGCTCTAATCAACATCATAGATTGCACTTATGGAGGCATTGTAGTAACATGCTAGGTCACGATGCCTCGAAAGTTATTTAAACTCTTACAGCTACAACAGCCCAAAGAAAAAGCTAAATGCACATTGCACTGTTTTGTGACAGATGATGATGGCATTGTGCCTCTCTGGGAAGCAATACAAGCTCGACATGAGCATGTTGCTGAATTTCTATGGAACACAGGAGCCCGCTTAACCTACGGAATGGCAGGGGAATTCTTGTGCAGAGCAGTCGACAATGGCAGCCTTGAAGTCTTGCAAGACTTGCTGAAGTATGGAGCTGATATCAATGCCACAAATAAGGATGGCTCTACTGCACTCCACACTGCAATTGCCACAGGCAATCTTGAAATAGCAAAATTTTTGATTGATCATGGAGCTGACCTTGAAAAAACTGATGCCAGAGAATTAAGGCCCATAGATTTAGCCAAAAAACTAGAACAGGAGGACGTCATTAATATTTTTCTTGGGTGGCAACATGCTGATAATGGCAGTAAAGAACAAGAAAGAAAAGAAGAACCTCACGAAAAAGTTGCAAAACAACCATGTAATGGACATATTCAAGCAGAACCCATATCAACACGACCAAAAGCGAAGCGTAGGTCACAAATTTTAACAGTCAAGGGTGACAGGACAGAAGCAAACTACGACAGCTCTCTCATGAGGATGGTTTCGGTCTCTTTGAATTCCCGGATTTTAGATCAAGAGAAAACACATAGGACAGACTCTCCAATAAGGGTGAGCATCCATCCTCACCATCCCCAGAGCAGCTGCTCTAAGAAAAAGCTAGGGAAGCTTGTGCATCTACCACGGTCCTTAGAGGAGCTGCTACAGCTTGCCCGTAAGTGGATGTATGTGTACTACAAAAACACAATTGCACAATCACGTAGCTACTAGGTGAGTGCCCTGCTTGGATATGCATTCTGAAATGTAGATAATTGGCAGCACATAACTCACACACACACACGTGTGTGTGTGTGTGTGTGTGTGTGTGTGTGTGTGTGTGTGTGTGTGTGTGTGTGTGTGTGTGTGTGTGCGCGCGCGCGCGCGTGTGCATGCACCAAACTCGTTAGAAATATTATAGCTTTATTGTCACTCCTTTGCATGTCTCGTGAATCTGTACGAGCTGATGCTGATGAACTTACCATGCTCTGTATAGGTGATGAGTTCAAATACTCTCCTGTGAAGATTCTGAGTGAAGGTTTGGCAGAAATCAATACTCTTGATGTCGTGAGGGACAATGACCAGTTATACGTTGTAGACCAGCAAGAGCTGGACAGGCTACTTGTTTCTCCATGAATGGCTGTAGCAAGCTGTATACGTGTAAGCAGATAAGTCTGCCAGCTCTGCCCACTCCTGGCATGTAAGCAAACACAAGTTGCCAATGTAAAATCGACAATCAACAATACGAAAATTCAAAATATCAATAGCTCAAGTTCAAATGTGCACATTGGTTGGAGTCTTCAAGGACATATTTTGCATTTAATAAATCACAAGCAAGACACAAGCACTCATTACAGATGGCAGTTCAGGGGCTCTCTTTAGGACTGAGCCTGGCTCATCTTCTCCCAACCTCTCTATGTGTAGGCCCTTGCTTATAGATAGCCCCTGAGCTGCCAGCTCCCTCACGGTTGCCTCCCACAGGACCCTTGTCCTCACACTAAATAGTCCAAAAGTAAAACACACGCAAGACCCCCTTACGCATGGCAGTTCAGGGGCTATATATAGGACTGAGCCTGGCTCATCTCCACCCAAAATGGGCCCTTGCTTATAGATAGCCCATGAACTGCCAACTCCCTTAGCCCATAATACCCATATCCTCTCACTGAAATGTCCGAAAATTGAGCAGAAACACTTCCTCTCCTGAATCGCGATGTCATCTCGATTCTCATCTCCTATGGTAAGAGCTAACCTTAAGTTGGTTGACTCAATTAAAAAGAAGCCTTCATTAAAAGTATCATGGACTGACCATCTCACCAACAACACAGAGCGACAAGAGAAACCCTACCTGCAGAGACATGAAGAAATATTGAAATGAAAGTCTGAATGAGTGAAGAGTGCATACCTTGTAGAAACAGAGATGTATGATTGTCGTCATTGCCCCGCTACAGCAACGTTGGAGTCTCCACGGACTATCTATATCTTCGTCACTGTTGAAATTTGAACTATGAATTTCGCTGTATATCGGCTAGCTAAGACTGAGTTCACACAGAGACTCAAGGATTACCGCCACTTGACTCGTGAGTGATATGTGCACACACACACTTGGTAATTAGATGAATGTAACCGCTTCATCACCAAAGTAGTGCCAATTGAAGTAGAGACTAGTTTGCCTCAATTGCTTCCCTATGCTTAAAAGAAATAGTACTGTGGCTTTTACCTCCTGGTGTAGCTTGTTCTCAAGGCTTCGTAGCATCGCTCCTTGAAGCTTTTCACAAAAGCTCTATGACCTCACATCACGATTGGAATTTGGAGTTAGTGGATGTGTAGAGAATAATAATTACAATGTTTAAAGATGTAGAGATATGTTTCTTATAGAGGGATGCGTGTACCCATATAAAAAAAGACAAGATCATACACATGTATGGCGAGGAGTTGACACCATCCTCCACGATGCTAATAAAAGGAATGTGCCTTCCTAGGCAGCTTTTATTCCTGTGAGTGTTGGAGGGGGGCTTTTTTTTCTGCTGCAACGGTGCAAGGAATTTCTTATTGTAAAAATATTGTATTTGCACAAGGAAGAATTCATTATCGTGGATTTTACGTAGACTTGTCGATGCACTAACAAGTAATTAGCAGATAGCAAAGAACAATTGAGTTATGGGTTAAGAAATAAGCCTATGGAAATTTTATATTTGAAAATTATTATTTTATGTCTAGGTAAACAATTGTAATTATTTTTTAGTATTGAATGAAATCTATTAAAAAATACATGCAAGAGGCAAAGCTCACTCTTGCACGGGGGGAGATTGTACCTAGTGCTCCATGTCCTTCTTCTCTCCTCTCCCTCTCCTATAAGTGCCACGCACATGCGTAGCACTTTGTTCTCTAGGAGGTACACGTGTCATGGCTCTTCTCCTCTCTCTCTCTCTCTCTCTCTCTCCCCTCTGTTTGTGTGCTTGGATGATTATCATCTACATGCGATTGCGTTGTAAGGCTTGGATTTTAAGGTATGTGCACTTGATTTCGCTTTTCCACATGGATATTTATGTAATTTGACAAGGCATCGCATTTCCACCGATTGTAGTGGCATCAAATATATGGCTATGCTCTCGAGTATACAATGTTCGTGGCTATAGAGAACTTTCTACAAGAGCTAAGTCTTTTTTTTTTCCTCTTTCTTTGCTATCAAAATTTTATTTACAATGCCGAGTCTAAATGCCCTTGTATGAGATTTTTCTCTGTTATCATGCATGGCTTTGTCTCTTGGCCGGTGAGGATAGTATAAAGAAAAGGTAAAGTTTGGCATGTAGATAGGAAACGGAAGCAGATAGAAATTAAGCAAAGAAGCACTACTTGTAGTATCATGAATTAGAGAAAGAAAGCAAGAGATATTAAACGGAGGTGAGGCAAGATGGTGAAGAAGAAAACGGAGAGAATTTTGTTTTGCATAGTTTGATGGAGGAGTAAGGAAATTTTTTAGTGTTGCAAGAACATCCCAAGAGACCGCATAGTGTTGTTCGACGAGTATTGAATTCAAGATCTCCTATCTAAGCTATCTCCAACATAATTTGTTTTCATGAGAAAGAATCCCAAGGAAGCCTCAAGATTTCTTGCCTTGGGATTGTAGATGTAATAGAATTGTAGAGCAGATCAGCAAAACCAATCTCTAGAGCAAATCAGCATAGCCAATCTACCTCACTCAAAGATGAAAAAGGCAGAGAAGGAGCTACATTTTTACTTTATTTCTTTCTTCTTCTCTCTTTCGTTTCTTCTTTGCTCCCTTTTATTGTGGGAACCACCTCTATGAGATAAAGGCTTTATAAAAAGATGGTATATGCCCATCAACCTTGACAAACCACTATCACTACAATTGCTCGTAGGCAGCCTTATGGAGAAACATATCGATCAAACCCAGTGTGTAGGATTCGAGAGTGAGGAGTTGAGCTAAGCTAAGCACCATACGGGCTCTGCTTTCAAGGCATGCAAAGTTATTATTCTCCCTCGCCCCTTTTCCCCTTGTGACTCCGTGTCTTTCTTTTTGAGTGTGTTGGGTGCCACCTAGTCCCATACCCTCTTGGGGGGGAAGCATGGCCTTACAGGACAAGCTTATCAATGGACTCATTTGTAACGACGGTAAATCAAACCTCCATAGCTCGCTTTTTTCGTCAGCTACATCACCACAGGGTGAAACCGCTGGCCTCGTGCGAAACCTAGGACCAAGAGTCTCCGTCCATCCAATCTTTTTCTTTGAATCGTGAAGGGTCGATAGATCCTGTTAGAGTTCTCAATATAAAAATAGGATGCTTGACTTACACCTGCAAGTTGATTTTATATGTCTTCAAGAGGTTAAAGTCAAGGGTTTCCTTTTGGATTCTAATTTGCAAAAATTAGCAGAAATCGTAAGTGGTTCTACACTAACCATACTGCAGGTAAAGGTAGGATTGGTGGTTTGCCCAATGAATTTTATTATTTTTATCAATATTTTTTTACCCCTTATTTAATTTTGGTATGGCAAGAATGCCTGGGTGTAGGAGCTCTTTCCTCTTCCATAAATGCTGCAGTAGTTAAATTGATTCATAAGAAAGGCTCAAGGGATGACTTGTCTAATTGGAGGCCAATCACTTGTTTGACTTTTGTGTATAAGATCTTCTCCTTGTCCTTAGCTAGAAGACTCGGTCCACCTATGGATCAATTTCTCTTGAAAGAGAAAAAGGGCTTTATTAAAGGGAGGTTTATTATTGATGCTATAATTTCAAATTTGTTTTTGATAAGGCTTATAACAAGATAGAATGGCAATTTATATTGCAAAGCTTATATGACATGGGGTTGTGCAAAATTTTATCAAATTTTTTCAATTCTTTTTGGTAATGCATATGGCAAAATTTCTATTAATGGCACTCTTACTAAAGCTATCCCCCTTCACAAATCCATCAGACAAGATTGCCCTCTATCACCTCTTTTATATGAAATCTCCTCTAATGCCTTAGGCTAGCTTGTCAAAGATGCTTTATATCGAGGAAAATTGAAATCCATTGACATCATTGATTATGTTGACTAGTTATGCTTATAGTAGCTTGTTGATGACACTTATGCAATAGTGAAGAATGACCTACAGTCTGTGGAGAACTTTTGGTTGTGCCTTAACATTTACTGCTTGGCTAGTGGTTTTGTCATCTACCATGCTAAAATTGGTTATAGAACTTTAAAAGGTCCTTGTCCTAGTATCATTGTCTAGTCTAGATGCAAAGCTATTGAAGATGGTCAGATTTTCAAGCTGCTAGGTATTCCAATGGGCTTTAATGTCTCTTTCAACCACATATGGAACTGGGTCTTGGAAAGATTCTCGAAAAAAAGCTACTATCTTGGCACAAACCCAACACTTCTGCAAGAGTTTTTGTTTAGAATCACTACTTATTATCTTCTTTGCTGTTTTCTTGTCTTGTTGTTCCCCTTCACAATACCAATTGAGCAAAGTTTTCACTCTAGCAAAAGAGGATTCTTTGGGGAGGTTGTCAGGACACCGGCAAGGCCGGACTAGATAAGGCAAGGCCGGGCTAGGCGGTGTGGAACGGGGAGTCCAACTAGGACAAAGGGCCAAGGGCATGTCTATATAAAGGGTGGTTGGGTGGTGGACTCTCATGCTCTAGTCACCCCTGTCTTACATTTGTATCAGAGCATGGTCTATTTTGGGCAAGAGGGCGTGGAGCTTTTTGCATGCTCCTCTCTTTGAGGGCGTGAAGAGCCGCCTGCTAAGGGGGACGACAAGGTCCCACTGTGTGAGATGCGCCACTTGTGCCGGGAGGGAGGCGACCTTGACCTCCGGCAAACGCTGTGTGGCTTAGCCCGGCAGATGCGCGCTGCCTTGGGGAGGATTTTACGTCACTGGAGCGACGCCCAGAACGCAACGCACGGGGAGTTCTCTCTTTCCCTCACCCTCACGGCACTGCCGTGGTCCCCATAGCCGACTACAGAGGTCTTTTTTTTCACACAAGGAGCCCAAAGGCCTTTGGCCTTGGGCAATTCATCCAAAAAAAAATCTCAATCTAGGGGGCGTGCCCACCCAGGCACACACCCCATACCCAAGCTAGGGTGTTCAAAGGTTGTTGGCAAGGCCGAGATCCAACACAAGCATAGGCAAGGGGCCACCGAATTCTAGGCAAACTGTCCGAATTACAGAAATTGCAGAAGTTGATCGAAGTTAAAGTTTGACGGAGTTGAAGTTTCGGAAGAATATCTATTGCAATTTCTTCCTTCGAGAAGATTCGAGAATATTATAGCTTTATTGTCACTCCTTTGCATGTCTTGTCAATCTGTACAAGCTGATGCTGATGAACATACCATGCTCTGTATAGGTGATGAGTTCAAATACTCTCCTGTGAAGATTCTGAGTGAAGGTTTGGCAGAAATCAATACTCTTGATGTCGTGAGGGACAATGACCAGTTATACGTTGTAGACCAGCAAGAACTGGACAGGCTACTTGCTTCTCCATGAATGGCTGTAGCAAGCTGTATACATGTAAGCAGATAAGTCTGCTAGCTCTGCCCACTCTTGGCACGTAAGCAAACGCAAGTTGCCAATGTAAAATCGACAATCAACAATACGAAAATTCAAAATATCAATAGCTCAAGTTCAACTGTGCACATTGGTTGGAGTCTTCAAGGACATTTTGCATTTAATAAAGCACCAGCAAGACACACAAGCACTCATTACAGATGGCAGTTCAGGGGCTCTCTTTAGGACTGAGCCTGGCTCATCTCCACCCAACCTCTCTATGTGTAGGCCCTTGCTTATAGATAGCCCCTGAGCTGCCAGCTCCCTCACCGTTGCCTCCCACAGGACCCTTGTCCTCACACTGAATGGTCCAAAAGTAAAACACACGCAAGACCCCATTACGCATGGCAGTTCAGGGGCTATATATAGGACTGAGCCTGGCTCATCTCCACCCAAAATGGGCCCTTGCTTATAGATAGCCCATGAACCCTTAGCCCATAATACCCATATCCTCTCACTGAAATGTCCGAAATTTGAGCAGAAACACTTCCTCTCCTGGATCGCGGTGTCATCTCATGTCCTATGAAGAGCTAACCTTAAGTTGGTTGACTCAATAAAAAAGAAGCCTTCATTAAAAATATCATGGACTGAACAACACAGAGCGACAAGAGCAGGAAAACCCTACCTGCAGAGACATGAAGAAATATTGAAATGAAAGTCTGAATGAGTGAAGAGTGCATACCTCGTAGAAACAGAGATGTATGATTGTCGTCATTGCCCCGCTACAGCAACGTTGGAGTCTCCACGGACTATCTATTCCTTCGTCACTGTTGAAATTTGAACTACGAATTTCGCTGTATATCGGCTAGCTAAGACTGAGTTCACACGGAGACTCAAGGATTACTTGACTCGTGAGTAATATGTAACCGCTTCATCACCAAAGTAGTGCCAATTGAAGTAGAGACTAGTTTGCCTCGATTGCTTCCCTATGCTTAAAAGGAGAAATAGTAGTGTGGCTTTTACCTCATGGTGTAGCTTGTTCTCAAGGCTTCGTAGCATCGCTCCTTGAAGCTTTTCACAAAAGCTCTATGACCTCACATCACGATTGGAATTTGGAGTTAGTGGATGTGTAGAGAATAATAATTACAATGTTTAAAGATGTAGAGATATGTTTCTTATAGAGGGATGTGTGTACCCATATAAAAAAAGACAAGATCATACACATGTATGGCGTGGAGCTGACGCCATCCTCCACGATGCTAATAAAAGGAACGTGTCTTCCTAGGCAGCTTTTATTCCTTTGAGTGTTGGAGGAGGACTTTTTTTTTTTCTCTAATGGTGCAAGGAATTTCTTATTGCACAAGGAAGAATTCATTATCGTGGATTTTACGTAGACTTGTCGATGCACTAACAAGTAATTAGCAAATAGCAAAGAACAATTGAGTTATGGGTTAAGAAATAAGCCTTTGGACACATTATATTTGAAAATTATTATTTTATGTCTAGGTGGACAATTGTAATCATTTTTTAGTATCGAATAAAATCTATAAAAAAATACATGCAAGAGGCAAAGCTCTCTCTTGCACGGGGGGAGATTGTACCTAGTGCTCCATGTCCTTGTTCTTCTCTCCTCTCCCTCTCCTCTAAGTGACACGCACATGCGTAGCACTCTGTTCTCTAGGAAGTGCACATGTCATGGCTCTTCTCCTCTCTCTCTCTCTCTCTCTCTCTCTCTCTCTCTCTCTCTCTCTCTCTCTCTCTCTCTCTCTCTCTCTCTCTCTCTCTCTCTCTCTCTCTGTGTTTGTGTGCTTGGATGATTATCATCTACATGTGATTGTGTTGTGAGGCTTGGATTATAAGGTATGTGCGCTTGATTTCGCTATTCCACATGCATATTTATGTATTTTGACAAGGCATCGCATTTCCACCAATTGTAGTGGTATCAAATCTATGGCTATGCTCTCGAGTATACAATGTTTGTGGCTATAGAGAACTTTCTACAAGAGCTAAGTCATTTTTTTTTCCTCTTTCTTTGCTATCAAAATTTTATTTACAATGCCTAGTCTAAATGCCCTTGTATGAGATTTTTCTTTGTTATCATGCATGGCTTTGTCTCTTGGCCGGTGAGGATAGTATAAAGAAAAGGTTAAGTCTTGGCATGCAAGTAGGAACAAAAGCAGATAGAAATTAAGTAAAGAAGCACTACTTGTAGTATCATGAATTAGAGAAAGAAAGCAAGAGATATTAAACGGAGGTGAGGCAAGATGGTGAAGAAGAAAACTGAGAGAATTTTGTTTTGCATGGTTTGATGAAGGAGGAGTAAGGAAATTTTAGTGTTGCAAGAACATCCCAAGAGACCGCATAGTGTTGTTCGACGAGTATTGAATTCAAGATTTGCTATCTAAGCTATCTCCAACATAATTTGTTTTCGTGAGAAAGAATCCTAAGGAAGCCTCAAGATTTCTTGCCTTGGGATTGTAGATGTAAAAGAATTGCAGAGCAGATCGGCAAAACCAGTCTCTAGAGCAAATCGGCATAGCCAATCTACCTCACTTGCAAAGATGAAAAAGGCGGAGCAGGAGCTACATTTTTAATTTATTTCTTTCTTCTTCTCTCTCTTTCGTTTCTTCTTTGCTCCCTTTTATTGTGGGAACCACCTCTATGAGATAAAGGCTTTATAAAAAGATGGTATATGCCCATCAACCTTGACAAACCATTATCACTACAATTCCTCGTAGGCAACCTTATCAATGGACTCATCTATAACGAGGGTAAATCAAACCTCCATAGCTCGCTTTTTTCGTCGTCTACATCACCATAGGGTGAAACCGCTAGCCTCATGCAAAACCTAGGACCAAGAGTCTTTGTCCATCCAATCTTTTTCTTTGAATCGTAAAGGGTAGATAGATCCTGTTAGAGTTGTCAATATAAAAATAGGATGCTTGATTTACACCTGCAAGTTTCTTTTTAAAATATGTCTTCAAGAGGTTAAAGTCAAGGGTTTCCTTTTGAATTCTAATTTGCAAAAATTAGCAGAAATTGAAAGTAATTCTACACTAACCATACTGCAGGAAAAGGTAGGATTGGTGGTCTGCCCAATGAATTTTATTATTTTTATCAATATTTTTTTACCCCTTATTTAATTTTGGTATGGCAAGAATCCCTGGGTGTAGGAGCTCTTTTCTCTTCCATAAATACTACAGTAGTTAAATTGATGACTTGTATAATTGGAGGCCAATCACTTGTTTGACTTTTGTGTATAAGATCTTCTCCTTGTCCTTAGCTAGAAGACTCGGTCCACTTATGGATCAATTTCTCTTGAAAGAGAAAAAGGGCTTTATTAAAAGGAGGTTTATTCTTGATGCTATAATTTCAAAATTGTTTTTGATAAGGCTTATAACAAGATAGAATGGCAATTTATATTGCAAAGTTTATATGACATGGGGCAGTGCAAAATTTTATCAAATTTTTTCATATTCTTTTTGGTAATGCATATGGCAGAATTTCTATTAATGCCACTCTTATTAAAGCTATCCCCCTTCACAAATCCATCAGACAAGGTTGCCCTCTATCACCTCTTTTATATGCAATCTCCTCTAATGCCTTAGGCTAGCTTGTCGAAGATGCTTTATATCGAGGAAAATTGAAATCCATTGACATCATTGATTATGTTGACTAGTTATGCTTATAGTAGCTTGTTGATGACACTTATGCATTAATGAAGAATGACCTATAGTCTGTGGAGAAGTTTTGGTCGTGCCTTAACATTTACTGCTTGGCTAGTGGTTTTGTCATCTACCATGCTAAAATTGGTTATAGAACTTCAAAAGGTCCCTGTCCTAATATCATTGTCCAGTGTAGATGCAAAGCTATTGAAGATGGGTCAGATTTTCAAGATGTTAGGTATTCCAATGGGCTTTAATGTCTCTTTCAACCACATATGGAACTAGGTCCTGGAAAGATTCTGGAAAAAAAGCTATTATCTTGGTAGAACCATCAACCCAACACTTCTACAAGAGTTTTTGTTTTGAATCACTACTTATTATCTTCTTTGGTGTTTTCTTGTCTTGTTGTTCCCCTTCACAATACCAATTGAGCAAAGTTGTCACTCTGGCAAAAGAGGATTCTTTGGGGAGGTTCAGAGGAGATCAACAAAATTCCTAAAGTCTATATGCAGACTTGTTGTAGTCCCAAAAGCAAGGAGGTTCAAAGGAGATTAACAAAATTCCTAAAGTCAACACCTTCAACACCTCTTACTTTTGGGTTGTTTTGATCAAAAGGAAAATCAACTAGTTTCACCATAAAGGATACAGAGCCTCGTCTACACTTTCACTACACGATGATTTAATTACAATTGCTAACTTCACGCCTAGAGGGCTTTATCTTGTTTACACGTTCTGGAATGCTTGGCATATTCAAAAGGCAAAGTAGTCTCCTCCCAAAATCTGGGAATTTTTAGCACAATTTTGGATATAGGACTCTATTTGGTTTAAATAGTTTGGTCAATCATAATGTTGTTTGCTTTCTAGAAGAGATCACAAATGTTTTAAAGCAAGAATTAGATATTAGAAAGATGTTTATAAGGATGGAAAATGGTTCACTGCAGAAGATATCGTCCACAAATTCCAAATCTCTCAAGTGTGTGCAAACTTGGTCTTAAAAAAGGTGCAAAGATTCCAAAATTGGTTTCAAAGATGTGCCAAAGGTCAACCTGTCTCTGTCTCTCAAATTTGTAAAAATGGCTATTTGTCTAAAGTTTCAGCCTCCAGCATGGATCCAATCATAATTAGAAAGCTTAATCACTAATGGAGGTTATCCTAAATTGCCAAACAATGGGAATACAGGTTCAAGTGTATTCGGGCATACCCTCTTGCCATTAAACACAGTCGTGTTATGTGGATAATTCTTCACCAAGGTGTTTGGACAGGTACCAAAGACAAAAGTATTGGGGTATCAATTGGAAATTGCCCCAGGTGCAAAGTCCATGAAAATCACTGGTTCATATATTTGTGCATTGTAAATTTAACCTATTGTTCAAATGTGACCTTCAAAAGTATGCAATGTAGAGGCTTCCTTGCTCAATTGGAGGTCTTTGTCACTAGGGGAATGCAATTTTATGGATGTGCTCTATTGACCTACCTTAAGGGGGATCTCTTATGGCAAATCTAGCTAGAAAGAAACAAAGCTCTATTTGGCCATGCTCACTCTCCATCTACAACTCCTTTGTCTATCAGCTTCATTGTACTGATGAAGGAGGTGTATGGTATGGTCATTGATGCTTCAATTATGGAAGTCAAAGGTCTTCAAAAAGTTCTTAGATGGAAAAGATGGAGACATGTAATTTTCTCCTTTTATGAATCCTCTAGGATGTATCTGATTCTCAGATATTGCTCTCTTTTTTTCATCCTTTTTCTAATGTTTTTTGATGTACTTTCATCACTCCCTTGTTGGCCTATTTTCTCCCAGGCAGGATGACCCCTATCCACCTTAGGGATGTTTGTACTTTTCTCCTTTTATTAATTCAAACAGTTATTCCCCCAAACAAAATCCCAAGCAGCCCTCTCTACCTACTGGCAAGCCAATTTACAAGCGGCATCAACCAATCGGCTCTCTATATAACTTTTGTTTTTTCTCCCTCTCTTTCTCCCTGGGGTTTTTCCCGTTTCCTACTACTAAAGATTATTGTCAATCAATGCTCCACCCTTAATGAGTGACAATTTGACGAGTGCACATCCGATGAAACAGCTCGCGGTGCCATCCGGCAACATAGGAAATTTGTTGTGATATTCAAAATTTATATGAAAGCAACAACTTCAACCATACAATGAAATTTTATTAAAATCCACCCCATTGTGTGGCAAGATCAGCTACAGTACCAGTTGTCTGCAGCAATGTGTAGTGTAGCTACCATAGCTGCACAATCACATCTAGTTTTAGCTTGCATGAGGCTTGCTCTTGTCTTACAGCTAGCTGTTGGCCATTTAGCTATTCATGTGGCTCCAGATGTCCATGTAGTCCCCTTTTGTGTAAGGGAAACTCATTGTGACAACCCCCTTTCAGTTCTCTCTAACTCTTTCATATTTGCATCACTCTGCAGACCTATATGCACATCACCCCATTTACCCCAATGTCTTGTTCACAAAACTCTGTTACCATATACATGTGGTAGTGATGTGTGTGAACACACTAGGACCGTCGAGGCATTTTTTCCCTCTTTAGGAGGTTTTTTCCCACGTGCATTGTATATACGCCCATCACTCTAGGGCTATCGATTTTTTCATTGCACACTAAGTAACACACTCTCTATTGTGTGCCTTGAGCTTCCTTCGTCTTCTCCAAGCTGTGTGTGTTTCTCTGCAACCCTAATTCCAACAATTGGTATCAGAGCAGGTCACGTCCTCCCGGGCTTAGTCGCCAACTGCTCCAGCACACGCCTGCTCATTTTCTCCGATTTCAGTGAGCTTTGGCGAGCGTTCGCAGGTCGACAAAAATTTTGGGATATCTCGAAGAGCTTGGTCTGCTCAGAATTTTGATTTGGGCTCATTTCGGCCTCCGTTTCCACTACAGGCAGTACTGCACAGGCTATTTCGTCATTTTGTGCAGAATTTCTATCAGTGCCATTTTTTGCATAACAGGTGCCTTATAGTCTTCTACGGTTTGTGCTATATAGCACAGGTTGTTCCTGCTCCATTTCTCCTATTTTCGGACAGTTTTCACATCAGGTCAGCATTTACCATGGCTGGCAACAACAACACAGATGTGTTCAAGATGTTTACTGCTGAGGACAGGTTGGATGGGGACAACTACCCTATGTGGGCTTATATGATGCAACATTTTCTTGTGTCAAAGGGTCTCTGGAACATTGTGCAGGGCATTGATGTACGTCTTGGTTCTGAGGATGTAGGCGATGTTGAGGATGTTGCAGGTCTTGCTGCAAGGATTGCAGCTGTTAAAGTTGTTTTGCCTATGGCAGAACAAGCTCGTTGGGATGTTAAGGATGCGCAGGCTCATGCATTGATTGCGTTGTCTATGAAGCGCACCATTGTTCCTCACATCCGTTCAGCAAAATCTGCAAAACAGGCTTGGGATATTTTAGCAGGTCTTTATGCAAGCCGCAATGAGGCTAAAATTGCTTTGCTGCGTAAAGAGCTGGAGTCGAAGATTATGCATGAGGAAGATGATATGGACACTTTCCTTGCTAGTGTCAAGGATATCAATGAGCAGCTTATTTCTGCAGGTGAAGTCATTTCAGACAGTTCCCTTGTGCAGACTGTTCTTGATGCCTTACCAGATTCCTACCAGACTTTTGCTAGTACTTGGAGACTGATGACCCAAGGAAATCCTGAAGTTGTCAAGTTTGATGCATTATGCGCATTGCTGTTGCAAGAGTCACTTTCCAGAAAAAACAGGACTAGGCAGCATGCAGTTGAACAGGCTTTTATTGCTTCTCAAGGAAAGGGTGGTAACAACAATGCAACCACTTCTTATGGTTCTGTTGCGAGCGGAAAAAATTATGTTCCTAATGCTTCTGCTGGCAGTACTTCGTCTGGTAATTCTGGTGATAAGGGCAAAAAGAAGATGCGTTGCCATTATTGTAAAGCCAATGATCACTTGATCAAGTTGTGTCCTAAGTTGAAGGCCAAAGAGGCTAAGAAGAAAGAGGGTGGTTCCACTGCAAATGTTGGTTCCACTACAAATGCAGCCATTGTTGAGTCTTCTGTGAAAGGAGACTGTGTTGCTGATGTTGATGCAAAATGGGCTTTTAGCGCAGAGTGCACTTACAATCCTGTTGTCCATGATGCATGCTTGTCAGTTGCTGCAGATTCACATGTGTGGTATTTCGACAGTGGTGCTACAAAGCACATTACCTCACATCGTGAATTGTTTACCTCTCTCGAGTCTGTCCCTCATGGGAATTCAGTCACTTGTGCCAACAACGCCTCTTATCCAGTTCAGAGAGTTGGAAAGATTGTGCTCACTGCTGCTAATGGCAGTTCCTTCACACTTGTTGATGCACTCTATGTACCTAGGATCAAGAAGAATCTCTTATCTGTATCCGCACTTGCTAGACTTGGACTTGTAGTCAAATTTGTGGATGACAGATGTACAGTTCATGATCTCAGTTTTGGAGATGAAATTGTTGCATCTGGGCTTCTGTGCCGTGGGTAGTATAAGCTCACTTTGTATGACAAGTGTGGACAAAATTTTGCAAATGCTGTTGCAGATTCAAGGGCTATTTTAGATGCAAAACTTTGGCATGCACGTTTTGGTCATCTGAATTTTGCCAGTTTGCTGCGTTTGCAAAAATCTGATATGGTTGCTTCTTTGCCGCCTCTTGAAGCACCTGTCAAACATGTTTGTGAAGGCTGTATTTTGGGTAAGATGCAGCATTCTAAGTTTCCAAAGGATGGTTCAGTTCGGGCCACATGCAGGTTGCAGCTTGTGCATAATAATATTTGTGGGCCCATGCAAACTCCGTCCTTGGGCAATTACCTGTACTTCGTGACTTTCATTGATGATTACTCCGGGCATGCATGGGTATTTCCGCTTAAAGCAAAGTCCGAAGTCTTTATGTGCTTCAAAAAATTTCTGGCTATGGCTGAAAATGTCTCGAAATGTACTATGGGCACCCTCCGTTCAGATCGAGGGGGGGAGTATATGTTTGATGAATTTAATGCATTTCTGGCTAGTCGTGGGATAAAACACCAATGTACAGTGCCTTATACACCTTAGCAAAATGGTGTTGTTGAGAGGAAAAACAGGTCACTAACGGAAATGGCATGATGTATGGTCAAAAGTCAAGCTTTACCGCATTCTTTTTGGCTTGAGGCCATCATGTGTGCCACTTATGTACTTAACAGGTGTCCTACGAAAGCTTTGCAGTCTATTACTCCATATGAAGCATGGCATGATATAAAACCTTCTATTGAGCACATGCGTGTTTTTGGCTGTTTGGCATATGCTTTGGTGCCACAAGTGCAGCGTAGAAAATTGGATGATAAGGCTGTCAAATGTATTTTTGTTGGTTATAGTGCTGAAAGCAAAGGTTACAGGTTGTATCATCCGCAAAAAAAATGTATTCTGGTTTCTCGGGATGTAGTGTTTGTGGAAGATTCTGTTCAGCCCTTGCTGTCATGTACTAGAGACAGTAATGTAAGCTCACAGGACATTTATGACACTTTGTTGCCTCTTTTTAGTGGTGGAAATACGAATGTAAGTTCGAATGAGGCAAATGTACAGCCTATGGGGGTTTCTGAAAATGTTTTAGATCAACCTATTACTGATGCAGATGTACATGATGTACTTGATGAGGAAAGGGCTGAAAATGAGCAGGCTAGAGGTATGCCACTCGTTCAGGCTCTCGCCATGCATCTTATGCATCAGATTGTTATGCTTTGGCTGTGTCTAGTTTACATGATGTTGAGGAGCCTCTGTCTTTTGATGAAGCACAGAATTCAGAAAATTGGATGGCTGCCATGCAATCAGAATATGATGCACTTATAGAAAATGACACATGGATTTTATGTGATTTGCCTCCTGGCAAAAAAGGCCATTGGTACAAAGTGGGTTTACAAGTTGAAACGCAAACCGGATGGTGAGATCAATCGCCATAAGGCTCGACTTGTTGCAAAGGGTTATGCAAAGTAAAAAGGCATAGATTATGAAGAGACTTTTGCTCCCACTTGTCGTATGACTACTGTGCGTTTTCTATGTGCATTGGTAGCTCATTTTGTTTGGGATGTACATCAATCAGACATTGTTACTGCTTTCTTGAATGGTGACATATTTGAGGAAGTTTATGTAACGCAGCCTCGAGGTTTTGTCATAAAAGGACAAGAGGACAAAGTGTGCAAATGTAACAAGGCTTTGTATGGGTTGAAGGAATCTCCTCGTGCTTGGTATGAGAAAGCTGACACTCATTTGGTCAAACAAGGCTTTCGTAACAGCCCAACAGAAAGCACATTGTATGTAAAGCGTGAGGGTGATGTATTTCTCATCGTGGTTCTTAATGTTGATGATTTGCTGATCACTGGACCAAATGAGAGACATATTGCTGCATTTAAGGCTGATTTGAATGCTACTTTCAAGATGAAAGATTTGGGGCTGTTGCATCATTACTTGGGTATACAGTTTAAGCAGTGTGATGGTGGTATTGCCTTGTGTCAGAAAAGTTACATAGAGACATTGCTATGTAAGTTTGGACTTGAGGATTGCAAACCTATTGCCACTCGCATGGAAACAGGTTTGAAGTTGAGTCTACATGATGCTGGCGATCCTGCTGATGTCACTCTTTACCAAACTGCTGTTGGCTGCCTCATTTATGTATGCAACACAAGGCCGGATATTCAGTTTGCAATCTCACAGCTCAACAGATTTATGCATAGCCCAGGGTCTAAGCATTGGCAGGCTGTCAAGAGGATTTTTCGCTACCTTAGTGGCACCTTACATCTTGGCTTGTTTTATCCCAAGGGGGGATCATTGCCGCCAGACTTACATGCTTTTTCGGACTCAGATTGGGCTGGTTGTTTTGACACGCGAGTGTCCACAAGTGGTTTTTGTTTCATGCTTGGCAGTTCATGTATATCATGGTTGAGCAAGAAGCAACCTACTGTGGCCACTTTGAGTTGTGAGGCTGAGTACAGGGCAGTCTTCACAGCTACGGTTGAGTGTGTATGGCTCAGACGCCTTATGGCTGATTTGGGTGTTGGACAGGACACTGCCAACACTATCTACACTGACAGTCAGAGCGCATTGGCAGTTGCGAGGAACCCAGTTTTTCATGCTCGCACAAAACACATTGAGGTGCATTACCACTATGTCAGGGAGAGGCTCTCAGCATGAGAGATCAGCTTGGCTTATGTGCCAATACAGGACAACCTTGCAGATCTTTTCACAAAGGCATTGTCTCGTGAGAAGCTTGAAGCTTTCCGCAAAGCTTTGGGCTTACTCCCCTTTGTGGACTGATCCTGTCCTCAAGGCATGGCACTTCCCTTTACTCATGTGCCAGCTCTCGTTCACCGCATCACTCTAGGGGGGATTTGTTACCATATACATGTGGTAGTGATGTGTGTGAACACACTAGGACCGCTGGGGAATTTTTTCCCTCTTTAGGAGGTTTTTTCCCCCGTGCATTGTATATACGCCCATCACTCTAGGGCTATCGATTTTTTCATTGCACACTAAGTAACACACTCTCTATTGTGTGCCTTGAGCTTCCTTCGTCTTCTCCAAGCTGTGTGTGTTTCTCTGCAACCCTAATTCCAACAAACTCAAACTCAAGAACCTCACAACTTCCCATTTCCACCAAAGGCCTAAATCCTTTCTAAAAAAGACACGAACATTGTCCTTCCTTCCCCCTCCATAAAATGGATGGTCTCTTGTAACATCATAGGCGGGAATGCCTGTATTGCTACAAAAATGGACGGTCTCTTTTTTATGGATACACACACATCGCGCTGACTACTCCCCCTCAAGAAAGAGGTGCAACAGTGTGCAAAGCGTGCACAACATGCAAATTTTGGGTAAAGCCTTTATCCCAAACATGCGCAATTTCTTTTACACCAATCTAAGCAAATTTTTGTAAATTCTTAGCTATATTCTTGAAAAAATATTTAAAAAATGAACCGGAATTTTTCCTTTTCACTCTCTTCTCATCCACTGGCTCAAACTTCTAACCGACTAAAACTACTTAGCTACAAACTTACGCAATTGGAAGCAGCTTGATAAACACAAATGTGCAAAAGAGTGCAATGCAAATCCTCCAATTGTCTTTGGCCTCATTTTCAACAATGTCCCTTGCAACATTTTGATGGCCACTTGCATTGTCAAGGTTGGACATTGCACACCATCATGGTTTTTTTAATTAGTTTAAATTTTTTTAGTGAACCCTAGACTCCCACACACTACTGTGGACCACTTGCTAAATTAAGGACCCTCTATCGTTGGTACTTTTTTAGCACAAAGTAGTTTTAGCCTTGACAAGCACACACAAGTTTCTATGATCCTCTTTGATGTCCTGTGCATGACACTAGATCGTCTACACGATTAGGCTTCTTAGTGCAAGTGCTTACCACGCTTCCAAAGTGGATTGACCCTGACATCATACTCACGACATAGATGACTTTCTTAGAAGTTTGACACTTAGCAATTCCAAATAAGCGCTTTTCCATAAACCAACATATGGCATCTTTGTCACTTCATTGTCCAACAAAACAACCTACACACACACACACACACACACACACACACACACACACACACAAAGGTGAGATAGAGTCAAGACTAGATCGTCCTCAGCTATACATGAACTTCCTATTTTACAGTTATTGCAACACTGAAAGAAAATAATAGGTTATTTTTAATTTTTTATTACTTTATTTTGGAAAAGAACCCCCAGAATAGCATTGTAGCACCCTCTCCCACTCCCAGCATTGTGAAGGGCCTCATTTAACAATGAATTGGGCTCAACTAGATTCACAATCGAGTTTCATTTTATTAAAAGACGCTAACTGCATTTGAACATGCATAAGGAGATTACACAACTGTTAGGGTTTAAACCTACCTCCATCCTATGCCTATGTGAACTACCCCTTATGGTGTTACTCCCACACTTTAGTGGGAAACATGCCTACAGCTAGCATGCCACATGGAGCAGACACTTGTCCTAAAGCTCCTCATGCACATTACACCTAGCTACCTGTGTGGATGCATTAGCATCTGCCCCCTCCACCCCTTGCATGTATTACTTCATCTATAAATGGAGAAGCATTGTACAAATAATAAAATTTATCAACCTACATAGGTGTTATTTTGTACTTGGCTTGCTTACGTCAATTTTAAATTAGCACATTAACGTATTGTCCTAATTATGAATGCGAGTAATTATTTTCCGTCCTAATCGAGCCTTACAAGTGGTATCAGAGCGATTGTGAGGCCTCATTATGATTATTATTAGCATTAGCATTGTAAATATTGTTTATTGTCTCTTGTTTGCATGTATGGAATTTTTAATTAGTTGTTCATCTCATTGTGTTTATTTTTAGCCTACTTTGCCGAATCGTAACTCTTTTGTGCTTAAATCACATGTTATTTGGATCATCTATAAAGCCCTTGAAATATTTTTATTTTTAGTTTTTTCATAGTTTGTCTAGTCTTTGGGTTTGAAGTTCATTATTGTCCTTATATTAGGCGTGTGTGTGTGTGTGTGTGTGTGTGTGTGTGTGTGTGTGTGTAAAATAACCGTGTGGGAACCATTTTCTTTGTCTTTTGGAAGTTTTTATATTTTAGGATAATAAAAAATTGGGGCAACTCATGGAGAAGGGAAAGTGACACTCATTAATGCTACCAGCTATCCATTCTTGGCCACACAACCGTCATATGCTCGCAACAGTGTCGAGTCACGATTGCTGACCACACTAATCCTTCTCATCAATCGCTACTGCAATTCCGTCAAAGCATGTGCCCCTTATCACCACTGGCTTTCTCAGCTCCCCCTTGTGAATCATAGGCGAGCTTGTGCCCTAGAATGTGTAGTCTATACTGCCATTGTTGAGCCAGCCTTATCATCACCTGGTATTGGTTTGCTCCTACTCGCCATCAAAGCACGCTCGCTACTCGCCTTGCGTTGGTCTCATCCTCTTCATATCCTCCTGGTTCACCAACCTAGCTACCCGTGGCCATTTTCAAATTGACCGTCTGCCATTATAATTGCCCAGGCTCCAGCTCATCAATAATAATCAAGAACCTTCAGAAGGTGCAGCTAGCAAGTCACCAAGCCCAAGGCAGCAAGGCTTGCCTCGACCATTGTTGCGGGAGCAAATCACACCACCCATAAAGTGCATGCAACACAACCTAGATCATGTTACCATATACATGTGGTAGTGATGTGTGTGAGCACACTAGGACCGCCGGGGCATTTTTTCCCTCTTTAGGAGGTTTTTCCCCCCATGCATCATATATATGCCCATCACTCTAGGGCTATCCATCTTTCCACTGCACACTAAGTAATACACTCTCAGTTGTGTGCCTTGAGATTCCTTCATCTTCTCCAAGATGAGTGCATTTCTCTGCAAACCTAGTTCCAACAATTGGTATCAGAGCAGGTGTCGTCCTCCCAGGCTTAGTCGCCAGCAGCTCCAGCACACGCCTGCTCACTTTCTCCAATTTCAGTGAGCTTTGGCGAGCGTTCGCAGGTCGACAAAATTTTTGGGTGAGCTCATAGAGCTCAGTGCGCTCAGATTTCTGATTCGGGCTCATTTCGGCCTCCATTTCCACTACAGGCAGCTGCACAGGCTATTTCATCATTTTGTGTAGAATTTTTGTCTGTGCCGTTCTGTGCATAACAGGTGCCTTACAATCTTCTATGGTTTGTGCTATATAGCACGTGTTGTTCCCGCTTCGTTTCTCCTCTTACGGGTAGTTTTCACATCAGGTGCAACATTTACCATGGCTGACAACAACGTAGATGTGTTCAAGATGTTTGCTGTTGAGGACAGGTTGGATGGGGACAATTACCCTATGTGGCCTTACATAATGCAACATGTTCTTGTGTCAAAGGGCGTCTAGAATATTGTGCAGGGCATTGATGTACGTCCTGGTTCTGAGGATTCAAGCGATGTTGAGGATTACAAGAGTCACTTTCCAAAAAAAACAGGACTAGACAACGTGCAGTTGAGTAGGCTTTTATTGCTTCTCAAAGAAAGGGTGGTAACAGCAATGCAACCACTTCTTATGGTTCTGCTGCGAGTGGAAAAACTTCTGTTCCCAATACTTCTACTGGCAGCACTTTTTCTGGCAATTCTGGTGATAAGGGCAAAAAGAAGATGTGTTGCCATTATTGTAAAGCTAATGATCTCTTGATCAAGCGGTGTCCTAAGTTGAAGGCCAAAGAGGCTAAGAAGGAAGAGGGTGGTTCCACTGCAAATGCTGGTTCCACCACGAATGCAGCCATTGTTGAGTATTCTGTGAAAGGAGACTCTGATGCCGATGTTGATGCAGAATGGGCTTTTAGTGTAGAGTGCACTTACAATCCTGTTTTCCATGATGCATGCTTGCCAGTTGCTGCAGATTCACATGTGTGGTATTTCGAGAGTGATGCTACAAAGCACATTACCTCACATCGTGAATTGTTTACCTCTCTCGAGTCTGTCTCTCATGGTAATTCAAGTCACTTGTGCCAACAATGCCTCTTATTCGGTTCAGGGAGCTGGAAAGATTGTGCTTACTACTGCAAATGGTAGCTCTTTTACACTTGTTGATGCACTTTATGTACCTAGGATCAAGAAAAATCTTTTGTCTATATCTGCACTTGCTAGACTTGGACTTGTGTCAAATTTGTGGATGACAGATGTACAATTCATGATCTCAGTTTTGGTGATGAAATTGTTGCATCTGGCATATATTAACAAAGGGAATAGAACCTGTGCTTGGATGACATGAAAACAAGCAGCTCGCTACTGCTAACACCCCCCCCTGCGCCATCGTTGCCCCCCCTCCTCTCGCTGCCCTTGCGTTGCCACCCCCCTCTCGCGCTGCCCCCCCTCCCGCCTGTCCTCGCGCGCGGCAGCCTTGCCGGCCCCCCCTGCTGCGTGCTGCATTTCCCGCAGGCTGCCCTCTCGCACTGCCACCCCCTCGCCCGCTGCCTCTTGAGCTGCTGCCACCCCGCCCACCTTATCCCCCCCCCCCCTCTTTCTCAAAGTCTCCTTGCAATTGGCTCTAGCGGCATTGTTCTTTGGATAGTGCTTGGCGCGCTCTGTTTGCAGAGGTTTTTTCTCTGTCCGCTTCTTCGCCACATCAGTAGACACAGATGGAGGCTCCAACTCCGCCACAAAGGGAGTTGTCCGAAGCCCCCTCGCCCGACCCCTCTAAGCCCACCATTCGACTTGCTCTTTCACTCATAGAGAAAGCGAGCCTTGCTGCTGTAGAGGTAGAGCGCTTGCTTGACTTGTGTCATCTGCAAGATTCTGGGCATCCGACCTAGCAGGGGAGAGCTGCGTGACCTTCTCCAGGCCTGCCTTCTCGCTGAGGTGGGCAAGATCTTGGACGTACAGATACTCGGACGAGGTTACTATCAGATCCAGTTTGAGACGTCCGAGATGGCGTCCAAGGTCATCACATGAGTCCACTGACCATCCGAGCAGCACGAGCCCACTTTTGACAGTGGAGACATGGTTTCGACCCTACTTCGGATATTCTAGTAGAGGAGGCAGACATCCCCATCTCCGTCTGCTTTCCGGGTTTGCGGAGGGAGTACTTACCACTTTTGTCCAAGATAGGATCAGCCATTGGGACTGTCTTGGAGACACCTCGCACGGCAGCCTCTGTAGCTGCCAAGGCGGCTGGCATTCCCTCAGTTGGCATTTTGGTCAGAGACACTCACACGCTCTCGAAGGTCATTCTTCTGCCCCGGGTGAGTGGGGGTTGATTTAGATAGAGTGTGGAGTATTCGGGCCTCCCGAACCAGTGCTTCGTTTGTCGAGAGATGGGCCATCTTGCGAAGGCCTGTCCACGGAGGAGGCCTCGACCTACACCACAGACTCAGCCCCAGCCTGCAAGGGCTGGCCAGCAGCACAACGCACACATGCAGAGCCACCCTCTGAGCCTGGGGCTCCAGCGGAGGAGGGATGGCAGCAGGCCCGTGGTCGACGACGAGAGGGACCACAGTGACAGCCTGGCACTCAGAGTGGTCCTCAGGCACCTACCTAGCAATAGTGGGTTCCCACGGGGAACCAGTTCGGTCCTCTTGAGCAGGATGAGGTCCCTGCTCTAGCCCCCACCCCAGTCTCACCCTCGATAGCCCCTCCCCCCCAGAGTTCCCCCCCTCCTCATTATCCTCCCCCTCGCCTCCTGCTCCCGTCGCCTCTTCCCCCCGCCCCTCTACCTCTACCGCTTCCCCTGCCCCGCTTCTACACCGCTCCCCCCTGCTCCTACTCCCTCCCCTCTCGCTCCAGTTCCACATTCGACCCAGGGGGCAGGGCCCTCTCGAGCTTCTAGGAGATCTCTTGGCAGCACCTTTCCCACGAGTCGCCTAGTGAGAGAGGGACAGCCTTTCTTGCGACCCCCTCTACAGGTACAAACGTCTCCCCTTGCAACTATCCCTCGTGGTCTGACGAGCATCGACATCCGACACCGATGGGACTTCTTCGACTACGACTTTACTCTTTTTCTGGGCGACCCCTCAGCAGACCATGAGGTAGCCTACTTCAGGGTCCATGTTCTGTTCCTTGCAGCTAGGGGGATAGAGGCCTTGGACTCAGAAGTTGGCTTCTCCTTTCCCCTTTGCGGCAGGGACCAGACTGAGTGGATCTCGACTCAGTGTTGGGATGGTTGCACACATAGGTCCTAGAGTTCTCTCACCACATGGGAGAACTAGGAGTTACAGACATGCTTCAGACTTTGTGGCCATTGGCCAAGTTTGCGGTGACACCTCCAGATACAGCAGGATGTAGACACATTGTGGTTTACTTCTTTGCCGATACATAGTGCTTGCCATGCTATGTACACATTCATGAGGACTCCTGGACAGAGGAGGCTGCTTTGCATACGGCTCGCTCTGCTTGGGCTTGGGCCAGGCACTCGTTGCAGTCACGTCTATCTAGAGGACGCTCAGATGCGGATTACTCCCCATCCAAGCCAGTCTCGAAGATAACCCATTTAGCAGTGGCGACAGCATCTGTTCACTCTCGCTCCCCATGAGGATCGTCTCATGGAACGTGCAGGGACTTGGTGGGCCCCAGTTTCAGCATCGGCGGGGCCGACTGCGTCAGGAGCTTCAGCGCTGCCTTGTGGGAGGAGAGATTGATCTCCTTATGCTTCAGGAGCACCATCTGTGTGAGAGCCACATTAGACGTTGTGGTCAGCTCTTGCGTGGACGATATGATACTTTTTGGTCAGCTGCTTTTGGACCTGGAGGCATTCCGTGTGGGGTATGTATGACTATTGCGGACTCTTTGCAGCAGGCCATTGTGGGCAGAGGGATTATTGTGCCAGGCAGGGCTCAATGGATTACTATGCAGGTTTAGGGTTGCCTTGTGGGATTCCTGAAAATCTATGCGCCCAATGTGGCGAGTGCTCGAGCAGAGTTTTGGTCACAGATAGTTGAGTCTCTGCCACAGGCAGAACACTAGTGCATAGGGGGGGACTTCAACATGTTGGAGGACCCTTCTGACAGGATTGGTGGTAGCCATGCTAATGTGCATGGGGTTGAGCTGTCAGCTTGGGAGAGGTTTTGTACAACTCTGAGGGTCTCGGATGTTTGGCAGCACTCTAGTTTTGTGAGGCCCCCAGACATCCTTGCCTTCTCTCGTTCGGACCGCAGAGTGGGAGGAGCGAATCTATCGCGGATAGATCGCTTCTACACTAGTGACCATTTTAGTGACTTGGGAGGGACAGTTGGCATTCTGGTAGGGACTTCCTTCTCGAACCATGCACCAGTGATCCTCACAGTGGGGTAGATAGGCAGAGGAGAGGGAGCACGATGCTTCGCATCCTAGAGAGGGTCTTGTTGGACTCTGCACTCAGAGAGCGAGTAGAGGCTCTCTAGACAAAGATCTTGGACAGGCAAGATTCTCTTGCTGATAGAGTGGCCTCATGACTAGCTTAGATTAGCCATTTCTTTCTCTAGGAGTCTTTGGCTCGCCGGGCTGCAGCGAGAGAGGAGGAGTAGCATCTCAGACGGGGCATTGCTTCATTATAGAGGATGCAGGAGCAACATCCAGATAGTCCTTGGTTGGAGGAGAAGCCAGTAGGCTCGATAGGAGCTTCTTAGCACAGAGGAGAGGCGACATGAGTTTGCTTTCCACCGACATGCATCTCAGTGGACACAGGTGGGCGACAGAGTGATTGGTGCTTTCTTTGCGGCAGTGGGACCTCGGAATTAGCATGCCAAGGTCAATTAGTTGCATAGGGCCGACAGGTCAATTTCTTCTGAGCTCGAGGATATGCGTACAATTGCTACTTTTTACCGTGAGTCACTGCCTGCAGAGCCTTAGTCAGAATGTCAGGATGCATGCAAGGAGCAGGTTTGGGCACAAATGCCTTTTCTTGTGACCGAGGAGATGCATCAGAGGCTTGAGCTACTACTTCTGCTTGAGGAGCTGCACACGGCTCTTAGGGTCCTCCCCCGTGGTAGCTATCCAGGTGAGGATGGGCTGACTGTTAGTTTTTTCTTGGAGTACTGGGACCTGCTTGGCCCAGATCTTTGTAGTGCTTTCCAGTACATTTTGCACACAAGAGTGATGCCTGACAGCATGAGTGAGGGCTTGATCTACCTCATTCCCGAGGAGGGTGGCTCCTTGGATGAGATTCGACAATGGCGCCCCATCACCATCCTCAACTCAGACTACAAAATTCTTGCCAAGGCTCTGAGTTTGAGGATTCAGCCACTTCTAGAGAGCCTTATACATGGGACTCAGACAGGTTTTGTCAAGGAATGCAATATCCTTGACAACATCTTTAATTTTTGGGAGGCCTCTGCCCTAGCATGGCTCCGTGGTGAGGACCTAGTGATTCTTCTTCTCGATTTTGAGAAGGCATACGACAGAGTTGACTGGGACTTTCTAGAGGGCACTCTACGCAGGATGGGCTTCTTAGATGCTTGGATCAGAGGGGTGTCAGCTTTGTATAGACAGGCTCACAGCCAGGTAATTTTGGTAGGAGGTAGAGGTGATCGCTTCATGCTCACACGTTCAGTCAGACAGGCTGTCCTCTTGCCCCCTTCCTCTTTCTGTTCTTTGCGGAGGCGATGAGTAGGTTTTTGGTGTCGCAGCAGGTTGGTCTACGAGGCTTAGCACTCCCTATTCGGGGAGATGAGCTACTGGGCGGTGAGTTTGCCCATGACTTAGCCTTGTACTTAGATGGCCAGGAGGCCAGCCTTCACAGGTGTGAGCAAGCTCTGGAGACCTTCTGTTGTGAATCGGGCGCACTGATCAACTGGAGAAACATAGTGGCTTTCTTGGTTGGTAGTGCTCCTGTTTCCGATTGGATGACAGAAGAGGTTTTAAGGTGGATTCCTCTAGGGACTGTAGTTCGGTACTTGGGCTGTCAGGTTGGTTTGGACTTGTCTCCCAAGCAGCAGATTGCTCCCCTCCTCCTGTCTATCAGGAAGAAGTTGTTACACTGGAGCTCATCACGACTTTCTTTGGCTGGTAGAGTAGTAGTGGCCAACCAGGTGTTGTTAGCGACTATGTGGTACATCACTTCTTGCTAGATCTTCTCGAGTTCTTGTATCAGCCAGGTAGAGAGGCTGACCAAGAACTTCCTTTGGTCAGGACGTGACACTCAGATAGACCGAGCCAAAGTGGCTTGGCTGGTCATCACTCTTCCTTGTTCACAGGGAGGGCTTGGGATCATTGACCCAACACAGCAGAGCAGAGCCCTTCTTGGGAAGTTCATAGTTAGAGGACTTCTTCCAAGTGAGGAGCCCTGGAAGGAGTTCTTGCTACAACGGCTTCGTGCTAGTGTACCTCAGGCTGGAGGCCCTTGGCGACCTTCGACCAGATGGATCTTCACAGAGATGCGCAGAGTTGGTTTGAGCAGGAGACTGGAGGGCCGCTTCGCTGTGAGTTTGCTTTGATCTTGGGAGCTCTTGTGGCGAGGCTTGGAGCAGAGATAGCCTACTTGCACGGAGGAGTGCCTACAGTAGCCCCTTGTCTGGAACCCCATGGTTAGCACTCAGAGAGGCCACTTGGTTGGTAGTCAGCCTCATGTTTCCTGGGGTCCCATGGCAGCGTGTCCAGCGCGCTCTTAGGTGACTGGTTAGAGTGCTTGTTAGAGGAGGTGCAGGGTTTCCAGCTGCTGCTGCTGCAGGGCATGAGAGGGGTGCAGAGCATGTGTCAGGATATCTCAGAGGCAGTTATAGGTGAGCGGCTCACGCCTCTCGAGCCAGTAGCACCCAGGTGGATGGAAGCCTTCACACGACTGGAGGTTCTCATCTCAGTCAAGCCCTGCTCAGAGACTGTTCCATCCCTTTTCTTCGAGCTTCAGGGTGGGGGACGCTTACAACGAGTTGCAGTAGAGGCCCCGCAGGTGGCAGAGTGCTGTTTTCAGAGGATCCGAGTAGTGGGCATCTGTGGGAGGACTTGTGTCATCGATCCTGACCTAGCAGCTCTTGAGACTGGACATTGGAGGCTGTGGGCTTGGGAGTGCTGTCCACTGGCATGAGTACAGTGGGATCCTGGTGAGTGGCTCTGGAGGGACCCTTTCTCTTCTGCAGACCACCCAGGTGTCCTGTTCTTTCAGTATACTGTTCAACTGGGACGTCATATAATAGCAGCATAGAGAGAGGCCCGCCCTGCTGCAGCACCTCATTGGCAGGAGGAGGGTCTCACACCTGAGTTCTTGGCAGCCTTATGGGAGAGGTTGTGGGACTCTAGACAGCCGAGGCGAGTCACCTTGTTTCAGGTCGCACACAAAGCTACAACAGTTGGGAGCTGGCTAGTGGACAAAATTTTGCAAATGCAGTTGCCGATTCAAGGGCTATTTCAGATGCAAAACTTTGGCATGCACGTCTTGGTCATCTGAATTTTGCCAGTTTGCTGCGTTTGCAGAAATCTGATATGGTTCCTTCTTTGCCGCCTCTTGAAGCACCTGTCAAACATGTTTGTGAAGGTTGTATTTTGGGTAAAATGCAGCATTGTAAGTTTCCAAAGGATGGTTCAGTCAAGGCCACATGCAGATTGTAGCTTGTGCATAGTGATGTTTGTGGGCCCATGCAAACTCCGTCCTTGGGAAATTACCTGTACTTATTGAACTTCATTGATGATTACTCTAGGCCTGCATGGGTATTTCCGCTGAAAGCAAAGTTCAAAGTTTTTATGTGCTTCAAACAATTTCTAGCTATGACTGAAAATGTATCGAAATGTACTATGGGCACCCTCCGTTCCGATCGAGGGGGGGGAGTATATGTCTCATGAATTTAATGCACTTCTGGCTAGTCATGGGATAAAACACCAATGTACAGTGCCTTATACACCTCAAAAAAATAGTGTTTCTTAGAGGAAAAATAGGTCACTTATGGAAATGGCACGATGTATGGTCAAAAGTCAAGCTTTGCCGCATTCTTTTTGGCTTGAGGCCATCATGTGTGCCACTTATGTACTAAACAGGTGTCCTATGAAAGCTTTGCAGTCTATTACTCCATATGAAGCATGGCATGATAGAAAGCCTTCTATTGAGCACATGCATGTTTTTGGTTGTTTGGCATATGCTTTGGTGCCACAAACACAACGTAGAAAATTGGATGATAAGGCTGTCAAATGTATTTTTGTTGGTTATAGTTCTCAAAGCAAAGGTTATAGGTTGTATCATCTGCAAACAAAGCGTAATTTGGTTTCACGAGATGTAGTGTTTGTGGAAGATTCTGTTCAGCCCTTGCTGTCATGTACTAGAGACAATAATGTAAGCTCACAGGACATTTATGACACTTTGTTGCCTCTTTTCAGTGGTGGAAGTTCGAGTGTAAATTCCAATGAGGGAAATGTGCAGCCTATGGGGGTTTCAAAAAATGTTACAGATCAGCCTATTACTGATGCAGATGTACATGATGTACTTGATGAGAAAAGGGCTGAAAATGAGTAGGCTAGAGGTATGCCAAAATGGATGGTGCATACATTGCGTGACAGTAAAATGGATGCACCTTTGTCTAGTCTTACTCATTCAGGATCTCGCCATGCATCTTATGCATTAGATTGTTACGCTTTGGCTGTGTCTAGCTTACATGATGTTGAGGAACCTCTTTCTTTTGATGAAGCACAAAATTCAAAAAATTGGATGGCTACCATGCAATTAGAATATGATGCACTTATAGAAAATGACACATGGACTTTATGTGATTTGCCTCATGGCAAAAAGGCCATTGGTATGAAGTGGGTTTACAAGTTGACACGCAAGCCAGATGGTGAGATTGATCGCCATAAGGCTCGACTTGTTGCAAAGGATTATGCACAGCAAAAAGGCATAGATCATGAAGAGACTTTTGCTCCCACTTGTCATATGACTACTATGCGTTTTCTATGTGCATTGGCAGCTCATTTTGGTTGGGATGTACATCAATAAGACATTGTTACTGCTTTCTGAATGGTGCCATATTTGAGGAAGTTTATGTAACACAACCTCGTGGTTTTGTCATAAAAGGACAAGAGGACAAAGTGTGTAGATGTAAGAAGGCTTTGGATGGGTTGAAGTAATCTCCTCGTGGTATGAGAAAGCTGACACTCATTTGGTCAAACGGGGCTTTTGTAACAGTCCAACAGAAAGCACATTGTATGTAAAGCGTGAGGGTGATGTACTTCTCATTGTGGTTCTTTATGTAGATGATTTGCTGATCACTGGACCAAATGAGAGACATATTGTTGAATTTAAGGCTGATTTGAATGCTACTTTCAAGATGAAAGATTTGGGGCTGTTGCATCATTACTTGGTATACAGTTTAAGCAGTGTGATGGTGTATTGCCTTGTGTCAGAAAAGTTACATAGAGACATTGCTATGTAAGTTTGGACTTGAGGATTGCAAACCTATTGCCACTCCCATGGAAACAGGTTTGAAGTTGAGTCTACATGATGCTACGATTCTGCTGATGTCACTCTTTACCAAACTGTTGTTGGCTACATCATTTATGTATGCAACATGAGGCCAGATATGCAGTTTGCAGTCTCACAAGTCAGTAGATTTATGCATAGCACAGGGTCTAAGCATTGGCAGGTTGTCAAGAGGATTTTCTGCTACCTTAGTGGCACTTTACATCTTGGCTTGTTTTATCCCAAGGGGGGATCATTTCTGCCAGACTTACATGCTTTTTCGGACTCAAATTGGGTTGGTTGTTTTGACACACGAGTGTCCACAAGTGGTTTTTGTTTCATGCTTGGCAATTCATGTACATGTCCTCAGGGTATGGCACTTCCCTTTACTCATGTGCCAGCTCTTGTTCACCGCATCACTCCAGGGGGGATTTGTTACCATATACATGTGGTAGTGATGTGTGTGAACACACTAGGACCGCCGTGACATTTTTCCCCTCTTTAGGAGGTTTTTCCCCCCGTGCATCATATATACGTCCATCACTCTAGGGCTATATATCGTCTTTCCACTTCACACTAAGTTCTACACTCTCAGTTGTGTGCCTTGAGCTTCCTTCGTCTTCTCCAAGCTGAGTGCGTTTCTCTGCAACCCTAATTCCAACAGATCAACATAATGTCAATCGAGGACACATATGACACGATAGGCACATGGAGGAAATATCTTTAGCTTGTCAAGTTGAGACCATCCTACACATACAACACTCTAGAAGGCCAACTAAACCACAATCTAGAGTCTCACTACTCTCAACTACACCACCTACCCACATACACACAAACGGAAGGAACCTCACTAAACCATGCCAGAATCGTACAAAACTTAAGGAACACCATCCCTTGACTAGGATACACCTGTCCCAAAGCCTCTACACCCAAAACCCTAGCTCTAAACCCATCTACGGAAAACATGTATAAAGACAGAGCCGAATTTCAGAAGTGCCGAAAGTGAAGTCTATGAGTACCTATGCGTAGCTTATGTCACCGTGATTCTAATGACTACTTGCAACAAAAAATAGACATCATTTGATATACTTACAGCCACAATAGCTTATAGATGCGTGAGCATGTTTGCTCCATTCCGCGAGGAATGCTTGGTGTTGTTGCATAGCTCTTGCCAAGGCTAGCGCAATGGTGCAATCGGATCTACAATGTGATGAACGAGCGAGGAGTAGCGCCAAGATGAAGCTCACGCTCTCTCTCTTCCTCTCTCACACACAGTAGACGGCAACACTAAACTTTGATTATGATTAAGTTGTTTCACAAAAGTGACCTAGGTATCTTATATACTAAGGCTACCATAGGTTAACCAAAAATAGAGTTTGAGGGGTCAAATGGTTGGTATTTACAATCTGGAAGTGCCATTGCACACTGGCTTCTGGAACTAGACTACCTACTTATTACAATTGATGTTTATAACCATAATCCGCAACGTAGAGAATAAGGATTTGTCGAGCTATGTCGTGTTGTTGACCCAACGTCAACATTCTCCCCCTCCGCGTTCATGTTGTCCCTGACATGACCTGGTTGTCGATGTCGGCGCGGTCCATGTTGTCGTCTTGCTGATGTGAAGAAAGTATAGGCTGTAGCCTTTGCACGAGCTTGTCTTGTTCGTCCGATCTGATGTACATAGTCTTCACATGATTCAGGAAAATCATAATTGATGACGAACTTTATGTCCTTCACATCCATGCTCAGATGCAGTATTTGTTTTTGTCATTATAGGTCTATTGGCATATCTAAATTTACAAAGAACCCAATCTAAATTGATGAAGAACTTTATGTCCTTCACATCCATGCTCAGATGCAGTATTTGTTTTTGTCATTATACGTCTATTGGCATATCTAAATTTACAAAGAACCCAATCTCGTTCAACTTGACTCTTATCATCATGGATAGAGAAAGCTCCATCCATCACTTGCTCCAACAAATCTATCAATTTTGTGTATTTGTGATTCTTAGAACAACTTCTAAAATCTGTAGAATTGAGTGATTGGCTTTCAGATCTTGTGAAGCAATGACAACTTTGTAAGGATTCTGTAGAAATTTTCTGGCTAAACCTTTAACTTCTTTAGGCCAATGCAAATTTGTCTGCCAGGTCGAATCTGGGAGATAATTTTTTTTGACTTGAGGTTCAAGACCCATGTCCAACATTCGATTTTCCTCATCAAGGACAAGATATGTTAGTATGTCTACCACTTGTGTTTGCTCTTCTTTGTTGATGACTCCTTTGTTCATGCATTAAGGTGATCAAAGCTGCATTTTACACTGTCAACTTTTTTGTGATTTGTAAATCATTATACTGCTTCTACTTGATACATGACTTAATTAAAGCCTGACAAACCCCAGTTAATTCCCAAGTTAGTAACTTGCTTCAAAAGGGCTTATCCGACATCATTCGCGATAGACGACCATTTATGAGCTATCATGGTCCATTTGTCCCTAAAATTCATATACATGATTTACAAGGTATGCAGATGGCTATCATGGCTTCATATTTGAAGAAATTCCATGTTTGGCTAGCTAGGGGTTACACCTTTATTTTTTTTGGTGAAACCCCATAGCTTGTACTCTCTATGCATAGCCTCCTGACAAAGTTGAGTTTGATTTGGACTTGTATTTGGTACTTTTTGGACTTCAGTCTCAAAAATGACTGATGGGCATCTCTGGCACCTTTTGGCTACCAAACACATCTAGAACCAATGATGATGACCAAAATTGGGCTTGATCCCTGGTTGCTCCTGCAAACATCTATCACAATAGATGACTAAATTGTCATTTTTGCCGCCCTTATTTTGTTTATCAGTACTATTAGTTCCTTTTGTTTGTGAGGCTTCATTAAGTCACATACAAGATAGAAGAATACAGTATAAAGATCTACTTCTTGTACCCGGCCTTGTCGTCATGAATTGTTTGATGAGAACTTTACACTTGATGGGTGCTTTCGTTTAGTCGATCACCAACTTTCTTTGTCCTTATACTCCATCCCGGAGTTTTATGACCATTCTCAGTCATGTTTGGCCTCATGTTGTTGTTGAAGACTAACCAGTATTCTTTTCTTACCTTTGACATTCTAGCCGTGTGCATATGTCTTTTAAGACATGCTTCATGAAGTGTCGTCATTTTCTTGGACCTTCTTCTCTTTGTGTTGCTCTATATCTCTTCAGTCTTTTCTTCATCTGGATAATGGATTTTTCCTATCCCTTTTTTTTTGAAAATCTCAAAAATATAGAAATAAAACAAAAAATAACTCAACTCAAAAAGCAAAATCATTTTAACAAAATTCTAAACGCTATGTACACTGTACAATGTTTCTTGGGGCTCATATATGGCTTTTGTCCCCATACTTCTCCTATAACGCTATTATGAGGGCATATACTCTGAATTTTGTCAAAAAATGTCACAATCAATTGCAAAAATTCAATACGAGTCACAAAACATTGCCCTCTAATACTCATAATATTAGGTCCGCGTTTAGAATGCCTCCCCCCCTCCTATTTGGTGTCATCCTTTGGCGACAGGGTATGGCCAAGGGTATGTGTTGTGCTTGGGTAATCAAAAAAATGTGCCTATGCAGGCCTTGTAATGTAGCCCTATTATTCATACACAGTCAATGCATGGAAAAATTTATGATGCGCAAGATGTGGGTATAAGCAATTTGCTTATTGGTATTTGCTCCTATTCTAAGCAATGTGATGTTGTTTGAAGCTCCTGTGTCATTTGCTTGATTGAAGGTTGTAGAGCTTTTTTGAAGGCTTACTTATCTGTTTGATGTTTCTTTGTAATCCAGTTTAGCCTTGTGGTTGGTTGTCGTATTTGGCATTGTTCCTTAGCTCTTCTAACTATACTGTAACCGTAGGAGGAATTGAAAGCATTCAAGCGGCACTGCAGTGACATCAGTGTTATTGGTTTCCTTTGGGATCCAGTTCCCTTGTTCAATGGCACTGGCCTAGTGTTTAGCTGAGGCATTTCCAGCTCTCTGATCCCTTCCTCGATTTGAGTCATTGGTTTTTTAACACCAAATTTCTCTAGGCATTTTCCCATAGTAGCCCACATGTTTGGTCTTATTCTGAGCAATTTGGCTAACATTATTGTACAGGTGACTGGTGTCAACAAAATGTCTATCAACCCTTTTGAATCAATAACCTTGTTGGGAGACAGTCTCTGTGATGGGACCGGAATAACATCTGACTTGGCCTTGTACTCTCCCGTATAGGATGGTAGTATTCTTAGTGAAAGGGGTTGACTGTCTATAGGCTCTACAGATCCTTTGTCTCCCCAATACAATTCCACTTGTAGATTCATTTGAGATCCAACCTCAAACTCCTCTATTGGTGAAAGAGACACTCCTCTTCCATCACCCATCTGGTTGACTCGTCTGCTTATCTCAGTTGCTTCATTGGCCACTCTGACTTGTTTCCACAATTTGTCAAGCCCATGTATTTCTTTAGAACTCTCAAGGATAGCTATGTGAAATCCCTCGGAAGAGTTATCCGTGGTATTCAACACTATCCTTGGCTCTAATGCTGGGTCCTTGAGCTTTTGTTCGTGCTCATGATTGGAATCTAGCTCTTTTTGTACTTGGATTGGTGGGATTACCGGTATAGGTGGGACAAGGATCACACCCTCACTGTAACATCTAATGGCCTAGTAACTTGTGTGTAGCGGAAAATAGCATAAACATAGTGAGCATTTCATTAGAATAGATTCCTAATGAGCATAGCAAGAGTGTTTGGATGAAGAGAGCAACAAAAAGCATAACACCTAGTTAGATAGGCATGAACAATACTTCAAAAGTGAGAGAAATTAATCTATTGACAACAGTTGAGGACCGGATTTACATGGAGCCGGTCCCCCCTCCAAAAGGCTTTGTATTATAGGTTTCCCCCATCAAGGGAGACATTTCACAATACAATATTTTGTGTTCCTTCAATAACTTTCTGGTGCAATGAAGATGGAAGCTTCAACCACCAAGCTAACACTTGTTAAACACAACATCAATTCCCTCACGGTCTCAGACCCAAGACCTCACACACCTTCAAAGATGGTGAGAACTAGCGGGGTATGAGAGTAGATTGAGAGGAAGAAGGAGTATTCTTATGAGAAAGAAGTATATCTCCTCACCTAATCACTCATAAAAGCTTAACATAGCTTAGTAATTAGCATGGTAGAGTAGATGAGCATGCATTGTAGCTTGGCTCTTGGTTGGATTTGCATCACAAAACCAAGAGTTGTTGGTGTAAGCCTCCCTTCTCACAAGCTTGGAGTAGATGATGAGCTTTCCATTAAAGATTGAGAAGGAGAGAGACTCTTCTTTGATTCACACATGAGATTGTGTGAGTGTGTGTGTGATAATGCCTTGCCAAAATCAGCCCCTTCTCTCTCTTGGTCGACCCCTCTTGTATTTTACTCATGATGGCATCCCATTGGACCTTGAAAAGCTTAGCCAATGATAATTGAGAAGCATAAGTGATAGCCTTGTGACATATGTCCCCCTTTCCCCGTTTGTGAGAGCATTAGGTAATTAAATAATGCAATTAAACTCTCATTGGACCCTTTAGTCTTCTGGGCAATAGGAATCAGGCAAGCCATCGGGCTGCTGAATGCTCATTTGGACCCCTTGGAAGACTGTCCAATAGACTTCTAGAGAGCTTATTTCTATTGGTTCTTTTATAAAATGTAATCAAATGAATTAATTAAATATACTCTAGCTTAATTCTCATTGGTCCACCTCTATGGCCATCCAATAGGATTTGAATGCACCTTGGGGGCAACTGGCTAGGGAGCTGACATGTGTCCCCTATTCCCTTTGTGTAAGGGGAGCTTGCTAGAGTGTGTGTGTGTTTCTCTCTCATCCCCTACAAGACAGGATCACCCCCTCCTATCTAGGGATATGTGAAGACTTTAGGATCTTCACATAAGCATCCAATTTGCCCTAGGTTTTGACCATGGGACATAACCTTTGAATTTTGGAACCTTAGCATTTTCGAAGTCTTAATGGGCTGAACCTTAGGGTCTTTGAAGCCCATTGTTGCACATTGCTCTTTTGCAGATGGCCCCTCCTTTGGATCCCTATTTTCCCTCCTTTGGATCCCTACTGTGATCAGTCTGCCAGCTTAACCAATATTTTAGCTTTTTCTCCCCTGGTACTTCCCCATATTAAATGACCAGTTTAACATGAGAAAATAATTTAGGAGAATTAGATATTAGCTATTATGAAATTACCTCTCTCTTGAAATCATAGTCATCCTTGACTATGGGGTAGAGAAGATAAAGCCTATTCATTAGTCCTTTTTCTAGCGGGTAGAGGATCCCTTTCTTACCCTATGACATCGTTCCAGAATGGATGACTAATCCATTTGGACTAAGCTGCCGCAAGCATGTCTGCATTAGTCCTATCAATCTTCCATAGTAGAGTGACAAGCTCTACTTGGTGTTTGGAAGACATCGTCTCCACAAACTTGATCCTAAGCATGCATACTACTTAACATTTGTGCACAATAAAGAAAAAGAGAGTCTTATAAGACAAAAAATTTGTTCAATTCAAACACTTGTACATTTTCTTACTCTAGGGAAGCATTGTAACCTTTGACAAGGTTTAGGTTATCCTTTAATTATATGCCCTGCATCCAGCTAGCATCTTCAAAAGGATAGTTCTTAAACTTAATAAGATACTGTTGGATAATCTTACCGCCTCTCAATACCTTGTCTTCATGTCGGAGAATGGACTCGGGCTGCAACACCTCTTCTTGGTCCTCTATCTCCGGTGAGTCTTCAATAGTTGGTTCTTGAGGTGGCTCTCCTTTGTAAGGCTTTAGTAGGCTCACATGGAAATCATTGTATATGAGCCAATGACTAGGCAACTTGAGTTGACAGGCCAACTCATTGATTGGTCTAAGAATCTGGAAGGGACCATAATACCTTTTTGCTAACTTAGCATACTACTTTTGGTGTCCCATAGGATTCTTGCGTGTCGTGTGCCTTAATCAAGCATTGGGAAATTTAAGCAAGACCCAATCATTTTCTTTAATGGCTTGGGCTCTTCTGTGCTTATTAGTAGCAGCCTTTTGCCTTTGCTGTGATATAGAGATAGCATCCTTAATCTTTTGGAAAGATTCTTGTAGGTCTCGACTATACTCATCTGTACCTTAAGTAGCAGGGGACTTTTGGATCTTCCCTCAATTACCTCGAAAGGTGCTTTTCTCGTGGAGGTATGTACAATATTATTGTAGGCATACTCCACTAAGGGTAAATACTTCTCCCATTGGGACCTTTGATCTACTTCCGTTACATAGGCTTTTAGTAGATCAAGAATTGTTAGGTTAGCTATTTCACTTTGGCCATCCGTTTGCGGGTGATAGGCCAAAGAGAAGTTTAGCCTTGTCCCTAAATTCTCAAAGAGACCCTTCCAAAAATTACTGATCATTCTAGGATCTCTATCCGACACTATGGACATTGACAACCCATGGTACTTGAAAATTTGTGATATGAAGAGGGTTGCCATTTGATGGGCTTTGATAGTCTTTTTGACAGGTATAAAATGAGCTTGTTTGCTGAACTTGTCTACTATCATCCATATTCTCGTATTCCCATGGATAGACTTGGGCAATCCAAAGATAAAGTCCATGGATATGCTCTCCCATGGTGAATTAGGAATTGGCAAAGGTTGAAGCAATCCAGGTTGCTTCCCTCTATCAAACTTTGTCTTTTGGCATACCACACATTTAGAAACATACTCTTGTATGTTTGCTTTCATGGCAGGCCAGCCAATAGAAATATGTTTCTATCCCTTTTAGGGTAGACTGAATCCCTCTATGCCCCGTATAAGGAGGAGCATGAGATTCATACATTACTTTCTCACGTAGTGAGTTAGTAACGCATAGTCTATTACCACAGAGAAGATAACCATCTTGTAAAGTAAATGGTTCCTCTTTCTTCCCTAGTGCAAGGGCTGAAATCACATCTCTAAAATTAGGATCAATAGCATACTCATCTATCATAGAAGATAGATCATTGTGAGTTGCTATGGAAACGGCATTCACTCTCAGCCGTCTTGAGAGTGCATCGGCTACTTGATTATGCTTGCCAGCAATGTGAGCAATATGAAAATGAAATTGCGAAAGAAAATTTTCCCACCTCATTTGTTTGATGGAGAGCTTGGTCTGCGTCATGAAGTACTTAAGGCTTTGGTGATTCGTCTGCAGAATGAAAGGAGTCCCCAAAAAATAGTGCTTCCACGAGTCTAAGGCATGCAGAACTACGAGGAGTTCCTTTTCATATATGCCTAGAGCTTGCTCAACATGGTCGAGCCTTCGACTTTCATAGGCTATGGCGTGCCCTTCTTGGAGCAAAACAGCTCCAAGGCAATCATCACAAGCGTCACATTGGAACTCAAATGGCTTTTGAGAGATCTGAAAATGTAAGCACAGGTTGAGAGATAATCTTTTCTTCAAGCTTTTCGAAAGCATTGTTCTCCTTGACAGACCATGTATACCTAACGTTTTTCTTGGTTAGGTCATGTAATGGTCCCGTGATTTGTGAGAAGTTTTCTATGAAGCGTCTATAGTATGCACACATACCTATAAAGCTTCTTAATTCATGAAGATTCCTTGGATTAGGCCATCCTTTTATTATCCCTAGCTTTGATGGATCCATTTGGATGCCATCTTGAGAGATAATGTGACCTAAATATTGAATCTCTTGTAAGAAAAACTCACTTTTCTTTCGATTAATATAAAGTTTATTCTCTCGTAAGACTTGAAATATTACCTAAAGGTGTTGCTTATGTTTGTCTAGTGAATTAGAGTAGATGATTATATCATCAAAGAACACTCCAATAAAGGTTTGGTGAGGCCTGAATAGCTTCTCCATCAAGCAGTTAAATGTGGCTGGTGCATTGGTCAAGCCAAAAGGCATGACAATGTATTCGTAAAGACCAAATGTAGTGTGAAATGCGGTCTTTACAATGTCTTGATCAACCATTCTTATTTGATGGTAGCCACTTTTTAGGTCAATCCTACTGAAGTAGGTTGACCCTTGCAGCTTATCAAATAGGTCTTCTACCCGTGGAATGGGAAATCTATTTTTGATAGTGATCCTATTTAATGCTCTATAGTCGACACACATACAATATGTGCCGTCTTTCTTTTGCACTAATAGCACGGGTGAAAAAAATGGAGATGAGCTAGGCCTAACCATGTCCTTCTCAACTAACTCATGCACTTGCTGCATAATCTCCTATTGTTGAGCTTGAGAAACTCTATAAGGAGGTTTATTAGGCGGTGAACTTCCTGGAAGAAGTTCGATTGCATGGTCATCATTGCCTCGTTTAGGAGGTAGTTCACAAGGGATGTCGTCAATAAAAACATCTTGAAATCCCTTGAGAAAATTGGATAACTCTAATTCCTTGTGATTGTTTATATTTTCTTTTGCTAAAGCATTAGGTTTATTTTGAGAATCTCTAACAAAAATCATGTACACAGAAATAGAGCTCTTTATTGACTTATTGAAAGCTTGCGTATGTACAATGGATATGGTGTTACCCAACTCTTTGGCATCTATGTACATATATTTTTTCCTAAACCTTAAGGAGATTTTCCTTTCAGGGAATTTAACATTGGTAGCCATGCGATCAAACCATGGTGCCCCTAGGATTACATCCTCATGCTTGAGAGGAGAGATAAAGAAGCCCTCTTTGTCCACATAGCTTTGGACATGGAGCCTCAATTTCCCAATTAAGGGAGTGACTGAAGCTTCTTGCCCCTTGAAAGCACCATCAGTGGGTAGGAAATCTCCCATCTCATAGGCTTGGATGCCTAGCTTGGTGGCCAACTCTCTGGATATGAAATTTTAAGTAGAACCAGGGTCAAAGAGAATAAAAGCATCATGTTCTCTTACCTTTCCCCAAGCATGGCATGGAGGAGATCCTTTGTGGTGAGCTTCCTCTTCGTGGATTTTGACCAAGGTAGGTTTAGGAGGCTCATTTTGTGTATTCTTGTGGGGGCAAGCACGATAAGCATCCCTTGCTCCCCACACTTGAAACAGCGGTTATCTTTACGATAACGCTCAAGCTCTTTAGGAGAGACTTTATTTTTGCCTTTATAAACTCCCTTCTCCTTAGCTTTGTTGTTGTTGGCGTTGTCTTTAGGAGACTTTTGGACATTGTCCATCCCCTTAGGCTTCATGAAGCCACCATGGTATGGCGTATGACTGCAGATATAGTGTGTGGCCTTTGAGAGTTGACATACTCTGCCATATCTTCAGTTAGACCCGCACAAAAATTGTTGTTTTTGCTCTCCAAAATCCATCTTTTTGAAGACAGTGGCTTTGAGATGTAAGTCCCAAAACTTGTCTACATATTTGTGAATAGATTCGTAGGGAGAGAGCTTCACGCTTCACCATTCGGTGAGTACTTTGTCTTTGGCATCGGTAGCCAAAAATTGCTTCATGATGGAAGCTCTAAAAGCTTTCCATGTTCGTGGAGCTTCGTTGTTTGCCCATAGGCTAGACCACCATTGCCTGACGGACTTTTGAAAATGCATAGCTACATGGCGTAGCTTAGAGGACTCCGTGAAGCCCTCATCTCCAAACGCCGCCTTGAATTGTTGAATGAAGGCCAAGACTTTGTCTGTAGCACCAAAGGTGCCGTCGTAGGTAAGGAAATAAGGAAACAAATGTTCTTTCCTCCCTCTTTGAACTTTTTGAGGTTGGATGACCTCTTCCATGCGGCATAAGATTTTCTATGGCCTCTTCTTTTTGGTGGTTTGCAAGTTGCACCATCACTTTCTTCAGAGGACGAAGAATTTGAGGAGGATGGAGAAGAGGGTGACCTCTTTATCGCCTTTTGCTTCCCTTGGTCCTCCTTGTCTGCACCATCACTTTCTTCATAAGAGGAAGAGGATGAAGTAGATAGAGAAGAGGGTGACGTCTTTCTCACCTTTTTCTTCTCTTGTTTTCTGTCATCCCTCTTTGAATTATGGTGTGGAGAAGTGTGCGATGGTCTTCTCCATTTAGGATGTGATGAAGAGCGTTTTGCCCGTCATCTTCGTGGAGCCATCTTTGCCGAGGTGACAGGACACTCACTTCTTTCTCGTTCCTTAGGTGGGGGCTCTACCAGTGTAACTTGAGTCCTCCTTTAGATGCGCCGTCAAGTAGTAGATTTTTGAGACCTTCGTACGGATCCTCTTCTTATTTCCTTATCGGAGAGAGGCCTCTTTGGCAAGTCTCACAAGGAGGCTTCCTAGGTACTTTTTCTTCTTGGCTGGGAGGTTGGAGAATCCCATGAGCATGTAGATGCCATTGCACTTCACTTTGGAGAGATGGATTCCCATGGCTTGTTGAAGCCTAGAAATAAGGTAATTAACAAGCATAGGGGCATCATTAGTAGCCTGCTCATTAGCAAAATCAAAGCTATCAACATTAATTTCACTCTCTTTATTAGTGTCAGCCATTCTAACAACTTATAGGTGTAAATATTTTTAGATGTACTTTGACACTTCAAGCCCTAGTTGCTACTCCTCTTAACCCCTTTAGAAAAGCACTCAAGCTCTTGTACCCACGACTCGAATATCATCAATTGCAAGGAATAGAAGAGAGGGTCTTTCAACACCAAAACAGTACCGGCTCCTGTCAAGCTTCTAATAGCTCAATAGTAGCCGTAGGAAAGCCCCGTAGGACTCCACTATTAAGACCATAGCTCTCGACGGTGATTCCCCGTTATCTGCACGAAGCTGGCGCACTCCAAGGCTGAAAATCCCCTATTCTACTTACTCAATTGCAATTAATAATACCAACCATTTATAGTTAGCTTGAGTGACCTCCCTTCTTGAGCAAGAGAAGAGAAACCTTGTGCTTTGATACCAATGTACCATTTAATGTCCTAGCAACTTGTGTGTAGAGGTAAATAGCATAAACATAGTGAGCATTTCATTAAAATAGATTCCTAATGAGCATAGAAAGAGTGTTTGGACCGGGAGAGAGCAACAAAAAGCATAACACTAGTTAGATAGGCATGATCAATACTTCAAAAGTGAGAGAAATTAAGCTATTGACAACAATTGAGGACCAGATTTACATGGAGCCGATCCCCCCTCCAAAAGGCTTTGTATTATAGGTTTCCCCCATCAAGGGAGACATTTTACAATACAATACCTTGTGTTCCTTTAATAACTTGCTGGTGCAATTAAGATGGACGCTTCAAGCACCAAGCTAACACTTGTTAAACACAACATCAATTCCCTCATGGTCTCAGACCCAAGACCTCACACACCTTCGAAGATGGTGAGAGCTAGAGGGGTATGAGAGTAGATTGAGAGGAATAAGGACTATTCTTACAAGAAAGAAGTATATCTCCTCACATAATCACTTATAAAAGCTTAGCATAGCTTAGTAATTAGCATGGTAGAGGAGATGAGCATGCATTGTAGCTTGGCTCTTGGTTGGATTTGCATCACAAAGCCAAGAGTTGTTGGTGTAGGCCTCCCTTCTCACAAGCTTGGAGTAGATGATGCGCTTTCCAGTAAAGCGTGAGAAGGAGAGAGAGTCTTCTTTGCTTCACACATGAGATTCTGTGAGTGTGTGTATGATAATGCCTTGCCAAAATCAGTCCCCTCTCTCTCTTGGTCGACCCCTCTTGCATTTTACTCATGATGGCATCCCATTGGACCCTGGCAAGCTTAGCCAATGATAATTGAGAAGCATAAGTGATAGCCTTGTGACATGTGTCCCCCTTTCCCCTTTTGTGAGAGCTTTAGGTAATTAAATAATGCAATTAAACTCTCATTGGACCCTTTAATCTTCTGGCCAATAGGAATCATGCAAGCCATTGGGCTGTTGAATGCTCATTGGACTCCTTGGAAGACTGTCCAATAGTCTTTTAGAGAGCTTGTAGATTTCTATTGGTTTTTTTATCAAGTGCTTTTAAATGAATTAAACTAAATGTACTCTAGCCTAATTCTCATTGGTCCACCTCTATGGCCATCCAATAGGATTTGAATGGACCTTGGGGGCAACTGGGCTAGGGAGCTGACATGTGTCCCCTATTCTCTTTGTGTAAGGGGAGCTTGCTAGAGTGTGTGTGTGTTTCTCTCTCATCCCCTACAAGAAAGGATCACCCCCTCCTATCTAGGGATATGTGAAGACTTTAGGGTCTTCACATAAGCATCCAATTTTCCCTAGGTTTTGACCATGGGACATAACCTTTGAATTTTGGAACCTTAGCATTTTGGAAGTCTTAATGGGCTGAACCTTAGGGTCTATGAAGCCCATTGTTACACATTGCTCTTTTGCAGATGGCCCCCCCTTTGGATCCCTACTGTGACCCTGCCAGTTTAACCGATATTCTACCTTTTTCTCCCCTGGTACTTCCCCATATTAAATGATCAGTTTAACATGAGAAAATCATTTATGAGAATTAGATATTAGTTATTATGACACTTGTAATGGAATTTGCCTATTCAATTTGAGAATAGCGGAATTTAATGAGAGTACTTTCAAGAAATGATTTTGTGAGCATAGCGGGTATACATAATTGAAGATAGCAACATAATCATAGCAATTAGTTAACTTGGCATAGAAAATACTTTTGCAAGAGAGAGAGTTTAGAGAACATGACAACAATTGAGGACCGGATTTATGTGGAGCCGGTCCCCCCTCCAATAGGCATTTGTATTATGATTTCTCCCATAAAGAGAGACTTGTTACAATACAGTCTTTGTGTTCCTTGTGACCTAGGTGATGCCATGAAGATGGAAGGCTTCATGCACCACAAACATAACATAAACTTGAAGAAAGCTTTAACTATCCCAAGCCTCAGTCCCAAGACCTCAAACACCTTCGAAGGTGGAGAGAGCTAGCAGGGAATGAGGGTAGGGAAGAGGAAGAAGAAACATTTCGTAGGAGAAAGAATTAGTTCCTCACTTATCATACTCTTGTTGCTAGCATACATAATAGCATAGTAATGAAGAAGAAGGAGATGGCAAGCTTAAGCATTGAAGCATGGCTCTTGGTTGGATTTGCACTCCATAGCCAAGAGTGTTGGTGTAGGCTCTCAACCTCTACTTGCTTGGAGAGGGAGCTCTTGCACTTTGCATATCACACCATGAGAGTGCTTGTGAGTGTGTGTGGGTGAGTATACCCCCTAGGCACCCCCCTAGCTTGCTTGGGTCGACCCCCCCTTGTAGCTCATGCCTGAAGCTCATTGGACCCCTCCAGGCCTAGCCAATCACAAGCAGGAGCCATTACAAGCAACATGGGTAGCCTTGGGACAAGTGTCCCCCTTTCCCCTTTGAGAGAGAGGACTTGATAAATGCTAAAACAATTAGATAATTCATGTAATTTATCATTGGACCCCTTTGAAGCCTAGCCAATAGGCTTCAAGCAACACATGAAGGTAACATGGGTAGGGGCCTGACATGTGTCCTTGCTGCCTCTTCAAGATGGGCTTCCCTTGTGTGTGTGAGTGGGTGTTCTCTCTCTAGGCCCTAGGAAAAGGGCTCGCCCCCCCTCTTGTAGGAATGCTTTTGACTTTTAGGTGATCAAGCACCTTACTCACCAAGCATGACAAAGCACTTGAACTAGGGGGGGTTCCCACAAGCATCTCAGGCAAGCTTCTCAAGGCACCTCAAGTACTTTAATCATGCAGCAAGTCAAGCACCTCAAGCATGGAGCCAGTCAAGCACCTCAAGCATCTTAATCAAGCACCTCAAGCATGAAAAACACCTCAAGCATGACAAGCACCTCAAGCAGGACAAGCACCTCGAGCTTGGGCCGGGTTCCCACCTCAAGCTCAGCCCTAGCTTACTTAAGGTCAAAAGGACTTTTACACACATTTATTGGAGGTCTTCAATGAAGCTAACCCTAAGGTCTTATGCTCCATTGGTTAGCCTTGCTCTTTGATAGACCATCTCCCTTTTGGGCCCCTTTACATTGGCCCCGTGTTGAGATAGATCTAAAAGCACATACCTATATCTTAACACTTGTTCCCGTTTATTCTCCCACATTAAGTGATCAATTTAATATGAGAAAATCATTTGGGTTAGTTAGATATTAGATTTTATGACATTACCTCTCTCTTGAAATCATAGTCGTCCTCGACTATGAGGTAGAAGAGATAAAGTCTTAGTCATTAGTCAATCGTACTTAGCGGGTAAAGGATCCCTTTTTACCCTACGACATCTTTCCAAGATGGATGACTAATCCATTTGGTGCTTGGGAGACATAGCTGCCGCAAGCATGTCTGCTCATTAGTCCATTTCATTCTCCCAAAGTAGAGTGACAAATTCTACTTGGTGTTTGAGAGACGTCGTCATCACAAACATGATTCTAAGCATGCATACTAGTTAAATTTGGGCACAATTAAAAAGAGGACTAGTCATATAAGACAAAAACATGAGTTATTTAAAAGAAATTTGTACATTTGCTTACTCTAATGTAGCATTGTAAGCATTGACAAGGTTCATACTATCCTTAAGTTGTACTCCTTGCATCCATTTAGCATCTTCAAAAGGATAATTTTTGAACTTAATAAGATACCGTCGGATAATCTTACCATGTCGTAGTACCTTGTCTTCATGCCGAAGGATAGCTTCGGGTTGTAGCACCTCTTCTTGGTCTTCAACTTCGGGAGGGTCTTCAATAATTGGTTCAATTGGTGGCTCTCCTTTGTAGGGCTTAAGTAAGCTTACATGAAAGGCATTGTGTATAAGCCAATGGTTGGGCAACTTGAGTTGATAAGCCGTCTCATTGATAGGCTTCAAGATTTGGAAAGGACCATAGTATCTTTTTGCTAGTTTAGCATAATACTTTTGATGGCCCGTAGGATTTTTGCCCGTCGTTTGCCTTAATCGAGCCTTAGGAAACTTGAGTAAGACCCAATCATTTTCTTTGAACATTAAGGCTCTTCTGTGCTTATCAGCAGCAGCTTTTTGCCTTTGTTGAGAGATGGCTATAGCCTCCCTAATCTTTTGAAAAGATTCTTGTAGGTCACGGCTATACTCATCGGCGGCGAAGATCTTCCCATGTACTTTCAGTAGAAAGGGACTTTTAGGTCTTCCTTCTATGATCTCGAAAGGTGCTTTGCCCGTAGAAGTATGTACAGTATTATTGTAGGCATACTCTACTAGCGGTAAATACTTTTCCCATTGTGAGCGTTGATCTACTTCGGTAACATAAGTCTTGAGTAGATCGAGTATCGTAAGATTGGCTATCTCTCTTTGGCCATCCGTTTGTGGGTGATAGGCCGAAGAGAAATTCAATCTTGTTCCTAGATTTTCGAAGAGACCTTTCCAGAAATTACTGGTCATTCTAGGATCTCTATCTGACACGATGGATGTGGGTAATCCATGGTGTTTGAAAATCTGAGATATGAAGAGAGTTTCCATTTGATGTGCCTTAATAGTCTTTTTGACAGGAATAAAATGTGCTTGCTTGCTAAACCTGTCGACTATTGTCCATATTCCTGTATTCCCATGGATAGACTTGGGTAATCCAAAGATGAAATCCATGGATATACTCTCCCATGGTGAATTTGGAATAGGCAATGGCTGGAGTAATCCAGGTTGCTTCCCTCTATCATACTTGGTCTTTTGGCATACTACACATTTTGAAACATACTCTTGTATGTCCACTTTCATGGTAGGCCAATAGAAATACGTCTCTACTCCTCGGAGAGTAGGTTGAATACCTCTATGCCCTGCATATGGAGGAGCATGGGATTCATACATAACCTTCTCACGAAGGGAATGGGTAACACATAGCCTATTGCCGTGGAGAAGATAACCATCCTGCAAGGTGAATGGTTCCTCTTTCTTCCCCAAAGCAAGGGCTGACATTATGTCTCTAAAGTCAGGGTCAGTAGCATACTCATCTATCATAGAGGATAGATCATTGTGAGTAGCTATAGACACCGCATTAACTTTTGGTCGTCGTGAAAGTGCATCGGCAACTTGATTGTGCTTACCAGCTATGTGAGCAATATGGAAATTAAATTGCGAAAGAAAATTTGCCCACCTCATTTGTTTGTCGGAAAGCTTGGTTTGCGTCATGAAATACTTGAGACTTTGGTGGTCGGTTCGTAGGATAGATGGAGTCCCCAATAGGTAGTGCTTCCATGTGTCTAGGGCATGTAGAACAGCTAAAAGCTCTTTCTCATAAATGCCCAAGACTCGTTCATCACCATTGAGCCTTCGGCTCTCATATGCTATGGCATGCCCTTCTTGAAGCAAAACCGCTCCAAGGCAATCACCACAAGCATCACATTGGACCTCAAATGGCTTTGAGAGATCCGGAAGCACGAGGACTGGTTGGGAAGTAAGCTTCTCTTTGAGTTTTTCAAAAGCATTTTGCTCCTTAGCAGTCCATACAAACTTAACGTTCTTCTTGGTTAAGTCGTGTAGTGGTCCTGCTACTTGAGAGAATTTTGCTATGAAGCGTCTATAGTATGCACACATACCAATAAAGCTTCTTAGCTCATGTAGATTCCTTGGGTTAGGCCATGATTTTATTACCTCTAACTTTGATGGATCTATACGAATACCATCGTGAGAGATAATATGGCGTAGATATTGAATGTCTTGAAGGAAGAATTCACTTTTCTTTTGGTTGAGAAAAAGTTTGTTCTCCCTCAAGGCTTGAAAAATCACTTGGAGATGTTGCTTATGTTCCTCCAAAGACTTGGAGTAGATGATGATATCATCGAAGAACACTCCAGTGAATTTTCGATATGGTCTTAAAATTTTCTCCATCAAACGATTGAACGTAGCTGGTGCATTAGTCAAGCCAAAAGGCATGACTAGATATTCATAAAGACCAAATGTTGTGCGAAACACGGTCTTTAAGATATCCTCATCCACTATCCTTATTTGATGATAGCCACTCTTAAGGTCAATCCTACCGAAGTAGGTAGAGCCTTGTAGCTTATCAAACAGATCTTCTACCCGAGGTACGGGAAATCTGTTTTTGATAGTGATATGGTTTAGTGCTCGATAGTCCACACACATACGGTATGTACCATCTTTCTTTTGCACTAAAAGGACTGGAGAACAAAAGGGAGAGGAACTAGGCCTCACCATCCCTTTGTCTACCAGCTCTTGTACTTGCCTCATGATCTCCTCTTGTTGAGCTTGTGAGACTCGATAAGGAGGTTTGTTAGGCGGTGAGCTTCCTGGAAGGAGCTCAATACGATGGTCATCATCCCCTCGTTTTGGAGGTAGGTCCATAGGGATATCATCGATGAACACATCTTGGAATCCTTTTAGAAAAGTAGACAAGTCTAACTCTTCTTGATTCCTATCATTTTCATTTGATGAAACATTATTAGCTTTTAGAGACTCTTTGACATAAATCATGTACGCAGAAACTGAGCTCTTCATTGATTTATCAAAAGAAAGAGGATTTACAAGTGGAATAGTGCGACCACGCTCACTAGCATCTATATACATGTTCTTTCCCCTGTAGGTGAAGTAAATTCTCCTTTCAGGGAACTTCATGTTGGCAGCCATGCGATCAAACCATGGTGCCCCTAGGATAACATCCTGATGTTGGAGGGGAGAGATGAAGAAGTCTTCTTTGTCGACATAGCTTTGGACATGAAGCCTCAACTTCCCAATCAAGGGAGTAATGGAGGCTTGTTGTCCCTTGAAAGCTGCATCAGCTGTTACTATATCTCCCATCTCAAAAGCTTGAATGCCCAACTTGGTGGCCAACTCTATTGATATGAAGTTGAGAGTAGAGCCAGGGTCAAACAAGATGAAGGCATCATGCTCTCTTACCTTTCCCCAAGCATAGGAAAGTGATGATCCTTTGCAATGAGCATCCTCTTTTGGAGCTTCGATGGTGGAAGCCCTAGGAGTCTCATTGCGAGTATTCTTCTTGGGGCAAGAACGATAGCCATGTCCTTGCTCCCCACACTTGAAACACTTATGGTCCTTGCGAAAAGCTTCAAGCTCTTCAGGAGAGAGTTTGTTTTTACCTTTGTAAACTCCCTTCTCCTTGGACCGATTGTTGTTGTTGTTGTTGGAAGTGCCTTGGGAATTATTTTGAGCATTGGATTTCCCCTTTGCATCATTTTTATCTTTGTTTTCCATGGGCTTGACATTACGTCTAGCCCCTTGATGGAAATTGATGCGTGAAGCAACCATGGTGTGGTGGATTACTTCGGTAATAGTACCGGGCCGTTGAGAGTTGATATATTCGGCCATCTCTTCAGGTAATCCCGCACAGAATTGTTGTCTTTTCTCGGCAAAGTCTATCTTTTGAAAGACAGTAGCTTTGAGATGTAAATCCCAAAACTTATCTACATACTTGTTGATAGACTCATGAGAGAGGAGCTTCAAGCCGCGCCATTCGATAAGAACTTTATCTTTAGTATCGCTTGGAAGAAATTGTTTCATGATGGAAACTCGTAGAGTTTTCCATGTCTTTGGGGCTTCTCCATTGCCACGAAGGCTAGCCCACCATTGACGAGCTGATTTTTGGAAGTGCATAGCTACATGGCGTAGCTTGGAGGACTCTGTGAAGCCCTCGTCCCCAAAGGCCGCATCAAATTGCTGGATGAAGGCCAACACTTTGTCGGTAGCACCAAAGGTGCCATCGTAGGTGAGAAAAGAGATACTCTTTCCTCCCTCCTTGAACTTCTTTAGCTTTTGTGACCTTCGCCATGCAGGAAATGATTTGCGATGCCCTCCCCTCTTGTATTCTCTAGGAGAATAGCCATAACTTTCATCGGAAGAGAAGGAAGGTGAAGAAGAAGGAGAAGAGGGTGACCTCTTCCTAGCCCTTTTCTTCCTTTGTTTCCTCTCTTGCCTTTGAGAGTGATGAGGAGAAGGACTATGGGTTGCTCTTTTCCTCTTGGGAGGAGTAGGCGATCGTCTAGACCGCCTTCTTCGTGGAGCCACATCTTCAGAAGAACTTAGACTTTCATTGCTTTCTTTCTCTTTGGATTCCTCCTCTCGAATGGGAGAGAGTCTTCTTTTGGGGGTCTCTTCAAGAGGCCTCCTAAGCTCTCTCTCCTCTTGGAGAGGAAGGGAAATTCCATAGGCACGAAGTTGTTGAGTAACTTCGGCTTGCAAGGTAGGGTTGCCCATAGCTTGTTGCAACCTAGTCACAAGATAATTCACAAACATGGGAGCATCATCATTAGCACCTTCATGTGCAAAATCAAAGCTATCAATGTTCATTCTACTCTCTTGATTATTGTCAGCCATGTTAACAAAATTTTATGTATGTACTTAGTGTATGCTTTGGCAATTCAAAACCTTAGTTGCCACTCCTCTTAGCCTTTGAAAATCGGCTCTTAAGTATCTACACCCACGGCTCAAAGTGGTTAATTATAGAGAGTAGAGGAGTAGGTCTAACATAGCAGAGTTGCCAAGGGCTAGCTCCTTTCGGACTTCTTATGGCTCAATAATGGTAAAGCCGTAGGCAAGTCTAAAAAGACTCCATTATTAAGTCCAAAGCTCCCGAGGTGTGCACCATCCCCCACATAGTGGGCTTAACAAAACCGGTATTAGATCCCAGTTCCACTTACTCTATTATAATTAACAACATCAACCATTTATAGGCTACTTAAGGACCTCTCTTCTTAAGCAAGAAAAGAGAAACCAAATGCTCTGATACCAATGTAATGGAATTTGCCTATTCAATTTGAGAATAGCGGAATTTAATGAGAGTACTTTCAAGAAATGATTTTGTGAGCATAGCGGGTATACATAATTGAAGATAGCAACATAATCATAGCAATTAGTTAACTTGGCATAGACAATACTTTTGCAAGAGAGAGAGTTTAGAGAACATGACAACAATTGAGGACCGGATTTATGTGGAGCCGGTCCCCCCTCCAATAGGCATTTGTATTATGATTTCTCCCATAAAGAGAGACTTGTTACAATACAGTCTTTGTGTTCCTTGTGACCTAGGTGATGCCATGAAGATGGAAGGCTTCATGCACCACAAACATAACATAAACTTGAAGAAAGCTTTAACTATCCCAAGCCTCAGTCCCAAGACCTCAAACACCTTCGAAGGTGGAGAGAGCTAGCAGGGAATGAGGGTAGGGAGAGGAAGAAGAAACATTTCGTAGGAGAAAGAATTAGTTCCTCACTTATCATACTCTTGTTGCTAGCATACATAATAGCATAGTAATGAAGAAGAAGGAGATGGCAAGCTTAAGCATTGAAGCATGGCTCTTGGTTGCTAGCATACATAATAGCATAGTAATGAAGAAGAAGGAGATGGCAAGCTTAAGCATTGAAGCATGGCTCTTGTATCATACTCTTGTTGCTAGCATACATAATAGCATAGTAATGAAGAAGAAGGAGATGGCAAGCTTAAGCATTGAAGCATGGCTCTTGGTTGGATTTGCACTCCATAGCCAAGAGTGTTGGTGTAGGCTCTCAACCTCTACTTGCTTGGAGAGGGAGCTCTTGCACTTTGCATATCACACCATGAGAGTGCTTGTGAGTGTGTGTGGGTGAGTATACCCCCTAGGCACCCCCCTAGCTTGCTTGGGTCGACCCCCCCTTGTAGCTCATGCCTGAAGCTCATTGGACCCCTCCAGGCCTAGCCAATCACAAGCAGGAGCCATTACAAGCAACATGGGTAGCCTTGGGACAAGTGTCCCCCTTTCCCCTTTGAGAGAGAGGACTTGATAAATGCTAAAACAATTAGATAATTCATGTAATTTATCATTGGACCCCTTTGAAGCCTAGCCAATAGGCTTCAAGCAACACATGAAGGTAACATGGGTAGGGGCCTGACATGTGTCCTTGCTGCCTCTTCAAGATGGGCTTCCCTTGTGTGTGTGAGTGGATGTTCTCTCTCTAGGCCCTAGGAAAAGGGCTCGCCCCCCCTCTTGTAGGAATGCTTTTGACTTTTAGGTGATCAAGCACCTTACTCACCAAGCATGACAAAGCACTTGAACTAGGGGGGGTTCCCACAAGCATCTCAGGCAAGCTTCTCAAGGCACCTCAAGTACTTTAATCATGCAGCAAGTCAAGCACCTACTTCAGTAGGATTGACCTTAAGAGTGGCTATCATCAAATAAGGATAGTGGATGAGGATATCTTAAAGACCACGTTTCGCACAACATTTGGTCTTTATGAATATCTAGTCATGCCTTTTGGCTTGACTAATGCACCAGCTACGTTCAATCGTTTGATAGAGAAAATTTTTAGACCATATCGAAAATTCACTGGAGTGTTCTTCGATGATATCATCATCTACTCCAAGTCTTTGGAGGAACATAAGCAACATCTCCAAGTGATTTTTCAAGCCTTGAGGGAGAACAAACTTTTTCTCAACCAAAAGAAAAGTGAATTCTTCCTTCAAGAGATTCAATATCTACGCCATATTATCTCTCACGATGGTATTCGTATGGATCCATCAAAGTTAGAGGTAATAAAATCATGGCCTAACCCAAGGAATCTACATAAGCTAAGAAGCTTTATTGGTATGTGTGCATACTATAGACGCTTCATAGCAAAATTCTCTCAAGTAGCAGGACCACTACACGACTTAACCAAGAAGAACGTTAAGTTTGTATGGACTGCTAAGGAGCAAAATGCTTTTGAAAAACTCAAAGAGAAGCTTACTTCCCAACCAGTCCTCGTGCTTCCGGATCTCTCAAAGCCATTTGAGGTCCAATGTGATGCTTGTGGTGATTGCCTTGGAGCGGTTTTGCTTCAAGACCCTTCGTCTTTTGTCTTTTGGGTGTCTAGAGTTGGTCAAAACTCTAGTTTCTATGTGTACTTGGGATAAAAGCACCCTTTTGAACACACTAGTGCAGTCAAATTTTTCAGATTTGGTCTCTAGATGCCCCTTTAGACATTGTATGCGTATAATGTCCAAGTTTACAAAATTTCAGTTTTTGTACACAAAACCCTTGCACATGCCCTCTTATATGCTCAACATCAATAAGCCATGCAAAAATGTCAACAGAAAGCTGTTTATTGCATTTCAACTCTCAAAAGAAAACTTTTTAGTGATAAATAATTAAGTGATGAATAGGTTTAGATCAAAATCAGATCACTTACCTAAAGCTACTCCTACAAATCATATGGGGTTTTGCATCTATGAGTAGAAAAACGCTTCAATGCCACACACGGATAGCAAACGTTTTTATCACCTCACAAACCACTCAACCACCACAAGAACTACTCTAATCTACAAATACTAACTAAACCTACCTAGAGGTAGACCCTAGGCAAGACACACACTTCTTGGCTATCCACTTGATCTCGAAATACCCTCTTCTGGATCCACTTAAGAAAAATGGTTTCTTTAGCCAAAACTAAAGCAAGCAACCATCACACGAGTGTTAGTACAAATACCTACCTAAGTCCTTGTATCCCTGGCAATGACTCCAATTTTACAGGAGCGAATCACACCACCCATAAAGTGCATGCAACACAACCTAGATCAACATAATGTCAATCGAGGACACAGATGACACGATTGGCACACGAAGGAAATCTCTTTAACTCGTCAAGCTGAGACCATCCTACACATACAGCACTTTGGAAGGCCAACTTAAGCACAATCTAGAGTCTCACTGCTCTCAAATACACCACCTACCCACATACACACAAATGTAAGGAAACTCACTAAACCATGCCAGAATTGTACGGAACTTAAGGAACACCATCCCGTCACTAGGATACACCTCTCCCAAAGCCTCTACACCCAAAACCCTAGCTCTAAACCCATATGCAAAAAAAAAACGTATAAAGACAGAGCCGGATTTTAGAAGTGCCCGAAACTGAATTCTATGAGTATCTATGCATAGCTTATGTTGCCACAATTCTAATAACTACTTGCATGCAAAAAATAGACATCGTTTGATATACTTACAGCCACAAATAGCTCATAGATGCTGAGAGGCGGAAGTGAAAAAATAGACCCGGTGGCCTCTACACCAAGACTATGCACAATGGCCTCATCATGGGGGATACACATTAGGGGCACCACCTAGCAAGATATGCGGCTAGGACACATACATATACACAATGAAGCATGCCATGGAAAACAATTTCAAGATCCACGCCCAAATGTGGAATGGGGTGGTCGGAGAATAAGGTGAGAGGAGTGGTGCATGAGTGAGAATGGGCTTGCTACTCATGCATGTTAGTAAGCAAGATAATGAGGTAGGGGAAACTTGCGAGTATGCTCACTTATCATACAAGAGGTGGTGAATCTGCACACCTCAAGATGGAAGTAGCAAGATGATAGGAATATGAGAGGGAGAGAGAGAGTGTGTGTGTATGGTGGCGAATCCGCACACCTTTACATAAGCAGAAAAAAAGGCAAGGAACAAGCATACACCATACTCACAATGAGATGTATCCAAAGCGACACAAAGTATGGCACCAAGATGGAGTGTGTTGATTGCTTGCAAAAGATGAATACAATAGGTAGCGTATGGCAGGAAAATGAGAAGGGGACAAGATCGTAGGAGGCATAATGGAGAGATGGGAGTTGATGGCGAGGAATATCATGAGTGTGTCCACCCTTCTTCTTGAAATTGTGCCTTCAACCCTTAATTACAAGTGGTGTGGAGGTGTGGTGCTCATCTTTTGTGCATGGTGATGGTGATGATGATGGTGTTGTGATTATGTGATTAGGGTTCATGCTACAAGCATGTAGCACAAGAGTGTGTATGGATAGGTGTGTGTGTGTGTGTGTGTGTTCTCTTCCCCCAAGTGAGCTCTCATGGCCTCCTTATATAGGGAAGGAGGGAAGGATTTAGCAATATTTCTATTTGAGGTGAGTGTCCCACTTTGGTGACTAGGAAAATGGGGTGCATGTGACTGTGGCTCCCATCTTGTCTCCTCATTATTTAAAATACCAGAGTCAATAGAGAGAGAAAAAGAGAAAATGTGGGTAGGATGTAGAGGATAGGAAATATTTACAATAGTCTAGCTTTGGATAGACATAAGCTTATTAGGGAGAGAAGAGAGAGGTAAGAAAATTATAAGAGAGGTTGTCGAAGGTGGATATTTGTTGATGAGGATGGATTCTCCAAAAATGGTGATAGAATTACTCTAGCTTAGCCAAGACCTCATTAAAAGAGCCTTGTCTCTTGTAATCATGCTTGAAGACTTGTAGAACCATAGCCATTCTAGAAGGAAGAAAAGTGGGGATGGCCTGTGTCACCATTACACGAGAAAACTGGGGTCCACTACAAAAATCATATCTCTGTGTTCATAACTCCAAAAATTCTGAAAAAAATTGAGCTAAAAGTTGAGATCACGAGCTACATCTTTTATGTTGAACGCTCCTTCAGATTCGGGGTTCTTCTTTACTTAAAAAATTCAGCCAAATAATGTATTATTTGTGGCTGCAAAAGTCTTTTGGTGGTCCCCTTTGAGTGGACTTCTCTCTTGCCTTCAAGTGTAAGCTCCTTCATGTGTATGAAAACATGACCTAGAGTGTTGAAAAGATTGGCAATCATCTAGATGGAGGTATTATTGAAATTTGAAAGTGGGGTTGAGGTTTGAAAATGAAAACTAGTGAATAAAATATTTGGTAGAGTGTAATAATATACATACATGAAAAAAATATATTAGAAAATACTAGAATATATATATTTAATATTTAAGGTCAAAAGAGAGATCAACAAAGAAAGCTTACTTATTATGCTACATCGTGATTGATTAGCATAAGTATTATTTATTTAATAAAGGCTAAAACGTTAGTGAAAAAGGGAAGAAAAAATCAAAAGTAACTTATATAATAGGAAATATTTTTGGTAAAAGAGAAAAAAATATGGGGGGGTTCCCATGCATGGAAAAGCATGCCTCATTAGCCCTCCCCCTAAGGCTAGAGGTATTCATGCCTCTAGCTTTGTACTTGAGCATGTTGAAATAGAGTAGGATTTCTCCTTGGTGGCTGGTAGATCCTTGTAGAGAATAATGGATCCCTTGGAAGCATGAGGCTCCCCAAAGTTCTTTTCGGTGTCCACCTGGGTCCCACACTAAGCGTAAATCCATTGTATGCAATAATGTCCTCTTCAGAAGATCACACTTATAATGATTCTTGAGTCCACAAGCTGCACAAGAATTAACTCTTGCATAAGTGATAGAAGGATGGAAAGAACTTGATCATTCCTTGAAAGTATTCCAAAGCGGCACCATGCATGGCTTCCTCGTCCAGATACATAGCCAAAAGGGAGTAAGAAACCATAATCCTCATATCTTGCTTGTTTTCCTTCTTCATGCCAAATTAATAGAGACCTGTTGCCCACATGGATAGATTGCATGGTTGATGCCTGTTGCACAAGAGAGCCCACCATGTACAAAAGATAAACTGCAAACCACATTTTGAAAAATGACTCCATGTTACCACTAGTATGCAAAACCATTCTTCCTTGATTGGTGTGTCCTAGATTGATTCCACTGGTTGTTGATGTCAATCCTTCCACTCTTGTCGCAACCCAACTTAAAGAGCTTCCCAAATTAATGTTACACACAATGTTCACAGTTAGAAAGGAAAACCTAAAGTGCCAGTAGACCTCAATTGCATTTCTTTGCATGAGTCTTTCACCAATCTCGTGCCATAGGGGTAGTTGAAGTGTCTTCACCACTTTCACATGTGGTTGCAAATTTGAAGGGTCCACCTTGTTGTGGTTGAATGTGAGGCCCATTACCTCAATGGAGCTATCACTTCCTTCACTCCTTGTTGACTCCTCCTCTGAAGTGGTTGAAGATTCACCACTAGAAAACTCATCCTCAGAGGTTTCTAGATCCATGTCGCGTTGTTGCCCTTTCTTCATGTCGTAAAGTATTGGCCTCCCTTTTGCATCCTTCATCTGGATTATGCCGGTGTCCCAGTCCTGCTTAGCTCTCATAGCCATAAGCCAAGGCCTCCCTAGAATGATAGGATAGCCCTCCCCTTTGTGTGGCATGACAAAGATGTCCACATCTACCTCGGTGTTGAATGCCTTTATCCTAACTGCATTTATGACACCAACACATTGAACTTTTAAATTATTTGCCATTTTGGCTCGGCATGGTGCCGGCCGACTCACCTCTAAACCCAAACGATGCATCATTTTTTCACTCATGACGCATATTTGTGCGCCACCATCGATGTAGATATTGGAGATGTGTTGCCCTTTGATGTAAGCATCCATCACTGGTAGTATGTCATCTAGATTCCTTCTAGAGATAGCCCCAGCTATCTTTGGCTTTGGTCGTCTCGTGCTAACCATCTTTGTCCATTGTCTCCTCACCCTGGGTGCTAGGTGGAGTAACTGGGGCCAGGTGATTTTTGGGCCCTGCACAGAAACATCTTGAACCAAATCATATGGTTTAGAACATTCACCCAAAGAGAAATCTACAATGTCAATTTTACGTCGTGACTTGGACGGCTTTTTGCTAGATTCCCCTTTAGTCTTCATCTTTTCTTCCTTTTGGGAAGATTCACCATGCCTAGCGCGTTTTACCCCAATGGCATCTACTCCTTTAACCTTGGTCTTATCCTCCTCCACTTTCTCCTTTCCCTTACCTTCAAGACTGATGACGCTTACTGTTTGATTGCCAACTGGTGGTGGGGGTAAGGGTGGAATGAGAGGTTGTGGTGGTTGTGGTTGAATCGGTGGTTGTAAGATTTGCACGGGTGGTGCTTGTCGTGGTGCCCTCGGTGGTGGTGGTCTTGCTCTTGGTGGTGAAACCTGGTTTTGTCTGGCTCCTCTGTTGAAATTCTGCCTCCTTGGTTGTGGACAGTAGTACATGCCATGACCATCCTCCCCACAATTGTAGCAGTGGTATTCTTGGTTTTGCCTTCGTTGTCCTCTCCCTTGCTCTTGGTTGCGATTGTGTGCATGCCCTTGTTGTATCAAATGGACTGAGAGATTCTCAAGTTGATTGGTGATTCGGTTGAGCAGGTCTTGCTGATCTTCAATTGGTTCTTGTGGTTGAATCCTCTGGGCGACTGTTGTAGGTGGTGCTAGAGGTGGTGGGGTCCTAACGGCTTCCTCTCCATCGATATTCCTGGCTTGTAGGCGCAACTTCTTGTCTTTAAGGCGGGCCACTTCAATTGCTAGCTCATACGTAGCAGGAAACCTTCCCTTCACCTTCTCTTTAAGAGTTGGCCATAACCCAGCCACAAACCGATCCTTCTTTAGGAAATCAGGTGCCCCCTCATCCTCTCTTAGCGATGCAACCCATCGCCCCCATAAATCTACAAACTTTGACTCATATGATGCGTATTCCAGCATACTGTCCTGCTTCAACTCTGTCAACAATTGCCATAGTTTCTCTGATGTTGTGCCCTCTCCAAAACGCTTGACAAAGGCTGCCCTTAATAAGTCCCACCGTTCCTTGGTTTCTTGTGCCAAGGCATTGTACCATGATCTTGCCTCCACCTTCATTAGAAGTGGGAAGATGCGCAAGCGCGAAGCATCATCATCTCTTGTAGAGATGACACATGCTATTTCCAAGTTGTCTAGAAAGTCTGCAGCATCCTCGCCCACCTTACCAGTAAAGGTTGGAAATGCTACACTTGCCATGATTACTGAGAGAGAGCTAGAAAAACACACTTCTTAACTTGCAAATTTTTTCTTCTTTACAAGGAGGTGTGTATACCCTATTATACTAGGACATAGATTAAAACTTCAAACGGTACATTGCCTTGTACCAAAGGTAAAACAAATGGCTGATCTGATGCCAGAACCTCAAAAAACCGCTCCCCACCCGGCATGGTGTCAATGACGTGCTGGTAGTGAATCTTCAAGTCCAATATTACCTTGATTGAGCGTACACGTGTTGGTATGTGTGATCTGTCTTGAGGTAGGTTGTCCTGATTCATGTGAAGCTTAGAGGTGCTTAGTCACTGTCCAAGCTTGTAGGAGAGGGTGGTGTTCTTTCCTGAAACAAACTCAGTAGATCCCTAGTTTCTCTAGTGAGAGTGTGAGCCAATGCTTCTGTTATCTGTGCTGCAGCATCAGGTGCGACTTGAAAACTAACTATGATAATTACCTCGATGACTTGAGTTACCCGATTCTCAAAGTAGAATAGTGTTGATTCTCTATTGTGCAGAGCTCCTTCCATTTTGTTGTTGTTGGTTGGTTGTAGGTTGCGGACATGGTTTCCACCTTCTCCTTCTTCTTCTTGGCACTTGGCCTATGTATATCCACTGGGTTTGGCGCGTTCGTTGACTCTCCCACTTCAAATCGATTACCGTTACGCCTGGCACTCGAGCTTCGATGGAGATGCGGAGTTCGTCTAGTTGTGCTTGGAGCTCTTCTTCTTCTGTCGTCCAGTTAGAAAATCCTTCATACTCATTCATCCATTCACAATAGTTTAGGGTTTTCAGTCTTGTAAACTGAAGGGTTTCAAGAGCCCTCCTCCGTGGGGGCACCAAATAAGAGGCGGAAGTGAAAAAATAGACCCGGTGGCCTCTACACCAAGACTATGCACAATGGCCTCATCATGGGGGATACACATTAGGGGCACCACCTAGCAAGATATGCGGCTAGGACACATACATATACACAATGAAGCATGCCATGGAAAACAATTTCAAGATCCACGCCCAAATGTGGAATGGGGTGGTCGGAGAATAAGGTGAGAGGAGTGGTGCATGAGTGAGAATGGGCTTGCTACTCGTGCATGTTAGTAAGCAAGATAATGAGGTAGGGGAAACTTGCGAGTATGCTCACTTATCATACAAGAGGTGGCGAATCCGCACACCTCAAGATGGAAGTAGCAAGATGATAGGAATATGAGAGGGAGAGAGAGAGTGTGTGTGTATGGTGGCGAATCCGCATACCTTTACATAAGCAGAAAAAAAGGCAAGGAACAAGCATACACCATACTCACAATGAGATGTATCCAAAGCGACACAAAGTATGGCACCAAGATGGAGTGTGTTGATTGCTTGCAAAAGATGAATACAATAGGTAGCGTATGGCAGGAAAATGAGAAGGGGACAAGATCGTAGGAGGCATAATGGAGAGATGGGAGTTGATGGCGAGGAATATCATGAGTGTGTCCACCCTTCTTCTTGAAATTGTGCCTTCAACCCTTAATTACAAGTGGTGTGGAGGTGTGGTGCTCATCTTTTGTGCATGGTGATGGTGATGATGATGGTGTTGTGATTATGTGATTAGGGTTCATGCTACAAGCATGTAGCACAAGAGTGTGTATGGATAGGTGTGTGTGTGTGTGTGTGTTCTCTTCCCCCAAGTGAGCTCTCATGGCCTCCTTATATAGGGAAGGAGGGAAGGATTTAGCAATATTTCTATTTGAGGTGAGTGTCCCACTTTGGTGACTAGGAAAATGGGGTGCATGTGACTGTGGCTCCCATCTTGTCTCCTCATTATTTAAAATACCAGAGTCAATAGAGAGAGAAAAAGAGAGAATGTGGGTAGGATGTAGAGGATAGGAAATATTTACAATAGTCTAGCTTTGGATAGACATAAGCTTATTAGGGAGAGAAGAGAGAGGTAAGAAAATTATAAGAGAGGTTGTCGAAGGTGGATATTTGTTGATGAGGATGGATTCTCCAAAAATGGTGATAGAATTACTCTAGACTAGCCAAGACCTCATTAAAAGAGCCTTGTCTCTTGTAATCATGCTTGAAGACTTGTAGAACCATAGCCATTTTAGAAGGAAGAAAAGTGGGGATGGCCTGTGTCACCATTACACGAGAAAACTGGGGTCCACTACAAAAATCATATCTCCGTGTTCATAACTCCAAAAATTCTGAAAAAAATTGAGCTAAAAGTTGAGATCACGAGCTACATCTTTCATGTTGAACACTCCTTCAGATTCGGGGTTCTTCTTTACTTAAAAAATTCAGCCAAATAATGTATTATTTGTGGCTGCAAAAGTCTTTTGGTGGTCCCCTTTGAGTGGACTTCTCTCTTGCCTTCAAGTGTAAGCTCCTTCATGTGTATGAAAACATGACCTAGAGTGTTGAAAAGATTGGCAATCATCTAGATGGAGGTATTATTGAAATTTGAAAGTGGTGTTGAGGTTTGAAAATGAAAACTAGTGAATAAAATATTTGGTAGAGTGGAATAATATACATACATGAAAAAAATATATTAGAAAATACTAAAATATATATATTTAATATTTAAGATCAAAAGAGAGATCAACAAAGAAAGCTTACTTATTATGCTACATCGTGATTGATTAGCATAAGTATTATTTATTTAATAAAAGCTAAAACGTTAGTGAAAAAGGGAAGAAAAAATCAAAAGTAACTTATATAATAGGAAATATTTTTGGTAAAAGAGAAAACAATATGGGGGGGTTCCCATGCATGGAAAAGCATGCCTCAATGCGTGAGCACGTTTGCTCCATTCCACGAGTAATTCTTGGCGTTGTTGCATAGCTTTTGCCGAGAATAGCACAGTAGTGCAATCGGATGTACAATGTGATGAACGAGCGGGGAGTAACGCTATGATGAAGCTCACGCTCTCTCTCTCTCTTCCTCTCTCACATATAGTAGATGGCATCGCTAAACTTTGATTATGATTAAGTTGTTTCACAAAAGTGACCTAGATACCTTATATACCAAGGCTACCTTAGGTTAACCAAAAATAGAGTTTGAGGGGTCAAATGGCTTGGTATTTACAATCTGGAAGTGCCATTGCACCCTGTCTTCTGCAACTAGACTACCTACTTATTACAATTGATGTTTCTAACCATAATCTGTAGCATTCCATAACTCTCAGAGAATAAGGATTTGTTGAGTTATGTCCTGTTGTTGACCCAAAGTCAACAATTATCTGTGATTTTGCTTGAACTATAAGGTTCTCTTTCTCGGCCACTCTCAATTTGAGCCTCGAGCATTTGTTCTCAAGCTGCTGCCCGATGTGTTGCCTACCAGTTGATTGGAGTCAATGCATTGCTCTTGACCCCAGGTCCTCACTGTCCGCGAGTACCATTGTCATCTTGCTTCAACCAATCTCGGGCATCATCATCATCATCCATGCTCTGTTTTAGCTGGTCGATAACTGCAAAATGTGCCTCTTTTTCACTTTCACTAAGCTTTGCCACATTTCCTGTTAAGAGACTGATTCCATAGCAAACAAAAATCTTGAACCCCCTTGCAAAGGGATCATTCCCACATGCAATTGGCACTTTAAGCTCTTTGAGAAGAGCTGTTCCCATGCTATAGCCTTTGCCTTGGGCCTTAAGCCTCTTGCAAGCCATAAGAAATCCCCACGTGGTGTTGTATGCCACACTAGAGTGTATGAGATATATTTGTATGAAGACACAACACACACAATGTGCATCAATGTTGAAACATATGTTTATATATGTATCTTTGAAAGTACCTCCATGAGTATGCCAACCCATGGAAGACTTGTACTTGAATTGAATGTTGAGTGGGTCATCATTAAGTTATAAAGCTAATCACATGAGCTAAGGTGATTGGGAACAATCAACAATAGTTTTGTAAATACTTAATTACTCAAACCTACTCAAATTTTGTGCATATACTTTATGCCTTACCTAGTTCATTGATCACATGCACAGAGGTTTAGGCAACACCAGCTAATAATGCAAATTCATTGGTTTAAGCAACACAACCATAAATAAAAATTCATCAGTTTAAGAAGCATCGATGCAGGTCTGTTGATTTAGGTAGCACAAGTGTAGTTTTGTCGGTTTATGTAACATGTCCAATTAGTATCAATTCACTCGTTTAAGCATCATCAATTACAAAATCATATTGTAGTGGCAAGCCACCACTGCTACTAGTATAATTTTGTCAACTCGGGTATATGATGGAAATGATTTGGATTATATCGATTTGGTTTCATTAGGAAAAGTTTGAACCCACAAGGCCTTTGGGATTAAGAGGTTAATCAAAGGCCAATCAATAGGAAGAGGGTCATATGGATTACATGGATTTTGTTTCATTAGGAAAAGTTTGAACCCTTAGGGGCCTTGGGGAGTAAGAGGTTAATTAGAGGCCAATCAATAGGAAGAGGGTGGTGGACACACTATATGCCCTCAAAATAGTAGGGAGACAAAGTAGTCTTACCCTTTTTAATTGCCTCTTACCTAGTGAGAAGTTTTGGGGGGGGGGGGGGGGGGGGGGAGGGGTGGACTTCACTTGGAACAAGTTTTCGTCCTTTTTGGTCCACTTTTAAAAAAACTCAAAATTTGAATTTCTATTTAAAAAATAAATAAATTTTTATTTCTTTAAAACCCCCCAAACCTATTTTATGGTCAAAAAAGCATTTTTTAAAACCTCCAAAGGTTAAAAAATATGCATTCAAAAACACCAAAATTCAAAATTTATTTTGTTTCAAAAAAAATTTGAAACATTGTTTTCTACTCTTCAAAGCCCACCCAAACCTATCCCATACCTGAAAAGTGAATTTGTCTCTCTTTTTCAAGCCCTCCTTTGTTGCAACCCCATCACAGTCAACCTCTACAACACTCTCTCTACTACCACCTCCATTGTAGCACCAAGGAAGATCCTTTCTTTTCTCTCCCCCTCCCACCTCCCATTGCCACACCAAGCAATGGTCATCCACCTTCTCCTATCTCCATTGTAGCACCAACCAAGTTCCTCTCCCTTCACTGGCACTCCCACCTCTTATTAGCACACTAAGAAAGTTCATTTCCTCCCTCCACATGCATTGTATCAACAAGCAAGGTCCTCCCCCTCTTGATAATTTCCTTTACTCACACAATGCAAGCTCTACTCCGCAAAGACGACCAAAGGATGAGGTCACTAGATTTGCATGACACAACAAAAGAGGTGTAGATGGTGAGTGGGTGCCAGAAGAGTTCACCAAAGGTGCTTGGATATAGATATAAGCATCGATTGTTGGCCCTCACGGTGTTTAAAACCGTGGAAACTTGGATCCTTATTAGAAAGGAAAGCTCCTTGGCTTCAAGAATTGCAAGGACAAGAGGACCGTAGCCATTGTGCAACATGTTTTCTCAATGTCAAGCATACAATTGCAACAACTTGCTTGATTCCCACCACATTTTGAGTACTTGTTTTGAGAATATAGAGCTAGGTGTGAAGTCATATTGGAAGTTTTTTGTGGCTACATAATTATGCTTTTGCTTGCTTTTGTAGTCATATTTCCATCTACATTAGTGGAGGAGCAACCACTTCATAACCTTTCCGACACATTCAAAGCTATACATATGGATATTGGAGCAGCAATTTTCGCACACCTTTGTTAAACAACCAAATTGGTTCAAAGAAGAATTTTCTTCTATTCACACTCCTTGTTAACCCTCATAGACACCCTATCACCTTCAATGGACGCCTTATTATTTATTTGATTGAGCCATGGGCCAGGATTGTTGGTCCAATAGGTGTGTAGGTGATCGCCGATGAGAGATGCACCACTTATCTTATTTTTACAGTAGTTTTGCAACGATCGATCACTGTGGGCGCCCATGTGTGAATGGGTCAAACTCTTATAAAAGGTCTATTTGACCTAAAATCCTTATTCTTGGAGGTGTTAGCTAAGAAGTGCTCTTGCTCCATCTCTGTCTCCTTCTCCTTTGTGTGCTCACGTGTGTATGTCTGCTTGAGAGAGAGAGAGAGAGAGAGAGAGAGAGAGAGAGAGAGAGAGAGAGAGCATTGCGGCGGCTCCTTCTTCTTCTTTGTGTGCTCACGTGTGTATGTGTGTGTATGTATGCTTGAGAGAGAGAGAGAGAGAGAGAGAGAGAGAGAGAGAGAGAGAGAGAGAGAGAGAGAGAGAGAGAGAGAGAGAGAGAGCATTGCGGCGGCATCGACGGCGACGAGGCAGTTGAGTGCGGCATATCAGCGCCGACAGCTCCTTCTTGTTTGCAGCACAAGATCCTTCACGACGGAAGGATTGAGCAGTGACTGACACACCATTGTTTCTTTGAGCTTGCTAGGACCGTCTAGTTGTGTGCTTGCAGCCTTTCGAGGTTCGCACACAGTGCACATGCAAGTTCCCAGCCTTCGACACATGCGAGGAAGCGCACATTTTTGGCACCACTACCGAGGACTGCCTTGCATTAAGCTTGAGGAGCACTCAGTGCTACCTCTAGAAGCCTTTCTTCCATCTGTTTTCATGCTTTTGTCTAAGTTTGTGTATATCTGCTAAGTGGCTATAATGTGGAGGTTTAGCAGGTTTGTTAGAATTTGTTAGTGTTGAAATGTGCAGGTTTTCTGTTAGATTTGCTAGATTTGTAATGTGTAGATGTTAGTAGATCTGTTAGCTGGTGTAAATTTGTAATGTGCTCTGTGAGTGAGCAGTTTTGCTGTGTTAGTTAGTATAGATAGTGAGCAGTAGAGTAGGCAGTGAGAAGGTTGACTATCTGTGAGTGTGCAGTTCTTTGTTAGACAGTGAGTAAGCAGAGATAATTAGTGTTAAATAATTGTGCTAGCTATGTATTAGTTGCAAGAAGATTAGACAGAGTTACACAGAGCTGCTGTATGCGCATGTGAGCTCAGTGCCCACACGCATCATTATCCATTGAAAAAATATATTTTTTCATTTAAAAAAAAATGCTCGGGATATCTGGGACTAAAAAGAAAACTAAAAAAAAAAGAAAATAAAAAAACCTTATCTTAAAAGGAAGGATCGGGATCGTTGCCCTGAGCCCTCGAGCCTAGGCCTCAGTCCTCAATCTTATGATATACTATACACACTACTTTATATATAAAGACTAGGAACTCAAGTGAAGGGAGGGCATGTGGCACAAGTTCATCAAGTCCTCCACCATCCCCTTCACACTCACCTTTTGGACTTACTAATTCTATCTCTCTTCCCACCTAGGAAAAGACTAGTTTTAGGATTCGAAGAGCTGTACGTAACCGACAGAGGCATGACCGAGAGAGGGAGAGGGTGTGCGAGGGGTGTGTGTGTGTGTGTGTGTGTGTGAGTGAAATGGGGGTGAAGTGTGTGTGGGTGTGCGCACGTGTGTGTGTAATTACCCTGCGCCTACACGGGTTGCTCACGACAAGCGCGACAGAGAGAGGGTGAGAGAAGATTTGGCCAGCATGCGCCGGGGGAGATGGGAGGAGAAGGGTGGTGTGTGTGTGTGTGTGGGGTGGGTGAGAGATGGGGTGTGTGCGGTTCTACTGCGCCCGCAAGGGCTGCTCGACACAAGCAAGAGAGCAAGCGAGGCGGTATGAGAGAGCCCTGTGGTCGACAGAGAGTGAGAAGAGGAGGGGGGGTATAGGCATTGTAGAGAGAGACAGAGAGAGTATCTTTTATGGTGGGTTTTCACCGTAGAAGAGAGTGAGAGATAATGTGTGAGTGGGGGGGGAAAGATAGGGAAAGAGGTTTTGTGGAGGGGAGTGAATTGAAAGAGAGAGAGAGGGAGAGATTCTCCCCTATGCCCGCGGGGCCGCTCTCCCAAAGGAAGAGAGTGAGAGCTAATGGGAGGGGAAGATGGGGGGGGGGGGGGGGGGGGGGGGGGGGGTATAGGGAGGAGAGTGAAGCCGAGGGGGTATGGACGAGAGGGAAGAGGGGTATAGTATGGTAGCCCACTAGGGCTGAGATATGGATGAGCAGAGAGAGAGAGAGAGAGAGAGAGAGAGAGAGAGAGAGAGAGAGAGAGAGAGAGAGAGAGAGAGATAGATAGATAGATTTTATTATCGTCCTCGAAGGTCAAATATGACCTATGGGACCAAAGTTACATGTGATGTAGTATGTGTATGGCTGATGAGTGACTCTCGATGCTCCAAAATTGTAGTGATGAGAGTCGCAATGGAGAGCCCACACTTTGGCTGGGAGAGGAAAGTGTGTAGGTCTAAGTTATGGCTGAAAATGTGAGAGAAGCAAGTTCGGATGTGATCAAAAGCTGAGCACTCTAGTAGTGTGTGGTACTCAGACTCTCGAACTTGCAGTGAGCATAATGTGCACAATCGATTTGACTCTTCTCCATTGCCCCAACGCCCTATCTCGCATCGAAGGAAATGGGAGCTAAGCCGATGACGGGAGCAAAGCGAACCCCGAACCCCGAACCCCGATGGCCTCTAAAACACCGGGGACCGAATGGAGCGCCTCGAGCCTCTCATGGTAAAGCAAACAGGGGGCACCACCTAGCTTCAACGGCTAGGACGCAAACAACACACCACCATAACAAAGTTTTCATCCAAGAGAGATGGATGCTTGGGAGTAATGATGAAGAGAAAAGGGGATGAGATCAAGTGAGAGAGAGAGAGAGAGAGAGAGAGAGAGAGAGAGAGAGAGAGAGAGAGAGAGGGAGGGGGTATAGCGGCTTAGTACTTAGGCACCACAAAAGGATGGCGAATCCGCACACCCTTCACACATACACAAACTCACTCCAAACACAAGACTAGGTGGCGATTCTGCACACCTCACATGGGCAAAACATTGCAAGAAAACATACTCACAAAACCTCAAGCTTTATTTAGAGAATAAGGCGATGAAATGGGGAGCATAGGGTAGGGGAATGAGAAGGGAGAGAGTGGTAGAGCACATGGCGGATAGGTGGGACTTGATGGCGAAGACTCGCACGAGGGTTATGACCATCATCCTTCATTTAGTTGCCCTTCATCTTCCATAGCCAAGGGTGTAGACTCTCATGCTCAAGACAAGCATGGTGATTGTGGTGATGGTGATGGTGTGGGTGTGTGTGTGTGCACTAGGCACACACAGTGCATAGTGTGTTCTTTGGTGATGTTGTGTGTGTGTATTTAGTGTGATGGTGACCCCTCTTTATATAGGGGAGGAGGGGGGAGGAATTCTAGAATTTAGAAATGAAGAAATTATTATCTACATAGGCCATGTGACTGTGGGCCCCACTTGTCTGGCTCTGTGTATATGTGCCAGAACAGTAGTCTCATGAGAGAGAGACTAAGAGAGAGAGATGGGTTGATGAAAAAAAGTGAGAGGTGACATGGAGAATAAAGTAATTACAAGAGGGGAGAGAGGGGAGTGTGTTCAGAGGTGAATCTGTGTGCAGATGTGTGTGAACACAAGAAAAATCAGGTAACCACCGGGTGGGGATGGGTCTGTGGGCACCTTTTTCAGTGAAACTGAGTGTGTGTGAGTGTGGGGGAGGTTATTTAGCTACAAGACAAGAGACATGGCACCCATTAGAGAGAGAGGGGGATATTTGGGTCATGGGATATGATAGGAGAGAGAAAGAGGGGGTGGGGTATACTATTTTGGAAGATAGGGTAAGTTGCATGTGAGTTAGGGTGCATTATTGGTGAGTTATAATGCATTATTGGTGAGAGGTGGGGTAGCTTGAGGGGAGAAAGAAAGGAGAAAGGACAAGGGGAAGAGAGAGGGGGTTGACCTTTTGAGTGGAGGAGAGGAAAAGGGATACACGGCGGGGCAATAGTGAAGAAAAAGGAGGCAAGGTGGGGATGGGCTACCCCGCAGGCATGAGGTGGCCTATTTTACCTTTCTTATATATTTACATAACCATACTTTATTTTTTTCTTACTTTTTCCAATGCCTTTTATCACTCCCTCCCTAAGGGGGGGTTTTCATGGGGTGGGGACGAGAGAAGAGGGGTATGGGAGCTTGGCTTGTGAAAAGCCCCCATCACCAAATTGCTGCGATAGTGCGTATCGCGGACAAGGGAATAGGCTCAAGCATGTAAGTGTGAGTACGGTTTCCTCTCTCAACGAAGAACATGGTTTTGTAGTTGGGGGCAATATAGGTGATTTTCTCTCCTCTTCATTGGGTTTCCCTTTTGGTGATGGATCACCAGTTATGCTTACCCTTTGTGGATCCTTCATAATGATACCCATCACATCAATGGAACGGTCACTTTCGTCGGTGGATGTGGTCTCCTCCTCAGAACTGGAAGATTTGCTAGAGGTTTCATCTGCCGATGTTTCCAGATTCATTTGCTTCTGCTTGCCAATCCTCATGTCGTAGTAGATTGTCTCCCCTTTCTTACCGGTCATGCGTAGAAGGCCAGTACCCCAGTCCTGTTTTGCCTTCATGGCCATCAACCATGGCCTTCCCAAAATTAGTGGATAGCCCTCCCCCTTAGTAGGTATTACGAAAGCATCTACCTCTACCTCAGTGTTGAAAGCTTTGATTTTCACGGCACTTACCACACCCACACACTTTACTTTTGCGTTGTTTGCCATCTTTGCCTTGCATGGAGAAGGCTTGTCAACCTCGAGCCCTAATCGAAGCATCATAGCTTTGCTCATTACACAGATTTGTGCACCTCCATCAATGTAGGTGTTTCCAACCCTCTTTCCTTTTATGTTTACGTAGACAATTGGAAGGATGTCATCCATGTTGCATCCCGAAATTGCTCCGGCTACCTTTGTTTTGGAGCGTCTTGTACTTACCATTTTAGACCATTGTTGCCTTACTTTAGGTACAAGATGTAGCAACTGTGGCCATGTAATCTTCGGTCCTTGCTCTGCCACATCCAATGTTAGATCATAGGGCTTAGAACTTTCCCCTAGATGGAAGTCGGTGATGCCCAATTTCCGTCGTGGCTTGGATGGCCTCTTGCTAGTTTCTCCTCTCATGCTTCTCTCATCATCTGATTGTGTAGCTTTCTCCCTCCTAGCTCTTTTCACAGTCATGGCTTCAAGTGGTTCTAAAAAGCTTACCTTCTCCTTACCCTTGTCCCTCTCCTTTGCTCTGGGTGGATCCACTACTACGGCTTTTCCTTTATCTTCTAGCCTTATGATGTTTACATGGCGATCAGGTGGTGGGGCTGGTGGAAGAGGTGGCATGGATTCTTGTAGTGGTGTCTGGGGTGGACGTAGAATTTGTGTTGGTGGGGGTGGTGCTCGGGGTGGGGGTGTTCTTTCTCTAGGGGGTGACAATTGGTTCCTCCTACCTCCTCTATTATAGTTTTGTCGTGGTTTGGGACAGTAGTACATACCGTGACCGTCTTCTCCGCAGTTGTAGCAATGATACTCCCTGTTTTGTCGTCGTGCTCTTCCAGGGTCTTGATCTCTTTCTTGACTCCTCCCTTGTTGTATCAAGTGGACAGACAAATTCTGCAGTTGGTCAGTAATATGGGCCAACATATCTTGTTGGTCATCTCTTACCCCAAGAGCCGGTGGTGGTGGTATGGTGGTTGTCGTAGTTGCTGGTCGACGCGATGTTCCTGCTTTTGTTGACTCGGTTTCTTTGGCTTTCATTCGCAGCTTCTTGTCCTTAAGGCGAGCAATCTCAACGGCTAACTTGTACGTAGCCGGGAATCTACCTTTCACCTTCTCCTTGAGAAGCGGCCATAAGCCATGCGTGAACCGATCTTTTTTTAGGAAATCGGGTGCGGCTTCCCCCCTTGCCAGTGACTCAATCCACCGTTCCCACAAATCCACAAATTTGGACTCATAGGTGGCATATTCTAAAGGACCCTCCTGCTTCAAGTCTCTCAACTTGTCCCACAACTTTTCTGAAGTGGTACCTCCCCCAAAGCGCCTCTTAAAAGCGGTTTTTAAGGGTTCCCAGTCATCCTTGGTTGCTTGTGGAAGTACATTGTACCATGATCTAGCTTCTAGCTTCATGAGATGCTTAAAGATTCTAACCCGGGATTCATCCGTATCTTTGTTGCTCACTACACATGCTACTTCAAAGTCATCTAGGAAGTCAGTTACCAAATCCTCCCCCTTCTTTCCTTTAAATGTTGGAAATGCTACCCTTGCCATGATTACTGAGAGAGAGCTAGAAAGACACACTGCTTAACTTGCAAAAGTTTTTTTCTTCTTTACAAGGAGGCGTGTATACCCTCTTATACTAGGACATAGATTAAAACTTCAAACGGTACATTGCCTTGTACCAAAGGTAAGACAAATGGTTGATCTGATGCCATAAACTCAAAAAACCGCTCCCCACCCAGCATGGTGTCAATGACGTGCTGGTAGTGAGCCTTCAAATCCAGTATTACCTTGATTGAGCGTACACGTGTTGGTATGTGTGATCTGTCTTGAGGTAGGTTGTACTGATTCATGTGAAGCTTAGAGGTGCTTAGTCACTGTCCAAGCTTGTGGGAGAGGGTGGTGTTCTTTCCTGAAACAAACTCAGTAGATCCCTAGTTTCTCTAGTGAGAGTGTGAGCCGATGACGGGAGCAAAACGAACCCCGAACCCCGACGGCCTCTAAAACACCGGGGACCGAATGGAGCGCCTCGAGCCTGTCATGGTAAAGCAAACAAGGGGCACCACCTAGCTTCAGCGGCTAGGACGCAAACAACACACCACCATAACAAAGTTTTCATCCAAGAGAGATGGATGCTTGGGAGTAATGATGAAGAGGAAAGGGGATGAAATCAAGTGAGAGAAAGAGAGAGAGAGAGTGAGGGAGGGGGTATAGCGGCTTAGTACTTAGGCACCACAAAAGGATGGCGAATCCGCACACCCTTCACACATACACAATCTCACTCCAAACACAAGACTAGGTGGCGATTCCGCACATCTTACATGGGCAAAACATTGCAAGAAAACATACTCACAAAACCTCAAGCTTTATTTAGAGAATAAGGCGATGAAATGGGGAGCAAAGGGTAGGGGAATGAGAAGGGAGAGAGTGGTAGAGCACATGGCGGATAGGTGGGAGTTGATGGCGAAGACTCGCACGAGGGTTATGGCCATCATCCTTCATTTAGTTGCCCTTCATCTTCCATAGCCAAGGGTGTAGACTCTCATGCTCAAGACAAGCATGGTGATTGCGGTGATGGCGATGGTCTGGGTGTGTGTGTGTGCACTAGGCACACACAGTGCATAGTGTGTTCTTTGGTGATGTTGTGTGTGTGTATTTAGTGTGATGGTGACCCCTCTTTATATAGGGGAGGAGGGGGGAGGAATTCTAGAATTTAGAAATGAAGAAATCATTATCTACATAGGCCATGTGACTGTGGGCCCCACTTGTCTGGCTGTGTGTATATGTGCCAGAACAGCAGTCTCATGAGAGAGAGACTAAGAGAGAGAGATGGGTTGATGAAAAAAAGTGAGAGGTGACATGGAGAATAAAGTAATTACAAGAGGGGAGAGAGGGGAGTGTGTTCAGAGGTGAATCTGTGTGCAGATATGTGTGAACACAAGAAAAATCAGGTAACCACCGGGTGGGGTGGGTCTGTGGGTACCTTTTTCAGTGAAACTGAGTGTGTGTGAGTGTGGGGGAGGTTATTTAGCTACAAGACAAGAGACATGGCGCCCTTTAGAGAGAGAGGGGGGTATTTGGGTCATGGTATATGATAGGAGAGAGAAAGAGGGGGTGGGGTATACTATTTTGGAAGATAGGGTAAGTTGCATGTGAGTTAGGGTGCATTATTGGTGAGTTATAATGCATTATTGGTGAGAGGTGGGGTATCTTGAGGGTAGAGAGAAAGGAGAAAGGACAAGGGGAAGAGAGAGGGGGTTGACCTTTTGAGTGGAGGAGAGGAAAAGGGACACATGGCGGGGCAACAGTGAAGAAAAAGGAGGCAAGGTGGGGATGGGCTACCCCGCAGGCATGAGGTGGCCTATTTTACCTTTCTTATATATTTACATAATCATACTTTATTTTTTTCTTACTTTTTCCAATGCCTTTTATCACTCCCTCCCTAAGAGGGGGTTTTCATGGGGTGGGGACGAGAGAAGAGGGGTATGGGAGCTTGACTTGTGAAAAGCCCCCATCACCAAATTGCTGCGATAGTGCGTATCGCGGACAAGGGAATAGGCTCAAGCATGTAAGTGTGAGTACGGTTTCCTCTCTCAGCGAAGAACATGGTTTTGTAGTTGGGGGCAATATAGGTGGTGTAATGTATGAAGCGTGACCCACCGGATTTCTCCCAAGCCGTAATACATTGGCGTTGTAGAAAAGCTTCATTCACTTGAGAGTCAATTGAAGCATCATGTAGCAAGTGTAATGCATCCCATCTCCCAAACCACTTCTTTATGTCTTGCATCCATCCCGTGCTCAAGATCTTGCTTTTATGCGTCTTTTGAACTTTTTTGCTTGCTTCCCATGCAATTGTAGGAAGTCGATGTGAGGGGTTTTGACACATCTTTATCATCTTTATCGCTGAGAGAGAGAGAGAGAGAGAGAGAGAGAGAGAGAGAGAGAGAGAGAGAGAGAGAGAGAATATTTGAAAGAGAGAGAGAGAGAATATACAAAATGCGTGGCGGCCTGCCAGAGGGGTGTGACAGTGGTATCCCGTCTTATGCGCCCACTGGGCCAGGTGATGCAGCGGTAGGGTAAGTGAGATGAGAGAGAGTTGGCGGAGCCGAGCAGTAGGAGAGAGAGGCTCTATCTTCTGGCGATAATGGAGAGATGTGGCCAAATTGGTGGTACCCCGCTAGTGGTTAAGCCTAAAGGGTGGTGAATGGTAAATAACTTTTTTTTTTGTTTTTCCTTTGGTAATATACTCTCCCCTTCTCGGGGTATGGTTCTCGTGGTCGCGGTTTCGAAAACCGGCCATCATTAGCCCTCCGCTTTTGGCTAGAGGCATTCATGTCTCTAGCCCCGACTCTGATTCTTCTTCAACTGATCTGTAGGAGCAAATATCGAGTTTCCTTTTGAACTAGCCATTCCATTTGGCCATTGGTGAGATTTCTGGGATATTCATGAATCTGCAACAACAGGTCCGGGTGATAGCCTGTTCCTTGGAATAGTGTCGGTTGATTAAATGGGGAGCCATGGCTTCCAGAACTTTGTGCCAGTGTCCTCTTGGATCCCAAGTGAATAATAAGATCATTATTTGCAATGTCCGAATAATAAAATTTTCATGCCAAATCTGTAACCACCAGTAGCGAGAGGGGAAATGAGCATCTTGGCTCCTGCAAAGATAGAACTGAAAATTATGATTCCCAAGAGTGTGCCAAGAATCCACCATATATGGCCTCCCTGTTGGTGTGGTGAGCTCCAGTTGTCTTCAGAATCTTGCTTACTGTCGCGATTGGAAAAACTTGCAAGCATACCATGCATCTCTTGGGTGTGCTCAAACATGTTAGCTGCCTTTTTCGATACTGATAGTAAGGCACCTACCTTGCGGCTTAAATACAAGGGTAACCCACTTATCTCTCTCCATAGAGAGGATACACTGTTTGTAAAAAATTGCACCAAATTGGGAATGAGACTTTCATTCTTGCATTCTATCAGCCTTTTGTCTATCCATGGATCCTTAACTCTTATCTCCATGCTGATCTTACCTCTATATGTTCTAGCGGTTAACCATAACCGTAGGTTTGATGCATCCCATGCAAACACAATGCTGTGTTGTGGAGGAGTCTGGAACATCCTTAAAAGGTTGGCAACATATTGATCATCAAACTTACTCTGAACATCCTTACATAAACTGGAGGCATTACCCATCTCCAAGTTTATAACACCTTTCAGTAGACTAGAGGCAATACCCATATCTAAGTCTATGACACTACACAATAAAGTCTTGCTCGGCTGCCAAGCCTCTGGAGAAATATCCAACTCCAAACCTTCAGTCTTGATTACCTATTCGTTATGGTTCTCTAGTGAAACTTCCGTGATGCAAGATTCCTTTAGCTTGCTACATTGTCCTTGGTCCACGTGCCGGTGCAGAGGCTTCTATCTTTAAAGCCCTCCCCTTTTGTTGATATGTTGTCCATCTTGTGAAAAGCCTTGCTAGCAGGTCGGTTTTCCTCTTCTCTTGTTTCTTCCATGCTCTTTGCATTCCTCTTACTCTGACCAGGCCCGATCAACACTTTACGCCTTCTTACCCTTACTACCCAATGCTATCGATTGATTGCTTTGGTGCCTATTTCATCCAGGGTTAAAGATGTACTCTCATTTGTAGCACAATTTTCTTGACTTACCTCCCCCACTGGGGTAGCATCTTTTGATTCTTTAACCTCTCGTTCCACTGCTTCTGTCCACTGAATAAACTTCTTGCTTGATCCTTCTTCTATTATCTTCATCTTGACCTCTTCTGCAAGACGAATGATACTTGGTGTGCGGGTACCAATTGGTGGTGGGCATAGGATGAGCGTAAGTGGTGATTGTGGTAGTGGTTGCATCGGTGGCTGCTATAGGAATTGAACTGGTGGGGCTAGCTGTGGTTGCACGACTGGTGGTGGGATTTGAATAGGTGAGATTGGTTGCCTGGGTGGCGGTGATCTTGCCCTTGGCGGAGAGATATGATCTGTCTCCCTCCTCTATTGAAATTTTGTCTTCTTGGATGTGGGCAGTAGTACATGCCATGGCCGTATTCCCCGCAATTATAGCAGTGGTACTCTTGGTTTTGCCTTCGTTGTCCTCTTCCTTGTTCTGGATTTCTGACAGGTGCATGCCCTTGCTGCACCAGATGAACGGATAAACTCTTGAGTTGGGTAGTGATGCGACTCAATAGGTCTTGCTGCTCTTCTGATGCCTCTTGTGGTTGGGCTCTATGAACGACTGTTGCAATCACTGGGGTTAGTCGGACTGAGCTTGATTCCTCTGACTCATCGACTCTTGCTTGCATGTGCAGCTTCTTGTCTTTAAGGCGGGCTACTTCTACTGCCAGCTCATATGTTGCAGGAAACCTTCCCTTCACCTTCCTCCAGTGAGGCAACCCATCTCTCCCATAAGTCCACAAACTTGGACTCGTAGGTGGCATACTCTAGCAGACCTCCCTGCTTTAATTTTGTCAGTAGCTGCCATAACTTCTCTGAGGTTGTGCCTCCAGCAAACCTCTTCACAAAGGCAGCACGTAGTACATCCATGCATTCTTGGTAGCTTGGGGCAAAGCATTGTACCAAGACTTGGCCTCTACTTTCATCAGTAGAGGAAAAATTCGAAGCCGTGAGGCGTCGTCATCCTTGTTGGAAACCACACAAGCGATGTTGAAATCATCCAGAAAGTCGGTGGTGACGTCTTCTCCCTTCTTTCCACTGAACGTGGAGAAAGAAACACTTGCCATGGTAGTGACTCAGGAAATTACAAATTTTTTTCTAAATTTTATATTAATGACAGTAGCGGCTCATAGCGGCTTTTTATAGGGTTGGACGAATATATTAAAACATGATAAAGATGGAAACATTGAAGGAGTGGTGGTAATCCAATATGGGGAGAATGATAGGGCTTAGGAAGTTAAGGATTTCTCCTAGCACCGCAACACCAAACAGGTACACAATCTTCTATTGGTAGAAGATTTTCCTATCTACATAAATATTCACATGCATATGCTACAGAAATCTAAACGAGAACATTGTTGGCCCGTTTTCCATCATGCACAAAGGGTGGAGCACTTACTTATACTCTTACCATGCCGGTGTTGATGAGTTGGCACATCCACAGGAGGTCCTTTCATAGGCTCCACTTTTCCTTTGTCGCTCAACATGTACGGCGTCTGACTACTCCCAACCTTTTAGCTAGCAGCAACTGTAGATAATTACCATAGTCGGCGTGTTGCATGAATTCCACTCCATTTAGTTGTAATTCTTCTCCAGCCCACTGGGTTTCACCCGTGGTGGAGAGCTTCTTCAGGATGAGCTGTACGGGGAGAGGAGGAAGACCCTCTACCCGTCTTCCAAAACAGCGAGAGTAGTAGCCGAACCACTCTTCCTTAGGGCATGGGAACCTTCTTACCACTTCTACTTCCGGATTGTCGAAATGGACTGGCAATACTCGCATGCACCGTGCAAATCGTTAGGTGACCTTTCGCCGCTTAGCCTCGGATGACCTTCTTTTTGGCAAACTGGGTAGGACCCGGCTTTCCGAATTTGAAGCACTCACTTGGCCAGACGCTTCTTCCTTTGGGGTCATGTGTTTCCAAACTGGCTTAGCCTTTCCTTACCTTTGGCTTGAGCAGCCCCTTTAGGCTATTTTGGAGTAGAGGTTATACCTTTGATTGCAGTTTCCTTAGGAAAGAGAGGCCTTACTGTTTTCTTTCCTCCTTTGATATGGACGACTTCCTCGCGGTGAATGTCGATGTAGACGATTTCAGCCCCTTCACTGCCTTCGTTGCTGGCACTCATTGACAATGTGTTTTGGTTGACAACAGTGATAGCACTTCATAGGCCTCCCACCTGATGCTCTCAATTTGTGGTTAGAACGAGCAACACGAGATGGGGACCTTACCTCTTGAATACTGACGACACTACAGCATGGCAGTAGTACTTCAATGAAGGCGGCTAGTGCCTCATTAGTCTTCTCCTTTTCCGTCCTCCAGTTAGAGAACTCCTTCAGCCATTCGTCCATGATTGACGAGGTGCGTTGCTTTCAGCATTATAAACGGAAGGTTTCTTAGAAGCCCTCCTTAGTGGGGGCACCAAATGACGAGCGCATAGCGCAACAGGGACCCCGACGGCCTCTAAAACGCCGGGAGCCGATGCATGCCGCAAGCCGATCACGGTGAAGCGAACAGTGGGCACCACTGAGCTTTGAGCGGCTAGGACACAGTTGTCTGATTTGAAATATCACCAACTCTACACACACACACACACACACACACACACACACAGAGAGAGAGAGAGAGAGAGAGAGAGAGAGAGAGAGAGAGAGAGAGAGAGAGAGAGAGAGAGAGAGAGAGAGAGAGAGAGAGGTGATGAAAACCCTCGGGGGTGTGAGGGAGAATTATTCTCTTGCAGTATTTACAGCAATCTTATTTCCGACGAGGTGGCACATCATGGTGATAGAGAGGTAGAGGGAAAGATAGTGAGCCTACTTGGTGCGTTCTCTAGAGATGACTCATCGACACGAAAACTTGCTAACATGAGTGTGTGTGCATGGACCGTTGGAGTTTAGATGTAGACATAGCTCCCTTTACGTAATACAATTCCCAAAGAAAATCGCTACACTAAGTCCCCTCTCTTGTGATGCAAATGTTGTCAATTCCTCCTACGAAAATACTACCAAGTGCTGACCTTTGATGAAGTTGCCCCCTCCAACCGATAATGACCTCTCAGTGCCTTTTTATAGGTGTTGGCTGCTTTAGATTAGGATAATCTGGTGTGATTAGGGTAATCTAATCAGGGGAGACAAAGCAATACGGTGGGCCCTGGGTGGTTGACCCTTGCTTTGTTTTGGGAAATATTATAAGGAAAACCTCTAGGTGGGCCTTTGTGACCATCACCTAGAGAGATGAGAATTTACAAGTTTGGGATTTTTTACAAGGTTTGGTTTGAAAGTGGAAAAAAATGATGACAACCTACGGTTTTATTGAAGAGGGCATCGTGGACGCGATGCCGGTCAATGGCGGCCTTGCTGGTGCGTCGGGGTAGCGCATTCGTCACTTTCGGGGCCGACTGAGGCATGCCTTCGACGCCTTTGCTTGTTTTGGTGTTGGTGTAGCGAGATTTGGTTGTCTTCCTTCTTTCATAGATGTCAATGTCGTTTGGTTTTTCTTCTGCTTTTTTTTTATGCTGTGAGTGTGCGTATATACGTGCGTATATATGTGTGAGTGCGTGAGCGTGAGTGTGTGTGTGTGTATATGTGTGTGGGAACGAGAGTGATGATAAATATATATATATATATATATTTAATATGTTTTTTTCTTACTGCAGAGAATCGGCGATGCAGAGGCATGAGTGAGAGAGAGAGAGGGTGTGCGAGGGGTGTGTGTGTGTGTGTGTGTGAGTGAAATGGGGGTGAAGTGTGTGTGTGTGTGTGTGCGTGTGTGTGTGTAATTACCCTGCACCCGCACGAGCTGCTCACGGTGAGCGCGACAGAGAGAGGGTGAGAGAAGATTGGGCTAGCATGCGCCGGGGGGGGGGGGGGGGGGGGGGGGGGGGGAGAGATGGGAGGGGAAGGGTGGTGTGTATGTGTGTGTGTGTGTGGGGTGGGTGAGAGATGGGGTGTGTACGGTTCTACTGTGCCCACAGGGGCTGCTCGACACAGGCAAGAGAGCGCGTGAGGCGGTATGTGGGAGCCCCGTGGTCAACAGAGAGCGAGAAGAGGGGGGGGATATAGTCAACGGAGGGGAGAAAAAGGAGGGGGGTATAGGCATTGTAGAGAGAGAGAGAGTATCTTTTATGGCGGGTTCCCACCGTGGAAGAGAGTGAGAGAGAGTGTGTGAGTGGGGGGGGGGGGGGGAAAGATAGGGAAAGAGGTTATGTGGAGGGGAGTGAATTGAGAGAGAGAGGGAGAGATTCTCCCCTATGCCCGCGGGGCTGATCTCCCAAAGGAAGAGAGTGAGAGCTAATGGGAGGGGAAGATGGGGGGGGTATAGGCAGGTGGTCCACCAGAGCTGGGAAGAAAACAGGGGGGGGGGGGGGGGGGGGGTATAGGGAGGACAGTGAAGCTGAGGGGGTGTGGATGAGAGGGAAGAGGGGTATAGTATGGCGGCCTGCTAGGGCTGGGATATGGACGAGCAAAGAGAGAGAGAGAGAGAGAGAGAGAGAGAGAGAGAGAGAGAGAGAGGGAGAGAGAGAGAGAGAGAATATACAAAATGCATGGCAGCCTATCAGAGGGGTGTGACAGTGGTATCCCATCTTGTGCGCCCACTGGGCCAGGTGATGCAGCGGTAGGGTAAGTGAGATGAGAGAGAGTTGGCGGAGCCGAGCAGTAGGAGAGAGAGGCTCTGTCTTGTGGCGATAATGGAGAGGTGTGGACAAATTGGTGGCGCCCCGCTAGTGGTTAAGCCTAAAGGGTGGTGAATGGTAAAGAACATTCCTCTTTTTTTTTGTCTTTCCTTTGGTAATATGCTCTCCCCTTCTTGGGGTATGGTTCTCGCAGTCGCAGTTTTGAAAACCAGCCATCTGTAGTATTGCATTAATTCCGAATACTAGGTTAAAGGGAGTCGTTCCAATGGAGGTTTTAAAAGCTACGCGGTAAGCCCATAAGGTGGTGTGTAACTTTTGATCCCAATCATTTCTTGAGTCACTGACTATTTTGGTGAGCACTGTGCATAGGATTTTGTTGGTACTTTCTGCATGTCCGTTGGCTTGTGGATGATAGGGTGCTGACTTTCCATGGACCACCATGAATTCGTCAAGGAGGGTCTCAATGTTGTCATTCACAAAGTGTGTTCCTCTGTCGCTTACTATTTCGATTGGTAGTCCATACCGCGTAAAGACGTTTTCGAAAAGGAACCGAGCTGTAGTCCTTGCATCATTTTTTTGGGTTGCTTTGGCTTCCGTCCACTTCATCATGTAATCTGTTGCTATGATGATGTATTGTGCGTATGTCCTATATCTTGGAGGGTTAATGGGACCAATGAAGTCAATGTCCCATTTGGCAAAAGCACGTACTCCCATCATCGGCCTCAGTGGCATTTAATCTCTCCTCACGGGTGGTTTTGTGCATTGTCATTCATCGCATCGTTTGACATATGTGGTTGCATCCATGAATAGGGTTGGCCACCATGTGCCTGAGTGTAGCACTAGCTTTGCCGTTTTACCAGCGGATAAGTGTCCTCCGGGTTGTCCCGCGTGTGCTTGATCTAGGATGAAGTAATATTCTCTTTCTGTAACACACCGCCGTAATTTTTTGTCCTTTCCCTGCCTATACAGTTGGTTGGCAATGAGCAGATAGTGTTTGGCCTCTTCCTCGATAGTTTTCCTTCTTACTTTGTCCCATTCCATTGGAAAGGTTTTGTTTTTTAAGTACTAAATGATGTGAGCACTCCATTTAGGTGCTTGTACTACCCGAAACATTGTGGCGTGTTCCACTGGGGGCTGTATTATACATCTATTGCAGGATTTTACATATATATGCACACTGTATTCCATGTTTGGCCAGTAGACCCCCAATCTTTGTAACCGTTGGCTTGTCTGTATTTCACCAGTGTGAAATCTCGTATTTTGTATATGAGCTTGTTTGAGGTAGTAGGTGGTATCTTCAGGCTATACACATAGTCTCAGTATCCCATCCTTACCGTGTTTGTACAACCATCCTGCTAAAAGGATGAGATTATGTGTTTGATGAATCATTGATGGTTGTCTTTCTATCTGCAAAGAGCCGATTGTGAGTAGAGGCATGACCTCTTCGCTTTATCACGACACCATTTCTATGTTAAACAGATATGAATCAGGAAGTTTATCATCAACACCCGTAGGTGCTTCCCCATGAAATAGTCGTGAAAGATGATCTGCTCTCTGGTGTGTGGTCCCCTTTTTTACAACCACCGTGAAGTTAAACTCAAGCAACAGTATAAACCAGCGAACAATTCTTCTAGTGTTGCAAGGTCTGTTTACTAGACATAGCAGTGCTTGATGATCCACGAAGAAGACAAACTTGTTTTCTAGAAGGGAGTGTCTAAATTTCTTGATAGCATAGATCATTCCTAGACCTTCTCTTTCCGTAGTGGTGTAATTGCTCTCTGTGTTGTTTAGTTGTCGACTGGAGTAGCAAATGGGAAACTCCATTTTCTTCTCTCCTGGCTGGGTTAATCTGCACCCAATGGCATAGGCCAATGCATCCACATGGACATGGAAGATTTTTCTCCAGTCAGGGGCTTGCAAAATTGGAGCTGAAATAAAATGTTACTTCAATTTTTGGAAAGCTTGCTCACATTCCTCCGTCCATTCGAACTTAGTTATGCGAGCGTACAATGGCTTAGCTATTACATCATACATATATATGAAACGATGGTAGTATCCGCAATGCCCCATAAATGCTTGCACTTCTTTTATCTTCGTTGATCTAGGTAGTGCAGAAATTGTCTGCACCTTTTCTTGATTAGTGGAAATGTTGTTTTTGGACACTATGTGGCCCAGAATTCTACCCTGTCTTACCATGAAGACACATTTTTCCGGGTTTAAGCAGATACGATACGTTCCGCATTTTTCAAAGACTTTTCCCAGATGAGTGATGTGGTCACTTGGTCGATGTGAATGAACACATCGATGAGTGATGTGGTCACTTCGTCGATGTGAATGAACACAAAGATCATCCATGTAGATCTCCAGAAATTGTCTGAGATATTCTTTCAATGCGTGGGTCATTAGTCTTTGAAATGTGGCCGGGGCATTGGTCAAATCCAAAAGGCATTACCTTGTATGCACATATACCCCACTCTGTCACAAAAGCTGTCTTATATTGATCTTGCACCTTAATGGCGTCAACTGGTTGTAGCCTGAGAACCCATCCAAGAAACTATAGGCCTCTTTCCCTGCTACTCTCTCAATAACATGATCAGTTATTGAAAGTGGGTAGTTGTCCCTGATGGTAGCTGCATTTACTTGCTTGAGGTTTACACAAACATGCAGTTTGCCATTCTTTTTGGGTAACACCACAATTGGGAACACCCACTTTGTGTGCTCAATCTCGTAGATAAACTTGACGTCCTTCAGCTTGTCTATTTCCTCCTTGATTTTCTGTGCAAAAGTTTCACTATATGTGTAAGGACGTTGTCTGCGTGGTCTGGCATCACTCTTAAGGGGAATTGTGTGCTGACATATCTCCGGATCTATCCCCTTTAGATCTTTGTATGACCATGCAAAGACATCTTTATATTGCCTGAGCGTATCGACTAGAAGTTGCTCTTCCTCTTCAATAAGGTCCATGACAATATAGGCCGGTTTAGGCTCCCCTCCTGGTTCTGCTAAGTTGATGCTTTTCGTGTTTTTAGGCCCATCATATGAAGTTCCTGGTTCTTTGGGATCTCGTTTGGGTTTTTGCACCACTATCTTCCTATCCTGAATGGTATACTTCTTATAGTGGGATGGTGCATCGAATTTATCATCATTTGATTCCTTGTCAGTTTCCATTTCTGTTGTCCAAAATTCTTTCAATGCTCGTTTCAAATCATTGTATTTGACTTTGCACTCCACCTTGGACAACTTAAACGATTTTTTGGTATCTTTCTCTTTTTTTGGTTTTTGTTTTGATGTTGTTTTGGTTGAGTCAGGTTTCATATATTGCCCTGAAATCCTGTCCTTGAGCCAGTCAATCGCTTCAACTAATCTCAAACACTACGTTTTGTCAGTCAACTGAGGTACTGAGTCCTCGTTGTGCTTGTTGTGGTTATTTCTGCGTTTATCCTGATACCTGCATTGTCTTCGAGGGTTTTGGTTTGGGAAACCATAGTAGATCACTCGGCGATCCTTTCGTTTGATGCTCTGTCTCGAGCTACTAGACATCTCATTGTCCGTGTTATCCTCTAGTGTCTTATCAGTCGAGTCTTGAAAATATTCTTCGTCATTTGTTTGGACAAGGTCCCTTACAGAGATTTCGTCCACTATGTGTCGGCATTCGGTCACCCCTTCCTTGTCAGGTACGTCTTCCTTGGTCTTCGAAATTAGACGGACATTCATCATTTGAAATGAAATGATATCATACCCTTCCTCATCACAAAATTTGGTGAGGGTCACTTCGTTGACACAAACATCAAGAGTAGCTAATATTTTTTGCCATCCAAACGGTTCGAACATCTCTTCTAGAAAAGGCTCTGGTATGTACGCTTCATCTTGTGCAGTCCTATCAAGAATGCAATCTTCCTTTTTTAGACTTCCACAATCCGAAGCTTCTCCTGTCCATTGGTGAGCTTTGTTCTGGAGCCAAGCCGGTAGTCCTCCTTCTTGGTCAGTTGTGGAATGCAAGTCTTCTCCTGGGGCTCTTTCTACGTCTTTATAGCTATGATCTACGACACTAATTGTTCGTAGTGACATCCTTGTTCCTAAGATAGATATAGTCGTAACCCCAATCTTGAACCATTTTGAGCTGATGCATGAATGGTCTGCCCACAATGATGTCGAAATTTCTGCTCTCATCGAAATTCACAATAGCGAAGGTGTGTTCATGTGAAATTCCACAAGAGGTTACCACAATGTGCTCCAAGATGCCAATAGGTCTCTCCAGGTACCCATTCGCTAGTTGAAGTTTCATTCTCGTTTTTCTTACAGGTTTTCCCCAATTTTTCCACATTGCTTTGGTGGCTATGGAAATTCCGGCTCCACTATCCAATATCGCTACCAATTTTACATCCTTGTACTCTACCGGTAGGGTAGTATTTCCTTCTTCACCTTCACAATAGTCCCCTACCTTGTTTACTGGCACTGGCTCATGTTTAGTTTGCTTCGAGGGTTGTGTCTTTAGTGTGTTTCGAGAGGCCTCGGGTGAAGGAATTACAAGCCCTATTTTTTCCAAATTTTTCGCGACCTCATCCCAAAGATGCGGTCTAACATTCAGCAATTCTGACAAAGTCAGTGTACAACGGATAGGTGATGACATCAGCTCGTGAAGAGTTTTAGTATCCATCATCTTAGGATTGGCTTTCCATTGAGATGGAACTTTCCTTACCTCAGATCCAGTTTCAGGGTTACCAATAAATGAAGTTAAAGTCTTCAACAATTGTGGTTTACTGTCTTCCGATATCGATGTGCTTGCATCTCCATACAATGATTGGATGTCATTTGGATAGAGCTCATGCTCTAGGTGGATTTCTGGGATAGGAGCTGGCACAAGTGTGGCATTTCCGTCTTTCCTATTCCTAATCTGTTCCCATAGCTCTTGAGGCCATTGTTCTTCTACCTCCGGGATTGACAGTGGTACCTGAGAATGCGTTCCATCTGTTGTATTGGCTACCACCCTCGTATCCAAAGGTGTTTCATCGACCAGATTGGGTAGGTTATTCGCTTCAATTCCCCTCTCATCTAACTCCCGAATCTTTTCTCATATGAGTACCTCGATTTTTGGAGTCGTAGGAACTAATGGTTCCATAAGCGCTTGAGCAGCTTGAGTGAGCTCTTTGCACATCTTTAGCCTCTCTTTCTCATAGCTTGGATGAGGGTACGTTAACCACCTATCCTCTTGGGTTTGGTTAGGCTTTAGCCTTGCCTCGTAAGCTTTCAAAATTGCATCCAGAGGTTCAACCACCTTGTCTACTAAGATTGACCCTCCTGATGGCAGTTCGGACAGTTTCTTTGTCTCGTTGTTGCTCTTAAGGTCTCTTTCCCTTTGAAGTTGTTCATCTGTTTTCCGCAATTTGGTTTCCAATTCTGTTTTTTCCTTTTCTCTTTTGGCTTTCATCTTGTTTCATTTTGCCTTCCAGGATTTCCTAGGGGTTCAGACAGACAAGTTGTCTCTCTCTGTTTGAATGGCCGGGACATTCTTTGCTACCTCATTTGCTTGAGCTCTAGTAACCGCTTTTATTGGAATGTTCCATTCTATTTCTGATCCACTTGAGCTTGGTACAATCCCTATTTTGTTGATCGTTGCTTTTCCTTTGTTTTTGGGGTTTTTTGGGCAGTGTGGAATAAGATGGTCGGTCGTGCATCCGTCACACAAAATCCAAAAAATTTCACCCGCTCTCCTTTTTTTGGACACACTCTAGCCCAGTGATCACCGCTACATTCATAGCATGGTCCTACAGGTGATGGAGAAGCTTGTGGGGCTCCCATCAGTTGTCTTGTTCTAGGAGGGTAGCCTCTAGGTTTGTAGCCATGATTTTCCATAAACATGAGCATATTCTTATCGACCAAGTAATAATTTTTGGTTGGTTGTGCTATGTATGAGTGCTCGGGCATTTCTTCTGGAATTATCCATGGATATATATCTCTGGAGCATATGCATTCCTATCAATTTCCCTTTTGTAAGTATTGTCTGAATCTTCTCAATATGAGACTACCTGGGTCATACTCTGATCAGAAGGTGGTTCAATGGGTTGTGAGATATTTTCCATAGCCTTATTTTCCTGGGGTAAAGGAGGTTGATGTCCCAACACTGGTTGAGATTTTTCCTGACCCAAGATTGCGTTATTTGGACCCACTTGGTACCTTGGAGGGGGCGAAAGTGGTTGTCCCCATGTGGTCCGTATTGTCTTTCTCTAACATAGTTCCATTTGTAGAAACATTCGTGAGTTTCGTGGTTTGTCCATTTTTGTTATGTAGCACACCATTTCAATATCCGCTGTGCGTTCCCTCGTGGCCTTTGTTGAAGGTTGCACCACTGGGTTCGATGGTCACCTCTACAGGTTTCACATTTTCGGGTGGGCAGTTGTCGTGCGTTTGGGTTCGTCCTATTTCCTTGGTTCATCCTGCTGATCACTTCCTCGATCATTTGATCAACGTCCGACACAGTTGGGTTTTGCCTTCCCAATTTTGTCATGGACTCACTCGTAGTTGAAGAGGTGCTACTAGTCCCTTGATCTGTGTCTTCAGTCACCTCCCATATGATTTGCAGTTATCTACAAGATACAAAGCCTCTTTTGTGACTTGCTCAAAGGTTACATAGGCTTTCAAGTGCAAGTCCTTTTTGAGCATGTCATTTCGTAGTCCCTCTATGAAGAGGAGTGATAGTCTTTCATCCTGAGGTAGTTCTCGAGCAGGGCATCTTTCTATGTACTGCTTGAAACGAAGCGATGCCTCATTCACTTTTTCCTTTTCCTTTTGCCTAAATGCATAGATCTGGGAGACAGAGTTATGCTTGATCCCTCTTTTTGAGAATTCCTCAGCGAATTCTTAGAGAAGTTGCTCAATACATGGGAATTCTAAGTTGTTTAATGGTTGAAACCAAGTCAGGACAGTGCCTTCCAATGTCAACACAAATCCTTCATATTGAGTGTGGAAATCAGTTACCTATTCCGCTCTCAATACTTGTTTGAAGATTGAAACATGGGCGTACGGATCGCCAGAACCATTATACTTTTTGGGCAAGCATTTTGCCACCTGAGATGGTCGCATACGCCTGGCCTCTGTAACCATTCTAACAACTCCTGGTCCCCCTAGGATGGCTTCTCTTGGTTCGTAATCTCCTCTTGGTACTAACAGTGGTATCCTATTCACCCTTCGTTCATCAAGTCGATCTTGTGTGATAATCGGAGATATTCCAGTGGTGTAAGTGAATTCAGGAACATAGATGCCCCTATGTGTGTTCATGGAAGCCCTGGTCATCGTCGACCCTAAGGGTTCTGTTCTTGGAACTTGTTCATGTTTATAAGAATCCTCCACTCTGGTTCTCAAGGGGCTCTCAAGTACAGTCTCAGGTTTGATGTGAGTAGTCGTGGTTTTTTTAGCTTCCGGATTTACATAGTATTGGTGGAGTGGCCCTCCAAAATATGTATATCTCTCTAACTCCTTCTGATCCATTGGGGAGTACTTTCGGCCATACTTGTCCATGATGACCACCTGAATACTTCTACCCTCCGTGTACGTGTAAACATACAAGTTTTTCTGGTTTGTTAATTCTTTGATGCGGGGCTCGTCACATCTGTAATAGAGTGTTTGGTCTCCATTATTGAAGTTATAAAGCCCCACATATGTGTTCTCCGCGTTAAGGTGCTCTGTCTCATTAATGCGTCTGAGTAGCGCGTTTTGTTTCTCCATTTTGGGTGGTGCATCGGCTGGTTCATTATCTACTTTGTCCTTGGTGCCGGTCATTCCCCATTTATCCACAATATAAGGGTTATAAACCACTAGGTACATCATTCCCTCTCGATCGAAATATCTATCCCCGTCATAATCAACATCTACAAGGTCTCTGAACTCTCTAGGCTTATTTTCCAACTTAACACAGTAACGGTCCATTCCATCCTTATAGATTTTGGCTTTAAGCACATTTTCAAACTGAAACTTCAAATACAACAACTTCACATGAGATGTAGGTTGAGAAGGACCTGCACCCATCGAAGCTATTCCCTTAGGGTTTGACTTGTTAGAATCTTCAGTCATGAGGCTGTATGATCTCGTAGACGAAGTGTCAGAGAAACTCTCCTCTAAAATGGGTTCCAAAAGCGGCAGTGGTCTTTGATTCACACTTTCTTCTGTTGAGTGATTACTCCCTTGATCAAAGATGTTGTGGTTCCTATTCTGGTACAATCTTCCTGATCGCAGATTCATGAAGAATTGGTAACAAGAAAAATCCAAACCGAGTTACCTCATTAAATGGTTTGAATCTCCCATTTGCTCTTGCTTGCTGGGTAGTATCTTCTAGTACCTGCAATCTGTCAAAAATGTGCTTGATAGCTGTAAGCTTACAGCTGTTCTTGTTAGTTCTTGCTTTTGTTCGACAAAACTTAGCACACTGTTGACGGATACGCCGCGACGGACGTCAGCACAGAGAGAACTCACCTAACAAGATTTTTCAGCTAAGGACGAAGCTCGACCCACAGGCGCGTGGAAGCAAGAATAGGGTGTCAACCTACACTCGACCGAATCTCGACTACTTCCTACAGAGGTCTCTACCCAATGTCTAAGCTACAGCCTTTAGGAGTGCATAAGAGGAGAGTTCCTACAACGCTTTCAAGAGCCAAATACCCATCAAACGTTCTCGAAATGCCACAGAACTTGAAGGGAACCCTATTAACACCAATAGGTCGCTCTCCCTAAGGTCCATGAACCAAAACTCCAACCCTAAACACCTGGTGCAAAATCACGTAGGATGTCTGGTCGAAATTTGCAAGCCGTCATTTCCGAAAACTAAAGTGTCTAATGTGTAGCTCTACTCATTGTGAACACATGGATATGCTGAAATGCAAAAACAGACAACGTATGCTCACCGAATCACCAGATGTAGCTCGTGGATCGAGTTCGCAAAGCCATATCGTACACCCACAATGTAGGTGTTGGCGTGTAGTTCTCGTCGGGGGCAACACACTGCACTTCTCTGCACTCGATTCCGACCACTGGTGCATGCGTAGCGTCAGGATAAGACTCTCACTCTCTCTCATACACAGAGTACGCTCACTCACATAGACATAACTTTTTAAAAATGACAAAGGTTTTTTTTATTAAGGTCAAAAGTGGTATAAATACCTTATAATCTCAAACCCTAAGGTTTCAATTTAACCATTCACTCGATTTAAATGTCAAAAATGGGATACAATCTGGAAGCTTCTGCAAGCCCCACTATTACAAAGGTGAAATGACAGTTTTTCTCAATTAAAGAATAATTACAAAAAATAATATCCTGTCGAGAAATCATTCTCTGTCGGGTGTGTCCAGTTGCTAACACTCCCCCCCTCCTAGTTCATGTCATCCCCGACATGGTAGTAGAGCTGCTTCTTTAGTGGAGGCTTTCGCGCATCTTTAGAAGCGACTCATATTGTGCATGCTGAGCTAGTAATTTCGGGCCGAATATCTCTGTGTTGATGGTGAAGAAGCCGGTGTAGAAGGCTTCTTCAAAGGCCTGGAGGTGATAAGAAGGCAAAAACATGATTCTCTGATAAGGTGCATGTATCACCTCCTGAGAAGGCTGAGCAGATAGATCGTATGCACATCTGTATGTGTCTTGGAAGAAGAAGAGACTGTCTGTTGCCTGTCCAGGTTTAAAGGTTTCGAAAACCGCCAGAAGGGTTTTACAAATTTTTCTAAGCATAATGCAAGATAGGTCAGGTGAGCCAGTGAACAATTTAATGGCGCCTGTTAGGGTTTTCACCATGTATTGCTCACTCATTCTCTCGCCTGCCTTCAAGCCTGGCAGCTTTAGGTAATTGAGCCATGTCGGTTGGCTTCTCTGCAACAACTCTTGTGCTTTCCATGTCCGCATCCTTGGTAGAGGGCAAAAACTGAGGTTGTCTCTGATTCTTTTAGGCACCTCTACCAGATGAATTAAATATTGCGGATATTTGGTGAGCCATGCCTTTCTCCACTTGGGTTGAGATTCCAGGATCAGCTTAACTCCTTCTGGTTTGGAGATATCTGCTTTGTATAATGGCACTATTGGATCCTCTTTTATCCGTTTGTTTATTGTAGGACCTTCATACTTTAGAAGAGGATATGGGAGAGAAGGTTGTAGCCATTCACACCGAATGATATTGGCATCTATCTTCTGAATGGTCATAGATTTAAACACTCTCTGCTCCTACTCCAATGCTTCTTTGGCCGTGTCTTTTATTGTCGCTTCTATTGCCTTCTGTAGCTTTTCTTCTTCTTCTTGTGTCAGATCATGGGGTTCTTGTGATGGTCCAACAAGGATGTCCTCTTGCATGGTGGTGTCCACTGGATCTGACACATTTTCTATGTCAATGCCTTCCATTGCTGCTGGCCTGGTGCTCAAATGTTGCTCTTCAGTCTGCTGTTGGCCTTTCAGCTCATCTATCTGCTTCTGAAATGCCTTCTTTTCATGTTCTACTTGATCTCCCATCTTCACTAAGAGGTCGTTTAGATCTGCATTGGTTTTTTCAGCCTCCTCTAACTTCCTCTTGGTGTCTTCGTTTTCTGTTTGCTATCTCTTAAATTCCTCCTCCATCTTCTTTTTCATGGCCTTGTTCTCTTCTTCAAGGCGGTTTTGCATTACAAGAGATCCCTCGGCCAACATCAGTCTTTGTCGTTTCTCTAGTGTCAACTCCTTTTGGAGTTCCTTCATCTATTCTTCATATAAATCATTTTTTGAAGCAGTGCCACTCGAGCTAGCAGCTCTGACTCTGGCCGGAGATGCCCTTAGCCTTTGGATGGTCTCATCTTTCACCTTCATCTGATCTTTTAGGTCTATCACTTCATCCTGGCTTGCCTCCTGTTCTATCTCAGCCTTTTCCTTGGCATTCCTCAAGGTTTCAACCTATTTGGACTCATCAGCAAGTTGTAGTGTCAGATTGTCCCTCTCTTTTCTAATGGAGACTGATGGCATAGATTGTGTTTTCACGTTTCTGGTGTCTCTTTTTTGTCTATACCATTTTTGTCTTCTCGATTTTTGGTTGGGAAAGTTAAAAACTTTTCCTCCCCTCCTTTCAAGAGTAGCTTAGCTCTCACATGTTCTTTTTCTGACCCCAAACCTTTTGAGGTAGCTGAGTGTTGATCTATCTCATTTGTTGCATCGTAATAGAGGTCTGGAAAGATTTGTTGAGCTTTCATGAAGTGCTTGGGTTCCTCATCTTCATCTTCAATGTTGAGGGTTGAAATCATTTGGATGGGAATTATGTCGTAGCCATCCACATTGCAAAAATGAGTAGACATAGACGTATTTACACATACATCCATGGTCACTAAAATTTGAGTCCACTCGAATGGTTCAAACAAATGCTCTGGAAAGGGTTCAGGTACGTAGGCTTCATCTGTGCAGTCCCTTTCTAGAATACATTCTTCTCGTTTTAAGCTTCCGTTTTCTGAAGCTCCACACATCCAAATAGGAGTGTCTTTGTTTATCTAGGATGAAATCTTAGTTTCAACCAAAGAGACTGAATCAAACTCTTGTATGGGTGTTTTCAAGACATCTCTATAAGTGTGATCTTTTAGATTTACTCTTGTTATAGATCCCACTTGCTTCAAGTATAGATAATTGTTTCCTCAATTTTGGATAAGCTGTACGTGTCGCATGAAAGGTCTTCCCAATATGATTTCATAATTATGTTTTTTCCCAAAGTCTACTATGGCAAAAGTGTGTTGATATTCAATTCCATAGGAATTGACTATCACCTTTTCAAGCATCCCTTATGGTCTCTCAATGTGTCCATCAGCCAATTGCAATTTCATTTGAGTTTTTCCAATGGCTAATTGTCCCCAGGATTCCCATACTACTTTTGTGGCTATGGGTATCTTGCCTGCTCCACTATTCAGTATTTCCATGGTTTCAATGTCATTATATTTCACTAGAAGGGTGGTGTTTCCTTCTTCCCCTTCGTAATATTCTCCGACTTTGTTCATGGGAACATATTGAATCTCTTTGTTGTCCATTTCGTTTTTTATTTTTTCCAAAATTTTCGAGATTAACCCCGTTATCCCCACCTTCTCTAGGGTTTTCTGTAGATCATTCCATAAGTATGGTCTGAGTTTTAACAATTCTCCCAAGGTAAAAGTGCATTGGATGGGTGTAGACATGATTGAATGAATGTTGTCTACTTCTAGGGTCTGTTCAACTCTTTTTACTTGATTGGTCTTACAAACTATGGATTCATCTTTGTTATCTCCCAAGTAAGAAGGTAATGTTTTCAAGGTCAATGGTTTCGAAATTCTTGAAGCTTCAGATCCGCAATTCCCATACAAGGATTGTACATCCATGTTCATATTAGTAGGTAGGTTATCCAACCAAAATTCCTCTATAGGAGCTGACTTTAGAGTTAGGCTCCCATCATTGATCTCTCTAACTTTTTCCCATAAGTGTCCTGGCCAGTCTTCCTCTACGAATGGAATTCCGTCTAAGGCATCTTCGATGTCCGACACTATAAGTTCTAGTTCTTTTGTTTCAAGGTGGGTTTCTGCCACCACATTGGGTTTTTCTTTAGTGTCTCTTACCACAAGCTCCTCAAGTTTTGCGATACTTTCAAGCTTGGGTTTTTGTTTTTCCAGCATTTCTTGTGTGATTCTTACCAAATTTTGGTAAGCTTCCAGCTTAGCTGCTTCCATGTCTGGACAAGGATAGCTTTTCCATTTGTTTCCCATGTTTTGGCCTGCTCTAAGTCATGCTTGGTAGGATTCCAAGGTGGCTTTTATAGGCTCAAAATTTTATCACTAGAATGGATCCTCCAGATTTCACAGTGGTTTCCTTGATTTCACTTCCAGTTTCTTTCAACTTTCTTGGAATAGCTTTTTTTCTTTCTCCTCAATTTCAACCCGTTGTTTTTGTTTTCTCATCTCATATCTTTTGCTTCTGCTTCTTTTGATCCTTTGAGAGGAAACTTATGTATTTTCCGAATCATCAAAGGAGTTGTGTTTCTTTTTCTTGGCCTGGACTCTAGTGATTACCTTGATTGGAACAATTGGTTCACTCTCTGATGAGCTACTAGGTATCACTTGGACTACGTTTACTACTATTTCACCCTTGTTTAAAGGATTTTTAGGACAATCTTCCGGAAAGTGTCCCCCCTTTTTGCAACATTGTATGCAATAGGATTCAACTGGCTTGAGGTTTTTGTCAGGCTCTGGACATTCATTTTTCCAATGATCATCTGCACCACAATTGTGACAATTTTGCGTTCTTGGCTTAATCATGGGTCTGACCATGGGAGGTCTGACACCTTGATTAGCTACATAATACATTGGTGCGAGCTCTGGTGGAGCATAAGTCACAGTTTCTTCCATTGGTGGTGGATGTGAATTATACCAATCTCCTTCTACCATTACAGATGGAGTAGGCTCTGCATAGGGTGTAATAGGCACTAATGCTTGTTCATCTATGACTCCTTCGGAGTGCATGTACTTTACAGGTACTGTATTATGTCCTGGGTACGAAGGTTGTTGTCCCAACACAGGTTGAGGTCTTTCCATACCCATTGGTGGTCTTTGAGCTTGGGCCATATTAAGTTGATATCTGTACATGGGTTATCCTTGTGGCCTCATGGGCACGTACTGAACATTCCCATCATACTTTGGTTTGAAGTAGCACTCATGGGTCTCATGGTTGGTCCATTTACCCTCAATTGCACACCATTTTTGTGGCCTAATTGGTTGTCCTTGTTGAGGTATTCCTTGTCCTGGTCCCCTCATAGGTTCCTTTTGCATGTTGTTCATCATGTCGTTCATCCTTTTGAGCATATCTTCTATGGCTGAAAGCGGTGCTGCAGCAGCCGTTCCCACTTGTGCTGGTGTAGTGGATGCTGTTTTCTTGCTTTGGTTATCCTTAGGGACATCTTCTTCGTTAAAAATATCACAATTGTCTCCTAATAGCATATGACACACACTCTTCTAGGGTTGTATGCTTTTTACTATAGAGTATAGCATGAAGTTCTTTGTTTAGCAGTCTCTCTAGAAACAAAGATACGAGTCGTTCTTCTGCAGGTATCTCTAGCCCTAGGCATCTGGCAATGTATTGTTTCATTTGAGTTGCACAATCCCTAACAGACTCACCATGTTTCTGTTTAAAGCTGTAGATTTGAGCTACCGTATTATGTTTGATCCCCGTTTTGGAACAAGCAGCTACAAATTCTTGAGCTAATGTGTTCAAGTCCATGATTGCCCTTGGTGGAATGTTTTGGAACCATGTCAATGCTTTTCCTTCTAATGTCATTCCAAACCCCTCGAATTGAATATGGAAATCGAATATACGTTCTGCTCTTAGCACCTGCTTAAAGCTTGCTAAGTGGTCGTATGGATCCCCTGATCCAGTGTATTTTCTGACCCATTTCTAAAAATTGGCTGGTCTGACGCGTCTTTTTGGTTCAACTCCCGATCTCCTGGTAGTTGGTGCTGTTCTGAGTCCTTCAAACCAGTCTGTTGGAAATAGTGACTCATGTAGCCCTGAAATGGCCTTAGTATCACCCGATTTTCTACGTGATGAGGTGGTTTCTGGTTTCTTAACATTACTCTCAGATGATCTCTCACGGTGTTCATCTCTTGGAATTGTTTCTGGGCTTGTCCCAATATCCAATACCCTTGGTATTTGGTTTGTTCTACCTTCTCAGGAGTCATTATAACAAAGTTGTTGTTATAACAATCCCTAAACAGGTAGGTTGGTAGGTCGGCTGATCCCTTATCTTTGATCTTGAAGATATAGATGATCTTCATGGCCGTTAATTGTCTTGATTTGGCATGCGAAGTCCATAGAAGACCTTTTATGTTTCCATCCTCCCAACAATACACTCCGATCCTAGGATATCCGTACTAAGCCGTTTCAAAGGCTTCAAATCTACTTGATTGTATCCCTTGAATTCCAAAGTTGGTGGTCCTTCTTTTGCTCACATATCTGGGATTATGGTGTTTATTTCTAACTCCCATTTGTCTATCACATCAGGATTTTTGACTTGTACATACTGAGTTCTGTTTCTGTCCATGTACATTTTTCCTTGTTTGTTTGCCCTAATCTCTTCTTCAAACTCAATACCATGGTCATCAATGCGAATAGCATACTCCTTGTTAGGGTCCAAGTAAACCTAGGTCTATGGAGGTTAGTCTTATAAAAAGAGAGTATATGCTTATAGCGCATTGTCGTTCCGGTTTTCGAGTGAGTCAAGTAAGAAGATATTTCAGATGTTGAATCTAATAAAGTGTCTGAAACTTCTTCAAGAATTGTGTGCAACGCATTGCCTTGATTCACACTTTCTTCGATGGATACTCTATTGGAGGTTTCTCCGAGTATGCCCTGATTTCCTAGCACATGACCAGATTCAAGGTTCATATAGACTTATGAAGCCCTGGAGAGAGTACTCACCTTTGGATTGACCTGTCGTCAATTTCCACTTGATTTGATTGGAACTTTCTGTCAAGCCATTGATTCCTCGTCTGCAACTTGATTCCTGTACAAATTTGATCAAGTTAGCTATTCTTCTATAAAGACAGTAGAGTTTTTGCTAACTCTCGTGATTGGTCTATGTGTATCACTTCAAATCAAGCTATGGGAGTTAGCAATTGAATTTCAGATTTGACTTTAGCAAAAAATCAAAGAATTAATCTGCAACCTGGAAACTGAGTGAACATGCACCAATTTGGATCCGATTGAACCCAAAATTGCCCGATGGCTTTGTATTATGCTGGTCTAACACTTTACAAGTTCAACAGTCAAAATTGATGTCCTTGGGTAGCAGTAGTAAATAATCGCGATTATTTACTTTGCTAGTTTTTTGCACTTTTTGGATTGGTTTGGCAAGTATACAGCTTGTTAAAGTCCCTCGACAAGTTTCAACAAGTTTGGACAAAATCTGATCAAGTTTATCAATTGTTTTGTATCTGCATATGCTGATTTCAAGAATCTGGCTTAAGTCTCACTAATATGATCCAAATCTCACCAAAATTGATTTGTGAGGTTTACTTGATATGCTTGACCTTGTGGTATACTCAAATGTGCAACATCTTCAAGCTTTGAAGGAGACGTAAATAATTGCGATTATTTACTCCAGCTAAATTTTTGCAAACTTTTGTCCCAACTTTGAGACAGATCTGTTAAGCAACTCAAGTTAAGGTCACTAGCCAAGTTTCATCAAGTTTGGACAATTTTTGGTCAAATGGTCATCAATTTCTGTCCGCCGCAGACTAACTTTGCAAATTTGATCACAATTCCAATCCAGTGATCCAAATCTTACCAAATTTGGTGTGTGGTCTTATTACAACATGGTAAAACTAGTGGTATGATGACTTGGGTCAAAAAAGTTGGAAAATGGGACTGTAAATAATTGCGATTATTTACAACTGGCAACTTTTTGCATCTTTTTGGTCAACTGAGCATGTACACATGTTTATCACATCAATATAAGCCTATGAATCAAATTTCAACAAGTTTAAACAATTTTTTTTCCAATTCACTCTCAAGATTCAAAAAGTCAGTACAAACTTTAGTTTTTACCCAGTTTTGCCAGTTTGGTGATCCAAATCTTTTGGGCCTTTACAAAAGTTGTTTGTACAAATGCAATGAGTCAATGTTATGAACCTTGGTCAAATCTAAGCTAAAAGTTAATAATCGCGATTATTAACTTCAGGCTTAAAATAAACACTTTTTTGCAATCTTTTCAAAGACAGTCTTTACATGAGCTATTTGAATCAAGTCATAACTTAATTTGGCCTAAAATGTCAAGAAAAAGTAAATAATCTGAGTTTTGGCAAGCTCTTGAAATTTTTACCTCGAAGTATCCCTGAGCTTACCAACTGGTTCAGACAACTGATAAGCTTACTCTCCAGTCGGATTGAGTGGTTTTGAGTCTTTTCGTGCTATTTCTAGCGTAGACCTAAAATTTTGCAACTTTCAATAACAACTCACACTTGATTCTTTGAGAGAGAGCAATGTTCCCAAATCCACCTCGGATCCTACTTACCCTACTCCCAGATTCTCATGCAATGGGGTTGTGGAAAGTGTCTACAAACACTCGTCTTCTTGTCTTTTATGGTTTTCTGAGCATTGATCTTAAGACTTGTCTTGTCTACCAATCATTCTCAAAATCCTAATCCAATCCTACAATCCTAAAGGCACTCAGCAAGTACGATTACTTCCAAGCTACCTCTACACAGCAAAAGACGACTCTCTTAAGCTATGCGGTTTCTAAAAGAAAGTTTTGAACTCTAGGCAACCCTAGAGGAAATTAAAGGATAACTTCACAAGACGCTCGTGTTTTTTCCTAGTTTAGGTCTCTTCGTTCCCCGGCAACGGTGCCAAATGTGGGACGCATGTCTAACCTCACCATCCTATCTTATTGTAATATTAGCGAGAACCACGATTAAATTATCAATCCATGGGACGAAGATGACTCGACTAGTGCATAAAGGCTACAGGAGGTTGTCAATCTCTCAGAAAACAACTAAAAACTCGCATCTAACTCAAGCTACAGTCAAGTGACTGAAATCACCAAAAGCCAATCGCTCATCGACAAACAAATCACATGTGTTACAGCATCAAATGACATCCAAACGTAATGAAACTTCTAGGACATGTTTATAAGACATAAGCACACATGCTTATGGTTTCAAACCCCACTTTAGGTCAAGTTCCAAAATCGTGATTATTAACAGTAGTGGATTTTTGGCCTAGTCATTTTCGACCCAGAATGCATCTAAATGCTTAGCAATGATGCCCCAATACCCCACCTATGCTTAGTTTTTGATTTGAAAGTGTAAATTTCTAGTTATGATGAAATTAGGCCGCGGGCCGGCGATGCCAAAAGCTACAAATTACTGTAAACTGCTTACGTCAATGCGTAGAGCTCTTACCTGCGGTTGCAATGCAACAAACGCGACTGTAATGTGATAACCGGGGAGGGAGTAGGAAGCGCGAGTAGGAGAAGAGTGAGCGCCGTTAGCTCACACTATGTATTTCATTATCCAAAAACTTGAAATTAACTTACAAAAATTGGCTTTTATACCTTAGCCAAGGTTTTCGGTGGTCAAAACTAATAATCTGGGAGTTCTACCAAAGATGGGTAATGACAAGCTGATACAATCTGGAAGCTTGTAGCCCCGGCTCATTAATTATAGAGTTTATCCGAGAAAATAGGAGTTACAATATTTCCGATTTATCAAAATAATAAGTTTTTTACAATGAGAACTCCGAAAAATGGTATCCATGTTAGCTTGCTGCTAACAACTCTAGTCGTGTGCTAGAGGACGAGCACATAGAGAGTGTCTATGTTTACATGGGTACTCATTATTCCTCCACCTTAGGCTCTAGGCCCTCATCAAGAACCCAAGGTAGTACCACTCAGGACCCACATATTGCATCTAGTGACTCTTCCTCTGACTACGACGTCATGGAAGGTTACCCGCTGCCTAACCTCGATAGTTCAAGCCAAGAAATGCATGCCATGGGCCCACGGTCGAGGCCGAGTGTGCTTAGCGGTTTGAAGCAAACTTTTAGTAGAGCCACTCACTCCACACATGGAGCTAAAGAGGTGAATGAAGGGGGTGGAGAAGTAAATTCGCCATTCATGAGCAACGTAGACCCCATGCTCCTGAGAGTGTGCATGTGAATACTCCATTCACTGCACCACCCGACTCTTCAAATCTATTCACCTCCGAGGTTATATTACCTGATGGTAGAAGCCTTGCCAAAGTGTAAGAGGTTGAGTGTTATATCCTTGTCGCAAGGGAAAATGAAATCAAGAGCTTATGCAAGGTGGAGCAATCAAGAGAGCTTAAGGCAAAGGCCCCTATGTCAACATCCATGCTAGTCGAGCAATCGAGTGTAGCAACTACTAAGGAAACCCATAGAGAGCTCCTAGATTAGCAATCAAGTGCTCCTAGATTAGCAACCACTAAGGATCAAACCATAGAGAGCCACCTTGCATTTAGTTCAAAGGACACCCCTAGCACCTCAATCCTAGATGGAGCGTTTCTAAATGAGAATCGGGAGTATGAACTACAACGAGTGTAGCAACCACTAAGGCAACCCATAGAGAGCTCCTAGATTAGCAATCAAGTGCTCCTGGATTAGCAACCACTAAGGATCAAACCATAGAGAGCCACCTTGCATTTAGTTCAAAGGACACCCCTAGCGCCTCAATCCTAGATGGAGCGTTTCTAAATGAGAACTGGGAGTATGAACTACAACGAAAACTCTAACCGACCTATATACAGGTCACACCTATCACGTGGGTTGGTTAGATGTTCTACAATCCACAATGGGTGCTACTAGCATAGAGGATCAACAACAAAGAGTTTATGATGTCATCCATAGGGTTATTGAGCTAGAGAGACAGAACAAAGGTATCCACATGCCTTCAACGGGTCTCATGAGATTCTTGGATACAGGGAAGGCTAAGCAACCAATCTTATCACAAATGGAGACTCCATCGGTTAGCCCGATGGATCCTCCATATGTTGTTTCACCAAGGGTCTCAGTACAATCTGTGCCCACAAGTGAAAGATTTACCTTTCCAAGTCTAGCTCATCTTTCTCTTGATGACACCATGGATACCATGCCTACCTTAGTGATGGACAAGACAAAAAACATGCCATGGACCTCATTTGTTAGTAAAGCACCACTACATGGTAGCTCAATGCCTGCAACAATACCTACAAGTGTGTATCAATCATATGCACCTATAAGTCCTCGTATTCATAAAGCTCCTACCACTCCCATTGTTTCAACAATTTATGCTCCACAACCACAACATCCAAGCTCTTATTTCAATGGGACCATACCATCTAGCATTAGCATGTCACATCCAACGTCTGCTATGCCTAGGGCCATGCATATGAACTTTGGGCCACCATAGTACCAAACTTGGAACCCAAGGATGGCATATATGCCAAGCCCAATGCCAACCTCCATTCCACATGCAGTCCCAAGAGAACCTCTCCCCACTAAACCTGCGCACTTAGGTGACTTGGCAACATTTGCTCAAGCTATTGGTCGATCCATTGCTGAAAATATGCGTAACATGCCGGATAGAAGCCTGGAAGTAAGGCAGTGCAAATAGCCAAGCTCACACAAAAATTCAGTGAAGATGGGGATGTGAGAAAGCATATCGAGGTGCTTGAACAAATATGTGAATCCCTAGGAGAACACAATGACCTGCATAAGAGTAATGCTTTAAGCTTGACCTTAAGTGGAAAGGATGGGGATTGGTATAGAGCCCTAAGAGTGGAAGAGAAAATGCTTTACCCTACTCTTAGGAGACTGTTCTTGAAAGAGTACATACAAGAGGGAGTACTTTGGGGGGTAGCATCTCAACTCCAAAAAGCCCAATGAGAGGAAGGAGAGTCGGTGAAGGACTTTATTAGTCACTTGAAGCATTTGAATTCTTGTTGTAATTCAAATGAGTGCTTCAATAATAATCAATTGCTTGATAGATTCATTAGGGGACTACAACATGAGGATACCTACAATGGCCTAGTCATTAGAGGTATCACCACTTGGGAAGCAGTCACCACCAACACGATCCAATTGGAGGACAACTTAATGATTCAAGGAGAAAGAGTGTCTGTTGAGCCTAAATCTACTAGCTCACATGCAGCGGGGCATGAGCCAATGACCATAAAGCCTATTACTAAAGAGCCAAAGATATCTGAGATGACTTTAGCAGATCTCACCCAGGTCATTGAAGAAAGTCTTAGAGACAATCGTGGTCCACAAAACAATCATATGTATCCAAAAAGGGAGCAACAATGGTGCTCAGTTTGCTATGGCCTGCATAGTACTAGTGAATGCCCTACGTTTACAGTAAAATTCAAGGAGAATTGCAATGCCTATGGGAGGTATGGTCATCAAGCTAAGGATTGCATAGTATTTAAATGCACAATGGCTAATAGACCAACCTTAGCATGGATGGACACACCTCAAGTGCCTGCACTAATGCCGGCCCCAACTCTTGAACAAACATCACAACACCTGGTCCCTAGGACTCAAAATGTTGTTCAAACAACACCCTTAACACCTCTAGTGCTAGGACTACAACCACCACATCCAAGAATCACTTCTGTGAATCAAGTGGGTTGTGAGTCATTTATTGCTTGTTTGTAAGGCTATGAGGAAGATATAGACCCTAATATTGCCTATGGGATGGATGCGCTTGAAGAAAGTCCACAATACTACATGGAGGACTATTGAGGGCAAGTCAAACATGTCTATCAAGTAGCTACTCTTGTGGCAAGAGGCCAAAATATCAATTACACTACCTAGAAACCACCTCTTCAATGCTACGAGTGTGGAGGTCCACTTTGTGTAGCCGAGTGTCCTATTAGGCTACGAAAGAATGCCACACTACTCCAAACCAATCAAGCGAGTGAGCACGTCTATAATTCCAATACTCATGTGTAACTGATGTGGCATAGATCATTTGATTGCCCAATGTCCTAATAATCCAAATGCACCAAAGATCATGCCATTGAACTTGATTGAGGTTACCGAGGAGCCAACACAAAGCACGCTTCTGGTACCAGTAAATGTACTGACACGATCAATGCTCCAAAACCAAAATTATATTCTTGAAGAAAGAGATACAACATCAATTGCCCAATCCCAGAAGAAGAAGAAAACACGAAGAAAGAGATCACAAAAAGCAGCGAAGTCAGACCCCAGTTCAAAGACCAACATAGGGACTGGTGATGACCTCGTATATTTGAATGACACTGACGAGGATTCTGATTCAGGTGAAACCGTGGAGACCAAAACAACCATTAGAAAACAAAAAAACAAGAAAGATTGTCATGAGCCACAATGGCCAGGACCCAAGAACAAGATAGAAACTTACCCAAATCCTACAGAGGAGATTGAGCGAGTTAAGCAATTAATGGGTTTGGTAAAAGAGACTCAAAGGGATCTAGAGCCAGCACCTAGGCAGATCCAGATTACGGACACCATGTTCCCTACGCAAACACAGCCTCACCAAGTCCATAGACCAATAGTCATACCAACAAGTGTCATCCATGAAGAAAGTGACTTTAAGTCATGGGAAAGTGGGCGTACTCCCTTCTTGTTAAAGAGAATGTTTACAAGAGGGATAACCTGACCCTATCAAAGAAATGGAGGTCCCATCTTCCCCACGTTAAGGGACTGAAGCCCAAAAAGTTCCGTTAAATATTGCCAAATTGATGGATTTCATGGCTTCAAAAGTTAGAACCACCATCATGTACAAACTATATGGAGACCCCAAGCTATTCTTAGATCTTCAAGCTTTCCTCAATGGAGAATTGAAAGTCGGGCTACCACAATTTGCACAAATGGATAGAGAGAGGGAAGTGCCAATAGAGGAGGAACACTTAGATCCAAAACCCAACCTAGATGAGAACTCTGTTGTTGAAATACCTGTTAACAAGTTGGGACAATACTTTGAAGGTGATGAATCCATTTCAACCATACGAATCACTACCAAGAGATTTACTATGAAGAGAATCCTTGATGGTGGCGTTGGGGTTAGTATTGTGACTAGAAATTGCTGGGAAACTATGGGAAGACCTCACCTTGGGACTACAAACATAGTGGTAAAAACTGCCAATGGGACTATTGTTAAGCCTATTGGGATGCTAGAAGATCTCAAGATCAAGGTCTTTGGACACAAAATAAGGAATACCTTCATTGTTAGGGATTTCTCCAAGCACACTAGGTCATCTTAGATGATCTTAGGACGTCCTTTCATGAGGGAAGCAAAAATGGTGCATGACTGGTCTAAAAACCATATCTACTTGCAATCCAAGATTCTGTCATTTGAGTTGATCTTGTAATTGGTTGGGCACATCCTCTAGGAAATAGATCTATAATTGATCATAGATCTGACACCACAGTTCACTCGGCCCCATTGCAGTATTGTTACACGTGTAAAATGGACACTGACGTTGGGGAAGATTCTCCTTATATGGATGTTCTACCTAGGATGACTGAGTCTGACAATGTGGATTGGGTCCACCTAGAAGCAACCATAGACACTTGGGGAAATATGGGGACAACCTGGGTAACACCTAAGGGGGATGAAATGCCACCACTCGTACTTTTAAATATGATAGGATCTATGCATATAGCTTCGGATGACCTATTAGATGAAGGCTTGACTGACATTGAAACTAGTAGCATTTCAAAAGACTATAGCCCACACAATTCTGAGTCAGAATCATCAATTGAAATTGACTCTGAGGACAAAAAATCATAGTTAAATCTTGGTGCAAATGTGGGGACGAACCATTCAAGGCCCAATGGTACCCTAGATGACAATCTATCTAGAAGAGTAGAAGACACAAGTAGCGATTGATCTAGTGACTCTTCACTAGAGATCGAGCGTAATAAAGAATTAGACAAGAAGAGTAAGAGATATGAGAGGCGACGATATTGAGAAAATGTGCGTTCCAGAATAAGTGAAAAGAATTTTACCACAGAATGGATTAATTATATAGGGACATGTGATGCTCATCGTAATCTGGTAGATAACTAGGATGAATACCTTCAAAGTATTATGTGGTGTAGTCCACAACCCATTGACATCACACAACTAGAGGCTACAGAGAAGCCAAAGTTGAGACGTACCGTAAGGAGACGGCAAAATCGAGAGTTAGCTCAATGACAAAAGAAAGCAAAAGAGAAATCACAGTCCATAGTGCAACAAGACCCCACAGACTTAGATCCTGCACCTGAGCATTTCAAATCCTACAGAATGGAGGAGCGTAAGGTTGTGTATACAAAGGCCCAAAGAAAACCTATCAATGGAAGCAATGGAGTCTAATATGGTCTAGCGATAGTTAAGGTAATAGAGTTAGTAGACCGATGTGAGGAGTACAAACCTGTTTTCATTGCCCAAGATCTCCTTCCGTGTGCAACACACAATTCCCACTAATAGCATGGCCAACTAGTCCAGCAAGGACCCTACCCAATGAATCCTAAGTATGCATAGATTGTTCAAGAAGAGATTAAAAATCTTGTCAAATGCAGATTTATATACCCGATTGAGCACTTAAAATGGGGTGTCTCCAATAGTTATTGTGCCAAAAAAGAATGGGAAATTCAAAGTGTGCATGGATCCTAAGAAGGTCAATGCCGCCACTAGGAGAGACCAGAACATGTGCTTGAAAGAGTTGCTGGGAAGGAAGCTTATAGATTTTTAAATGCGTACTTTGGATACAATCAAATCACAATTGCACTAGAGGACCAAGCTAAACCGGATCTTATAACCGAATTTGGAGTGTTCACATTTTGTGTTATGGCTTTTGGCTTAAGCAATGCTCCTGCTACCTTCCAAAGATTAATAAACACTACTTTTAGAGAATATTTGAGGGAGTTTTGTGAAGATTTCTTAGATGATCTTTGTGTTTATTCTTCTTGTAAGGAACATCTATCATGTTTACAAAAAGTGTTTGAGAAGTGCAAGTTGTATCGCATCTCCTCCCATAACAACTTGGAACAATTGGTTTCAAAAGGTGATGACATCGTTCCAAAAGGTATGATCCATCCAAGGAAGGGGGGAGTGTTTGCTCACATCCATCATTCGCTTGCTCTCCTTTGAACCTTCCTCCCTGACCTCTAAATCTTTCAATCTTAGGGTATGTATATACATAGCCCTATACTCAAGAAAACAAAATTAAAAAAGTAAAAGAGCAAGAGTCACCAAACAAAAAGCTGGAAACCTAAATATCTAGTACATAACCCAAAATCATAAAAACACATTATGCACAAGGACACGACCTTTTAACATGACCCTTATAATATTTGCACTGTAACCATCACCTATCTGTGTGTATAGATATGGCTAGTATTCTAGAGTCATCCACTCCTACCTTGGTGAGAGGCACCCTCTTTAATTTTCACAAATGTTTCACATAATCACCCGATGATTGCCTGTGAATGGGATTTGGTAGATACGCTAGCATGTGAGAGGAATTTTGAGGAGTTAGAATGGCTGATATATCTCTCGACAATGACTGATCCATACTTAGTAGAGAATGTCTCTCCGATTGCACAAGCTTACCCTCTTGACGAAGATGACTATAGACATCTAGTGATGTTCTTAAAGGAATATTTGTGCCTCTAATGATGAGGAAGAGTTACATGATTACACGGATGGCGCATATGATTTTGCAGATGATGAATTTTTTTTTCTTGATGATGACGAGGATAGGGGTTTAGACCTAGAGCTACCCACCCAGCTATTCAATATCCTATTCCCTTGACTCTCTAGGGGGTGTAAATAAGTAGGTTAGGGTTCCTTATGTTGTTTGATTGTGTTCAATAAAAGTTGGCACCTCTTCCCACTGATGTGCCTCCTAGAGGTATTCCTTGTGTTTTCTAATGTGTACACGAACGCATTGCCATTGTTAAAATTTTGAACTTCACAGAATCTTTCTCTTGTTCACTCTTTAAATCGAGCACGATCATCAACACGAACATGTGTTTCGTGTCCATTAGCATTGTCTCTTGTCTTGTTTTTAGCATCAACGTTTGTCTGCTTTAAATGTGATTGGTAGCACAATATTTAGCACATTTTTTTAGATTAAACATTAGATTCTATATAATTTTTTGTCATAATCTCTTGTCTAGGTTTAAGAATCAAGAAGTCTGACTAAGCTAGTTTGACCAAGTTAGGGGTTAGAGATCTTCTCTTAATACCATGGGGAATGCCTTTCTAATAATCAATGGTTACTTTGGATTCTTAATCTAATTTAGGCAGCATTGTGTGTAATGTACATGGAGTTTACTAGTGTGATGAGCCCGAGGAGCGTATCAGTGTCATATGACCCCCCAAAGTTACAAAATTGAAATACTAAAAACGAATAAAAGAATAAAAATAAAATCAAAAGTGCCACAATGTAAAATCTTAAGCTGGAAGAGAAATCCCAACTTGGTTTGATTTTTCACTCACATGTATTGCCTATGGTACTAGAGCCTTAGAGGTTCCTAGTGTGGACAATTTTCCTTCAAAAGCAAAAAGCCCAAGGCATACAAACTAAGCACACACATCAAAATTGATTCAATGTGAAAAGACTTTGGGGGGTCAAAGAAAAGGAAATAAGTCAGGCGATGATTTTATGAGCAATTCTTTTTATCATATCTTAACTACAAGGTCTTCTAGGTATAGCCTCTAGTCAGTCGATCAAACATGAAATACTTGGCTCTCACGATTAAACAGCTTAAGTGACCAGAGAGAATTGAGAAGCTTTCCCATGGTATTAATAGTTGACCTCTAGTGCCTTTCAATCGTCAAAGAAAAGGAAATAAGTCAGGCGATGATTTTATGAGCAATTCCTTTTATCATATCTTAACTACAAGGTCTTCTAGGTATAGCCTCTAGTCAGTCGATCAAACATGAAATACTTGGCTCTCACGATTAAACAGCTTAAGTGACCAGAGAGAATTGAGAAGCTTTCCCATGGTATTAATAGTTGACCTCCAGTGCCTTTCAATCGTTAAATTAGCGACCCCAGACTTGTTTAGTTTTTGATCTTTACAACTGCTTATGCGTTTGATTACATTACAGTTTAATGGTTTATTGCAAATAAATTGTTTAATATTTTGTTCAATCAATTTGTGTACCTACAATTACATATGATTTTTGATATGAGAATGCAATTACTGTGCCAATTTTGGTTGATTTTGCAGTCATGAAGAAGGATAAGGACATTCAATCAGATGCTCTTCCACCTTGATGAACGGGCTTCATCTTAATAGCTTCCGAGGACCCAATCTACATCAGGAAGGGGGGCATGTTAACCCTCATGGACACCCTATCACCTTCAACGGATGCCTTATTATTTATTTGATTGAGTCTGGATAGGGTTTGTTAGTCCAATAGGTGTGTAGGTGATCGCCGATGAGAGGCGCACCACTTATCTTATTTTTACAATAGTTTTGCAACAATTATCGGCCACTATCGGCGTCCATGTGTGAATGGATCAAATGCTACTCCCTACTCTCTCATCACATTGGAGATTTGACTGCACCATTGTGATAGCTCGGAGAGAGCTACACAACAATGCCAAGCATTCCATGCAAAATGGAGCACGTGCGCTAACACATGTGCTCATGTTTATGGTTGTAAGTATATCAAGTGATGTCTGTTTTATGTGTGCAGGTAGTCATTAGAATTGTGGCGACATAAGCTACGCATATGTACTCATAGATTTCAGTTTTGGGCACTTTCAAAATTTTGCTATGTCTTCATACATGCTTTTTTGCAGATGGGTTTGGAGTGAGGATTTTGAGTGTAGATGCTTTGGTGCAGGTGTATCCTAGTGAGGGGATGTTGTTCCTTAAGTTTTGTACAATTCTAGTATGATTTTGTGAGTTCCATCTATTTGTGTGTATGTGGATGGGTGATGTAGTTGAGAGCTGTGAGATTCTTGATTTTGATTTAGTTGGCCTTCCAGAGTGTTGTATGTGTGGGATGGTCTCAGCCTGACAAGCTATAGAGATTGCATGTGTACGTCTATCGTGTCATCCGTGTCCTTGATTGAAATTATGTTGATCTAGGTAGTGTTGCATACACTTATGGGTGGTGTGATTCGCTCCCGCAACATTAGTGCGGCTTTCGAGGACACAAGGACTTAAATAGGTAGTCCTACTAACACTCATGTGATGGTTTCCTGTTTTAGTTTCAACTAAAGAGATCATTTTTATTAAGTGAATCCAGAAGAGGATATTTCAAGATCAAGTGGACAGCTAGGAAGCGTGTGTCTTGCTGAGGGTGTGTGACTAGATAGATTTAGTTAGGATTTGTAGTATTTGTTGTAGATTAGAATAGATATTGGTGGTCGAGTGATTTGTGAGCTGATGAAAGTGTTTGCTAGTCCGTGTGTGGCAATGAAGCATTTTTCTACTGATAAATACAAAAGCCCTTATGATATGTAGGAGTAGCTTAAGTAAGCTGATTTTGATCTAGAGCTATTCATCACTCATTTATTTGCTAAAGTGCTTGTTTGCATTTAAAATCACAAAAAAATTTGATTTTGAGGATAAAAATACAATGGATAGGTTTCTGTTGATATTTTTTCATGAGTGATTGATGATGTGCATATAAGAGGGCATTTGCAAGAGTTCTATGAAGAAAAATTGAAATTTTGCAAACTTGGACATCGTACGCGTATGATGTCTCATGAGGCACTTGGAAACCAAATTTGACAAATCTTACTGCACCAGTGTGTTTAAAAGGGGTGTTTTACCCTAAGTACACCTTAAGACTTGGATACCCTTGGTACCCAGAAGACAAAAGTCATAGTGCCGAAAATGGAAAAATAGGGACTTGTGATTTTGGGCATATCTTTGCACGAAAATTGATAAAAGTGCTTGAAAACTAGTGCTGGAGACTTGGGGATGACTGTTAATGAATTTTGGACAAAAATCCATCAACAAACATTATATGCGTATACTGTCTCAAGGGTAATTCATACAACAAAATTGACTTTTTTGACTTTACACCCCTATTTTGCATGTTGTGTTGAGCACATACACCAAATTTCATTGCATTTGGAGCACATAGATATGACATCTCATGGGCCAATTTTCAAACGAAATTTTTCATTATAGAGTGCTTTGACACATTGTTTTGAGCATCCCTCACCAAGTTTGAATCATTTTGGACATATATCTTGTGAGAAAAGTGTGATTTTGCACTTCATGGAATGTGACATGTACAATTTGTGTTTTGAGAGCAATTTTGAGCTTTAAACTTTGCTATGATCATATATTCTTGTTGCTTATGATAAGGGGGACCTAAGCTAAAGAAAATTTCAAAATCTGAGCACATAGACATCATACGCGTTTGATCTCTCAAGTAAAGATTTGAAAGTCCAATTGCACTTTTGAGCACACAAGAGGTTTGGAAATGATATGTTAAGCTTGTTTGCAAAATTTCATCTCATTTGGACACATTTATTAGAATTTAAGAAAATGTTTGCAATTACAAGAAGGTAAAAGTGAAAAATAGTGATATTGTGCATTTTTGACATTCAATTTTTTTTTGTGAGCACATATTCTTGTTGTATTCATCAAGGAGCACCTTTGATAGAAATAAAAGTGAATTTTGAGCTAAAAGACATCATACGCGTATGAAGACTTTCAGGCTAGATCTGGGTCAAATCAGACATCTGAGTATACCCTAGTGTCCTAAAGCATAAAAGAAGTCCCTAGCCAAACTTTCATTGCATTTGGAGCACATTTAGGCTAAAAAGTACCAAAAGACAAAAATAGGACAAGGTTCATGCTTATATTGTCCATTACTTGCACAAAAAGTGTTGAGTTTGAATTATCAAAGTTGCTTGAATGATAAAGAGTCTTTGGGATAAAAGTCATTTCATTTTTTCACAAAAGACATCATATGCGTATGGTATGTTGTCTCAATTCCCAAATTAAAGGCCAAAAATTACATTTGAGCTTATAGAAGTGTTTGCCATCACAAAATAGGCCTAGAGACCAAGTGTTGAGCTTATAGAAGTGTTTGGCTTAGCTAACCTCCTAGGGAAGTTGCAAGCAACCAAACAGAAAAAGGAGTGGTAAGACCCGACTAAAACTGTCAGAATCACAAATTGAAACTTGTGGTGGTTAGAGTACATCAAGGAGAGTCTACAATTAAAGTTTGGAGCAATTCTGAGACAATAGACATTATACACATATGAGGACTCCAGGCAGCACAAGTTGAGGCTAGACAGGAACTTTGAATAGTAAAGGACTTCCATTTGACCTTTGAATCCCATATATCATTCCAAAAAAAAATTTCAACACCTATAAGTGGACCAAAGCATGTATCTAGTGTTGACACACTCTGAAATCACCAGAATTATCCTACAGGAAGATTGGATGCGATAGAAGACTGTTTTGGCCATAACTTGAGCTCCTGATATTGGATTAAGAGACTTTTTTAATCAAAACGAAGCTCCAAGGTAGCTCTATAACTTTTAGTGCAACCCATGAACAAAAATAAAAGACCCTTTGGGTTACTAATTATTGGTCAGTGTTCAAAAGATATCGTTTAAGGCCTCAAAATGCATTCAGAAGTTAGGGGTGTCTAAAAGTGACAATTTGAGAGAATTGCGAGGAAATGGTCCCGATTTTGGACATAGTTTCGACTTGTTCCTAACGAAAAGTCGTATGGGTGTCTCACTCCTATCTTACTGCAGACATAGCAAGAACCACGAATATAATTGTCAATCCATGGGACGAAGCTGACTCGACTAGTGCGTAGAGGCTACAAGAGGTTGTCAATCTCTTGGAAAACAAGAGACAACTCACATCTAACTCAAGCTGTACACTCAAATGACAAAAATCACCAAAAGCTAGTCGTTAATTGGCAAATAAATCATATCCGTTACATCATCAAATGACATCCAAATGTTACGAAACTTCTAGGACATGTTTATAAGACCTAAGCACACATGCTTATGGTCTCAAATCTCACTTTAGGTCAAGTGAAAAAAATCACGATTATTAACAGTAGTAAGTTTTTGACCTAGTCGTTTTTGACCCATAATGCATCTAAATACGTCGCAATGATGCTCCAATACCTCGCCTATACTTATTTTATGATTTTAAAGCGTAAATTCCTACTTAAGATGAAATTAGGTCGTGGGTCAACGACGCAAACGCTACGGATTACCATGAAATGCTTATGTCAACATGTAGAGCTCTTACTTGTGGTTGCAATGCAACAGACGGTGGAAAGGGGGAAGTGGGAAAACCACCAGCACATAAACTCGACACCTCTATATAGCTCAGCGATATCACAGCACCCCTATCCCCTAGCAAACACACATCACGATACACAATCTGCAAACAGCTATTGTCCAAGCCTGATCCCGACCAACCCAGACTATATGTACGCGGCTACAACGCATACGACCATGGTACTCGACTAAGACCCTTCAAAGCACCAAATACCATAGAAAGTCAATTAAAACCTTGCAAGATCTCCGACAGGCATAAGTTTTCTCACATATGATTGATATCCGCTTGGCGTACAAACTTCCCCTCTCTTGATACACCCATACATCTGGTATATGTCGAAAACACAAGGACATAGCATACATCCACTCGACACAAAGAAAAACAACTTTCAGAACCCACGATGTATAACCTCATATAGACAATTTCAAAGCCCGGCAATCAATCTTTGCATACAAACTGATAGTAGCAAGTGGTTTCAGTTCAAATTCACGAACAACACTTATAAATCCGACAGTGTCGCTCTTCGCCTTAGCACTAGCTTGAGGATGCAGCTTATGCAGCACCTCACCTCTCGTGTGGTGCTCACAACAACACCCCCAAAGCCTCAACTCTCCGTCTTGCTCCCGATCCTTGGCGGCCCTCTCTGTCTGCAAGAGGCGGCCTTTAACCCCTCTACTGTCTGATCCTCTTCCCCCTGGTCCCTCTGTAGCACTCCTCGGCAGCTCCCTGTCCTTGCTTTGCCAAAAAAAACTGCCCCTCTTGCAACTACTTCTCCTCTCCAACTAGCAAGCTGTCCGCCCTACAGCCCCGTCTTCAAGCCCCGTCTTCAACCCCCTTACCATGCAGCCAACTCTTGGCCCTTCACCTCCTCTTCCCTCAATCACCACCTTCCCCTGCATCACCTGTAGCCCTTCCTTGTTGAAACTCCGCCACCACTAGCTGCCGCAACCTTGGCCTTCCACCTTCTCTCGCTTACCCTGTGGCGCCACCTCGTGGATTCCAATCTCCACCTCTGCAGTCGGCCAATAGAGACCTCGCTATTGGTCCCTTCTCCTCCCCAAAAACTAACCTCTGTGGCGCTGCTCACTGGATGCAGCCCATCCATCACTTAATCGGCCCGCGCGGCCTCTTCAATCCAACTGAGGCCCTGCCCTCCAGTCATGCATGGCCCAAGTGGCGGCCCTTTCCCTGCACACGCTGCGCGTTTTCCTCATGCATTCCTCCAGGTGGCGAACCTTTCCCTTCAGCCCCTCGTCGACTGCAGCAACCCGTTTTTTTTTAATATTAATAGCTTAAAAAAAAAAAACTTCGGCCTTAGCCCCCTTGCACACGCCAAGATCACCAATCCAACAAAGCTTTCGTAGTCGGTCCCCCGGCGATGCAAATGGGTTACAATTAATCCGGCCCACCACCCAGAGAAAAGCACGACTGTTACAAGTGTCGAAAATTTTCAAACATCATTTGCTTGAGCGGGCTTCATGCATCCAGAGAGTCTCGAAATTGCCAAGGTAGTGAAAGCATCCAATCATATTACATATCATGGTGCTAGTTGACGATTTCCCCCAACCCATACGATGGAAATTCATCCTCGCTCTGGAGATAAATCCTTCGATCCTTAGTACCTTCAAGCTCTCCGACCAGTTGAGTTGGAAAAACATCTTTGACCTTTCTAAACTCCACATTAAGCATACATACCCCGGCAAGTAGAGTCTCTTGTAGACACCTCGATCAAAATCCCATATCATAAACTTATGGCACCTGCATCCAGCACCCCTTGCCTCGTTCCCAACCTTGTGATATAAGCATATGCTCCTGCCACCTGTGATAGCAAGAAAAACTGACAGTTTCCACTAGCGAGTGCTCCAACTTGGTGTACCTGGCTCCTGGCTCCATCAAATATCTGCTCAAGGTCCTTGCTATTTGCCTGCCAACTGCCACGTCTCGACTTCCTGCACTTCCATAGATCGACACAGTTTGGTTGTACCAATGGCACTACAATGTGACAACCGAGAAGGGAGTAGGAAGCGTGAAAAGGAGAGAAGTGAGCGTGGCTTTTATACCTTAGCCAAGGTTTTTGTGGTCAAAACTAGTAATCTGGGAGTACCTAAAGATAGGTTGATACAATCTAGAAACTTGTAGCTTCGGCTCATCAATTACACTGTTTATCTGGAAGCTTGTAGCCTCGGCTCATCAATTACACTGTTTATCTGGAAAATAGTTCCCGATTTATCAAAATAATAAGTGTTTTTACAATAAAAGATGTTATCCGACTTAGCTTGCTGCTAATATTTTCCCTCTCCTCAACTGTGTCGTTGCTTGACACATCTTCACGGACTAAAGTAGTCTTCGGGTTGACGGCTTACGAGGCGGTCTTTAAGCACATGTAGGGATTTTTCATATATAATTCACCTTTCTTTGTCTGGGACTTGCAAAAACTGCATGGTGACTCGGTTTTAAGTTCAATGGCTGAATAGCCAACCTTGATGTAAAGTTGCTGATCACTGGCCCAAATATCCTTGTTTGCTATGTGAAGAAACATATATAGAATGCCTCTTCAAATGCCAAAATATTGCTAGATGGCAGAAACATACATCTGGTGTAGAAGCTGTAGAGGACTTCTTTTGAAGGCTGTTCACTTAAATCATAACATAGACCTTTGTTGCCTTTGAGGAAAGAGATCCATGGTACGTGCTCCTGCTTGCTCAAGCTCATGAAAAGTTTGAATGCAGGTGAGTAGCATTCTGCAGATCTTATAAAGCATGGCACATGAGAGGTCAGGGAGGCTCTTGAAGAAGGTCATGGCGCCCATTAGGATTTTCTCCATGTATTCTTTCGTTGCTGGTCCTTGCGCTCTGGAGTTGGTAGTCATGGGTAATTCAGCCATGTTGGCCTCTTGTTCTTTAGTGCATCATGTACCTTCCATGTCCTTCTCCTTGGTACAAGACAGAATGTAGGGTCCTTTTGTAGGGTTGCAGGTGATCTTGCTAATAGTATGAGGTATCTGGAGTTCTTGTTCAACCAATTTTTTCTCCATTTTGGGTGGATATCATCTGAGCTTCTGCTTGCATATCTTTGTAAAGTCTTTCTTTAACCTATAGTAGCTCCACTTTTATCAATGGTAGGGTAGTGATTGCTGACGCCATTGAGCATTGATTTGGTTGGGAGTGAGCTGAGTTACATTTATTGAGTGGAGAACTCTGAACTCCCAATCCATTGCTGCTTTCCATTCAACATCTTCTTCTTAGACAATCTGCTCTTTTAGTGCATCTTCCTCAGCTTTAGAAAGCTGGACCATTGACACTTGTTCGGCTTCCGTGATTGGTACTTGAAAATCTAATTCTCCTGCAAGCCCATCTGACGGCTATGTTTCCATATTAGCAAAAGAGATTGAGGGTATGGTGATGGTTGGTTGTTTAGAGGTTCCTGCTTCATCCTGAGTTTTTGTTTGTCCCTCTCTTAGCAGCTGATCGACTCTCTTTAATTCCTCTATTTCCTTGAGTAATTGCTCTTCTGTTTGGACCCGCATCAATGCAAGGTCTCGTCTTTGCATTTGTTCCAGATTCAGCTCAAGTTCAAGGTCCTTGTTTCTCTTTTCTAAAGTCTTGTAGACTTCATCTGTTCCCTTGATTGAGGCTACAAGTGGGTTTTCTCTTATCTGTCTTAAAAATGCTGCTTGATCATTGATCCACTGCTCGGAGTACTACAAAGAGGCATTAGCTACATCGAGCTGCACTTGGATCTTTTGTATTGACAGAGTAGTGGTTAAAACTTCACTAGTTACTTCTGTCAATTGTTGATCTTTGCTTTTGCATGCATTGGATGACTTTGTCAAGAGCTCTCCTAGTTCTTCCATCTCTTTCTGTTGTTTCTCCTTTTGCAATCTGGTGTCTTGCTGCTTCATTTTCCAGCTTGTTAATCTGTCTTTGAAGATCTACAATGATGATCATTTTGTCATCTAGCTCTCCTTGTAGAGCATCAATGACTAGTTCTAGCTCCTTAGCCTTGGCACTACAACTAAGTGCTGCTGTTCGCATCTTATCTGTCTTCATCAACTGCATTTGCTTTGCATATTCATTCACTTTCATGATGAATTCATCATTTGTTTTTCAATCTTTAGGCTGGGGTTTTTTGGAAGTTTGGGCTGTGTCGGTTTGTGGCTCTTTTGCTGGTGGTGCAGTGGCTTCTGGCTGTGGCCGTGGAGGTGGTTCTACTTCTTATTCTTGAGGCTTCATGGATGCCTCAGTTGATTTTGCTTGGGCTGTTGTATAGGAAGGTCCTACTTTATCTATTTCCACTTCCTTGGGTTGTTCAAAACTTGCTGCTTCTCGTTGTTCAGGCTCTTTATCCTGGTTCTTGGTTCTTGGTCCCTTTATATCTCTTGGACTCCATCTTTTGGGGTCTTTATCTGCAGCTTGGCGGCTCCTTTCATATGTTTGATTTTCTCTTTCAGTTCTAGTCTTCTTTTGTTGAGGCTCCTCTTGGTGAGCTGCCATTGCTTTCTTTTTCATTGCTTCTCTCCTTGCTCTGGTTTCTTCATTGTCAGAGCTATCACTGCTATGGGATTCATAGAAACTTTCTTCTGCAAATTCCTCATCTGACTTGTACACTCTCTTTGTTGATCGAGTGGTCCTTGGAGAAGGTTGAGCTGACATGATCTAGGTGTTTTGATCTGGGGATAGCGGCAAATTGTCAGCCATTCCAGTAGCATTAAATGTTGTAAGCACATACTGTGCATGATCTATTTCTTGCATGGTTGTTGACTTCAGCACTTGAGTGAAAGTAGTCACAATTGCATGGTTTGGAGTTGTGTACCGTGGCGGTCTCTTTGAGAGGAAGTGGAAATGTTGCTGGTAGAGGCGAGCTGGTTCCTCCACTTGCCTTTGGATGAGATCAAAACATGTGGCAGCTGCAGTATCTTTGGTAAAAGTATCTGTTGTCTTTATATCTCTTGCCCACATAGTCATACATTCTATTGGCAGCTTCAGTGCCTTGGCCATTATTTCTTTAGTGATCACCAATTCAACCTTTTGCCCTTGTTGATAAGTAATTTGGGCCAACCCATATTCCTTGATTGAGGATAGCAATTCATATGCTTTCTGGAAGTCTACTCCACATGGTTCCTGGTCGTAGAGACTTAGCCCTAGCTTTCTATTGGCTTCCTTGGTGTCCGGCTTTGTCGCTACATCATATACCTCCTTCGGTAGCATTTACAATTCTACCTGGTGTCCTTCTTCACTCTTGAATCTTCCAGTGAAACCCATTGTGTTGTTTTCTTTGAGCTGTTCTTTAGACAAGTAAGTTGCCTTTGCTATATTTACTGAGCTTGGATCTAATTGGTATGGTGGAAACTCTTGCAGCTTTTCTTTCTTGGATACCCTTTTCTTTGCCTTCTCTCGGTCGCTTGGATTGCTTCTGTTTAAGTGAATACAGTGTCAAAGTTAGAAAATTCTGCGAATTCCGCTCTGAAATGTTTTGATTTTGAATTGCTGACAAATGATGTCCATTTTGCTTCAAATCAATTTTGGAGCATGCATAGATGCATAAAAACATGTACATATCAAAATCATACAGTTCATGCAAAAATTGTAACAAAAGTAAATAATCGCGATTATTTACAGCCTACTGATCTTTTCCAACTTTTTGCATTTTGACATGCTTGAAACATATGGCATTTAGGAACTCTAAGTGAAGTGTGGGTTCATTTGAGTGCACTGGGTGGAACTGGTGCCAGATTTAGGCTTTCAGACTCTGAAACAGTAGATATAAAGAGATTTTGAGTTTTTGAGATCCAAACTAGCTCAAACTTGATTAGTGGAGTTGGGGCATCATGTTCTTTGGTCCCATAAGGTCAAAGTTGCAAATTGCACTTATTTTGGCAAAAAAATAAATAATCGTGATTATTAACTTTTTCATCAAATTATACATTTTTTGTTGCAACTTGGTTTTAAGCATGATGTAGAGTCTGTGTGTGAGATATGGGTTGATTTGGATTAGAAAATGTGACAGTTAACTCAAAAACTGGATTGAAAAGACTTTGGTACATTTTTTTGACAAATTCAGAGTTTTTCTTAATCATTTTGGCTCATACTTGACATGTGGCATGTAATAAATGTGTACAAGTGATAGGTGAAGTGAAGAGATCAATTTCAGGCCAAACAAGCACAAAAGTAAATAATCATGATTATTTATAGCAGTCACTTTTTTTTGCAAGAATTGACAATTTGATGACCTAAACATATTTAATACATCTAAAACAAGTTTTAAGATGAATTTGGTAAAGTTCGATCATGTCGACATCACTTTGTACTCTTGTCGACTCTGAAATCACCAATTTTTGTGACTAGATGGTCTATAGAGTTGGTTAGTCACTTTTGAAGCTATGGACTTGTCCGCTACATAGTCTTGATGCTACCCATCTAGTTTTGGCCCATTTGGAGTCAGTTTGACTTCATCTGTCAAATTTGACGCTTTGTAGCCTTCAAGCTGTAACATGCTGTTCGAGAGCTTGCCTTGAATGTTTCCTTGGAACCATCTAGGTACATTGTGTATAGACCCAGTCTATAAGGTGCCTGTGGAGTAAGAATCCAATTCTGGCATATGACAAAAACCTAGATTATTTACTTGGGACCCCCTCGACCCCTGCCAAATGGTCATCTGGTGATATGAAAGTGTTTTATTATATTACTTCGTGCACAACTAGGTTTCTAGGTTTTTTTTTTCCTGAGCGTAGACTTGCTATCCGGCCATATAGATTTTTTCATTGATAAGTTTAGAACTTACCCCTCATGTCTCGTGTGAGATGGCGCTGTAAATGGACGACTATAGACTCCGAAAACCGCGTGAAGAAGAAGGCATAAAGTTTTCTCCTCCAAGAGTGACGAGTGGAAATTGGGTGATTATGGGCTACCTTGGATATCTATACCTGGACTTCTCAGACTATTTTTCCCCAAATTACCTTGTTAGTCCTACTAAGCCGTGAAATCTACGTTAGACTCAAAAATTTCTTCAATCGGATTCCTTTAGCTCATTTGGCAAGAATTTGCGAAAGTAGGCCTTGGCGGCCTAATTTAGGCTTCCCGCTTCCATTTGTCAATTTGATTAAAATTTTTTGTGCCTGTCCGCCTTGTCATTCTGATCATCAGTGTATCTTCAATTTATCCATCTGAGCTCATTTGCCATTTATTATTAATTTTTGATATGTTTATTAAAAAATCAAAGAAAATAATAAAATACGCTAAAAAAGCAAACTAAAAAATCAATGATGAAGAAAATCCATTGAGAAACACTGCTTTTATTGTTTTTTGGGTGGATTTATCCATTTTTAAGTCCCAATATCAAGAAAAATGATGAAAATAACAAAAAGGCCATTTTTTGATGAATTTTTGATAGTAAATACACTAAAGCCCATTCTACATCAACATCAGCATTACAGTCTCCTTTCATAGAAGACTCAACAATGGCTACATTTGTAGTGGAACCAGCATTTGTAGTGGAACCACCCTCTTTCTTCTTAGACACGACTTGATCAAGTGATCATTGGCTTTACAATAATGGCAACGCATCTTCTTTTTGCCCTTATCACTAGAATTGCCAGACGAAGTGCTGCCAGCAGAAGCATTAGGAACATAATTTTTGCCACTCGCAGTAGAACCATAAGAAGTGGCTGCATTACTGTTACCACCCTTTCTTTGAGAATCAATAAAAGCCTGTTCAATTTTTGCCTAGTTCTATTTTTTCTAGAAAGTGACTCTTGCAACAGCAATGTGCATAATGCATCAAACTTGACAACTTCAGGATTTCCTTGGGTCATCAGTCTCCAAGTACTAGAAAAAGTCTGGTAGGAATCTGGTAAGGTATCAAGAACAGTCTGCACAAGGGAACTGTCTGAAATGACTTCCCCTGCAGAAATAAGTTGCTCATTGATATCCTTGACACTAGCAAGGAAAGTGTCCATATCATCTTCCTCATGCATAATCTTCGACTCCATCTCTTTACGCAACAAAGCAATTTTAGCCTCATTGCGGCTTGCATAAAGACCTGCTAGAATATCCCAAGCCTGTTTTGCAGATTTTGCTGAACGGATGTGAGGAACAATGGTGCGCTTCACAGACAATGCAATCAATGCATGAGCCTGTGCATCCTTAACATCCCAACGAGCTTGTTCTGCCGTAGGCAAAACAACTCTAACAGCTGCAATCCTTGCAACAAGACCTGCAACATCCTCAACATCGCCTACATCCTCAGAACCAGGATGTACATCAATGCCCTGCACAATGTTCCAGACACCCTTTGACAAAAGAACATGTTGCATCATATAAGCCCACATAGGGTAGTTGTCCCTATCCAACCTGTCCTCAGCAGCAAACATCTTGAACACATCTGTGTTGTTGTTGTCAGCCATGGCAAATGCTGCACTTGATGTGAAAACTGCCTGAAAATAGGAGAAACAGAGCGGGAACAACCTGTGCTATATAGCACAAACCGTAGAAGACTATAAGGCACTTGTTATGCAGAAAATGGCACTGACATAAATTCTGCACAAAATGACGAAATTGCATGTGCAGTACTGCCTGTAGTGAAAACGGAGGCCGAAATGAGCCCAAATCAAAAATTTGAGCAGGCCAAGCTTTTCGAGCTGGCCCAAAATATTTGTCGATCTGCGAATGCTCACCAAAGCTCACTGAAATCGGAGAAAGTGAGCAGGCGTGTGCTGGAGCAGCTGACGACTAAGCCCGAGAGGACGTGACCTGCTCTGATACCAATTGTTGGAATTAGGGTTGCAGAGAAACACACACAACTTGGAGAAGACGAAGGAAGCTCAAGGCACACAATAGAGAGTGTGTTACTTAGTGTGCAATGGAAAGATAGATAGCCCTAGAGTGAGGGGCGTATATACAATGCACGGGGGAAAAAACATCCTAAAGAGGAAAAAAATGCCCCGGTGGTCCTAGTGTGTTCACACACATCATTACCACATGTATATGGTAACATTAAGTTCTCCTTGCACTGCACATAAGGCAACTAGAGAGAAAACTTGGAGACATTGAGGCTGCAAAAGAATGACTGAAAAATGCAAGGTTGAAAAACAAGGACTACTTTGATAAGTGACGTTGACTCAAGAGTAATGCAATTGACAAAGGTGATTGGGTTTTAGTGTACGATAGTACCCTTGATAACCAGCACACAGTCATGTGTAAGTTCTCAAAAAGATGGTTTGGATTGTATGTTGTAAAGTGTGTTAAGAAAAATGGTACTTACAACTTGTCTGAACTAGATAGTAGAGAAGTAAGGGTTCCCATTGTAGAAAAAAGGATCAAAATGTTTAAGAGAAGAGAAGACAGTGATCCAAAAGATGTTGAGGAAGGGGAAGAGCAAGACACAAGTGAAGATCAAAGTGAAGATGAAGCATTGGAACCTATCAATGAAGATGAAATCATGGAAGATTTACAAGGGAATTGAAACTGCAAAAAATCATATATGGCACATACCAAAGGATATGCAGGTTTAGAGGGGGTGGATGCTGTGCTATGACACATACATAGTGGGAATGAATTCTACAAGATCTATTTTGCAACTTTTTGGATACATAAGTGTTAGCAGCAAGCTAACACGGGCACCATTTTTTGAAGTTCTCCTTGTAAAACAATTATTAGTTTGATGAATCGGGAATATTGTAACTCCTATTTTCTCGGATAAACCTTGTAATTAATGAGCCGGGGCTACAAGCTTCCAGATTGTATCAGCCAGTCATTCCCAACTTTGGTAGAACTCCGATTATTAGTTTTGACCACCAAAAAACCTTGGCTAAGGTATAAAAGTCAATTTTTGTAAGTTTTTAAGAAGTTTTTGGATAAGAAATACACAGCGTGAGCTAACGGCGCTCACTTCGCTCCTTCTCGTGCTTCCTACTCCCTCTCCGGTTGTCACATTGCGAATGCGTTTGTTGCATTGCAATCGCAGGTAAGAGCTCCACGCATTGACGTAAGCCATTCACAGTATTTCGTAGCTTTTGGCGTCGCCGATCCGCGGCCTAATTTCATTATAACTAGGAATCTACATGTTTAAATCAAAAACTAAGCATAGGCGGGGTATTGGGGCATCATTGCTAAGCATTTAGATGCATTCTGGGTCGAAAATGACTAGGTCAAAAATCCACTGCTGTTAATAATCGCGATTTTGGAACTTGACCTAACGTGGGGCTTGAAGCCATAGGCATGTGTGCTTAGGTTTTATAAACTTGTCTTAGAAGTTTCGTTATGTTTGGATGTCATTTGATGCTATAACAGATGTGATTTGCTTGCTGATGAGCGATCGGCTTTTGGTGATTTCAGTCACTTGAGTGTAGCCCGAGTTAGATGCGAGCTGTTAGTTGTTTTTTGAGAGATTGACAACCTCTTGTAGCCTCTATGCACTAGTCAAGTAAACTTCATCCCATGGTTTGACAAATTAATCGTGGTTCTCGCTAATACTGCAATAAGATAGGATGGTGAGGTTAGACATGCGTCCCACATTTGGAGCCGCTACCCGGAACGAATAGACCTAAACTAGGGAAAAACACTAGCGTTTTGTGTAGTTGTCCTTTAACTTCCTCTAGTTTCGCCTCAAGTTCAACACCTTCTTTTAGAAACCGCATAGCTTAAGATTGTCATCTTTTGGTGTGTAGAGGTAGCTTAGAAGTAATCGTACTTGTTGAGTACCTTTAGGACTTTAGGATTGTAGATTTAGATTAGGATTTGGAGAATGATTGGTAGACGAGATAAGTCTTAAGATCAAGACTTTGAAAAACATAAAAAACACAAGAAAACGAGTGTTTGTGGACACTTTCCACAGCCCCATTGCATGAGAATTTAAGAGTAGGGTAAGTAGGATCCGAGGTGGATTTTGGAACATTGCTCTCTCTGAAAGAATCAAGTGTGAGATGTAACTGGAAGTTGCAGAATTTCAGGTCTAAGGCTAGAAATAGCTTGAAAAGACTCGAATCCACTCAATCCGACTGGAGAGTAAGCCTAAGAGTTGTCCGAACCAGTGGGTAAGCTCAAAGACACTTCGAGGTAAAAATTTCACGAGTTGACCAAAACTCAAATTATTTACTTTTTGTTGACATTTTAGGCCAAATTAAGTTTTGACTTGATTCATAGGCTTAAAAAACATCATTAAAAGACTGTATTTGGGAAAATTGCAAAAAAGTGCTCATTTCAAGCCAAAAGTTAATAATCGTGATTATTAACTTTCTGTTCTAAATTGGCCAAGGTTCATACCATTGACTCATTGCATGTGTACAAGCAACTTTTGTTAAGGCCCAAAAGATTTGGATCACTAAATTGGCAAAAAACTGGGTAAAAACTAAAGTTTGTACTGACTTTTTGAATCGTGAGTATAAATTTAGGAAAAAATTATCCAAACTTGTTGAATTTTGATTCATAGGCTTATGTTGATGTGATAAACATGTGTATATGCGCAGTTGACAAAAAATTTGTAAAAATTTATCAGAAGTAAATAATCGCGATTATTTACATTTGCCCTATTTTTCAACTTTTTTGACCAAGTCTGCATACCACTAGGTTCATCATGTTGTAATAAGCCCACAAACCAAATTTGGTAAGATTTGGACCACTGGAGTGAAATTTATGACTAAAATTGCAAAGTTAGTCTGTGGACAGATAATTGATGACAAATTGTCCAAACTTGATGAAAATGGGCTAGTGACCTTAACTTAAGGTGCTTAACAGATCTGTGTCAAAGTTGGGGCAAAAGCTTGCAAAAATATAGTTGGAGTAAATAATCACGATTATTTACATCTGCTTTAAAACTTGATGATTTTGCAAATTTGAGTATACCACAAGATCAAGCACATCAAGTAGACCTCACAAATCAGTTTTTGATGAAATTTGGATCTCAAAAGTGAGACTTAAGCAAGATTCTCGAAATCAGAGTCTGTGGACACCAAACAGTTGATAAACTTGATCAGAATTGGTCCAAACTTGTTGAAATTTGTCTAGAGACTCTAACAAGTTGTATACCTACCAAACCTATCAAAAAAGTGTAAATTTTGACCAAAGGAAATAATCACGATTATTTACTTCTGCTGTCCAGAGACATCATTTTGGACTTTTGAACTCATACAGTGATGACCAACATAATATAAGACCACAAGGCAATTTTGGGTTCAATCGCATCAAAATTGGTATAGATACACTCAGTTTACAGGTTGCAGATTAGACCATCGATTTTTGCTAAAGTCAAATCTGAAAGTCAAACTTTGACTCCCATAGCTCGATTTGAAGTGATACATAGAGACCAATCACGAGAGTTCTCAAGAGCTCTACTGTCTTTATAGAAGAATAGCTAACTTGATTAAATTTGTACAGGAATCAGGTTGTAGATGAGGAATCAGTGGCTTGACAGAAAGTTTCAATTGAATCGAGTGGAAATTGACGACAAGTCAATCCAAAGGTGAGTACTCTATCTAGGGCTTCATAAGTCTATATGAACCTTAGATCTGATCGTGTACTAGGAAACCAAGGCATACTCGGAGAAACCTCCAGTAAAGTATCAACAGAAGAAAGCGTGAATCAAGGCAATTTCTTGCACACAATTCCTGAAGAAGTCCCAGACACTTTTTCAGATTCAACATCCGAAATGTCTTCCTACTCGACTCACTCGAAAACTGGAACGACAGTGTGCTATAAGCATATATTATCTTTTTACAAGACTAACCGTCATGGAGCCCAGGTTTACTTGGACCCTAACGAGGAGTATGCTATTCGCATTGATGACCATGATATTGAGTTCAAAGAAGAGGCCAGGACAAACAAACAAGGAAAAATGTACATGGATCAAAACAGAACTCAATATTTACAGGTTGAAAACCCTGACGTGATAGAAAAATGGGGGTTAGAAGTAAACACTATAATCCTATATATGTCACCAAAAGAAGGACCACCAACTTTGGAATTCGAGGGATACGATCAAGTAGACTTAAAGCCTTTGAAACGGCTTAGTACGGATAATCCTAGGATCGGAGTCTATTGTTGGGAAGATAGAAACATAAAAGATCTTCTGTGGACTTCTCATGCCAAACCAGGACAATTAACGACCATGAAGATCATGTATATCTTCAAGATCAAAGATAGGGATCAACAGACCTACCAACCTACCTGTTTAGAGATTGTTATAACAAAAACTTTGTTATCATGACTCCTGAGGAGATGGAACAAACCAAATACCAAGGGTATTCCATACGGGATTGGATATTGGGGCAAGGACTAGACACAATTCCAAGGGAGGAACACCGTGAGAGATTATCTGAGAGTAATGTGAAGAAATAAGAAACCACCTCATCACGTAGAAAACCGGGTGACACTAAGGCCAATCCAGGGCTACATGAGTCACTATTTCCAACAGACTGGTTTGAAGGACTCGGAATAGGACCAACTCCCAGAAGACCTGGAGTTGAACCAAAGACGTGTCATACCATCTGATTTTAAAAAATGGGTCAGAAAATATAGTGGATTAGGGGATCCATATGACCACTTAGCAAGCTTTAAGCAAGTGCTAAGAGCAGAGCGTATATTCGATTTCCATACTCAATTCGAGGGCTTTGGAATGACATTAGAAGGAAAAGCATTGACATGGTTCCAAAACATTCCACCAAGGTCAATAGTGGACTTGAACACATTAGCTCAAGGATTTGTAGTTGCTTGTTCCAAAATGGAGATTAAACATAATACGGTAGCTCAAATTTACAGCTTTAAACAGAAACATGGTGAGTTTGTTAGGGATTGTGCAACTCGAATGAAACAATACATTTCTAGATGCCCAGAGATGGAGATACCTACAGAAGAATGACTTGTATCTTTGTTTCTGGAGGGACTACTAAACAAAGAACTTCATGCTAACTCTATAGTAAAAAGCATACAACCCTAGAAGCATGTGTGTCTGATGCGATTGACCTAGGAGACAATTGCGAGATCTTCAACGAAGAAGGTGTTGGGTTCAAGCCCTTTGCCGGTCAGCCCGTGGGAAAAGCCTCTTATAGGCATGCAGTAAAGTTCAGTTAAAGTAAAGTTTGCATGGCAAGAAAAAGGCCTTTTTATGTAAGGTTAAGCAATCATCAGATATTATTGCGTCTTATTTTTGCTTTGGCTTGTGTCGACTCTCTCTCTCTCTCTCTCTCTCTCTCTCTCTCTCTCTCTCTCTCTCTCTCTCTCTCTCTCTCTCGTTTTTTCTCTGCACGCCCTATTCCAAGCCATGGTTATCCTCCGGCTCCATCCACCATAGCTTCCCAAGGTTACAACAACTGGTATCAGAGCCCTATTGGGCCTCGATTCTCGGCTCTCGACTCAACCTCGCGAGTATGGCCGCTTGCAGAGAGCAAGCCGTTTGTCGAGCTGTAGCAAAACTGAGCACAAGCACCCACAACACAATCGCCCTGGCATGCTGACGAAGTCTCAACACTACCGCATCTCCTGGTTTGGTATCCTATAGTCCGCTACAGCCGGTAACCTTCATAAGCGTCATCGTCATCTGTCAACTTGCGCCACTATGGACATAACCTGCCTCAACAGATTTTCCTTGGAAGTCTGTTGCGTTACGACACTACAACCCCTACTGGTTCGGCCTCTACAGGCACTACTGAAGAACAAAACGCCATCTGCGCTGTCGGTGTCTGCTACACAGAAAGCTCCTTTATTATTTTTTGTTCTTTCACATCTTATTAAAGTCACCTATTTCAAGTAGCCCCTTAAACCAGAGGGATTCACACCCCGCAGTTGCAGTCCAGGCATATCGGTCAAAAGAGAGTGGCTATCTGCAAAAGAAGTTTTTTGCATCGAGCATTTTGAACGGCCATCATATGACAAGGCAAGCCAGTTTGTACTTTCCTACAACATTTCAAAATGCTGCCAATGATGGTAGCAGTGGTAACAATGATAAGGATACCTTTCATCAAGGCTCCCAAATGAGCATTTTGCATCTTAATTTACATGCATCACCTCTCTCGAACGTGTATGCCAAGTATACCAGTTTCGTGGTTCGGATAAAGCTAGCAATGTGGCAAGTGATGCAGACCATGATGATTTTCTTCAAAGCACTCGGCATATCAACAGATGCAACACATGGAATCTGCTTTGAGACTACAGTACAAGTTTTTCACCAATTTTTTGCCAGTTTAGTGTCATAGTTTTGTTAGCTTCTATCTATTGTCAAAACCGTCATGAACTTTCAGTCAAAGCCTCCTTTTACATTATCTGTTGTCAATTATTGTCATGCTTGTCGGTTATCATCACATCAAAACTTGTACGGGATATAGACACTGCCATCTAAAAAAGGTAAGACCTCCCAATTTTTGTCAGTTCTCAGCCTATTTTTTTACCGCTTCTCATGAGGTTACTGGGTGCACCTTAAACCCAAGGTTTTGGAGTGAGCCAAAAACTCCATTTTTGGTAGCTACATATTTGGCCTACACCCTATCTGTTCAAGGGGGGGTTACTGATCTAGCACCAGGTTATGGATACACCAGAAATCCTTTGGTTGTGAGAAAACCTAAAACTCACGGTTGCCAAGTATACCAAAAAGTCAAGGTATCATGAGAGGGTCTGTCTAGTTCGGGCTTGAGGGGGGGATTGTTGGGTTCAAGCCCTTTTCCCGTCAGCCCGTGGGAAGCCTCTTATAGGCATGTAGTAAAGTTCAGTTAAAGTAAAGTTTGCATGGCAAGAAAAAGGACTTTATATGTAAGGTTAAGCAATCATCAAATATTATTGCGTGTTATTTTTGCTTTGGCTTGTGTCGACTGACTCTCTCTCTCTCTCTCTCTCTCTCTCTCTCTCTCTCTCTCTCTCATTTTTTCTCTGCACGCCCTATTCCAAGCCATGGCTATCCTCCGGCTCCATCCACCATAGCTTCCCAAGGTTACAACAGAAGATGTCCCTAAGGATAACCAAAGCGAGAAGACAGCATCCATTAAACCAGCAAAAGTGGGAACGATTGTTGCGGAACCACTCTCAGCCCTAGAAGATATGCGAAAAAGGATGAACGACATGATGAACAATATGCAAAAAGCACCTATGAGAGGACCAGGACAAGGTGTACCTCCACAGGGACAACCAATTAGGCCACAAAAATGGTGTCAATCGAGGGTAAATGGAATAGCCATGAGACCTATGAGTGCTACTTCAAACCAAAGTATGATGGGAATGTTCAGTACGTGCCCATGAGGCCACAAGGACAACCCATGTACAGATATCAACCTAATATGGCCCAATCTCAAAGACCACCAATGGGTATGGAAAGATCTCAACCTGTATTGGGACAAAAATCTCCATATCCAGAACATAATGCAGTGCCTGTAAAGTACATGCACTCTGAAGGAGTCATAGATGAACAAGCATTAGTGCCTGTTACACCCTATGCAGAGCCTAGTCCATCTACAGTAATAGTAGAAGGAGATTGGTATAGTCCACATCCACCACCAATGGAAGAAACCATGACTTATGCTCCACCAGAGCTCGCACCAATGTATTATGTAGCTAGTCAAGGTGTCATACCTCCCATGGGAAGACCCATGATGAAGCCTAGAACAGGAAACTCTCATAACTGTGGTGCTGATGACCATTGGAAGAACGAATGTCCAGAGCCTGACAAAAACCTCAAACCAATTGAAGCCTATTGCATACACTGTTGCAATAAGGGAGGAAATTTTTCGGAAGATTGTCCTAAGAATCCTTTGAACAAGGGAAAAACTGTCGTAAACGTAGTCCAAGTGATGCCTAGTAGCTCATCAGAGAGTGAACCGATGGTTCCAATCAGGGTAATCACTAGAGCCCAGGCAAAGAAAAAGAAACAAAACTCCTTTGATGATTCAGAGAACACGAAAATTTCTTCTCAAAGAATCAAAAGGAGCAGAAGCAAAAGATATGAGATGAGAAAACAAAAACAACGGGTTGAAATCGAAGAGAAAGCAAAAATGCTGGCCAAAAACAAGTTAAAAGAAACTGGCAGTGAATTCAAGGAAACAACCGTGAAATCTGGAGGATCCATTCTGGTTGATAAAATTTTGAGCCTATTAATGCTGCCTTGGAAGCCTACCAAGCAGGACTTAAAGTAGGCCAAAACATGGAAAACAAGTGGAAAAACTATCCATCTCCAGACATGGACGCAACGAAGCTAGAGGCTTACAAAATTTGGTAAGAATCACGCAAGAAATGCTGGATAAACAAAAACCCAAGCTTGAAAGTATTGCAAAACCTGAAGAGCTTGTGGTAGAAGAAACGAAAGCAAGATCCGATGTGGTGGCAGAACCCCACCTTGAAACAAATGAACCAGAGCTTATAGTGCCGGACAGCGAAGATGCCTTAGATGGAATTCCATTCATAGAGGAAGACTGGCCAGGACACTTATGGGAAAAAGTGAGAGAGATCAATGATGGGAGCCTAACTTTAAAGTCAGCTCCTATAGAGAAAGTTTGGTTGGATAACCTACCTTCTGATATGAACATGGATTTACAATCCTTGTACGGGGATTGCTGATCAGAAGCTTCAAGAATATCTAAACCATTGACATTAAAAACATTACCTTCTTACTTGGGAGATAACGAAGATGAATCCATCGTTTGCAAGACCACTCAAGTGAAAAGAGCTGAATAGACCCTAGAAGTAGACAACATTCATTCAATCATGTCTACACCCATCCAATGCACTCTTACTTTGGGAGAATTGTTGAAACTCAGACCATACCAGAGTCGAACAGAAAAAGAAATATTAAGAGTTGAAAAAATCTCTAAAGGAGATATACACAACCGAAATGGAAACCACGGAAGAGGATGGTAAGGATGTAATGCATGTTCCATCCCATTACAAAAAGTATACTCTCCAAGATCAGAAAATCATAATTAAACAACCTGTTAGGGAACTACAGAAACAAGGTGAATCTAACAAAGGGCCTAAAAATGCTAAAAGGGTAGACTTGGCTGAACCAAGAGAAGAGCCTAGACCTGCTTATATTGCAAATGACCTAACAGAAGAAGAAGAAAAGCTTTTGCTGAGCTTGTTAAAGGAATACCAAGATATCTTCGCTTGGTCTTACAAAGATCTCAAGGGTGTTGATCCAGAAATTTGTCAACATACTATACCCATGAGAGATGATGCGAAACCAAGTAGACAGAGACCATACACTTATAACGAAACATTTTCCAGGAAGATCAAAGAAGAGATTGAAAAACTAAAGAAAGCTGAATTCATTTACGAAATTGGACACACAGATTGGGTGTCTCCAATTGTGGTAGTACCTAAGAAGAATGGAAAATTACGAGTGTGTATTAATCTCAAAAAGGTGAATGCAGCTACCATTAATGACAACCTTCCTCTTCCAATAACTGAGCATGTTTTAGAACGAGTTGCAGGAAAAGAAGCTTACAGCTTCTTAGACGGCTTTTCAAGATACAATCAAATTTTGGTTGACCCAAAAGATCAGCATGAAACTGCTTTTGCAACAGAACGGGGTATATTTGCCTATCGGGTTATGCCGTTTGGGTTAACTAATGCTCCAACCACGTTTCAGAGGTTGATGAGCCATGCTTTCAAAGAGTATCTTCAGAAATTCTTAGAAGTATATATGGATGATCTATGCGTACATTCGTCAATCCGGGCTGATCATTTTGAATACCTCAAAAAGGTATTCGAGAAATGTAGACTTTATAGGATTTGCTTAAATCCTAAAAAGTGCACATTCATGGGAAGACAAGGGAAAATTCTTGGACATATAGTGTTTAAAAATGGCATAGCTACTGATATTGAGAAGATTCATGTGATTGCTGATTTTCCTAGACCAACAACAGTCAAGGGGGTACAATCCTTCATGGGACATTGTGGATATTACCAACGGTTCATCTACATGTATGCTATAATTGCACAACCCATGTATAGCTTGATTACGCACTTTGAATGGACCGAGGCATGTGAAGAATCCTTCATGAAGCTTAAGCAAGCTCTCACCTCAGATCCAATATTGAAAGCACCAGATTGGGATAAGGTATTCCACGTACATGTAGATGTTTCAAACTTTGCTATTGGTTGTATACTAGCTCAACCAGAAGATGGAAAAATTGACTTTCCTATTTCTTATGCTAGCCGACAATTGAACATGGCAGAAAAGAATTACACCACCACTGAAAGAGAAGGACTATGAATGATCTATGCCGTTAAAAAGTATAGACATTACCTATTAGCCAACAATTTTGTGTTCTTTGTGGACCACCAAGCTTTGTTGTATTTGGTCAACAAGCCATACAATACAAGGAGAATAGTGAGATGGTTCATCATTCTTCTCGAATTTTATTTCACTATGGTTGTAAAAAAAGGCACTACACATCAACGAGCAGATCATTTGTCAAGGATTGTTTCAGGGGAATCACCTAAAGGGGTAGACGATGATCTACCAGATTCCTATTTGTTTTCCATGGAAATGATACCTAGATGGTCAAAAAACATTGTGTCATTGATGACAATAGCTCAAGTGGATTCACAAATACCAATTCCTATCACAATCGATTTAATCGAGCAATCGGCTATGTATCAATCACTAGCTGGAAGGCTATATAAAAGAAATCGGGACGGGATATTGCTTTTATGCATTAACCCTAAAGAAAAAGAACAATACTAAGTCAAGCACATGTTACCATAGTAGGACTTCACTTTGCGGAAGACCAAACTATGCAACGAATCTGAGACTTGGAGTATTTTGGCCGACTGTGAGGAGAGATGTTAGATCTTTTGTAAAAGATTGCCCTCGATGTCAAAAGAAAACACTCATTCCTCATGTAACATTGTTTCAAATGTCACATGTTCCTAAGTGGAGTAATTATCTGGTTACTTACTTATCAAGCCAAACATTTCCTGAGGATATGAGTAAACGCCGTCAAAGAGCAATTAAAACTGAAGCAAGAGACTATGCTCTTATTGGGAACCAATTGTATTGGAGAGGTAAAGATCAACATTTGTGTTGTTGTGCAAATGAAAATGAGTATATTTTGATTATAGAACAAGCACATGATCGATTAGCTGGAGGTCACTTTTCTAGTGAGACCACCACAAGAGAAATCTTGATGGTAGGCATATGGTGGCCAACACTTTTTGCAGATGCTAAAGAATACGTTCAAAGGTGTGAGGCTTGCCAACGAGCAAAAATGCCAACACAAGTAGACATCATGCCCTTAAGACCAATGATGGGGACTAGAGCCTTCGAAAAATGGGGTATAGATTTTGCTGGACCGATACAGCCACCTGCTTATAGAACCCAAGCTCAATATATCATTGTAGCTATGGACTATTTGACCAAGTGGGCCAAGGCTAAAGCAACCCAAAAGAATGATGCCAGAACCACTGTTGCATTTTTATATGAGTATGTATTCACGAGATATGAACTTCCAATAGAGATTGTCAGTGATCGGGGAACTCATTTCCTCAATGAGGTAATAGAGTATTTTCTTAATGAGTTTATGGTCATCCATAACAAATCAGCTCCCTATCACCCACACGCAAACGGACAAGCTGAGCATACAAATAAAATTCTTAGCTCGGTACTGACCAAAGTGGTTAGTTTAAGAAAGATAGACTAGGAAATGAATCTCCATGCTGCTCTATGGGGTTATCGAGTTTCATTCAAAACATCTCTAAATGCTACACTCTTTAACCTTGTTTATGGTCTTGATGCCATACTACCAATAGAATTTCTATTGCCGACATTAAGGGTAGCACCGAATCTTGAGTGGACTGGACATGAATTGTCAGAAAGACTTGAAGATTTGGAAAAGCTAGACGAGCAAAGGCTAACTGCTGTAGCTCATACCTATGCACAAAAGAGAAAACAAAAATAGTTTTTTGATTCCCACCTAATCACAAAAATCTTCAAGAAAGGGGACTTAGTTCTAATCTATTCCCTTAAGCAACACATTCCCAAGTAAAAAAAAGAAAAACGGACCGTTTATCATTGAAGATGTATCTCCAAGTGGAGAAGTAAAATTGTCCACCCTAGATGGTGAACCAATGGCTAATTGGATTAGTAGATGTCGTTTAAAGAAATACAAATTTCCACTAACCAATGAACTGCTAGAGAGAATGCATGCAGCCAAACAAAGAAAGATTATACGACAGCGGGTTATCGATGAAGCCCAAGAGGAAGCTAGGGTTTGGGTACTCAAGCAGAAAGTTGCTCTCAAGAATCAACAGATATCGATTCCCATCAACACTTTGGAAATAGATGATCGCTAAAGGGAATTACCTAAAGACGCAGTTTCAACAGATGACGATTGGTTAGATGGAATGGATCTGCGCATCAAAGTACAACTCAACAATCATAGCACCAATGCTTTGGTAGACACAGGAGCTAGAGTGAATGCAGTCAGTTATTCCATATACAAGAAGGCAACAAGTCAAGCATTGACAACAGGAATAGCGACAATCAAAGGATGCAACAAGAATCCAACTCCAACATTGGGAGTAGTCAACTTGAACATGGTAGTACATGGATGTTCATGTCCTCATCAGTTTGTATGCTTGCCAGATGAACACAGGAATGAGACGATGATTCTTGGAATTCCCTGGATGCGTACATACAAAGCAGTACCAGATTGGGATACGAATCAACTAAAGTTATCACCTAAAGGAGGGCAACTCATTGTTCCAATTGCACCAAGCAAGGAGGAATGGAAAAGAAGCAATCAGCAGACCAATCTATGAAGCCAATCTTCTCCATCCCCTTGACAATCAAATGCTACATGTAGCATGCAAGGAGTCATGCAAATTTGGGTACCAAAAGCACAGCTTACGGATAAACCGAATCACATCTAGGTGCTTAAAACTTCATCGAAGAAACAAAAGAAGGTTCCAAGGGTTCGAACACAGAATCGTGCATCTCCGAGCAAGGAACCTAACATGAAAATGGTTTAGAACAAAAAGGAACACTTATCTTCTCCACAAACCGCGAAACCAATCAAGCAGTGGCGAGTTAAGTCTCAACAGACACCACCACACCATGCAGCACCAAGCCGACCGAGCTACCAATGGAGAGAAAAAGCTCGACAACAGTCCAAAGTGCTACCAACAGCTCAAGCAATCAGAGTGCTAAAGCACCCTGATGGAACAATCAAACAGAGAGCACAAAAGCTACAAGATTTGCTCTTTGGAAGACATCAACAACAGACCTCGACATCGAAAACCCTTGAGTTAATTACTCAAGACCCAGCTCTTGCACAACATATTGGTTTGAATTGCATTAATCTTTATATCATGGTAGATCCAATCACGGCTATGCATAGACACAATTGTTCAATCCATGCACGCAGTCGTCCCGGAGTATGCCATTTAGGAGGGGTGGAAGAGCACTAAGTACTAAGTAATTAAAGGCAATGTTTGAAGAGGGAGAAAAAGTTCTATGTTAACGTGTGATTTTTTACAAAATTACCTAATAATGACCTTATAATTCAACATCAAGGAAAAATTCACTGATAATATCTTCCCGATGAGTGTAAATAGTGTATGTACTATCAGAAAATCATTAAAAATAGTGTTTTTTTGGATATTTTTAAATCATTTTTGTTGATAAGGAGGCTTAAAATTAGAAAATTCAACAAAAAACAATAAAGCTGTGTTTTTCAAGGGATTTTCTTAATTATTGGATTTTTACTTTACTTTTTTAGAGCATTTTGCTATTTTCTTTGATTTTTTCAAATAAACAGGTCAAAATTAATAATAAATAGCAAGGAAGCTCAGATGGAAAAATGGAAGACACGATGGTGATAAAAAAGACAAGGTGGACAAGCACAATAATTTTCAATGAAATCAGAAGATGGAAGCAGGAAGCCTAAATTAGGCGGCCAAGCCTACTTTTGTAAAATTCTTGCAGAATGAGCTATAGGAATTCGATCAGGGAAATTTTTGAGTCTAACGTAGATTTCACGGCCTAGTAGGACTAACAAGGGAATCTGAGGAAATTTGGTTCGGGAAGTCCAGGTATAGATATCCATGGTAGGCTAAAACCACCTCATTTCCACTTGGAGCCTTTGCAGAGAGAGATTTCGGCCTCTTTCGCGCGACATTTTCGGAGCCCATAGTTGACCATTTTCAATGCCATCTCATACGAGTCATGAGGGATAAGTTCTTTACTGGATAATGATCCATTTTTTATGGTCGGTAGCTAATCTAAAGCCTTAGAAAAAACACTAGAAATCGAGCAGTGCACGAAGACCTACAACCTAAAACTGACCATAGTGGCCTGCCAGCTTGACCAAATCGGATGGGATTTGAACCATAGCATGCCCTAACATAATAGAAACTTTATATACCATCAAATGACCATTCGGCTGGGGTCAAGGGGGTCCCCAGTAGAAAAGTTAGGTTTTGGGCAAATGCCAGAATTCCGACCTGACTCCACAGATGGCTGGCTAATGAGGTCCATATACAATGTATATGATTGGTTTGGTGAAATCCATCAAGCAAAGCCCTTGAAAAGCAGAAAACGGCTCAAAGATTACAAAGCGTCAAATTTGACATACGAGGCCAAACTGACTCCAAATGAGCCAGAATTGGACAGGTTGCTTCACGAATATGTTACGGACAAGTCCAAAGCCTCAAAGTTGACCAACCAACCCAACAAACAGAGTAGTCACAAAAAAACGGTGATTTCAGAGTCGACAGAGTACAAAGTGATTCTAGCATGACCAAACTTGACCAAATTCAATTTAGGATTTGTATTAGGTGCATGAAACATGTCTATGTCAAAATTGTGGGTTTTGCAAAGTTTTTGTCACTGAAGTTAATAATCGCGATTATTTACTTTTGCATCAGTTTTGCTTGGAAATTGTCAAATCATCGTACCTATCATGTGTACACACCTATTACATGCCAAAAATCAAGTATGAGCCAAAATGACCACCCATTACTTGTAAAATTGCTAAAAAACGCAAAGAAGTCTTTGCAAGCCAAAATTTGGGTTATGAACAACTTTTCTTGATCCAAATCACCTCATATCTCATACCCAAGGTCTATACCATGCCTAGAACCAATTTGTACCAAAAAATGTCAATTTTGGAAGAAAAGTTAATAATCGCGTTTATATAGTTTTTGGTCAAAATTGGGAAATTTTGATATTTTGCCATCATATATCCAAAGTACATGTTGTGATAAGCCCACTAGCCAACTTTGAATCAATTTGGAGTTCAAAATCTCAAATTTCCTTTTATATCTACTCTTTCAGAGACCTAAAGCCAAAATATGGTACCATTTTCACCCTGTGCATCCAAATGAGCCCATAATTCACTCAGAGCATGTATTGGGTATATACTTCAAGCCTATAAAGCCAAGTTTGCAAAAAGTTGGAAGTTTTTATCTGCTGTAAGTAATTGCTGTTGGGGGATTTGTGTTCAAAAGGCGAGCCGGGAAAGCAGGAGGCCTCTGGCTGTTGTTTCATATAAGCATCAAACTGCTGCATCATTTGATGCATGGCAGCCTCTTGCGGTGTCGACATCTTCTTCCACCACAATGCTCACCCTGGCTCGTTTCGCGTCGGGTTCACCAAGAATGTCGGGGGATTTGTGTTCGAAAGGCGAGCCGGGAAGGCGCGGGGCCTCTGGCTGTGAGAGGTGTGAGGAAGACAGTTGTAGCAGACACAATGAATGTAGACAAAGCTTGAAATTAACAGCTTGAACAAGATCCTGAAGCTTGATTATCATTAACAGTACCGCTGCTTACATTATTTAAACTCCTTCCATGATTAGAGTGGCTTATGGTGTCTTTGATTAGATTGGCTATGGAAGATTGGATGAGAGAGGGCTATGGAAGCTTGGCTTAGGATTAGAGTGATCAAAGCTTATGGCTTCCTCCCCGCTAATACATCTTGAACAAGATCCTGAAGCTTGATTATCATTAACAGTACCGCTGCTTACATTATTTAAACTCCTTCCATGATTAGAGTGGCTTGGAAGCTTGGATTAGAGTGGCTTATGGTGTCTTTGATTAGATTGGCTATGGAAGATTGGATGAGAGAGGGCTATGGAAGCTTGGCTTAGGATTAGAGTGCTCAAAGCTTATGGCTTCCTCCCCACTAATACAACAGAGCACAAAAACTTGAATATCTCCTAATTGGTGCAGAATTAGCCTCTATGCGTGAGATGCAAAAATGGTCAAAACGCCCTTTTCCTTCTACCATCGCGGCCCGTTTTGTCCAGAAACCTGTTTTACAAAAATTTTCTAGAATAGGACATTTTCGGCCTCCCTCATGCAGAGATGTGAAGTCTCTCACACACTTTCCTTTTTACCACTGACCACATGTCTTCCTCTACCCAAGTTGCCTTATATGTTCTAAGAGCCCTTTCACATGTAAAACCTTTTCTTCAAGCATAAAATCTCTACGTTTAAGCCTTCATAACCACATAAAGCATACACTTTCTGGATCTGCTTGCGTGTTTTCGAGCCCTGGTCATTGCTCAATAAATGTGTGAGCTTCAAATAGACTTCTTCTGCTTCTCTTTACTCTTTTTTCCATCATGGAAGCGGAGCGGCACGACATTCACCCCCTTTTAACCTGCAAAGCCTCCGGTCTGTGCCAATAGCACTTAATCAGCTTCATTAAAATCATCATCAGACATATCATCTGATGTATACATAACATGATCCTCTGAAGGTGGATTTGAATGGGAATTTTTAAGAACAATCTCGCCTTCTCGCTTTTTGAATAGCTTGATCCGTTTCGCTACAATAGGCACTTTGAGCATAGTGCCATCAAGTTCACATAATTGATATGTTGCATTATCAAAAACATGTAGAACCACATATGGTCCAAACCACCGTTTAACCATTTTTCGCATAGCAGTATATTGGTTCTCCAAGCTACTGTCATAGACAAGTACCCAGTCACCGTCTTTGATAGAATGTGGTCGTAATCTATGCTTACCATCAAATGCTGCCTTATTCTTCAATTTTGCTTCTTTAAGCTTCTCTTTAGCCTGTTCAATGTCCTCTTGACGCCTCTCAAGCTGGTGAATATGTAGAGCAAGCAAGTCTTCATTAGACATACCTTCTTCCCATGGCATTATGGTCCAAGTCATAAATGCTTCCTCTATAGGCATAATGGGTTTTTGTCCATGCATCAATACGAACGGCATAAATCCTGTAACAGAACTGTGTGTAGTGCGATCAGCCCATAAAGCAAATGGCAAGAGTTTAGGCCAATCACCAATATGTCCTTCACATGACTTTGCTAAAGATTTAACAATAGGCGGATGTCCTCTTTCACTTTTCCCGTTACCTTCTGGATTATATGCTGTAGTGACTGCGAGTTTAATACCCATACGAGCAAAAAACTCTCGAGCTTCATCTACATCCAGCTCGCCTCTATTTGCACTAATCCTGCCAACACATCCATACCTGGAGATAACATCTTCAAGCAAGAACTTGCATACTGAACTGGTAGCTTTGGTGCGCAAAGCTCTGCCTTCAACCTGATTAGTAAGATCTTCCCTGGCAAGAACAATATATCTCATCTGCCACACTCCTTCTGGCATTGTAATAAGGTCCACCACCCACTTATAGTGCATAGCCAGCGGATAGGTGGGATGCAATTCATCTCTATGTCGCACATTAGAGTACTGTTGACATATTAAGCATGATTCCACAAATTGAACCACATCTTTGTACATACCTCTCCACCAATATCAGTCTTTAATCTTGACAAAGGTTGCCCAGACTCCTCTGTGTCCAGCCCATAGACTTTCAAGAAAGTCTTTAATTACCTGATGTTGGGTCGCTTTGTCGCAAATAATTCGTTGTGGTACCCCTCCTGGGCGCTTTGGTTGTTTCCATAAATGTCCATCTTTCAGAAAATAGCCATAGGCTTTTTTCCTAATCTTCTTGAATTCTTGATCACTCCATCCTTCTTGTTTAGTGAGATTACTTAGGTAGCGGCCAATCATAAGCCACTCTCCATCATAAAACTCTTCAGAAAAGACTTCAAAAACATGAGCAATACTTCCACAATTGGCATGTAGATAAGAGGATGTGTAGAACTTCAAACCAACATAATCACTTGTGATCAACATCTCTTCTTTATCTTCAAACCTGGCTCTTGATAACATATCTGCAACAGGGTTATCTCTACCTGCAATATGACAAAATTCAGGGTTAAGAGACTTAATATAGGCTATCCATCGTAGCATGGCAATGTCCGGAGTAGAGCAGTTTGCAATCATCCCTATCAATGGCAAGCAATCTGTCTCTACCACAACAGAAGCTCCAATAAAGTATTCTTTATCGGTCCTTAGAGCGGTAGCAACGTCCCAAAGTTCCCTCTTAACCTGTGGATATCCTTGTTGACGAGCATTGAGCACCTTGGCTCCAAATCTCACTGCATACCTGTGTCCTTCAGCATCATCTTGACCTATAGCCCATCCAATACCTGTCGGGCTAGTGTCAACTGTTAAAATAACTGGCCTGTCGCATTTATAATCAACTTTCCTCAAGGTCGGAGCCTCAAGAAGCATCTTCTTTAATTTCATAATAGCTTGTGTGTGAACTTCTTCCCAAGCAAACCTCTTACCTTTTTGTAGCAATTGATACAACACCTCTGCAACATGAGCAAAGTGTGGCAGCCAAATACGATAGAATACACATGCGCCTAAGAATTGACGAACCTTAGTAACTGAAGAACATGTTTCCTTCATCTTTTGGATTGCTTCGACTTTTGCTGGACTTGGCCTTCTTCCTTCAAAGCTGCACATATGTCCCACAATTAAGACCTCCTTAGCACCAAAAGTTGATTTTTGACTTGAAAGTGTTAAGTTAACTTCTTCAAGCCTCGTTAATATAGCATCATAGTCAGCAATATGTTGAGCAACAAACTGTCGGCACCCCCTCTGGTCTTTTGATTCATCTTTTGAGCTTTCTTCACAGCCCTTAATTTGTAGATCATCAATGAAAGGCATAGTAACATGTGGGATAAAGTCTCTGAATACCTTATTCATGCCGTTCATCATATGAGCTATTGAATTAGTAGCACCCTGTGGCAGAGTGCACATCCTTACCAAACCAAGAGGAGTACGAATTGTAGTAAGATCCCTGCTATCCAAAGCTAACTGGAATTGATCATACCCTGAATAAAGATCACCCATGGAGTAAATAGGTCTACTTGCAAAGGCCTCAGCAAATTCATCCACAATTGGGCCAGTACCCACATTGCGGATTGTTACCTTGTTAACTGGTTGCATATCCTGAATGAACCTTAATGTACCATTTTTCTTCGAAACAGTAAACCATCGATTAGAATATGGAGCACATGACGGCTCCAAAATTCCCATTTGAATCTTTTCATTAAGCAAATTGATAAGCTTTGGCAAGTGAGCTTTAGGAACTGGAATAGGACGCAAGCTCCATGGCATATGTGGAAATGTGAAAATAACCATTGGTGAAACAACACTTGGATCCACACACCCAATCTCACTTCGCTCAAAAGCGAAAGCTTTACCATGTTTTTCGAGCATACCTTGAAAACATTTGATCTCCTCTTCATTGAGGAAACCGTCTTCTCCAACCTTCATTTGTTGCAGTGTCTCCTTAGTAAACTTATGTCCTATGTTCTTTGGATCTCTGAGTATAGCCTGTCGAGAAGCCTCCTTGATCATCCCATCACTTCCTTCTGGCAGCGGTGTAGCCACTGGCCTCACTTTCTTTGCAACAGTCTTGTATTTTGTCTCTACCTGCGCTTCAACAGTTTCACATGAATCATCTTCAATATGCATAAGGGCTTCATATATACTTAACTCATCATACATGTCCATTGAATGGACCTTGACCACTTGAGTTCTGCTTTGTAACCTGTTTTTCCTGATCTCTTCAAGCTCTGACATAGTATCTACATAAGATACCTCTTCAAAGACTCCTGAAATCACATCATCAGATTCAAGCACATCACAACCCTGCAACTCACTTTGAATACCTAAAACATACTGTTTTTCCCACTTTGGCAATTCATTAAATTTTCTGAAAGAGACTGAACCTTCCGATGTTAACCCCAAAAACCCCGAAGAGAAAGCTTCTCTTTCTCCGCACTTGTACCACCATAGTCCTGCTTTATAATGGCACTCCGAGAAAATCCTGTGAAAACCTGTGTTCTCTAAACTCCTTGCGTATCTTCGGCATTGGATGATCACGTAGATTGTCCTTATTCCTGGCATGATCAACACATATAGCCAAGAATTGTACTGCTTTCTTACCATCACGGCTCCGAACCTTGGCATAGGCCGAGTCATCATCCAACACTTTGGTTTCCATTCGCACATACGTAATGTATGGTTGCCCCAGAATTAAAGGATAAGAGGAATGCTCCTGTATAAAGAAATTTTTCTCATCACAGACATCCCCTACAGTTACCTTAACATTGGCACAAGCACCATAGAGGTCGCCTGGAAGCATATTGGTAGCTCGAATCCGCCAACCATGGTCTACATCAATAGGCCATTTCCCCTTTTTGTGCAAGCTTTTAGCCATCAAGTTGATCTCCGATCCATGATCTATGAGTGCTAAGACCGGTTCTTCGATGTCCCCAAGCTTCACAAAAGTTTCGGTTGTTGCTCTTGCCCAATGAGTCCTTGAAAAGTGACTCCTTGGTATACTTTCATTATCTTCATCTTCATTGAAATGAACATGCCTTACCTCAGGTACGGTTGGATTTGACACCACCACAAACCTCGACTCTTCTTCTTCTTCAAGATTCGCCAAATACTCTTCATAGTCGTCCAAAATTGCTTCAATGTGGCGTACCGCCTGGCTATTCACTGACTCTGGCTCCTGTTCAGTTGGTATCTGTCGCTTTCTTTTGATGATGTCAATTATCTCCTCATGAAACTCATGTTTGGCAATGCCCAAAATATCACCCAATGTGAGCTCCACTTTGCTATTCAGAATGCGCTCTTCAAAAACTTTCTTTAAATCTGTAGCTAATTCAATGTCAGACTTAAGCTTATATGAGGGTCCTTTGGGTTTACCTTGCTTTTTGTCCTTGGGTGACTCCTCCATCACCACTTCAGGAGTGGGCTTAGGAGTAGGACCTTCTTCTTGCTTGCTCTTGAACCTCGTTGTCCTTTTCGATGTCCCAGGAGCTTCTTCATCTCTTTTTTGCTTTTCCTCCACCATAGCCTCATTAGCTTGAGACTTCGCAATGAATGCATACACCGAGAGGGAATCCACTGGATCAGTCCACCATGTGGTTTCTCGAATTGAATTCCCTACTTGCCGCAGCTTTCCATAAGTTACATGTCCTGTTTCTGCTGTCTTCAAAGCATAAGGACATAATTGACCCTTGGTACCTGCACCTTCATCATCACCCTTCCCGTAGACTTGCAGCCCATATGTAGCTGCTTCCACAAGAGCAACATTATGCTGGATCTCTTCAACTATCTTCTTCATGCCGCCCCTACCAAAATTCGGGCGGAGCATCTCACGTGTTGCCCTAAGATGTATCTTCTTGTCCTTCCAGAACACCACGTTCCTTTTATAAGCTTCGTCAAAATCATCGCATTCTTTAACGTACTTGTGGTCTTCACTGTCACACCACATGCATCGGCGTGGTGGCTGCTGTCTAGGCTCAAATGTAGACCCCTTTGCAGCTAGTCCGTCAAATTTAACAGATTTAAAATTCAAATTTAATTCTTGAATACCTTTCACTAATTCGTCATGAACTGGCTCCTCCACTCTGGGTATTGCCGAAGTTGTTTTCTCTTTAGGTTCCTCTTCGTCAAAATCATCACATTCTTTAACGTACTTGTGGTCTTCACTGTCACACCACATGCATTGGCGTGGTGGTTGCTGTCTAGGCTCAAATGTAGACCCCTTTACAGCTAGTCCGTCAAATTTAACAGCTTTAAATTCAAATTTAATTCTTGAATACCTTTCACCAATTCGTCAAGAACTGGCTCCTCCACTCTGGGTATTGCCGAAGTTGTTTTCTCTTTAGGTTCCTCTTCCGCAACATCCATGATGTCAGCCACGATCATCTTGTCGACTCTCATTTGTCGTTTCACGATCATGTTGACTGCTTTAGTGACTAACTTCCAATCGGATGTTAAGCCCAATTCTCCTGTTGAATCCTCCAACAACTGCACTAGACTCTTCTGAAGTCGAGGGTCAACAGCCTGAATGAATAGCTCAACCTTCTGATCCCTCATCGAACGTTGCTCCGTCGAGGACAGTGCTCGAACTTCTTCTCAAATTCTCGTAATAATTCTCGTGCAGACAGATTTTTGTTCTTCTTCTGCACCCACTTCATAAAGCTTTGCCTTGTTACTCTTTGTGAATCCTCAAGGAAGTATTCCTCCTGAAGCGCCTTCTTCAAATCTTGCCAATTCGAGGCTTGAATTCCCTGAATTTCTTTTATTCGACTCCTAAGTTCCGGCTCCGCAATCAAATGAAATCCTTCGACTGCATTCTGATCATCAATACCATTATCTTCCATTTCCTGCTCGTAGATATTGAAAAATTTGCTAATATCCCGGCCTTCAAATCGATGCAATTTCTCGGTAACCATGTGCCGAGCTTTACGGATCCTTTCTTGCAAATTGTATTGTTGTTGGGCAGCCTGTTGTTGTTTCATATAAGCATCAAACTGCTGCATCATTTGATGCATGGCAGCCTCTTGCGGTGTCGACATCTTCTTCCACCACAATGCTCACCCTGGCTCGTTTCGCGTCGGGTTCACCAAGAATGTCGGGGGATTTGTGTTCGAAAGGCGAGCCGGGAAGGCGCGGGGCCTCTAGCTGTGAGAGGTGTGAGGAAGACAGTTGTAGCAGACACAATGAATGTAGACAAAGATTGAAATTAACAGCTTGAACAAGATCCTGAAGCTTGATTATCATTAACAGTACCGCTGCTTACATTATTTAAACTCCTTCCATGATTAGAGTGGCTTATGGTGTCTTTGATTAGATTGGCTATGGAAGATTAGATGAGAGAGGGCTATGGAAGCTTGGCTTAGGATTAGAGTGATCAAAGCTTATGGCTTCCTCCCCGCTAATACAGCTTGAACAAGATCCTGAAGCTTGATTATCATTAACAGTACCGCTGCTTACATTATTTAAACTCCTTCCATGATTAGAGTGGCTTGGAAGCTTGGATTAGAGTGGCTTATGGTGTCTTTGATTAGATTGGCTATGGAAGATTGGATGAGAGAGGGCTATGGAAGCTTGGCTTAGGATTAGAGTGCTCAAAGCTTATGGCTTCCTCCCCGCTAATACAACAGAGCACAAAAACTTGAATATCTCCTAATCGGTGCAGAATTAGCCTCTATGCGTGAGATGCAAAAATGGTCAAAACGCCCTTTTCCTTCTACCATCGCGGCCCGTTTTGTCCAGAAACCTGTTTTACAAAAATTTTCTAGAATAGGACATTTTCGGCCTCCCTCATGCAGAGATGTGAAGTCTCTCACACACTTTCCTTTTTACCACTGACCACATGTCTTCCTCTACCCAAGTTGCCTTATATGTCCTAAGAGCCCTTTCACATGTAAAACCTTTTCTTCAAGCATAAAATCTCTACGTTTAAGCCTTCATAACCACATAAAGCATACACTTTCTGGATCTGCTTGCGTGTTTTCGAGCCCTGGTCATTACTCAATAAATGTGTGAGCTTCAAATAGACTTCTTCTGCTTCTCTTTACTCTTTTTTCCATCATGGAAGCGGAGCGGCACGACATCGCGATTATTTTCTTTGGTTGCAAATTTTTGTTTTGACCATACAGTTTTGTTCCTTGCATGATTTTATGCATCTTTCCTCGTTCAAAAATTGATTTGAAGCAATTTGGACCAGATTGTCAGCATTTCAGTCTAAAAGGACATTCCAGAGAAAAATCCGACAAATCTGCTAACTTTGCACTCTATTCACTGAACAGGAGCAATGCAAGCAGTGGAGAGGGCCAAGAAGAAGCTAAACTAGAAAGAGAAACTACAAGAACTCTCTCTGCATATCAACTGGACCCTGAGTCAGTGAAAGCGGCAAAAACATCCTACCTTTCTAGAGAACATTTGGAAGAGCACCACACTACGGTGTTCACTGGCAAGTTCAAGAGTGAAAAAGGGCATCAGGTGGAGTTGCAACTCTTGCCTAAAGAGGTCTATGATGTAGCTGCCAAGCCAAAAACCAAAGAGGCTAACCATAGGTTGGGGCTTAGGCATTTCTACGAACAAGAGCCTTGCGGAGTGGACTTTTAGAAAGCTTATAAGCTTCTATCCACCATCAAAGAGGACGGAACCGCACAAATATCCAACACCCAAGGGAACAAGGTTGAGGTAGTAATAAAAAAAGAGATAGTGGCAGAGTCACTCAGATTGCCCATTGAAGGAATGACCATGCGGGCAAGAGACAGAAAAACCACAGGCACATTTACCAAAGAGACAGCCGCGGCTACATTCACCAATCTTATCCACAAACATGTGGAAGAGCCAGCCCATTTGTATCATCAACACTTCCATTTTCTAGCAAAAAGGCCACCAAGGTACACTACACCAAATCACGCCATGGCCATCACCTTCACTCAGGTTCTTAAGTCAACAACAAGGCAGCCTATGGACCACGCGCAATATGTCTTGACAACCTTGAAGGGCACCAAGAATCAAGGCAAAATCACATACTTGGGCGTTCCAGAGGTGTTGACTAGAATAGCCTATCATGCCATCGGCACGATAGGCTATTCATCGGCATGTCCAATAACCTACCGCTTGCCCCTGATTAGAATACATGGATTTTGGCAGCACAACCCTCTCCACAAGCTACAAGTTCATGTAAAAGTTCACAGAAATCAGATGATGAGTCAGCTGACAGTTCACCAGAACGGCATTGCAGCGAGAGCTCTGACAACAAAGAAAAGAGAGCTCGGAGAGAAGAGATGAAAAGGAAAGATGTGGCTGCACACCAAGAGGATCCAGCTCAAAAACAAGCGCGTTTTGAAAGAGAAAAACAGGCTTACTAGCGCAGTAGGCAAGCACAAGGGAAGGACCCAAAAAAGTACCCACAGGACCTGAAAGGACCTCAAACAAAGCATCATACCAGAAAAGAGGCAGATGATCCAATAGAATATTTGGAAAGAATGTTCCAAGAGGCCGAAGCCCTAAAGCTGAAAGAGGCAGAAGAAGCTGCAAAGAAAGCTGAGGAAACGGCTACACAAGAGCAAAGCCATGGATCTCCTGGACCCGCCTCACTGTCTCCGGAACAACAAGACCATCCCATGCCTAGCCCACCACCATCACCACTACGCAAAGGTACCAATGAAGAAGCAGAGATTGAAAAAGAGAAAGATTCTGAGTCCACCCAATGAGCATAATCTACACCAAAACCTAATCATCCCGACGGACAAAAGGAAAAAGAAGCCGAGCCACAATCGGAGCAGGCAGCAAAAGAGACTCAAAAGCCGGAAGAAGAAAATGATAAGGAAGAAGATACAAAAAAAGAGCCTACCACCACTGCACTTGAGACGGATCCTGAGCCAGAGAAGTAATAAAGGCCAGCACCTGAAGAGACAATAAGGGTTGAGACCACACCATCTACTTCTACTCAGCCAGAAACTATTGAGGCATCAAAGCCTCAGGATGGCCAAGAAGAAGACCGACCATCTACCTCCACACAAGTACCACCAGCAATTACGATGCAGCCACAAGCAATACATGAGGCTGCAGGCACATCCCAGCTGGCAAGACAGGAGGAGTGGCAGTCAAATGATGAAGTGATAGTACAGGTCAATGAATATGCACGTCAGATGTAGGAAATGACGGAGAGACTCTTAAACCGCAGCACAAAGGCCAAGGAATTAGAAATGGTGATCGACGCTCTTCAAGGAGAGCTAGAAGACATGATTATTATCATCACTGATCTCCAAAGGCAAGTGCAAGAGCTGAAGACAGAAGTGGATCAGCATCAGATGGCCAGAATTAAACAACAAAAAGAAATGGAGGAGCTAGGTGATCTCCTCACCAAATTATCTGATGCCTGCAAGGTAAAAGACGAGCAGCCGATAGAAGTCACGAATGAACTTCTTACGACCTCTCTATCAGCTAAAAAAATTCAAGTGCAATTAGATGCTGCCAATGCTTCCCTACAATATTCTGAAGAGAGAATCAATGATCAAGCCATTTTCTTACGGCAAATCAGAGAAAACCCAACCGTGGCCTCGATCAAGGGAACTGATGAAGTGTACAAGGCACTTGAAAAGAAAAAAAAGGACTTAGAATTGGAATTAAAGCTTGAGAAATCACAACGTAGAGACCTGGCACTGATGCGGGTTCAAAGAGAGGAGGAGCTCCTAAAGGAGATAGCAGAACTCAAGCGGGTAAATCAGCTCCTCAGAGATGGAAAGCCAGACATGCAAGAAGAGGCACGCACTTCAGAGCCACCACAAATAGACATTCCCTCGGTCTCGTTGGCTAAGTTTGAGACGCAGTACATAGCAGAGCCGAGTGGTGATGAAGATTTTCAGATTCACATCACAGACACAGACACAGTGCCAATGGTCCAACTGTCAAAAGCTGAAGAAGACGCACTGAAGGAGAAGATCACCTTAGAGGTGGATGACAGTGGAAGGCCGCTATGGATTGGGAGCTGAGAGTTTTACACTCTATCAACGTCACTCAACTCACTCCCAATCAATTCAACGCTCAATGGCACCAACAATCCCTGTCGTACCCTCTCATCAAGGTAGAACTATTACAGGTAAAAGAAAGGATGTACAAGGATATGCAAGAAGATGGCGCACATAAAGACCACCAAAAGTGGAGGTTAAGCTGGCTAAACAAGAATCTGAGATACCGGATTCTGTTCACAAGAGCACCTGCAGCCCTACAAAGAGATCCTACATTCTGTCCTATACCCAAAGTAAGGACATGGCAAGCACATGAAGCACTGCAGAAGAAGAGGCCAACTTGGCTCAACTTCCCCAAGTTGCCAGCTCTAGAGAGAGGCCAAGCGACAGAGGAATACATGGTGAAAACCCTAACGGGCACCATGTCATACTTTAAGAGTCTGCCAGATCTCTCCTATGCAATGTTATATAAGATCTGCAGGATGCTACTCACATGCATACAAGTTTTCAATGAGCCTGTGTAGACAGGAGCCCCATGGCTCTCATTCTTGGAAGGAAACAAAGGCTTATCCTACGATCTGAGTGGGCAACCTTCAGAAGAAATCCTTTACGGATTCTATGCCAGATGCATGTTCCTGCCCTCGCATAATATGCTAGCCTTTGAAGAAGCACTCTACACTGTATTCTTCACCTGGCGAACGAAGATATTTGCACCGGTGATAAGAAACCTAGCATCCAGATTTGTAGGCTACTCAGTGTTGGAACTGAAGAATCAAGTCACCATGCAATTTCTACAAGTGCCCTACAAAGAACGAAGAATCAGATACCAGAAGGCACTGGAAGCACTTAAAGACCGCCTCGCCCACCGTCAACCCGAAGACTACTTCAGTCCATAAAGTTGTGTCAAGGGACAACACAGGCAAGGAGGGGGGAATGTTAGCAGCAAGCTAACACAGACACCATTTTTGGGAGTTCTCCTTGTCAAACAATTATTATTTTGATAAATCAGGAATATTGTAACTCCTATTTTCTCGGATAAACTTTGTAATTAATGAGTCAGGGCTACAAGCTTCTAGATTGTATCAGCCAATCATTTCTCAGCTTTGGTAGAACTCTATATTGTTAGTTTTGACCACCGAAAAACCTTGGCTAAGGTATAAAAGCCAATTTTTGTAAGTTTTTTAGAAGTTTTTGGATAAGAAATACACAGCGTGAGCTAGCGGCGCTCACTTCTCTCCTTCTCACGCTTCCTACTCCCTCTCCAGTTGTCACATTGCAAATGCGTTTGTTGCATTGCAAGTGCAAGTAAGAGCTCTACGCATTGATGTAAGCCATTCACAGTATTTTGTAGCTTTTGGCATCGCCGACCCGTGGCCTAATTTCATCATAACTAGGAATTTACATGTTCAAATAAAAAACTAAGCATATGCGGGGTATTGGGACATCATTGCTAAGCATTTAGATGCACTCTGGGTCAAAAACTACTAAGTAAAAAATCCACTGCTGTTAATAATCACGATTTTGGAACTTGACCTAACGTGGGGTTTGAGGCCATAGGCATGTGTGCTTATAGGTCTTATAAACTTGTCCTAGAAGTTTCATTATGTTTGGATGTCATTTGATGTTGTAACGGATGTGATTTGCTTGCCGATGAGTGATTGGCTTTTGGTGATTTCAGTCACTTGAGTGTAGCCTAAGTTAGATGCGAGTTGTTAGTTGTTTTTGAGAGATTGAGAATCTCTTGTAGCCTCTATGCACTAGTCGAGTTAGCTTCGTCCCATGGCTTGACAAATTAATTCGTGGTTCTCGCTAATACTGCAATAAGATAGAATGGTGAGGTTAGAAATGCGTCCCACAGATACATAATTATATTTTCCATGATGTACATATGCATATCTAATTATAATAATAAGCTTTCTATCTCATCCTATTATTTATCTCAAGGGTAGCATATTCATACTCTACCATTACAAAGTACAATGGAAAAAAGTGTCAATAGCTCCGTCTCTTTAACTTGGGGCAAAAAGAACTGGTTCTTTTTTTTTTTACTATTCCATTATCACCCCACACTCTACCTAGATCCTATAGCTAGTGTGATTTTCAAAAAATATATTTTTTAGATATTCTATATATTTCTCTTATATTTTCTTTTAATAGCTATCAGGAAGGAATCAAATTCTAGTGGGACACTAGCTTGCATGATTTTCAAAGATGCACTTATTTTAATGCATTATTAAGAGGATAGTTATAAACCTTTGTCAAGGAGAAATGTCATGCTTTCATGTTGCATGAGGTGTATATTGGAATCAAGTGGAAGTCTAAGCTAAGTGGACCACAAGAAAACTTTTGATGCCAGAAACATACCCTATTTTGGTGAATTGTTTACACAAGGTTCCAATCCAAATTGGAAAAAGTATATAAAATGGGAGTCATAGCTCATGAGCTGAATTTTTTACCCTTATCTTTATTTTTTACATTTAGAGCCGTGGTTGAGGAGTCATGATCAAAATGGTGGATCCCAGTCTGCTCACATCATGCAGAGACAACCCATTTCAAACTTTGCAAATTCATGTTCACACTGGCTCTTCTCCTTCTTGTGTAACCCATCGGGGTTCCCTTCACCTATAAAAGGGTACCTCGTCTTCCTTGAAATCCAGTCATCATGAGGGAGTGAGAGGATTGATTCTTAATTGTACTTATCCATAAACGTAAGCCTAAGCCTATACTTGCACCTAGAAAAAGATTAGCCAATCGTAAGCTATTCTTGGAAGATCAACTCTAATAAAAAAAGGTCTTGAACTTGGTGCATGAATCAAGGCTTGAAGTCTTCCTTCTTCTTCTCTCTCCATCAAAATGGTGAATAACTCTCAAAGAGTTTGTCAAGTAAGATGTGTTTTACTTTGATGTTTTTTTGGTTGTCTGTTATTTTCTTTTTCATCTCTAATCCAACATATATCTCTAATTTCATCTCCCTCCCTAACCAAATCTATCTCTCTCACTCTTAGAAAGTCATTCTCTCTACAAATTCTATGTTCTCCTTTCTACAAGTACATCTCTCCCCATAGTATCCTTATTGCCTATGGGTAAGAATAGGGCTTAGGAGGGAAAATTCTCTTTTCTTACCTTCTCTCACATCTACATTTTGCACATACTAGAAATATCATAGATGAATAATCCACACGATATGAATTTATATCGCTTCCACTCTATACGATCAATTACAATTAACGTATGGATTAGCCAAAAAGTGCACTTTCAACAACATATAGTAATTCTCTTTGGCCTAGAAAGGCTCAATGAAATACTTTTTTCACCGGATGTCATTATGCTACCCCTTATAGACTATAATTTTTCTTTTGACATAAGTATAATTATCTTGCTATGAACCAAGAGGACTTGTACACACAATTAATTTCAATCACTAGATAAAACATATATATTATAGTAAGCACAAAATTACAATTCCAAAGAACAATTTGTAGCATGTTTGGTTGGCAAAGATTGAATTCTATGAACTCATCTATTAACCCTTTCATATTACCCATGATACGATACGACCATAGCCTAGATGTTTTCATCTTTGTGTTGTTTTGATATGCTCTTTTGTGTTCTTTCTTTGTGTGTATGAGTGCAAGAGAGAGAAAGAGTGGGGCTTCTTTGATTTCACTTCTTTCCAAACCCTAGACTTCATGGAATCTATGGTATAACTCCTTTATATAGCTTTTGGAGTTCTCTCACAAACTCTCACAGCCAAAAGCCCGGTGCTTTCCTAGCAAGATCGCAAACTTCTCAACATATTTTTGGTGAACCTAATGCGAATCTGCAAGGGCGAGAGTTTGTGGGTAACCATGGGTGATCATGTGGAGCAACATGGTATGCATTTTGACCCAGGAACAATGCAAATGTTTTAAATTTTCTAACCTTTGAGACTGCAAATTGAATATCCAGCCTTATGCTGCATACATAAATGCGGCAGCCAATAGTAGCTTGGTAAAGAGTGACATTGGCAAGATCTAGCACCATGAAGACTCAATTTCAAACCTATTTTCATGGGAGTGGCAATAGGTTTTCAATCCTCAAGTCCAAACTTACATAGCAATGTCTCTATGTAACTTTCTAAGACAAGGCAATACCATCATCACAGTTCTTAAACTGTATACCCAAGTAATGATGCAACATCCCCAAATCCTTCATCTTGAAAGTAGCATTCAAATCAGCTTTGAATTCAACAATATGTCTCTCATTTGGTCCAGTGATCAACAAATCATCTACGTAGAGAACCACAATACAAAGTACATCACCCTCATTCTTTACGTACAATATACTTTCTGTTGGACTTTTACAACAGTCTCATTTGACCAAATGAGTACCAGCCTTCTCATACCAAGCACGAGAGACTGCTTCAACCCATACAAAGATTTCTTACATTTTCACACTTTATCCTCTTGTCCTTTCTTGACAAAACCACAAGGCTTTGTTACATAAACTTCCTCAAATATGTCACCATTCAAGAAAGCAGTAACAATGTTTGACTGATTTACATCCCAACCAAAATGAGATGCCAATGCATATAGAATACATACGATAGACGTATGACTAGTGGGAGAAAAAGTCTCTTCATAATCTATACCTTTTTGCTATGCATAATCTTTTGAAACAAGTCAAGACTTATAGCAATCAATCTCACCATCCGGCTTGCGTTTCAACTTGTAAACCCACTTTGTACCAATGGCCTTTTTTCTAGGAGTCAAATCACATAAAGTCCATGTGTCATTTTCTATAAGTGCATCATATTCTAATTGCATGACAGCCATCCATCAATTTTTTGAATTTTGTACTTCATCAAAAGATAGAGGTTCCTCAACATCATATAAGCTAGACACAGCCAAAGCATAATAATCTGAAGCATAAGATGCACGGCGAGAACTTGAATGAGTAGGACTAGACAAAGGTGCATCCAATTTACTATCACACAAAGTATGCACCAACCATTTAGGCATACCTCTAGCCTGCTCATTCTTAGCCCTTTCCTCATCATGTACATCTGCATCATAGGTTGATCTGTAACATTTTCAAAAAACCCCATTGGCTGTAAATTTGCCTCATTGGAATTTATATTCAAACTTTCACCACTAAAAAGAGGAAACAAAGTGTCATAAATGTCATGTGGGCTTACGTTACTATCTCTAGTACATGACAGCAAGGGATTAACAGAATCTTCCACAAACACAACATCAATGAGACCAAGGTATGTTGTTTGCAAATGATACAACCTGTAACCTTTGCTTTCAGCATTATAACCAACAAAAATACATTTAACAGCTTTATCATCCAATTTTCTATGCTGCATTTGTGGCACCAAAGCATATGCCAAACAACCAAAAACACGCATGTGCTCAATAAAAGGCTATCTATCATGCCATGCTTCATATGGAGTCTTAGACTGCAAAGCTTTCGTAGAACACCTGTTTAGTACACAAGTGGCACACATGATGGCCTAAAACAAGTGTAGCAAAGCTTGGCTTTTGACCATACATCGTGCCATTTCCATAAGTGACCTATTTTTTCCCTCAACAACCCCATTTTGCTGAGGTGTATAAGGCATTGTACAGTGGTGATTTATCCCACGACTAGCCAAAAATGCATTCACTTCATGAGACATATACTCTCCCCCTAGATCAGAATGAAGGGTGCCCATAGTACATTTTGAGACATTTTCAATCATAGCCAAAAATTTCTTGCAATACAAAAACAATCCAGGCTTAGCTCTAAGCGGATATACTCATGCATGCCTCGAGTAATCATCAATGAAAGTCACAAAGTACAAGTAATTGCCCAAGGATGGAGTTTGCATGGCCCCCCAAACATCACTATGCACAAGCTACAACATGTATGTGGCCCTAACTGAACCATCCTTTGGAAAATTAGAACACTGCATCTTACCCAAAATACAACCTTCACAAACATGTTTGACAGATAACATGTTTGACAGATGCTTCAAGAGGCAACAAAGAAGCAGCCATATTAGATTTTTGCAAACGTATCAAATGCAACCAACAACTGGAAAAATTCAGATGCCCAAAACGTGCATGCCAAAGTTTTGCATCTGAAATAGCCTTACTATCCACAACTGCATTTTCAAAATTTTTTCCACACTTGTCATATAAAGTGAGCTTATATAGCCCACGTCATAAAATGCCATTTGCAACAATTTCATCACCGAAAGTGAGATCATGTAACGTACATCTATCATCCACAAATTTGACTACAAGACCAAGTCTAGCAAGTGCAAATACATACAAAATATTCTTCTTGTCCCAAGTACCTACAATGCATCAACAAGTGTGAAAGAACTACCATTTGCAACAATAATAACAATCTTTCCAACTCCCTTCACCGGATAAGAGGCATTGTTGGCACAACTGACTGAATTCCTATGAGAGACATCCTCAAGAGAGGTAAACAAGTCATGATGAAAGGTAATGTGCTTTGTAGCACCACTATCAAAGTACCACACTTGAACATCTACAGTAGCAACTGACAAACATGTATAGAAGGATCATAAGTGCACTCTGCACTAAAAGCCCATTCTGCATCAACATTAGCATACAATCTCCTTTCATAGAAGACTCAACAATAGTTGTATTTGTAGTGGAACCAGCATTAGTAGTGGAATGAGCCTCTTTGTTCTTAGCCTCTTTGGCCTTCAACTTAGGACACTGCTTGATCAAATGATCATTAGCTTTACTAATGGAAATGCTTCTTCTTTTTTCTCTTCACTAGAATTTCTAAACAAATTGCTGCCATAGCAGAAGCATTAGCAACATGTGATTTACCACTCGTAGAAGATCCATGAGAAGTGGCTACATTGTTGTTACCACCTTTTCTTTGAGCAGCAATAAAGGCCTGTTCAATTGCATGTTGTCTAGTCTTGTTTTTTTTGGAAAGTGACCCTTGCAACAACAATGCGCATAATACATCAAAATTGAAAAATTCAAGATTTCCTTGGTTCATAAGTCTCCAAGTACTAGCAAAAGTCTGGTAAGAATCGGGAAAGGCATCAAGAAAAGTTTGCATGAGGGAACTTGTCTGAAATGACTTCACCTGCAGAAATAAGTTTCTCATTGATATCCTTGACACCAGCAAGGAAAGTGTCCATATTATCTTACTCATGCATAATCTTTGACTCCAGCTCTTTACGTAGCAATGCAATTTTTGCCTCATTTGACTTGCATAAAGACCACTAGAATATCCCAAGCCTATTTTGTAGATTTTGTTGAACGAATATGAGGAGTAATAGTGCGCTTCACAAAAAACGCAATCAATGCATGAGCTTGCGCATATTTTACATCCCAAAAAGCTTGCTTGGCCATAGGAAAAATAGCTCTAGTAGCAGCAACCCTACCACCAAAACCTGCAACATCCTCAACATCGCATTGAAAAAGACCTTGACTAGCGCTCCTATTCTATGAGTGCCCGATTGGAATGTAATTTTCCATGTGCATATTAATGCATTGAACTTTGCTATTGGGTGTGTTCTAGCTCAACCAGGAGAACATAAACTAGACTACCCCATTAGCTTTGCAAGTTGTCAATTGAATGATGCCGAGAGAAACTACACCAATACAGAGCGAGAAGGTTTAGGTATGATTTATGCAGTGAAGAAATTTCTCTACTACCTTCTGGCCAACAAGTTTTTGTTCTATGTTGATTATCAAACGTTGTTGTATCTAGTAAATAAACCTTGTTCCACGGGAAGAATTACATGATGGTTGTTAATTCTCCTTGAGTTTGATTTTACCATTATGGTGATACCTGGTAAAAGACATGTCATGGCAGATCATTTTTCTTGCATACCCAATGGTGAAGCCCCTACTGGAGTCGATGATGAGTTGCTCGATACTTCTCTATTCCTAGTCAAAACCATACCTGAATGGAGTGAGAAGATTGTGAACTTTCTAGTTAATGGTTTTCCACCCAAAGAGCGTTGTAAAGACATAGATCAAAAACTGTTAAAAGAATGTGAACCTTACTCTCTCATTGCAGGAATTCTCTACAGGCTAGGGAAGGATGATCTTCTTAGACGTTGTGCCCGTGAGGATGAGTATTTATACATGCTGCAAGAAGCCCACATGGGTATAGCCGGAGGACATTTCTCAGGGGAACTAACAGCTAGAAAGTGTTTTAATCAGGCTATTGGTGGCCTACCTTATTCAAGGATGCATCACTTTTTGCAAAAGGATGTGATGAATGCCACCATTACAAGATCACACAATGAAAGGATAGGATACCCTTACATCCTGTTAAAGTGACTCAACCATTTGAAAAATGGGGTTTGGACTTTGTAGGCCCAATTAGTCCGACAGCTCGTAACACTCAATCTCGATATATTATCCTTGCCACTGACTATGTGACAAAGTGGACGGAAGCCAGGGCGACACGTAAAGCCGATGCGAGGTCAACTGCCAAGTTTCTCTTTGAGAACATTATTACAAGGTTTGGTTGTCCCTTTGAGATTGTGAGTGATAATGGTACTCATTTTATAAATGGAGTAATAAAAGAACTCACTACCAACTTTATGATAGCTCACCATAAGTCCACACCTTATTATCCACAAGCAAATGGCCAAGCTGAGAGCACCAACAAGACCTTAATCTCTATCTTGACCAAAACGGTAGAAGCTCATCGCACAGATTGGGATTTAAAGCTTACATCAGCTCTATGGGCTTATCGTACTGCGTAAAAAGTTTCCATTAACTGCACACCATTTAAGATGGTGTATGGCGAAGAAGCGGTTATGCCATGGGAGTTTGTCATTCCTAGTCTTTAAGTAGCTTCTCAAGAAGGTTGGGATGGTAACCCCTTAGTTGAGCGATTATATATCCTTGAAAGGCTAGATGAAGAGAGGCAATTAGTTGTGCAAAATGCACTTGTGGAGAAAGATAGGAGGAAGAAATGGTTTGACCGTAATCTAAAGAACAAAGATATCAATGTTGGTGATAAATTCCTTATGTATGGAGTGTGTAACGAAAAGAAAAAGTTGAAATATGCAGGAAAAGGACCATATAAAGTATGTGAGATCACCCCACAAGGAACCATTTGTGTGGAGACTCTTGATGGAGTTGAAACCATTGGATTCCTCAATGGGAGCAAATTTAAAAGATATTATGATCCTTTAAGCCAAGAGGAGCTACGTGCCATCCATACAAAAAAGGCATCCAAGGGACAAAAAAAATTGAAGAAGATACAAGCTCAAGCTGAGGCTAAGGAGCGACAACAACGCATAAGACAAAAACAAGAGGCTACCCTTGCAGTCAGACATGCATTCTATGTTGAAATCGACAAGGATTGGTTGGATTCTGACACACCTCTACGATATCATATTGAGCTAAGCATCACCTATGGAAAAGTGCTATATAACGCCTTATAGGACACGGGTGCTAAATATAATCTGCTATCATATGGGTTGTGGTGTCAATTAGGGAAGCCACCTCTATCTGAGATTATTATCCAAGTCAAGGGTGGCAACAAGAAAAAAACTGCTGTTTTTGGAATCTGGCACACTTCTGTCAGTTATGAAAATGGGGGTGTCACAACACAGAAACCAACTCTTAGCCCTGCCACTCAAGCCATAGTACCTGAGATATTGCCCCTTAAGGAAATAAAACCCAAAAAATTGCATGTCCAAGAGGTTGAACCATATGTACCCATAGCCCAACTCTCTAGAGCTTCAACTGATGTAGTTGAAATAAAGCTTGAGACACACAAAACCCATCCCAATATAACAAAGAAAACATACAAGTGGGTCCCTAAAGCTTATTTAGCAACCATAGCCAGTGCTAAAAGACAGGAGCCTGGTAAGAGACGTCCCATTCGCCCCAAGAAATGTTGCCTTGGATTCGTAAAAAACTATTGGAAGCCCAAGGCTACTATAAAGGAAATGATCAAATCTGGGTGCCAAAACATAAATTGTGCTCTTACTTGTCACCAGGTCCATGTGAGCTCAATCCTGTGGCTCCAAAACATATTGAAGATCACGGAAAGGAAAAAATCACGGAATGCTACACACCTGCTCCAGAGCTAGTTTGGGTACCAAAGAAAGAACGATTTATTCCACCTAGCTCAGGAACAGGGAAATCAAATGAAGCTCCTTGCTCTTCGTGTAGTTCCTGTTGGAATTAGGGTTGCAGAGAAACACACACACCTTGGAGAAGGCGAAGGAATCTCAAGGCACACAATAGAGAGTGTATATCTTGGTGTGCAATGGAAAGATAGATAGCCCTAGAGTGATGGACGTATATACAATGCACGGGGGAAAAAACCTCCTAAAGAGGGAAAAAATGCCTTGGCGGTCCTAGTGTGTTCACACACATCACTACCACATGTATATGGTAACAAATCCCCCCTTGAGTGATGCGGTGAACGAGAGCTGGCACATGAGTAAAGGGAAGTGCCATGACCTGAGGACAGGATCACTCCACAAAGGGGAGTAAGCCCAAAGCTTTGCGGAAAGCTTCAAGCTTCTCACGAGACAATGCCTTTCTGAAAAGATCTGCAAAGGTTGTCTTGTGTTGGCACATAAGCCAAGCTGATCTCTCCTGTTGAGAGCCTCTCCCTGACATAGTGGTAATGCCCCTCAATGTGCTTTGTGCGAACATGAAAAACTGGGTTCCTCGCAACTGCCAATGCGCTCTGACTGTCAGTGTAGATAGTGTTGGCAGTGTCCTGTCCAACACCCAAATCATCCATAAGGTGTCTGAGCCATACACACTCAACCATAGCTGTGAAGACTTCCCTGTACTCAGCCTCACAACTCGAAGTGGCCACAGTAGGTTGCTTCTTGCTCAACCATGATATACATGAACTGCCAAGCATGAAACAAAAACCACTTGTGGACACTCGCGTGTCAAAACAACCAGCCCAATCTGAGTCCGAAAAAGCAAGTAAGTCTGGCGGAAATGATCCCCCCTTGGGATAAAACAAGCCAAGATGTAAAGTGCCACTAAGGTAGCGGAAAATCCTCTTGATAGCCTACCAATTCTTAGACCCTGGGCTATGCATAAATCTGCATACATAAATGAGGCAGCCAACAACAGTTTGGTAAAGAGTGACATCATCAGGATCGCCAGCATCATGTAGACTCAACTTCAAACCTGTTTCCATGGGAGTGGCAATAGGTTTGCAATCCTCAAGTCCAAACTTACATAGCAATGTCTCTATGTAGTTTTTCTGACACAAGGCAATACCACCATCACACTGCTTAAACTGTATACCCAAGTAATGATGCAACAGCCCCAAATCTTTCATCTTGAAAGTAGCATTCAAATCAGCCTTAAATTCAGCAATGTGTCTCTCATTTGGTCCAGTGATCAGCAAATCATCAACATAAAGAACCACAATGAGAAATACATCATCCTCACGCTTTACATACAATGTGCTTTCCGTTGGACTATTACGAAAGCCTCGTTTAACCAAATGAGTGTCAGCTTTCTCATACCAAGCACGAGGAGATTTCTTCAACCCATACAAAGCCTTCTTACATATGCACACTTTGTCCTCTTGTCCTTTTATGACAAAACTGCGAGGCTGCGTTACATAAACTTCCTCAAATATGTCACCATTCAAGAAAGCAGTAACAATGTTTAATTGATGTACATCCCAACCAAAATGAGCTGCCAATGCACATAGAAAACGCACAGTTTTCATACGACAAGTGAAGTGGGAGCAAAAGTCTCTTCATAATCTATGCCTTTTTGTTGTGCATAACCCTTTGCAACAAGTCGAGCCTTATGGCGATCGATCTCACCATCCAGCTTGCGTTTCAACTTGTAAACCCACTTCGTAGCAATGGCATTTTTGCCAGGAGGCAAACCACATAAAGTCCATGTGTCATTTTCTATAAGTGCATCATATTCTGATTGCATGGCAGCCATCCAATTTTCTGAATTATGTGCTTCATCAAAAGACAGAGGCTCCTCAACATCATGTAAACTAGAGACATCCAAAGCATAACAATTTGATGCATAAGATGCATGGCGAGAGCCTGAACGAGTACAACTAGACAAAGGTGCATCCAATTTACTGTCACGCAAAGTGTGCACCAGCCATTTTGGCATACCTCTAGCTTGCTCATTTTCAGCCCTTTCCTCATCAAGTACATCATGTACATCTGCATCAGTAATAGGCTAATCTAAAACATTTTCAGAAACCCCCATAGGCTGTACATTTGCCTCATTGGAACTTACATTCGTATTTCCACCATTGAAAAGAGGCAACAAAGTGTCATAAATGTCCTGTTAGCTTACATTACTGTCTCTAGTACATGACAGCAAGGGCTGAACAGAATCTTCCACAAACACTACATCTCGAGAAACCAGAATACGTTTTGTTTGCGAATGATACAACCTGTAACTTTTGCTTTCAGCACTATAACCAACAAAAATACATTTGACAGCCTTATCATCCAATTTTCTGCGCTGCACTTGTGGCACCAAAGCATATGCCAAACAGCCAAAAACACGCATGTGCTCAATAGAACGCTTTCTATCATGCCATGCTTCATATGGAGTAATAGACTACAAAGCTTTCGTAGGACACCTGTTAAGTACATAAGTGGCACACATGATGGCCTCAAGCCAAAAAGAATGCGGTAAAGCTTGACTTTTGACCATACATTGTGCCATTTCCGTCAGTGACCTGTTTTTCCTCTCAGCACCACCATTTTGTTGAGGCGTATAAGGCACTGTACATTGGTGTTTTATCCCACGACTAGCCAGAAATGCATTAAATTCATGAGACATATACTCCCCTCCTCGATCGGAACGGAGGGAGCCCATAGTACATTTTGAGACATTTTCAGCCATAGCCAGAAATTGTTTGAAGCACATAAAAACTTCGGACTTCGCTTTAAGCGGAAATACCCATGCATTCCTAGAGTAATCATCAATGAAAGTCACGAAGTACAGGTAATTACCCAAGGACGGAGTTTGCATGGGCCCACAAACATCACTATGCACAAGCTGCAACCTGCATGTGGCCCGAACTCAACCATCCTTTGGAAATTTAGAACGCTGCATCTTACCCAAAATACAGCCTTCACAAACATGTTTGATAGGTACTTCAAAAGGCGGCAAAGAAGCAACCATATCAGATTTCTGCAAACGCAGCAAACTGGCAAAATTCAGATGACCAAAATGTGCATGCCAAAGTTTTGCATCTGAAATAGCCCTTGAATCTGCAACAGCATTTGCAAAATTTTGTCCACACGTGTCATACAAAGTGAGCTTATGCTGCCCACGGCACAAAATCTGAGATGCAACAATTTCATCACCGAAACTGAGATCATGAACTGTACATCTGTCATCCACAAATTTGACTACAAGTCCAAGTCTAGCAAGTGCGGATACAGACAAGAGATTCTTCTTGATCCCAGGTACATAAAGTGCATCAACAAGTGTGAAGGAACTGCCATTAGCAGCAGTGAGCACAATCTTTCCAACTCCTTGAACTGGATAAGAGACGTTGTTGGCACAAGTTACTGAATTCGCATGAGGGACAAACTCAAGAGAGGTAAACAATTCATGATGTGAGGTAATGTGCTTTGTAGCACCACTGTCGAAATACCACACATGTGAATTTGTAGCAACTGACAAGCATGCATCATGGACAGTAGGATTGTATGTGCACTCTGCACTAAAAGCCCATTCTGCATCAACATCAAATGGCTGCATTTGTAGTGGAACCAGCATTTGCAGTGGAACCACCCTCTTTCTTCTTAGCCTCTTTAGCCTTCAACTTAGGACACGACTTGATCAAGTGATCATTGGCTTTACAATAATGGCAACGCATCTTCTTTTTGCCCTTATCACCAGAATTTCCAGACGAATTGCTGCCAGTAGAAGCAATAGGAACATAATTTTTGCCACTCGCAGCAGAACCATAAGAAGTGGCTGCATTGCTGTTACCACCCTTTCGTTGAGAAGCAATAAAAGCCTGTTCAACTGCACGCCGTACAGTCCTGTTTTTTCTGGACAGTGACTCTTGCAACAGCAATGTGTATAATGCATCAAACTTGACAGCTTCAGGATTTCCTTGGGTCATAAGTCTCCAAGTACTAGCAAAAGTCTGGTAAGAATCTGGTAAGGCATCAAGAACAGTCTGCACAAGGGAACTGTCTGAAATAACTTCACCTGCAAAAATAAGTTGCTCATTGATATCCTTGAAACTAGCAAGGAAAGTTTCCATATCATCTTCCTCATGCATAATCTTCGACTCCAGCTCTTTACGCAGCAAAGCAATTTTAGCCTCATTGCGGCTTGCATAAAGACCTGCTAGAATATCCCAAGCATGTTTTGGAGATTTTATTGAACGGATGTGAGGAACAATGGTACGCTTCACAGACAAAGCAATCAATGCATGAGCTTGCACATCCTTAACATCCCAACGAGCTTGTTCTGCCGTAGGCAAAACAACTCTAACAGCTGCAATCCTTGCAGCAAGACCTGCAACATCCTCAACATCGCCTACATCCTCAGAACCAGGACGTACATCAATGCCCTGCACAATGTTCCAGACACCCTTTGACACAAGAACATGTTGCATCATATAAGCCCACATAGGGTAGTTGTCCCCATCCAACCTGTCCTCAGCAGCAAACATCTTGAACACATCGGTGTTGTTGTTGTCAGCCATGGTAAATGCTGCACCTGATGTGAAAACTGCCCGAAAATAGGAGAAATGGAGCGGGAACAACCTGTGCTATATAGCACAAACCATAGAAGACTATAAGGTACCTGTTATGCAGAAAACGAAACTGACAGAAATTTTGCACAAAATGACAAAATAGCATGTGCAGTATTGTCTGTAGTGGAAATGGAGGCCGAAATGAGCCCAAATCAAAATTCTGAGCAGACCAAGCTCTTCCAGCTCTCCCAAAATTTTTGTCAACCTGCGAACGCTCGCCAAAGCTCAATGAAATTGGAGAAAGTGAGCAGGCATGTGTTGGAGCAGCTGGCGACTAAGCCCGGGAGGACGTGACCTGGTCTGATAACAATTGTTGGAATTAGGCTTGCAGAGAAACACACACAACTTGGAGAAGATGAAGGAAGCTCAAGGCACACAATAGAGAGTGTATAACTTGGTGTGCAATGGAAAGATAGATAGCCCTAGAGTGATGGGCGTATATACAATGCATGGGGGAAAAAACCTCCTAAAGAGGGAAAAAATGCCCCTGCGGTCCTAGTGTGTTCACACACATCACTACCACATGTATATGGTAACAGTTCCTATATGGAAATAGAAGCTTTGACACAACCTCCACCTACCATTGTACATATCCATACAAGCAAGAAAGAGTTTGCACCTCCCGTTGTAAGTTCACCACCTACAACAATGTTGCAAATAAAATCATGGGAGAGTACCTTACCACCCTTGCAACTAGATGAAACGCATAGGGCGGTTAAAAACTATTGGTTAAAGTCTTCACCTATAACAACTTGGAACAACTGGTTTTAAAGGGTGATGAAATCATTCCAAAAGGTATGATCTACCCAAGGAAGGGGGGAGTGTTTGCTAACATCCATCATTCACTTGCTTCCCTCTCAACCTTCCTCCCTGACCTCTCAATCTCCGATCTTAGGGAATGTATATAGCCTTATACTCACAAAAACAAGATAAAAAAGTAAAAGAGCAAGGGCCATAACACAAAATCATAAAAACACATTATGCACAAGAACACGACCCTTGTAATATTTGCACTCTAACCATCATCTATTTGCGTGTACAAATATGGCTAGTACGCTAGAGTCATCCACTCCTGCCTTGGGTGAGAGGTACCCTCGTTACTTTTCACAAATGTTTCACATGGTCTTTCCGGTGCTTACCTATGAATGGGATTTGGTAGGAACGCTAGCATTTGAGAGGAATTTTGAGGAGTTAGAATGGCTGATACATCTGTTGACCACGACTGATCCATACTTAGTAGAGAGTGTATCTCCCATTGCACAAGCCTGACCTTTTGACCAACATGACTATAGGCGTCTAGTGACCTTCTTAGTAAACATTGGTGCCTCTGATGATGAAGAAGATTTACATGATTATACGGATGGCACATATGATCTCACGGATGATGACTTTGTTTTTCTCGACAACAAGGATAATGGTTTAGCCTTAGGGTTTCCCCCCAATCTCTACAATATCCTATTCCCTTGACTCTCTAGGGGGAGTGCAAATAATTAGGTTAGGGTTCCTTATGTTTTTTTATTGTTCTCAATAAGTGTTGGTACCTTTTCCCACTAATGTGTCTCCTAGAGGTATTCTTTGTGTTTCCTAGTGTGTACACGAACGTGTTGCTGTTGTTAGGATTTGGACCTTCATGGAATCTTTCTTTTGTTTACACTTCAAATCAAGCGTAATCATCAACACAAACAGGTGTTTCTTGTCCATTAACATCGCCCCTCATCTTTTTGCATCCATGTTTGTCTGCTTTAATTGTGATTGGTAGCATAGTATCCAACACATTTGATTAGTATTGATGGGAGCAAAGCAAACCCCGAACCCCGAACCCCGACGGCCTCTAAAACGCCGGGGCCAAATGGCACGCCTCGAGCCTGTTCACGGTAAAGCGAACAGGGGGCACCACCTAGCTTTGAGCGGCTAGAACGCAAACCACGATGATATGAACACTGCAAACTTACACACACACACACAAACACACACACACACACACACACACACACACACACACACACACACACACACACACACACACACACACACACACACACACACACACACACACACACACACACACACACACACACACACAGGTTTGCAAATGATGAAAACCCTCGGCGGTGTGAGGGAGAATTATTTCTGCAATATTTACAAATGACACGCCGTGGTGGTAGAGAGGTAGGGAGAGGAGGTGGTGCGAACTACTTGGCGCGTTCTCTAAGATGACTCAATGATTGTGAAACTTGCTATCAAGAGCGTGTATACGTGTATGCATCGACCATTGGGGTCGAGAGATGGACGTGGCTCCCTTCACATGGTGCAATTCCCAAGGCAAACCTAACACACAAGCCCCCTCCCCGTGATGGTGATAGTGTCAAAACGCTTCCCACTACACTCTACCAAGTGCCGACTTCTCATGAACTGCCCCCCCCCCCCTCGATAGCGACCTCTCAGTGCCACTTTATAGGTGTTGGCTGCTTCGATTATGGTAATCCCGGTGTGATTAGGGTAAGCTTAATCCGGGAGACAAAGCAAGTGGTGGGCCCGGTGTGGTTGACCCTTGCTTTGTTTTGGGAGGTTATTAAAAGATGAGAATCTCTAGGTGGGCCTTTGTGACCATCACCTAGAGAGAGGGAATTTACAAAAGTGGGAATTTACAACGGCTTGGGTGAAAACTGAAGAAATGATGAAAATAACCTACAATTACTGAAAATAGCAGCGTGGTTACGTAATGCCGGCAAAAGGGTGTTGCTAGTGCGTCGATGTAGCGCGTACTTCTCTTCGGGGTTGGCCGGGGTATGGCTTCGACACATTTCTCTTTTTTGTTGTTGGCGGCGCGTGCTTTGGGTCCTCCTTCTTTTTTGTCGATATCGTAGTCATAGACCTTTGGTTTTTCGTATTTGTGGTGCGGTGCATATATGCGTGTGTGTGTATGTATTGGTGCATGAGGGTGGATGTGTGTGTGTATGTGCGAGTGCGCAAGCGTGCGTGTATGTGTGTGCATGCAAGTGTGCGTGGGAACGGGGCTTAATATTGTTATGTATATAATATATATATATATATATATATATATATATATTTTTGCTGTTGGTTGGCGGCCGGCTGCCTACAGGCTACGCAAGGTGGATGGGGGGGGAGATGGGGTCAGAGAGAGGGTGTGGGTGTGTGTGGTGTGTGTGTGTAGAGAGAGAGAGACACACACACACACACAGAGAGAGAGAGAGAGAGAGAGAGAGAGAGAGAGAGAGAGAGAGAGAGAGAGAGAGAGAGAGAGAGAGAGAGAGAGAGAGAGAGAGAAGTTTCTATGGCCGTCATTGGCTGAGAGAAGGAGAGAGACAGATTAATGGCCTGCGCCTTTGGGCTGAAGAACGAGAGAGAGGGAGAGAGGGGCCTTATCCGCCACGTGGGTTGTAGCCTTAACGAGGGGTGGAGAGTGAGAGAGAGAGAGGTGGAGAGATCAATGAGGTGGCTGGGGGGGGATAAACGCCCTGGTGGGTCTCCGACAAGAGAGCGAGGGAAGGGGAAGCTTCTTTGGCATGAAGTGGGGTAGGGGGGGAGGGGGGGGAATATCACCCCTTCCTGTTTGGTGGCTCAAGGACGGGAGGAGGGGGTGGGGGGGGGGGGGAGAAGGAGAATATTAGTGGGCCAAGGGAGGAGAATGAGGCCGTGGGGAGGGTGAGGGGAGCGGGTGGGGAAGAGAGAGAGAGAGAATATTGTTCGGACTATTGGCTTGCATGGGGTGTGTGTGTGTGTGTGCGTGGATAAGAATACGAGAGAGAGAGAGAGAGAGAGAGAGAGAGAGAGAGAGAGAGAGAGAGAGAGAGAGAGAGAGAGAGAGAGAGAGAGAGAGAGAGAGAGCATGCGGCTCGACACAGAGGGAGCACGAGAGCAAAAGTGAGAGAAGGGGTTGGGGTGAGTGCTCGAGGCCGTTCCTAGCCGATGGTGGCCAGTAAGGGGGTGTGTGGGTGAGAGAGAGAGAGAGAGAATATTATTCGGACTATTGGCTTGCATGGGGTGTGTGTGTGTGTGTGTGTGGATAAGAATACGAGAGAGAGAGAGAGAGAGAGAGTTCGCATGCGGCTCGACACAGAGGGAGCACGAGAGAAAAAGTGAGAGATGGGGTCGGGGTGAGTGCTCGAGGCCGCTCCTGGCCGAGGGTGGCCAGGGGGGTGTGTGGGTGAGAGAGAGAGAGAGAGAGAGAGAGAGAGAGAGAGAGAGAGAGAGAGAGAGAGAGAGAGAGAGAGAGAGAGAGAGAGAGAGAGAGAGAGAGAGAGAGAGAGAGAGAGGTGTGATCGGCCATTGGTAGGCAACGAGGGAGATAGAGAGAGAGGAGTTCCAACGGTGCCGGGCCATTGCTTAAGCCTTCCAACAACGCCGGGCCATTGCTTAAGCCTTCCAACGGTGCCGCCATTGCTTAAGCCTTCCAACGGTGCCGCCATGGCTGCGGCAGAGGAAAATAAGTTTTTTTTCTTTTTTTTCTTTGATTTTTGAAAATCGGCCATCATTAGCCCTCCCCTTTTGGCTAGACACTACAAGAGGTTGTGTGCTCTTGTGACGCTGTTAGCGACGGAAATACAATGGGTTTTTATAACCCCCAACGTCGCTAAAACCGTCGCTACGAGAGCGTCGCTATATGCATCGCTATATAGAGATGCTCATAGCGACGGTTATAGCGACGTTTACATAGAAGACTATAGCGACGCTCATAGCGACGCTACAGAGCCATAAATAGCGACGGTTATAGCGACGCCCGAGAGAATTTTTTTTTGGTGGCAGGGCATTGAATGCCCTGCCACCCATCAACCATATTGTACTTGATTCACTTTTTCAAAAAAAGTGCAAGGGTAGATAATAGACCCAAAATAGTCACCCACAAGACGCATTGTTTGCAAAATTGACAATTGTACACATCATAGGCAAAATGAATTGATTGGAAAATGTAATAATGACAATTGTACAACATCATAGGCATAAAGAATTGATTGGCAAAAGGAATTGCAGTGACAAATGTAATAATATACATGGTTCAAAAAGACGTATAAAATACGTCTCATGATACATAAGCTATGAGAAACCCTAAACTAATGCTATCTAGCTACGGCTAAACTGACGTCGTTTAGTCAGACGTCTCATCGCGTCCAAGCGGCGTATCTGTCGGCTTCTGCAAAAAAAAGACAATAAGACAGCTTTCAGTAAGTATAAACATATAACGACATTTATAAAACAATACAAAAAATAGAAAAGAGTAAACCCTAATACTAACCATGCCGCCACGAGAACTGAGAATGTCCATTAGGGCATTTAAGCCCTTCCTGCCTGCGTACTCGCGCTCGTACGGTGTGGGATCACGTCCTGTCATCGACCACTGTCAAAACATACAAAGATTTCATTATGTTAGAATTAAAAAACTCATAAACCCTAAACTATCGAACATAAAGAGCAATGCGAAAACACTTACAAAATCGGCCTCAAATGATGCCCATCCACCGCTCCCCAAGTGGTGCGAGCTCCCTGCCTCTACTCGCGCTCTGGCTGCATCCTTTTGTTGCTTCCACTTGTCGGGATTCTCGCGCGCTGCTTTCTTTGCATTCTTCCAATCTTCTTTGGCCAGCCAATCTGGCCTGTTCCACCCATTCTTGATTGCTTTTTTCACTTCGGAACGCTTGTGTTTGCAGTATTCGCGCATTCGAATCTTCATCAGGTCTTCATTGAATCATTGATCCCGTGTTGGAACGGGAAACTCATCATGAAGTATGCTGATGACTCTGTTTTTTAAATCACTTGGTACTTCACTCCATTTGTTTAGTATGTAGTGTCTAAACAGCTGAGAGCAAAGACCACGCATGCGCGAGATCACTTTCTTGCCGTCATCATCCATGATGATGCCGCCGCTGAAGTCGACGGAGTAAGACAAGCCCTCTGGCCGGTGACGCGTGAACCAAGGTGTCCCGGCAGGGGTCTCTAGCGGCGTGTCGATGGGGGTACGGACGTCAGGTGTCTCCACCGACGTCTGGGCCCCGAAGCGAGGAGTGTCGAGTGGGGTGGCTCCTGGTGGAGTAGGTAGAGGTGTGTAGCTTCTAGGAACAGTCAGCCGTGCAAAACCTGACGTAGATGGCGATGCTGTGGCTGGTGTGGGGGCGGGAAAAAAAGGGGAGGGTAAAGAGCCTCGTCGAACACGAGGCGGTGTGGAGGCATCGGTGGCGGAATCCCCACAACAACCGCCACCGCCACCACTAGAGCGCCGGTGTCTAGACGAGTGTGAAGCTCGTCTCGTCGACGCCGAAGCTTCGGAGCGCGCCGAATGCTCCGAAAGAGAGGGAGATGTGGATGGAGTAGGAACGCGCGATGATGCGCCAGAGTGATGACGCTCCACGTACCACTGTCTCTGCTGAGGTGACAAAGAAGAAAGAAACTCCTCATCATCCATACCTGCATTAAACACACGAATATTTAAACTTAATATTGAATGAATAGAGTAGACAATGACGCAAAGACCATTAAATACAATGACGTAATGACGCATATAAATACAATGACGCAATGAATTGAGTGATAGAAGAGGCAAGTCGAAAACTCAGAATTTTCAATCAAAAGATGTGAGCGCGAGTAGAAAAGAGCGTTATACACCATGGAAGGTACTTAGAGAGCCAGAGCTTTCACAACACGGAGCAAAATTGTTCAAATACAATATTTGTGGCTTTAAGAGATCTCTCTCTCATCCTCGCATAACTCAGAATAACTTCCTATATCTATATAGAGCTCTTCGTTTAAACACATATCCTCTGTTTCATTTTGTAGCTCCTTTGCATGCACCCCATATAGAGTAGTAGCATCTTGATGCTCGTCTGGCACCACCGCAGCGGCTTCTGATTGAGCATCTTCTCAGATCTCCTCCATTGATGCCGTTGTGATTGGCACATGGTAGCCTTCATACGTCCTTGCACTACGAGGGGCTACCTCTATGACGTACCACCAGTTTGATGTAGACTTTGTAGGATGAAATATTACCTGCCAGAGCCACATAACTTACATGAGAGCTTTCAAGCACATAACTTGTAAAAGGGGGATGTTAACTATTTACATACTTACTTGTTCACAATGCTCGGGTAGTACGAAAGTGTCTCTTAGGTCAGTCCATTTCATAGTAGAATCCACCTCAAGAAAACCAGACTCTCCTCTACGCACAGTAGCGTTGCGACCCTCCATGATTATCTTGAACCATTGCACGTCGAACAAGTCAACAAAAAATCCTCTGTAATCGATCCTCAAAATCTCTTGCAGCGTGCCGAAGTAAGTGAGTTCCGCCACCACAGGATCTGCATCAGAGGAACGTCGTCGACTAGACTGTTCAAATTTTGCCATGATTCCACAATCTTGAGTAAAACGCTTTTTGTCGATTCGTTCCACCCTTAAATGTCGACCTTTACACCATGCTGCTGTGTATGACTTATACTACAACAAACAAAGATTATGAGTGGCCGTTCAAATGTTTATAAATAAAGTCACTTGCTAGTCGTACATTACAAACTTACCTTGGTCGCGCAACCCCGAGAGTACTCCCACTCTTCCTCAGTCACTTCGTCACCGCATTGTTGTGCGCTTTTCAATTGGTTGTGCAACCATCTTAAGCTCATGAAGGTTGGTAGGCTCTCCAGAACCACTGGATAGTGCATCGGTGGTCGTCTTCCCCGTCTCCACTCGATTCGTGCCCTTTGTCGCTCTTGCTTTGCATCCTCATATTGTGAAATCCACTTTTGCATCACTGGATTGTGAAGCATGCAAAATTGGTTGATTTTAGCCTCTAGATCTTCCGTCATCTTCTTCTCAACATCGAGATTGCACATGACAATCCCAGATATGCGCTCATCATCTATGGTTTGCCATAGCGTGTCCCGGGTACATTCATAGTGGCTCTCTTCCCAAAAAGCCGTCACGTAACACATGATTCTCTGGAAGATACGCTTGATGACCTTCGTAGATTTGCTTCTTCAGTGAGGGTGCCCTACGTGCATTCAGTCTAGGTCCACATGTGACACATGCTCTGTATCCGCTTGTTTGAAGCCCTGCATGTATACACATGATAATAGATCAACTATGGGAAAAAACAAGATTTACAGTGTCTGAGTGAGGAGTGTCAAAGATCACCTGAGCATTCTGTTAGCCCGGGATAGTCATGCATGGTCCACATTAGAATGCCTCTGATCAAAGCATTCCGTCGTCCTGTGTGTCGGCTCATATCCACCACCTCTATGCCAATCCACAATTGTTGTAGCTCTTCCAATAGTGGACGAAGATACACATCCATATTCCCCACTTTATATCGCCCTGGCACAATCAAGCTTAGCCATAGGTGCCCCTTCTTCGTAGTCAACCACGGGGGAATATTGTAGTTGACGATGACAACGGGCCATACACTGTAAGATGTTGATCTTTGACCAAATGGATTTACGCCATCCATAGCCAGGCCTAAGCGCAAATTTCGAGCTTCCCTGGCAAAATCCGACCATGTTCCATCTATATGTTTCTTGGATGCGCAATCTGCAGGAATTCGTAGCACACCATCCGAAGATTTATTCTCCTCATGCCATGATGCTAGGGCGGCCATGGACTTACATTCGAAGAAATGCTTGATGCAAGGAAGCAGAGGAAAATGTCGCAAAACCTTTTGTGGAATTTTTGTCCCGTGGAGATCTACTCGATATCTTTCGGAATCACATTTCGGACACTTCTCCATGTCTATGTATTCCCCTCTGAAAAGAATGCAGTCATTAGGACAAGCGTGGATAGAATTGTAATCCATCCCCAAGTTTCGCAAAATCTTTCTTGCTTCATCTCGGGAATTTGGCATCACATTGTCAGCTGGTAGTATGTGCTCTTTAAGCAATCTACACAACATAAAACTACGATACAGTCGTGTAAAAATCTATCAGATCATTATACATTTAGAGTTTTATTAAAGTAAACTAATTGTAATAGATCACCTGAAAAGCGCTGTGACGCTAGTGCCACTCCATCCAAACTTTGCCTGCATGTTGAGAAGAACCACGAGTGCTTTCAATCTAGACATACGTGCTCCATTATACAATGGCGTATCGGCTTCACTTTTCATATCATCATAGATAAGCCTTTCTGAATCCATGATCGTCCCGATCATTTCATCAATCTCGGGCTCAAACATTGCCTCGTTGGGAATGTGCTCTGCATGATCATCCCCCGAGCTGTCAGAGGCTATATCTTGTGGCCTCACATATGCTGCTTGACCAAAGCGCCTGCGAACACGTCTATTGGGTTGCAAGATTGCTGCTTGTTGGCTAGCGTCAGAGTCCGATGAGCTATAATTGGCAACAACTCGATCTATAATAGATGGATCGAACTCGCCAAATTCGCGAACATGCTGCAAATAAACACGTCTTGTCCGTCGCACAGCATGCTTGCATTGATAACAAGGACATAAGACCCTCATTGAGAGATAGGTGTTTCGGTTGGACGGTCCCACATCCTTGTCACTACTCATAATGAGGATAAAAATCTTATAACCTGGACAACAAATTTAATATTCTATTGGCATTCTTCGTCTTATCTCTCTCTCTCTCTCTCTCTCTCTCTCTCTCTCTCTCTCTCTCTCTCTCTCTCTCTCTCTCTCTACCTCACATTCTCTAGTCATGTCCAATCCCCGCACACCTCGGTCTAGAGGTGCACGGAGATCAGAACCACCGGGTTATAATCTCGTCTTTATTGGTCAATACCTATATTTGTGGGTACAAGAAATCTACACACCCACGTCTACATGATACTGCATGTAGTGGACAAAACCCCTTTGCCTCTTCTCTAGCTGTAGCACTTCACAGCATGTTAACATCTTTTCACAGTAGATCTTTTCACTGTTCGTCTAACTCTAAACCCTAAACCGTAAGTAATTCTTGTGTGGACTCGATCTAACGTAAATAAGCGTAAATCTAAATAAACGTGAATCTAACTAAAAATAAACCTAAATCTAATTTAACGTAAGTCTACATCTAACCTAATCTTTAACGTCTTTTGGGATAGTTTCCTACGACGTTAAAACTCTCTTCTTCTTGTGTGTGTGTGTGTGTGTGTGTGTGTGTGTGTAAACCTAAATAAACCTAAGTCTAATCTAATATAACATAAATCTAAATCTAACGTAAATTATGTTAAATTGAAAACAAAGAACTAAACTAACAGGGATTATAAGAACCTTAAAGATGATTTAACACATAATTTTTCACATAACTCGGCAAGAGTTGGCATTCTCATCACTAAAGATGTGAGAGTTAACTTCCGGCGGTGACGCTGCCTCATCTCCATCCACATCTGAAGACAGCAATTGGCCCTTTAGAACGTTCTTGCTCTTGTTACTAACTTTGAAGTTGCTGTTGAATGACTAGAGGTTGTCTAGATGGTCATTGTGTCGGGGATGTAGTGACTCTTGCCGCCCTGAAGATCCACCTTCTTCCCTATCTTCTGAAGACATTTCACCAGTACTTTTGGATCGAAGGAGCCCACCATGAATAAAGGCAGCAATACCCTATATTCCATTGAGGGTTTTCTTCACCCGCTTCATGCAGGCATCGCAGTCTATGGAGACCTAAATCTAATCTAGTATAACGTAAATCTAAATCTAGCATAAATAAACGTAAATCTAGTTAAAAATAAACCTAAATCTAATCTAATTTAACTTAAATAAACCTAAATCTAATTTAACGTAAGTCTACATCTAACCTAATCTTTAACGTCTTTTAGGATAGTTTCCTACGACGTTATAACTCTCTTCTTCTTGTGTGTGTGCGCGTGTGTGGATGTGTGTGCCAATAAAAAGAGATAAATGGTATAACCTTTCTATCACCCATGCCAAGTATGATAGATTGATTATGCCATTTCCCTCTTGAATAATAGGTCTTGAGTTCAACTCCTCGTCGGCTAGATCTTTAGGTCTTTTAATTTTAATTAGTTTCCTACGACGTTAAATTAGTTTCTCTCTCTTTCTCTCTCAATGTGTGTGTGTTTTTTTGGATCGTATGCATGTTTTCTCTCTCGTTTCCTCTCTCAATGTGTCTGTTTTTTGTTTATGCATGTTCTCTCTCTCTTTTCCTCTCTCAATGCGTGCGTTTTTTGTTTATGCATGCTCTCTCTCTCTTTTCCTCTCTCAATGTGTGTGTGCATTCTTTGTTTATGTATGTGTGTGTGCGTTTTTGTTTATGTTTGTACTCTCTCTCTCTCTCTCTCTCTCTCTCTCTCTCTCTCAAAAACACTATGTGTGTGTGTATGTGTGTGTGTGTGAGAGAGAGAGAGAGGGAGAGAGAAAGAGGGGAAGGGAACATGAGAATGAGGAGAGGGAAGGAGCATACCTGGCTCTCCTTCTTCTCCTCGTGTGTGTGTGTGTGTGTGGAGAAGAAAAAGAGAGAGAGAGAGAGAGAGAGAGAGAGAGAGAGAGAGAGAGAGAGAGAGAGGAAGAGCGTTACCTGCTCCTTGCTTGAGGGCGTCGAAAAACTCAGATCTGAGATCTGAGTTTTTGGGCGCGCTCGGTTATTTTTTTAGCCCAGCCGGCGTCGCTATGAGTGTTGCAAATTTCTTTGTAAATTTGCAACGCTCATAGCGATGCCGGGATTTTTTTTTTTGAGCGTCGCTAATATGAATAGCCTCTTGTAGTGAGAGGCATTCATGCCTCTAGATCTGCTGACTCTGATTCTTCTTCATTTGTTCGTAGGAGCCGATATCGAGTTGCCTTCAGAACTAGCCATTCCATTTGGCCACTGGTGAGATGTTTGGGATATTCATGAATCTGTAACAGGTCCGAGTGATAGCCTGTTCCTTGGAATAGTGTCGGTTGATTAACGGGAAGCCCATGGCTTCCACAACTCTGTGCCAGTGTCCTCCTGGATCCCAAGTGAAAAATAGGATCATTGTCTGTAGTGTCCGAACAATAAAATTTGCGTGGCAAATTGGATCAACTTTGTAACCACCAGTAGAGAGAGGGGAAATGAGCATTTTGGCTCCTGCAAAGACAGAACTAAAAATTATGATTCCCAAGAGTGTGCCAAGAATCCACCATATATGGCTGCCTTGTTGGTGTGGTGAGCTCTAGTTGTCTTCAAAATCTTGCTTACTGCCATGACTGGAAAAACCTGCAAGCATATCATGCTTCTTTTGGATGTGCTCAAACCTGTCAGCTTTCTTTTTTGATGCTAATAGCAAACCACCTACCTTGCGGCTTAAATACAAGCGTAATCCACTTACCTCTCTCCAAAGAGAGGATGCACTATTTGTCAAAAATTGCACCAAATTGGGAATGAGGCCTTCATTCCTGCATTCTATTGTAGAGTGCACAGGTGATGGAGAAGGTAGGAAAGAAGACTACACACACACACACACCAACACACATCGAGACACACACACACAATCGTTACCCTATAGCATCCATTCAACGAGTTGCTCTTCTCTTATTCATCTCTTTGAACTATTATCCAAAGTATATTTACAACATAGTATAGTCAGTGTCCAGCCGCCCATAGCACAATGGACATATTCTTTAACATCATATTCTTTAACACTCCCCCTCAAGCTCAGAGTGAGCTTGCATATGATGGATTCCCAATGCTTCACGAAGGTAGCAAAACTTCTCCTTTCCAAGAGCTTTTGTGAATATATCCGCAACTTGATCATTTGTCTTCACATACACCAAATCAATCTCATTTGCCAAAATTTTTTCTCTAATGAAGTGATAATGGACCTCAATGTGTTTAGTGCGAGCATGGTAGACTGGATTCTTTACCAACATGATGCTGCTAATATTGTCACAATATATAATGACACTGTCAAGATAGTCAAAACCAAAGTCTACTATAAGTACTCTCAACCATGACTCTTCACATACTGCCAAAGCTGCTCCACGATATTCAGCTTCTGTACTTGATAATGCTACAGTTGATTGCTTCTTGCTACTCCAACTTATCATACCATTACCAATGGAAAATGCATAACCACTTGTAGATCTTCTATCCATAAAATCTCCTGCCCAATCTGCATCTGTGTAACCATAAAGACAAAGCTTCCCATTCTTTTCATAAAACATTCCATAACTGACAGTGGCTTTCACATATCTCATAATCCGTCTCACTGCATCAAGATGACTTTTACATGGATTTTGCATGAATTGACTCACAACACCCACTGCATAACTCAAATCTGGCCTTGTTATTGTCAAGTAAATAAGGCTTCCAACCATCTTGCGATACATAGTGACATCCTCAATGTAATGTCCATCATCAAACAACTTCACATTTTGATTAAGAGGTGTATCAACCGGTTTGCACGCTGTCATTCCATACTTCTCAAGCATATCCAATGCGTATTGTCTTTGTATCATCCAAATTCTTGATAAAGTATTGACAATTTCAATTTCCAAGAAATATCTCAACTCACCAAGGTCCTTCGTGTTGAATTCTCTCAACAAACTCTTCTTGACATGCAAAATTTGCTCAACATGACTTCCAGTGAGAATCAAGTCATCAACATAGATAACAATAACGACGATCTCTCCATCAACATGCTTCAAAAATAATGAGTGATCAACAGTAGATTGTTTAAATCCAATCTTCTTCAAGAATCTGGTTATCTTTTCACACCAAGCTCTAGATGCTTGCTTCAAACCATACAATGCTTTCTTCAACTTACACACATAATATGGAAACTCTGGATGTTGATAACCCTCTGGCTGTATCATATAAAATTCTTCTTCCAAGTCACCATTCAAGAATGCATTATCCACATCCATTTTCCGTAACTTCCAACCGAACATACTTGCCATTGCTATCACCAATTTCACTGTTGTCATCTTTACAACTGGACTAAATGTTTCATCATAATCAAGACCTTTTGTTTGTGCATAACCTTTAGCAACAAGCCTCGCTTTGTATCTTTCCACACTACCATCTGACTTGCACTTGACTTTGTATACCCATTTTGAACCAATTGCTTTCTTTCCACTTGGCAAGCGAACCAAATCCCAAGTGTCATTCTTCACAAGAGCATCCATCTCATCATCCATAGCTGACTCCCATTCTGATTTTCCAATTGCCTCTTGAAAACATGTAGGCTCTTTATGTTGCACACGTGAATCCATGTATGCATAATGTGTACGCATGTAACCGTTGTATGTCAATCTATCAACTGGATAACGCACCCTCTCTGATCTTCTCAACTGTGGGGGTACATATTTCTCAATATGCTTACTATGCACTCTTCTCTTCAACTCCTGCATATGGGGGTACATATTTCTCAATATGCTTACTGCCAGGTGTCCTCAAATGTGGTAAACCATGCTCTTCATCGAGGATTTCATCTGCAGAACTCTCTTCAACCACTTTCTTCTTGCCTTTATCGTCTTGCTTCTTATCTCGCAAACGACCGCTCCATGGGTTGACACTTCCTGTACTCTCCTCTGCCATATGTGGTCCTGAAATAGTTCTTGTTGATGGTCCTGGCTTATCAACAACATGACGCACATTCTCTTGCTCTTCATACTCATCTTCTATCATCACTGGCTTTGGTTTATACCATGGTTCATGCTCACAAAATCTGACATCTCTACTGACATAAACTTGTCTTGTGGTAGGATCATAGCACTTGTAACCTTTCTTTTCAACTGGGTAGCCCAAGAATATACACTTCACTACCTTTGGCTCCATCTTCTTTCTTGCTTCATTTGGCACATGAACATAGCAAACACATCCAAAAACTTTCATGTAGGAAACTGTTGGCTTGATCCCATAAAGTCTCTCATAAGGTGAAATTTCATGAATGGCAGCTATTGGTGTTCGATTCATAATGTGTACTGTTGTATGAACTGCTTTAGCCCAATATGTTAATGGCATATTCATCTCATTCATCATGGCTCTTGCAATCTCTGCTATGACTCTATTCTTTCTCTCAGCAACTCCATTTTGTTGTGGTGTGTATCTGCAAGTAATCTGTCTTCTTATGCCTTGTTCACGTAGGTAATCATCAAAATTGTGTGACATGTACTCTCCCCCTCCATTTGTACGTAGGCATTTAATTTGACAACCATTCTCTTTCTCAACCATAACTTTGAACTCCAAGAATACTTCAAATGCCTCTAACTTTGCCTTTAGAAAGTAAACCCATGTCATTCTGCTGTAATCATCTGTAAATGTGATAAAATATCGACAACCATTGTAGCATGATCACAAGGTCCCCAAATGTCTGAATGAACAATTTCCAAAGGACTTTGGCTAATTCTCCCCCTCTTTGGAAATGGTAAACGAGATTGCTTTCCAAATTGACAAGCTTCACAAACATGATCAAAATTCAATCTGCCAAACTTTGGTAATCCACGTACAATTTGATTTGATTGCATATGCTTTAGTCTTCTAAAATTGACATGACCAATTCTCTTATGCCATAACTCTGCCCAATCATCTTGAGTGGCTGATTTGTTTGCATACATACCACTGTGTAAACATGGATCTCCAGCTTCCAATGAGAACAAGCGACCTTTCTTTCTTCCACGTGCCAATATCTTGCCTGGTCTGCCTTTGTGAAACTCCTCTATGAAGCATCCATAACGATTAAAACGGACTTGCAATCCTTGATCTGTCATTTGTCCAACTGATGCTAAATTCTTTGTGATTGAAGGCACATATAGAACATCTCCCAATGTGTTGTATGTCCCTTCTTTTTCTAGCAATGGAACTGAACCAACATGTGTAATCGGATGCATAGTATCATCACCTGTAGCGACAAACTCATCCTCTTCTAACTTCTCTTTTCTGTCAAACCATTGACCATGATATGTCATATGATTTGTGGCACCACTATCTAAATACCAATCATCTGTATGATGTGGCTCCACCATGCTTCCAACAACATGCTCCATAGGAAATAAATGTCCACTCGACCTATTGTCATATATATTTTGATCATGAGGATTGTATCCAACAAAGTTTCCTCCATGTCTGCCATAACCTCGGCCTCTTCCACCACGATCACGATTTTGATTTAGCCTTGTGTAACATTATCTTTCAAAGTGACCATAAATGCCACATCTGTTACAATATCCATCTCTTTGAGGATGTACAAATCGTCCACCTCCACGTCCACGAGTTCGGGCTCTCCCCCTGCCTCTTTGGCTATAATCATTGTAACTTTGACTTTGTTGGTTTTGCCATTGACCTCTTCCAACATTGTTTCCACGACCATAGTTTCCTCTTCCACCTCTATTGTTTCCACGACCTCTAGAGTAAAAAACCTGATCTCTGGAATTGTTATTTGATGTAGAAGGACCTCACTTTCCTAACTTCACCTCTTCTTGCAAACAAAGGTTTACTAACTCTTCAAGGCATGTGTCCTCAATCAGATATAGATGTATCCAATGACTTGTATTCCGGTCCCAAACCATTCAATGTCACTGAAACTAAGTCATCATCTGGAACTTCAACATTAATGCTCCCAAGATCTTCCTGTATTTGCTTTATCTCTGTCACATAATCTGATATGGATCTATTTCCTCGCCATACACAATGTAACCTTTGCTTCAAGTGAACTTTTCGTGGTTCTGTATTGGAGCTATTCATTCTTGCTAGTATCTCCCATGCTTCCTTCGGAGATTGAGCCTTCTTCACATGTGGTATAAAGAAGTCACTAATGCATAGTGAAATCCAATGCATCACTTTCCTTGAATTCTTGATCCACTTCTTGTAAGCTTCTACTCCTACTTGCCATGTTTTATGTGCTTCAACATTCTCTCTATTTGGTTCCAAACCAACCTCGGGACACTCTTGTTCACCTGTAATGTAATCCCATAAACCTTTGCCCATGATAAAGTTCTTCATTCTGTAAGACCATATGCTGTAGTTCTCTCTGGTCAGCTTCTCTCCAACAATCTGTGTGACTTGAGTTGAACTTTCTGCCATCTTCACTCTCGCAATTTCTTTCAAAGGATTTTGATAAAATTTCGGCAGAGTTTTGTTTGTATTTGAACAATATCTCAAGTGAAAATCTTAACCAAAGTGCTCATAAACACTGACAGAAAATCTCTCACTGCCAAGGGAAAATCCACTTACTCACTTTGCCACAGACTGACTCAGTACTATGCATAAATACTCTAAAACAATGTCCACACGGACCTGTATGCAAATGCAATCCATACATCATCCTGTACCACATATCCATACATCCACCTTCTTCCCATAGTCGTAAACGACATATGAGGTCTTTCGCGGGGCCAGTCGGGGGTTCGCTCCAGTACCTAATCCACCTTGCCAAGGTACCAAAGCTCCCAAGGCAAGGCTTCAAAAAACCTCACTCGACCCTCAAAAAGGCTACAGTTTTCCAAAATACATTGACCACATATCCATACATAACCACAAAGTACTCAATCTGACAATATAACCGCCTCAACTTCTTCCCACAACCTTTCTTACATAGGCGGCTGTCCATAACGGACCCACAACAACCAAACATAATCTTCGATAACACAATATCATGATTCAAAAGCTCTATGTCGCTCTCCAAAACCTGTGTAAGTGTTGAATTCTTCACATGTAACCTGTAAATCTACTGCCGAGTGCAAAACTGAACATCTCCTATGCTTGTGTGAGCTGGCTGTTTGCTGCAGAAAATTGCAGATTTTGGCAAATCTAAGTATGCCAATGCGTCCGGAACGCCCAAAAACATAAAGATAGACTCCTTGATCACTGTATTCCGAGTTCGGGTGAGGGAGTTATGACCAAAAAACCTCTCTTTTTTGCTGTTTTCAAGAGATGCGGAAACCTGTCTATTGACTGTAGCTCTTCAAACTGAGCTCTGATACCACTTTGTAGAGTGCGCAGGTGATGGAGAAGGTAGGAAAGAAGACTACACACACACACACCAACACACATCGAGACACACACACACACAATCGTTACCCTGTAGCAGCCATTCAACGAGCCGCTCTTATCTTCTTCATCTCTTTGAACTATTATCCAAAGTATATTTACAACATAGTATAGTCAGTGTCCAGCCGCCCATAGCACAATGGACATATTCTTTAACATCATATTCTTTAACATCTATCAGCCTTTTGTCTATCCATGGCTCCTTAGCTTTTATCTCCATGCTGATCTTATCTCTATATGTTATAGCGGCTAGCCATAGCCCTAGGTCTGATGCATCCCATGCAATCACAATGCTGTGTTGTGGAGGATTCTGAAAAATCCTTAAAAGGTTGGCAACATATTGACCATCAAACTTACTCTGAACACCCTCACATAAACTGGAGGCATTACCCATCTCCAAGTTTATAACATCCTTCAGTAGACTATAGGAATTACCCATATCTAAGTCTATAACACTACACAATAAAGTCTTGCTCGGCTGCCAAGCCTATGGAGCAATATCCAACTCCAAACCTTCAGTCATACTTACCTCTTCGTTATGGTCCTCTAGTGAAACTTCCTTGATGCAAGATTCCTTTAGCTTGCTACACTGTTCTTGGTCCATGCTGGTGCATAGGCTTCTGTTTTCAAAGCCCTCCCCTTTGCTTAATATGTTGTCCATCTTCTGCAAAGCCTTGCTAGCAGGATGGTATTCCTATTCTCTTGTATCTTTCATGCGCTTTGCACTCCTCTTACTCTGACGAGGTCTAATTAACACTTTACACCTTCTGACCCTTACTGCCCAATGTTGTCGATTGATTGCTTTGGTGCCTATTTCATCCAAGGTTAAAGATGTACTCACATTTGTAACACAATTTTTCTTGACTTACCTCCGCCACTGGGGTAGAATCTTTTGATTCTTTAACCTCTTGTTCCACTGCTTCAGTTCTTTGAATAGTCTTCTTGCTGGATCCTTCTTCTGTTATCTTCATCTTGACCTCTTCTGCAAGACCAATGATACTTGGTGTGCTGGTACCAATTGGTGGTGGGCGTAGGATGAGTGTAAGTGGTGATTGTAGTGGTGGTTGCATTGGTGATTGTCATTGAACTGGTGGGGCTAGCTGTGGTTGTACTGTTGGTGGTGAGATTTGAACAGATGAGATTGTTTGCCTGGGTGGTAGTGGTCTCGCCTTTGGCGGAGAGATCTGATTCTGTCCCCCCCCTCTATTGAAATTTTGCCTCCTTGGATGTGGGCAGTAATACATTCCATGGCCGTCTTCTCCGCAGTTGTAACAATGGTACTCTTGGTTCTGCCTTCGTTGTCCTCTTCCTTGTTCTGGATTCCTGCCAGGTGCATGCCCTTGTTGCACCAGATGCACAGATAAACTCTCTAGTTGGGTGGTGATGCGACTCAGCAGGTCTTGTTGCTCTTCTGATGCCTCTTGCGGTTGGACTCTATGATTGGTTGTTTACTCTTGCTTGCATGTGCAGCTTCTTGTCTTTAAGGCAGGCTACTTCGACTGCCAACTCATATGTTGCAGGAAAACTTCCCTTCACCTTCTCCCTAAGGGCGACCATAGACCAGCAATGAAATGGTCCTTCTTTAGGAAATTAGGTGCTCCTTTGCCTTCCTCCAGTGAGGCAACCCATCTCTCCCATAAGTCCACAAATTTGGACTCGTAGGTGGCATACTCCAGCAGACCTCCCTGCTTTAATTCTGTCAGTAACTACCATAGCTTCTCCGAGGTTGTGCCTCCACCAAACCTCTTTACAAAAGCTGCCCTTAACACATCCCATGCATTCTTGGTAGCCTGGGGCAATGCATTATACCAGGACTTGGCCTCTACTTTCATCAGTAGAGGAAAAATTTGAAGTCCTGAAGCGTCGTCATCTTTGTTGGAAACGACACAAGCAATGTCGAAATCATCCAAAAAGTCGGTGGTGAGATCTTCTCCCTTCTTTCCACTGAACGTGGGGAAAGAAACACTTGCCATGGTAGTGACCCAGGAAATTACAAACTTTTTTTTTTTAGATTAACACATTAACAACAGTAGCGCCTCATAGTGGCTTTTTACAGGGTTGGGTGGATAGGTTAAAATAGGATAGAGAATGGATCACAAAGCTAAAACAGAATAAAGATGCTTACATCAAAAGAGTGGTAGTAATCCAGGAGGGGCAAGATGATGGGACGTGGAGATCTGAGGATTTCATCAAGCATCTCGGCTCCAAATAAGAAAACAATCTTTTGCTGGTAGAATATCTTCCTATCAATATACACGTTTACATGCATGTGTTGCAAGAAACGAAAAGGAAATACTTCTGGCCTATTGTTATTGTCCATGTCGGGTGTAGGGCAAGGATCTTGACCACTAGGGTTGCAAATCTCAGGTGTTGACGAGGTGACACCTTCACCACATGCTCCTACCTCTTGTAGTAGTCCGCACAATCCTCCACATTAGGTTCAGAACAGACTGGGGAGAAGAGTTTACCTCAATCGGCTTTCCATTTTGCATGCGGCGACGGCGTTTGGGTGGTCAAACTTCATTTGAATTATCCAGGCCTAGAGAGAGTGTAGGCCCACTTGTGTCCCCCAGATGCTTCAAGATTTTGGACTTAGACTTTGTGGTTGATGTAGTTGATGACTCCTCTCGAAGCATTAGAGAGAAAACACTTGGTGCTATAGAGAACCTGATTGTTGTGAGAGTGCCGCAGGTTTCAAAAGTAAAACTCACCGTTCTTTCTTCACTTCCTTTGTCGGCACTCATTGACAGAATGCTGTGGCTGACAGCAATGATGGCACTTCATCGACCTCCCACCTGATGCTCTCAATTTGTGGTTAGAACGAGCAACACAAGATGGAGAATTTACCTCTTGAATACTGACGACACTGTAGCTTGGTAGTAGTACTTCAATGAAGGCGGCTAGTGCCTCCTTCGTCTCCTCTTCTTCTGTCCTCTAGTTAGAAAATTCCTTCAGCCATTCGTCCATGATTGATAGTGGGCGGCACTTTCATCATTGTAAACCGAAGGGTCTTAGAAAGCCCTCCTCAGTGGGGGCACCAAATGATGGGAGCAAAGCGAACCCCGAACCCCGACGGCCTCTAAAACGTCGAAGGCCGAATGGCGTGCCTCGAGCGTGTCACAGTAAAGGGAACAGGGGGCACCACCTAGCTTTGAGCGGCTAGGACGCAAACCACGATGATATGAACACCGCAAACTTACACACACACACACACACACACACACACACACACACACACACACACACACACACACACACACACACACACACACACACACACACACACACACATTTGCAAACGATGAAAACCCTCGGGCGTGTGAGGGAGAATTATTTTTGCAATATTTAGAAATGACACGCCGTGGTGGTAGAGAGGTAGGGAGAGGATGTGGTGCAAACTACTTGGTGCGTTCTCTAAGACGACTCAATGATTGTGAAGCTTGCTATCAAGAGCGTGTATACACGTATGCATCGACCATTGGGGTCGAGAGATGGACGTGGCTCCCTTCGCATGGTGAAATTCCCAAGACAAACCCAACACACAAGCCCCCTCCCCATGATGGTGATAGTGTCAACTCCTCCCACTACACTCTACCAAGTGCTAACTTCTCATGAACTGCACCCCCCCGATAGTGACCTCTCAGTGCCAATTTATAGGTGTTGGCTACTTGGATTATGGTAATCCCGGTGTGATTAGAGCAAGCTTAATCAGGGAGACAAAGCAAGTGGTGGGCCTGGTGTGGTTGACCCTTGCTTTGTTTTGGGAGGTTATTAAAAGATGAGAATCTCTAGGTGGGCCTTTGTGACCATCACCTAGACAAGGGAATTTACAAAAGTAGGAATTTACAACGGCTTGGGTGAAAACTGAAGAAATGATGAAAATAACCTACAATTACTGAAAATAGCAGCGTGGTTACGTGATGTCGGCGAATGGGTGTTGTTGGTGCATTGGTGTAGCGCGTACTTCTCTTCGGGGTCGGCCAGGGTATGCCTTCAACGCATTTATCTTTTTTGTTGTTGGCGGCGCGTGCTTTGGGTCCTCCTTCTTTTTTGTCGATATCATAGTCGTAGACCTTTGGTTTTTTGTATTTGTGGTGCGGTGCATATATGCGTGTGTGTGTACGTATTGGTGCATGAGGACGGATGTGTGTGTGTATGTGCCAATGTGCAAGCGTGCGTGTATGTGTGTGTATTTGTATATGTATGTGTGTGCGCGCAAGTGTGCGTGGGAACGGGGCTTAATATTGTTATGTGTATAATAGATATATATGTATTTCCTGCTGGTTGGCGGCTGGCTGGACGCGAGGCGGATGGGGGGGAGATGGTTCAGAGAGAGGGTGTGGGTGTGTGCGGTGTGTGTGTGTGGTGTGTGTGTAGAGAGAGAGAGAGAGAGAGAGAGAGAGAGAGAGAGAGAGAGAGAGAGAGAGAGAGAGAGAGAGAGAGAGAGAGAGAGAGAGAGAGAGAGAGAGAGAGAGAGAGAGAGAGAGAGAGAGTGATTAATGGACTGTGCCTTCGGGCTGAAGAACGAGAGAGAGGGAGAGAGGGGCCTTATCCACCATGCGGGCTGTAGCCTTAACAAGGGGTGGAGAGAGAGAGAGAGAGAGAGAGAGAGAGAGAGAGAGAGAGAGAGAGAGAGAGAGAGAGAGAGAGAGAGAGAGAGAGAGAGAGAGAGAGAGAGAGAGAGAGAGAGAGAGAGAGATAGATAGATAGATTGAATTATCGTCCACGGAGGTCAGATATGACCTATGGGACCAGAAACAAAACATTACAAAAGATTCCTTCTGATACATATCAGTTAAGGACTGAGGGTCCAGCGAAGGTGGAAAATTGAAGATAAGGTGGAGTGACCTAACTTGGGGTAGGTGATAAGGAGGGAGCCGATTTGGGAGTTTGGAACTCCTGGATGATGGCTTTACCTCCTCGATAAACTGCCCATTTCCCTGCTATGCGCGCTTCTCGCATCTTTTGGAGTTCGGCCTTCTTCTGTTTGAGTTGGGTGGGTGTGAGATCTTTAGCAAACCAGATTTTTGTGTCCTTGAGAAACCTCGATTGCTCAAGGATCTTGACTCGATCCGCTTTGGTTTTGAAGGTGAGGATTGCATGGTTGGTACGATGCTCGTGAGCAAGAGTGGTGATTGTTGCTGGATCCCATTGTACCATGTGGGTTGTTCTTTGGATGCGAGTGAAAGACTCGTGGAACTTGGGGTCCCCCTCTCCTTGCCAGTTGCTTGGAAGTCCGCCAATGCAAACATTGAGAGCGATGTCATCTTGTCGCTGTCGTTCGTGCAACGTAGACGCCACACGATCTTCGACTTTGCGAAAGACGGAATCTTGCACTTGAGTCTTGACCTTGGTTTCTACCTCCGTTTTGGTTTTGTTGAGCTTGATTTCTATCTGTTCCATCTCTTCCTTCTTGGAGCTCTCCACTGCGCTAAGTCGAGACTTGATGGCTACGAGTCTTTCCTTCAAATCTTCATTTTCCTTGCGATGTCTTTCAACTTCACTTCGAAGATGAACCATGCTGTCCACCTTTGGGGGTGTTGCTACGACCTCGGCGAATGTGGGTTTTCCTCGAGATGAAGCCTGAGTAGTCGCCATGGTAGGCACTCAGACAATGACTTAGGCCTTAAGATGCTCTGTGTATTGACACCTTAGGGCTCTGTGGGAACAGGGGTTTATTGGTTTAATTAAAAAACCTGAGGGCTTTGTGTAGTCGGTAGCAAAATAAATTTCTGTGTAGTCGGCAGCAGATCGACACGGGGTTGAAGTTGACACTAGGCCTGTGGAATGGGTTCGACAGTAAGCTGTGGAACGGGTTCGACACTAGGCCTGTGGAACGGGTTTGACGAGTTCAATGGCCAACTGTGAAGCGGTTTCGACAGTAGGGCGAAAGCGACAGAGAGTCGGGCTCGGCTGAGGGCGAAGCTCATATACTAACGCCTCCCCACAGGGCCGCCCTCGCCCAGGGGGAGACACAGAGACGCAGAGAAGGGCTTAGGAGAGAGAGAGAGAGAGAGAGAGAGAGAGAGAGAGAGAGAGAGAGAGAGAGAGAGAGAGAGAGAGAGAGAGAGAGAGAGAGAGAGAGAGAGAGAGAGAGAGAGAGAGAGAGAGAGAGAGAGAGAGAGAGAGAGAGATCAATGAGGTGGTGGGGGGGGGGGGGGGGGGGGATAAACGCCCTGGTGGGTCTCTGACAAGAGAGCGAGGGAAGGGGAAGTTTCTTTGGCATGAAGTGGGGTAAGGGGGGGGGGGAGGGGGAGAAGGAGAATATTAGTGGGCCAAGGGAGGAGAATGAGGCCGAGGGGAGGGTGAGGCGAGAGAGAGAGAGAGAGAGAGAGAGAGAGAGAGAGAGAGAGAGAGAGAGAGAGAGAGAGAGAGAGAGAGAGAGAGAGAGAGAGAGAGAGAGAGAGAGAGAGAGAGAGAGAGAGAGAGAGAGAGAGAGAGAATATTATTCGGACTATTGGCTTGCATGGGGTGTGTGTGTGTGTGTGTGTGTGTGTGTGTGGATAAGAATACATGAGAGAGAGAGAGTTCGCATGCGGCTCGACACAGAGGGAGTGCGAGAGGGAAAGCGAGAGAAGGGGTCGGGGTGAGTGCTCGAGGCCGCTCCTGGCCGAGGGTGGCCAGTAAGGGGGTGTGTGGGTGAGAGAGAGAGAGAGAGAGAGAGAGAGAGAGAGAGAGAGAGAGAGAGAGAGAGAGAGAGAGAGAGAGAGAGAGAGAGAGAGAGAGAGAGAGAGAGAGAGAGAGAGAGAGAAGGTGTGATCGGCCATTGGTAGGCAATGAGGGAGATAGAGAGAGAGGAGTTCCGGGCCAACTGGGGGCTGTGATGAACAGCGCCGGGCCATTGCTTAAGCCTTCTAACGGTGCCTCCACGGCTCCGGCAGAGGAAAATAAGTTATTTTTCTTTTTTTTTTCTTTGATTTCCGAAAATCATCCATCAATATCAAACATTAAATTCAATGTGATTTTTTGTTATGATCACTTGTGTAGGTTTAAAAATCAAGTAGTCCGACTAAGCTAGTTTGACCAAGCTAGGCGTTAGAGATTTTGTCTTAATACCATGGGGAATGCCTTCCTAATTATCAATGTTCACTTAGGTTCTTAATCCAATTTAGGCAGCATTGTGTCAAATGTACTAGGGCTTTCTAGTGGGCTTAGTCCCTATTGACCTTTAGCTTAAGTATTATAAAGGGAGTTTACTAGTGTGATGAGCATGGAGAGGGTAACAGTGTTATATGACCCCCCAAAGTTACAAAATTAAAATGTTGAAAACGAACAAACAAAAAATCAAAGTACCACAATGTAAAATCTTAAGCTGGAAGAGAAACCTCAGCTTGATTTGGTACTCCACTCACATGTATCGCCTATGGTAATAGAGCCCTAGAGGTTCCCAGTGTGGGAGCTTTTCCTTGAAAAGCAAAAAACCCAAGGCATACAAAATAAGCACACACATCATAATTGAATCACTGTGAAAAGACTTTGGGGGGTCAAAGAAAAGGTAATCAGTCAGGCGATGATTTCATGAGAAATTCCTTTTATCGTAGCTTAACTACAAGGTCTTCTAGGTATAGCCTCTAGTCAGCCCTTGGACATGACATACTTGGCTCTCACGATTAAACAACTTAATTGACCAGAGAAAATTGAGAAGCTTGCCCATGGTATTAATAGTCGATCTTTAGTGCCTTTCAATCGTTAAATTAGCAACCCCGACTTGTTTAATTTTTTATCTTTACACTTGTTTATGCATTTGATTATATTGCAATTTAATGTTTATTGATGACAAATGGTTTAGAATTCTGCTACCAATCAATTTGTCTGCCTAAAACGGCATATGCTTTTTTATTGTATATGAGAATGCAATTACTGTGCCAATGTTTTTTGATTTTGCAGCGACTGAAAAAGGCTAAGGACATTCATCTCAAATGCTCTTCCACCTTAATGAACGAGCTTGAACTCAATAGCTTTCGAGGACGGAATCTACATCAGGAAGGGGGGCATGTTAACCCTCACGCACATTCCTATCACCTACAATGGGTGTTGTATTATTTATTTGGTAGAGTCAGGCACCGGGCTTGTTGATCCAATAGGAAAAGGGTAAGAGTGATCGCCGATGAGAGGCACACTCTAACTGGAACATTCAAGGGATTAGTTGGATAAGCATGGGCGCCCAAGTGTGAATGGGGCGAGCTCATATAAAAGTAAACTAAACCTAAAATTCACTCATTCTCTCATTTGTGCAATTGAAGAGTGCTCTTGCTCCATCTCCATATTCTTGTTCTTCATCCCCTTATGTGTGTGTGTGTGTGTGTGTGTATATATATATGCGTGAGAGAGAGAGAGAGGGAGTGTGTGTGATCGAGCATTGTGACGATTGCACAGCGGTGGCAAAGCAGTTGAGCCCGGCGCAGTGGTGGCTCCTTCTTCTTTGCGATGAGGAATCCTCCATGATAGCAAGCGTAGAGTGGTGAGTGACACACCATCGTCATCTTTGAGCTTCTTAGTTTAGGCTAGTTGCGTGCTTGGAGCCATTTGTGGCTTGCACACAGTGTATTGGAAAGTTTCGTGCATTGACACATGCGACATATGCGCACATATAGTGATGAATTTTGTCCTCAAAAATGGACCACCATCATTCAACTTTACAGCATATAAAACAGTTGAACCATATTTGCAGGATTTCATGAGAGTCTTTGTGGATGACTTTTTTGTCTTTGGAAAGAAAGACCTTCATTTGCAATATCTGAAGTTGTGTTTTGAAAGGTGTCGACAATTCAGAATATGTCTTAACCCTTTCAAGAGTGTTATTGTTGTTCGGAGTGGAATACTTTTAGGTCATGTGGTTTCTTATGAAGGGATGTCTATTGATGAGAAGAAGATTGAAGTGATCAAAGCAGCAAAAGCTCTAGCAAGTGTTAAGGAATTTAGCAGGTTTGTTGGTCAGGTGAAATGGCATTCTAGATATGTCAGATATTTAGCCAATGTTTGTATGTCTCTTACTCATTTGACAAAGAAGAATGTACCTTTTGTGTGGGCTGAACCTCAAGAGAATTCATTCCAGATGTTAAAGAAGATGCTTTTTGCAGCACCAATATTACAAACTCCATATTGGTCATTACCTTTTCATATTTTTGTTGATGCATCGGATATGGCCATTGGTGTTGTCCTTATGCAAGAAAAAGTTAGGGGATGGTTCCGACCTGTTTATTATGCTAGTAGGGTGTTAACATCAGCCGAGAGAAATTATGATGTGACAGAAAGGGAAGCTCTTGGTATGGTCTATGCTTTAAATAAATTCAGGCATTACTTGTTGAGCAACAAAGTTATTTTTCATGTGGACCATCAGGCATTGCTTTACTTGATTAAGAAGCCATTGCTAACATGCAGATTAGCAAGATGGATGTTGTTGTTGCAGGAGTTTGATTTTGTCATTGTGCACACTTCTGGCAAAGAGCATGCCATAGCTGGTTATTTAAGTAGAATTGATACAGGAGAGGAACCAACAGAGGTTTTGATGATTTACCAGATGCTGATCTATTTGATGTTCAGAATCCAGTTTTTGAATCATGGTATGATCAACTGCTCATATTTTTGACAGATGGTACAATGCCAATTGGATTTTCAGGAGATCAGAGAAGGAAGTTTGCTTGAAAGAGTCGACCATTTTTGGTAATAGCAGGAGCATTGTATAGAAAAGGGATTGATTAGGTAATATGAAGGTGCATTCTAGACTTTGAAAAAAGAGCTGTTTTACAGGAGGCTCATTCAGGAACAGCTGGAGGACATTTTTATGGGGATATTACAGGCAAAAAAATTTTGCAAGCTGGATTATGGTGGCCCACTGTGTTAAAAGATGCTCATGCGTATGCTAAAAGTTGTGTGATTTTTCAAAAGTTAGGTCAACCAGATGCCAGAGATCGAATGACAGATCATCCTAGTTACCTCTGGAACCTTTTCAAAAGTGGGGTATGGACTTTGTGGGACCTGTAAAGCCTACCACCAGAAGGGGATGTAGGTATATTTTGGTAGCTACTAATTATTGCACCAAGTGGGTTGAAGTAGTGGCTCTGAAAGGCAATAAAGCTGATAGTGTTGCTAGGTTTCTCTATCACAACATTATGACTCAATTTGGATGTCTTGTAGAGTTGGTCAGTGACAAAGGTAGCCATTTTCTAAATGAAGTGATTGCTGAGTTAACCAAAAATCACATGATAATGCACAAGAAGTCCACAACTTATCATCCTCAAGCTAATGGATAGGCTGAAAGTACAAACAAGACCTTGGTGAGGATATTGAAGAAAACTGTTCAGGACAATAAGAAGGATTGGGACAAGAAGCTTGATTCAGCATTATGGTCTTTTAGGACAGCTTTTAAAGTCACAATAGGAATGAATCTTTTAAATTGGTTTATGGGTTGGAAGCTGTAGTTCCTATGGAATTTGTAGTTTCGAGTCTTCAAATCAGTGCTAAGAAAATGAGTCCTAAGTTGTTAGTCAAGTATAGGAGCAAGTATTTGATGCAGCTAGAAGAAGACAACTTGATTAGTTCATATATCTCTGAGGTGATTCAAAGAAGGAGAAAGGCTTGGGTAAGCATGAATGTTAAGTTTAAAGCTTTTCAGGTGGGAGATTGGGTTATGTTGTATAACTCCAGATTGGGACCACATCCAGGCAAGCTCACTTTAAGATATATTGGTCCTTATAAAATTGTTCAGGATATTGGCCAGGGAACATTTATAGTTGCTGATGTTTTTGGCACAAGAGTTGAAAAACCTGTTAATGGGTTCAGACTGAAAAATTTTCAAGGGGAACCACCTCATTTGGATTTAGCAGGATTGATTCTACCTGAACAGTTTTCAGGACTACATTGTAGATAAATGGTATGGGACTTCTCAAATTTTTCCAAAGAATGTGCTTCTGAAGAATGTTGATTCTTACTATGTCATCCAAAGAGGTGCACCAACAACAGGTTACCAGAGTCAGACTGTAAGGTTCCACAGTTGGTTGAGTGCAGCATCTCTAGTCGGACTTTCTTACATCGGGTGTGCCTGCCAGATCAGATTTTTTTGGATCAAAGTTTTTTGTGTTGGAATTTTCCAAATCGGATGTTCTTGGATCGGTATTTTTAAAGAGGGTAATTTGAAAAAGGATTTTGAATTGAGGGATGGTTTCACCTTAAGCGAATCCCTTGTGCAACAGGTATTCTTAGTGGAGGGTGCGCTAATCGAAGGCACCATCAATCACTTCTGTCGCTCTCTTACTTACCGCATGTGGACGCCTGATTTTTTCAGGTACACACCACCTCTGCGTTCACCTGCAGCGATGGTACGCGGGAAGCAAAGTAGCACCATGCAACCCGAGTTGGAGGAAGATGAGCCACCACTGCGTTTGTGACGCAAAGGGCAAGCTGTGATAGTGGATGTAAGCAACCCAGAGAAAGAAGAAGTTTTTGGATATGAGGATACACCCATGGGTACTCCTCGCAGTGCGGCAAGGCTCCACCAATATCTGATGGAGCCTTTCACGGATTTTAAGGTGCAATTGGATTTGACAGTTGAAGCAAATATTTCATGGTTGCACACCATCGGATTGTAGGATTTTTCTATGCTACCATGGGATGACTGGAGGAATAACCACTATACCAAGGCTCAACTTGACATCATCAAGAAAACAAAGGGTATGATTTCCAGTACTGTCTCTCTTACCCTTGATTTGGTATCTTAGGTGTTCAAGCTACCATCAGAAGGGAGTACCACCGTCCCTAAAAGTTCTGAAATTTTGTTGAAAAAAGAGTTTGGTCCCACTGAAGGTAGCAGACAATAATACATGCTTAGGAATGTTTATTATATCATAACGGAGCAGTTAAAGTGGTACCTTGAAAGGTTGTGCTTTTTGATTAAGTTTGACTACATGTCAAAAGAGAATTATGGACCATTGTGCTTTGTAGAATAGGGGGGCAAAGTTAATTGGGATAATTGGCTGTTTGATAAGATTTTTGCTGAGGTGTAGATGTCAGACAAAAGGAGATCTTAGAACTGTACTAGACTTTCTGCATTTTTGGCAGCAATGTTTAGTTTTCCTTACAAAGTCCCTAGTGCAATCACGGATGCAGGTGATGAGCATTTTACTAGTGACTTGGGAAGAATGTTGGATATGCAGGAAAATCAGACTACAGGTCTGAAGTTGGATTTGCCAACATATATATTGGAGAACAAGTAGCAGATGGATTCTTTTAAGTTCCTAGTCAAAGCTGGATATTCAGAGGAGGAGGCTCTAAAGGCTGTGCAGAATTCAGATATGGTTAGTTCTATCCCAAATTTGGATAGGCCTATCATGAGTAATAAAGATAAAGAGACAACCACTAATTTGGGAAAGTTGTTCACTTTCTCAAAGAGAAGGAAAGTGGACAATGACATGCTCAAGGCAGTTAGGCAGTTAGATTTTGATCCTGGCTATGATGTTAAGGCTAAGGAAGTGGGGGACATTGATGATGTTGACATGATTGTGCAGATGTTGGCACAGGTTAAGAAGTTTGCTCAAAAACAACAATCGCAGGTGGATAATCAAGTACATGCAATGATCAAAACATGGGCAGCTCAGGTGGTATTACAGGAGCAGGTTGATATGGTACAAAATTTGACTATATTGATGGAAAATTTGAAGAGTCAGCATAAAGAGGAAATGCAGACTGTTGTGGGGAAACAGCAAGATGAATTGGCCAAGGTCAAACTATCCTTGGGACTGTTCAAAGAGTGGACCATGACTTTGGAAGGTAAAGTCAGCAATGAATTAGAGCAGCTGGCTAATACAAATGTGGAATTGAAGGTTCAAAATTTAGTTCTTGAACAAAGACTTCAGCCTTTGTTGGAATTAGAGAAACAGGTGTGTTGTCTCATGAGGATTTAGATGTTATTGGAGTGTTGATGTCAGAGGGAGATGTGCAGATTCTTAGGCAACAACTCAAGCACACCATGGAGAAAGTCTGGCAATCCATGAGAGCTAGTTTGAATAATGTTGTGAAGCATCCATATGAAGTGGTGAAGACAGGCTTTGTTAGTGCACATGAGGCAATTTTCTTGGTGGAGGTAGCTCAACTAAAAAAGGAGAGAGATTTTTAGATTAAGCAGGTGCAAGAGCTTAAAGTAAAGCACAAGGAGAAGCTAGTCATTGAAGAGCAGTTACAGGGCGCAGAGCAGGCTGAATGTTCAGAGAGACCAGGTCATAACATGGAATCAAAACTCGAATAGAAGCCAGATGTTGAGCCAGAATTGCAGATTGATGAGGATATTTTAGCAAAATTTATAGTTCCAGCTGGGGAGACTTCTGACCTAGTAGAAGTTCCAATTTTTGAAGCTGAAACTATTAATGTTTATGAGATTATGGAGAAATGATACAACATTTAGTCTCTTTAGGCTGAACAGGAATTGTAGTTATTGAACTTTATTTTGTCATGATGTTTTGATCAAGGGATTTGTGAATCCGAGTCGGATTTCTACAAAATCCACCACCGGGGCGTGCCATGTGTTGACAGGGTACTTATTTAGCTGAAGTAATACTCAGTCAGATTTTTGGATGTTGACTAAAAATTGAATCTGAATTGGATTTTTCTCTGATCAGATAATTTTTTTTTTATAGAAAAAGATCCTTCTATTAGTTAATGAAAACTGCCCATAGGGCTACATCCACCTCTGCAAGAGAGGGCTACAACAAGCATGGTGGGGAGACTCTCCCAATGAAAAAACAGCATATGTACAATGGGGCTAAATCAAGAGATGGGAGGAGGGAATCACCATGGTTATTCTCGGTGATGCCATGATGTTGTTTCGTTGATTCCATGGTGATTTTTGTTGATACCATGATGATGTTTTGTTGATACCATGGTTATTCTCGGTGATACCATGATGTTGTTTCGTTGATACCATGGTTATTCTCGGTGATGCCATGATGATGTTTCGTTGATACCATGGTTATTCTCGGTGATGCCATAATGTTGTTTCGTTGATACAATGATTATTCTCGGTGATATCATGATGCTTTTCGTTGATACCATGGTCATTTATTCATTTTTATTGATATAATGATGATATTTTGTTAATACTTTGATGGTATTCATTGATCACTACATTGATAAATGTTGTTTTATGTAGTATATACACATATCATTTGTATCACGTAATCACACATTTTGTACTTTTACGTTTATACTTTATGTACCATATGTTGTCGTGCGTATATATGTCGTCAAAAGAGTGGCGTCGCGAACCATCTCTTATGGCATTGTGAACGTAATTATTTCATTAACGATGCTAATAATTTTCATGACATATTCTTTTTGGAGTCTATGATCTATGTAGGATTGATCAAAGAATTGATTTTATGAAGACAAACTTGGTGACAATAAAAGATTTATGAAGATATGTTTGGTGATGCCATATTGATGACAACATGAAGACATGTTTGGTGATGCGATATTGATGACAAGCTACACAGCAGATTCACGGAGACACTTTTGATTACAAGCTAATCGATAGCTTTTATACCTCTTTATTGAACCTTTGTATTCATTATTGTATTTGATAGGATAGGAGTAATGTAACTCCTCATAAAACATTCATTGTAAAAGGAGTGATGTAGCTCCTCGTAAACATTTGTATATTTAATGATTTTTATAATATAACGGTGGGTGTATATAGAGCTGTGGGTTTTTCCCTTGATCCCCCAAGGGTTTTTTCATCCATAGGTAGGGACCCTTATTTGAGCGGGGGTGTTGAGCTTATATGTGAAGCTACTCAATATATGGCTTCTCTATATATGGCACCCAGGTCCCCTCTATATATACATCATCTCATGTGTGTATTCTACACACTTTGGGGTTCTACTTCTGTGTTCTCTCCTTCTCTCTCAACATATAAGGCTCTCCAAAAGTGGCTGAATCCTCAAACTCAGAGCCTTGGCAAGAATTTTGTAGGCTGAGTTGAGAATGGTGATGGGGCGCCACTGTCGAATCTCATCCAAGGAGCCACCCTCCTTTGGAATGAGGTAAATCAGGCCCTCACTCATGCTATCCGGCATCACTCCTGTGTGCAGAATGTACTGAAAGGCACTACAAAGATCTGGGCCAAGCAGGTCCCAGTACTCCAAGAAGAAGCTGGGAGTCAGCCCATCCTCACCTGGACAGCTACCACGAGGGAGGGCCCTAAGAGCCGTGTGCAGCTCCTCATGTTGAAGAGGTAACTCAAGCCTCTGCCGCATCTCCTAAGTCACAAGACAGGGCATCTGTGCCCAAACCTGCTCCCTGCATACATCCTGTCTCTCTGACTCGGGCTCAGCCGAGAGTAGCTCACGGTAAAAGTCAGTAGTGACTGCACGCATATCCTCAGGCTCACAAACAACTGACCCATCGGGTCTCCTCAACTGATTGACCTTGGCATGCGAGTGCCGAGGTCCCACTGTCTCAAAAAAACCATCTGTCACCCTGTCACCCACCTGAGTCCACTGAGATGCCTGTCGATGAAAGGCAAACTCATGGCGCCTCTCCTCTGTGCAAGCAAGCTCCTGTCAAGCCTGCTGTAACCGCTCCTCCAACCATGGACTGTCTGGATGCTGCTCCTGCATCCTCTGTAGTGAAGCAATGCCTCGTCTGAGACGCTGCTCCTCCTCTCTCGCTGCAGCCCGTCGAGCCAGAGACTCCTGAAGAAATAAGTGGCTAAGCTGAACTAGGCCTGAGGCCACTCTGTCTGCAGGTGGAGCCTGGCTGTCCATGCCCTCTGTCCATAGAGCCTTGACCCTCTCTCTGAGTGTTGAGTCCAACAAGACCCGCTCTGGGATGCGAAGCAACGTGCTCCCACTCCTCTGCCTATCTGCCACTGTGAGAATCACTGGTGCATGGTCCGAGAAGGATGTCCCTGCCAGGATGCCCACTGATCCCCCCAAGTCACTGAAGTGGTCACTAGTGTAGAAGCGATCTATGCGCGATAGATTCACTCCTCCCATTCTGCGGTCCGATCTAGAGAAGGCAAGACTCTCTGGAGGCCTCACAAAGCCAGAATGCTGCCATGTATCCGAGACCCTCAGCGTCATACAAAACCTCTCCCAAGCTGCTAACTCGACTCCATGCACAGTAGCATGACTGCCTCCGATCTTGTCAGAAGGGTCCTCCAACATGTTGAAGTCCCCTCCTACACACCACTGGTCAACCTGTGGCAAAGACTCAACAATCTGTGACCAAAACTCTGCACGAGCACTCGCCACATTGGGCGCATAGATGTTCAGGAAACCCACAAGGCTACCCTGAACCTGCATAGTAATCCACTGAGCCCTGCCTGGTACAATAATCCCTCTGCCCACAATGGCCTGCTGTAGTGAGTCCGCAATAGTCATACATACCCCACCCTGGATGCCTCCAGGTCCAAAAGCAGCTGACCAAAAGGTATCATAGCGTCCAAGCAAAATCTGACCACATCGCCGAATGCGGCTCTCAGACAAATGGTGCTCCTGAAGCATAAGGAGATCAATCTCTCCTCCCACAAGGCAACGTTGAATCTCCTGACGCAATCGGTCCCGCTGTCTCTGAAACTGGGGCCCACCTAGTCCCTGCACGTTCCACGAGACGATCCTCATGGGGAGCGAGAGAGAACAGATGCTGTCGCAGCAGCAAGACGAGCTATCTTCGAAGCAGGCTTGGATGGGGAGTAATCCGCATCCGAGCGTCCTCTAGATAGCGAGACTGGAGTGAGTGCCTGGTCCAAGCCCAAGCAGAGCGAGCCGTGCGTAAAGCAACCTCCTCTGTCCAGGAGTCCTCATGAATGAATACATAGCAAGGAAAACACTACGTATCAGCAAAAAAGTACACCACAATGTGTCTACATCCTGCTGAGTCTGGGGGTGTCACCGCAAACTTGGCCAGTGGCCACAACATCTGTAGCAAATCTGTAACGCCAAGTTCTCCCATGTGGTGAGAGAACTCGAGAACCTGTGTATGCAACCATCCCACCACTGAGTCGAGGGACCACTCTATCTCAGTCCTGCCACAAAGGGGGAAGGAGAAACCAAATGCTGAGTCCAAGGCCTCTGTCCCCCTAGCGGCGAGGAAGAAAGCGTGGACTCTGAAGCAGGCTGCTTCGTGGTCTGCTGCGGAGTCGCCAAGAAAATGAGTAAACCCGTAATCGAAGAAATCTCAGCGGCGTCGGAGGTCAATGCTCATCAAACCACGCGGGATAGCTGCAAGAGAAGATCTCTGAATCTGCAGAGGGGGGCGCATGAAGGGCTGACTCTCTCTCGCTAGGCGACTCGTGGCAAAGGCGCTGCCAAGAGATCTCCTAGCCGTCGGTGAGGGTCCAGTCTCCTGAGCCGACTGAGGTACTGAAGCAGGAGGAGGGGGAGAAGGGGCTGGGGGGGGGGACGGGGGAGAGGAGAAGCGGGGTGGGGCGGCAGAGACATGGGGGGGGGCGAGGTGGGGGGTGAGCAGTAGCAGAGGGCGGGGGAGGGCATGAGGAGGAGGAGGGGAGATCGAAAGGCGGAGCGGCTAGCGAGGGTGAAGCGGAGGTGGAGGCTGGCGAAGGAGGCTCCTCCTGCTCAAGAGGCCCAAAGCGGTTCCCCGTGGGAACCCACTGCTGCTCGGTAGGCACCTGGGGGCCACTCTGAGTGCCAAGCTGACGCTGTGGCCCCTGGCGTCGACGGCCACGGACCTGCTGCCACCCCTCCTCCGCTGGAGCCCCAGGCTTGGAGGGTGGCGCTGAATCTGTGCTCTGTGTCGCTGGCTGTGGCTGCGGCCCAGCCTTGGCAGGTTGGGGTCAGCTGAGGCTGGGGTGCGGGTCGTGGTCTCCTCCGTGGACAGGCCTTCGCTAGGTGGCCCATCTGTCTGCAAATGAAGCACTGGTTCGGGAGACCCGAGTACTCCACACTCTGTCGAAACCAACCCCCACTCACCCGAGGCAAAAGGATGACCTTCGGGAGCGTGTGGGTATCTCTGACCAAAACTCGAACTGAAGGGATGCCAGCCACCTTGGCAGCTACTGATGCTGCCGTATGAGGTGTCTCCAAGACTGTCCCGATGGCGGAGCCAATCCTGGAGAGAAGTGGAAGGTACTCCCTCCGTAAACCCGGAAAGCAGACTGAGATGGGGATGTCTGCCTCCTCTACTAGCACATCCGAAGTCGGGTCAAAACCATGTCGCCACTGTCGAAAGTGGGCGCGTGATGCTCGAATGGCCAGTGGACTCATAGCAATGACCTTGGAAGCCATCTCGGAAGTCTCGAACTCAATCTGGTAGTACCCCCGTCCGAGAATCTGGACATCCAAGATCTTGCCCACCTCTGAGAGAAGGCGGGCCTGGAGAAGGTCTCGCAGCCCTCCTCTGCTAGGTCGAGTGTCGAGAACCTTGCAGATGACCGAAGTCGCCTGCAATCTCTCTACCTCTGTGGCAAGGCTCGCTTGCTCTGTAGGCAAGAGAGCAAGTCGAATGGCGGGCTCAGCGGGGTTGGGCGAGGGGGCTTCATCAGAGTCCCTCTGTGGCGAAGCTGGAGCCTCCATTTGTGTCTGCTGCTGTAGGGGAGGGGCGGAGAAACGTAGTTGAAAAACGAAGCTTTTGCAGGACCAAACCCGTCACTGGTACTAGCGAGGCCCGACAAGCAGGATGGCCGTCGTGAGGTAGGATTGGGAGGCGGGGTTGGGGGGCTGAGGCAGAAAACGGGGCGGCAGGCAGGAGTGGGGGAAAGCTGGCGAGCAGGTGGGTAGGGTGGGCATAGGGCTGCTAGCAGGCTGGGCAGCGCGCTGGCGTACGCGCAGCAGGTGCGGGCGGCGAGGGCAGGGGGGGGAGGGGCAGGGGGAGGTTGTGATGGCGAGTGGGTAGCACAACAGCAGCAGCGAGCTCAATCAGATCTGTTCGATCTTCTGTGAGGGAAACCCATTCTTTGATCTTCAAGAAGTTATGTTCTCTGATCAAATATTCAGACTTGCTAAGTTGGATATTCATGTTCATTAGAGCAGCTATACCTGGTTGGGGATATAGAAGTAGTCGAGGGTAGAAAGGAGAGTAGATGTATGAAGTTTGAGATGGGAAAGATTTCTGATGTCTGAATCTTGTTTGATTTCCTGTTATTGTTGAGTCTGTAATGTTTGCTCAACTTCTGTAGTGTCTCTGATTCTGAATTTGGTGTGCTTCTCTCTATGTGCTAGTATGTGTGAGAATGAAAATCTTTGTGTTGTTGAACCCCAACAGTAAGCTTAAGGATGCATTTGAGGTAAATTTTCAAGAGTTTGCAAAAACTCAGATTATTTACTTTTTCTTGACATTTTAGGCCAAATTAAGTTTTGACTTGACTCAGAGGCCTAAAATAGATCACAGAAAGACCGTCCACTGAAAAAGTTGAAAAAAGTGCTCATTTTAGGCCAAAAATAAATAATCACGATTATTTACTTTCAGCTTAAAAGTAACCAAGGTTGATACCAGGGACTCTATGCATGTGTACAAACAACTTTTGTAAAGGCCCATAGAATTTGTATCACCAACTGACCAAAACCTTGTTAAAAATTGAAATCTGTACAGATTGTCAAGAACTTGCGTGTGAATTGGGAAAATTTTGTTCAAACTTAGTGGAACTTAACTCAAAGGATTATATTGAAGTGCAAAACAAGTGTACATGCTTTGTTTACCAAAAAAGATGCAAAAATTTGCCAGAAGTAAATAATTATGATTATTTTTGTCAAATTTCTCAACTTTTTTTACCAACCCAACCTACCACTAGTTTTAGCATGTTATATTAAGCCCACAAATCAAATTTGATAAGATTTGGATCACTGAAGTGAAAATTGTGGCCAAATTTGTAAAGTCAGTCTGCAGACACAAAGTTGCTGACCATTTGAACAGGGATTATCCAAACTTGATGAAACTTGGCTAGGGAGCTTAAGTTGAGCTGCTTAACCTTTCTGTGTCAATATTGTGGCAAAAAATTGCATAAAATTACCACGAGTAAATAATCGTGATTATTTACATCTGCTACAAAATTGGACATTTTTGCATATTTGAGTATACCACAAGGTCAAGCATTGAAGTAGACCACAAAATCAAATTTGATGAAATTTGGATCACAAAAGTGAGACTTAAGTCAAATTCTTGAAAACTGAGTCTGCGGGCACGAAACAGTTGATAACTTGAACAAATTTTGTTCAAACTCAGTGAAACTTGTCTAGAGACCTTAACAAGTTGAATACTTGGCAAAACAAGCCAAAAAGTACAAAAATTTGAGAAAAGTAAATAATCGCGATTATTTACTTCTAATACACAGAGACAGAATTTTGGACTTTGGAGCTTGTACAGTGTTAGAACAACATAATACAAGACCACCGATTGATTTTGGGTTCAATTGGATCCAAATTAGTACATTTTCACTCAGTTTCCAGGTTGCAAATTAGTCCTCTGGTTTTTTGCAAAAGTAGAACCTGAAAGTCTCAATTGTTGACTCACTTAGCTCAAATTGAAGTGATACACATAGACCAATCACAATAGTTAGCAAAAGTTATAAAGTCTTTGTGAAAGAATAGCTAACTTGATTAAACTGATACAGGAATCAAGTTGCAGACAAGGAATTGAAAGATTTACAGGAGTTGCAATCAAGTCAAGTAGAAGAAACTGATAACAAGTCAATTTGACGGTAAGTACTCTATCCAGGGCTTCACAAGTCTATATAAACCTTAGGTCTGGTCGTATATTAGCAAACCAAGACATATTTGGAGAGACCTCTAGTAGAGTATCCACCAAAGAGAGTGTGAATCAAGGCGATCACTTGGACACTATCTTTGAAGAAGTTTCAGACACTTTTTTAGAATCAACATCTGAAATGTTTTCCTATTCGACTCATTCAGGAACCGGAAGGACAGTGTGGTATAAGCACATACTCACATTTTATAAGACTAATGGACAGGTCTACCTGGATCCTAATGAAGAGTATGCCATTCGCATTGATGACCATGACATAGAGTTTGAAGAAAAAGTTAGGGGGGCAAACAAACAAGGGAAAATGTATATGGATAAAAACAGAACTCGGTATTTACAAGTTGAAAACCCTGATGTGATAGACAAATGGGAGTTAGAAGCAAACACCATAGTTCCATATATGGCAGCAAAAGAAGGACCACCGATTTTAGAATTCGAGGGATATGATCAAGTTGATTTGAAGCCTTTGAAACGTCTTAGCACGGATAATCCTATAATTTTTGGGAGGATAGAAACATCAAAGATCTTCTATGGACTTCTCATGCCAAATCAAGATAGTTAACACCCATGAAGATCATCTATATCTTCAAAATCAAAGACAATGATTCAGCAGATCTACCAACCTACCTATCTAAGGATTGTTATAACAATAACTTTGTTATGATGAGTCCTGAGGAGGTAGAACAAACCAAATACCAAGGGTACTCCATAAGAGGTTGGATATTGGGCCAAGGACCCGAAACTATTCCAAGAGAGGAACTCCGTGAGAGATCATTTGGGAGCAATGTTAAAAAACCCAAACCTACCTCATCACAAAGCAAACCGTGTGACAGTAAAGCTAGTCCAGGGCTACATGAGTCACTATTTCCGACAGATTGGTTTGAAGGACTCGGGACAGGACCAGGAGACCGGGAGTTGAACCAAATAGACGTGTTAGACCAGCTAATTTTTTAAAAAGAGTCAAAAAATACAGTGGATCTAGGGATCCATATGACCACTTAGCAAGATTTAAGCAAGTGCTAAGGGCAGAACGCATATTTGATTTCGATACTCAATTTGAGAGATTTGAAATGACATTAGAAGGAAAAGAACTGACATGGTTCCAAAACATTCCACCAAGCTCAATCATGGTCTTAAATACATTAGCTCAAGGATTTGTAGCTGCATGTTCCAAAATGGGGATCAAACATAATAATGTAGCTCAAATCTATAGCTTCAAATAGAAACAAGGTGAGTCTGTTAGGGATTGTGCAACTAAAATGAAGCAATACATTGCAAGATTCCTAGAACTAGAAATACTTGCAGAAGAAAGATTAGTATCATTGTTTCTAGAGGGACTGCTGAACAAACAACTTCATGCTATATTGTATAGCAAGAAACATATGACCCTAGAAGAGTGTGTGTTAGATGCTATTGACTTGGGAGACAATTGTGATATTTTCAATGAAGAAGATGTCCCTAAGGACAATCAAAGTGAGAAAACAACATCCACCAAACCAACACAAGTGAGAACAGCTGCTGCCTCACTACTTACAGCCATAGAAGGCATGCTCAAATGGATGAATGAATGATGAATAACATGCTAAAAGCACCTATGAGAGGACTAGGGCAAGGGATGCCTCAACAGGGGCAACCAATTAGGCTGCAGAAATGGTGTGAAATCAAAGGTAAATGGACCAACCATGAGACCAATGAGTGCTATTACCGACCAAAGTATGAAGGAAATGTTCAATATTTGCATATGAGGCCACGAGAACAACCCATGTATCAGCCGATGGGTATGGAAAGACCTCAACCCATGTTGGGTCAACAACCTCCATATCCTGGACATAATGCAGTGCATGTAAAGTACATGCATTCAGAGGGACTCATAGATGAACAAGCACTAGTGCCTATTACACACTATGTTGAGCCTAGTCTATAACATTTAATGGCCTAGTAACTTGTGTGTAGCGGAAAATAGCATGAACATAGTGAGCATTTCATTAAAATAGATTCCTGATGAAAATAACAAGAGTGCTTGGGTGGCGAGAGCAACAAAAAGTATAACACCTAGTTAGATAGCATGAACAATACTTCAAAAGAGAGAGAAATTAAACTATGGACACCAATTGAGGACCGGATTTACATGGAGCCGGTCCCCCGTCCAAAAGGCGTTGTATTATGGTTTCTCCCATCAAGAGAGACATTTTACAATACAACACTTATGAAACACACAACAATTCCCTCACGGTCTCAGACCCAAGACCTCACACACCTTCGAAGATGGTGAGAGCTAGCGGGGTATGAGAGTAGATTGAGAGGAAGAAGGAGTAGTCTTACGAGAAAGATGTACATCTCATCACATAATCACTCATATTAGCATAGCTTAGCTTAGTAATTAGCATGGTAGAAGAGATGAGCATGCATTGAAGCTTGGCTCTTGGTTGGAATTGCATCACAAAGCCAAGAGTTGTTGGTATAGGCCTCCCTTCTCACAAGCTTGGAGTAGGTGGTAAGCTTTCCATTAAAGCTTGAGAAGGAGAGAGAGAGTCTTCTTACTCCACACATGGACTAGTGTGAGTGTGTATGCAATAATCCTTGAGAAAATTAGCCCCCTCTCTCTCTCTCTCTCTCGGTCGACCCCTAAACCGGCTTGAGAAATTTAGCCTTGTCCCTAAATTCTCAAAGAGACCCTTCTAGAAATTACTGGTCATTCTAGGATCTCTATCCAATGCTATGGACAATGGCAAGCCATGGTACTTGAAGATTTGTGATATGAAGAGGGTTGCCATTTGATGGGCTTTGATAGTATTTTTGACAGGTATAAAATGAGTTTGTTTACTAAACCCGTCTACTATCGTCCATATTCCCGTATTCCCATGGATAGATTTAGGCAATCCAAAGATAAAATCCATGGATATGCTCTCCCATGGTGAATTAGGGGTTGGCAAGGGTTGAAGCAATCCATGTTGCTTCTTTCTATCAAACTTAGTCTTTTGGCATACCACACATTTAGAAACATAATCTTGTATGTTTGCTTTCATGGTAGGCCAATAGAAATATGTTTCAATCCCCTTTAGGGTAGACTGAATCCCTCTATGCCCCGTATAAGCAGGATCATGAGATTCATACATTACTTTCTCACGTAGTGATTTAGTAACGCATAGTTTATTGCCATAGAGAAGATAACCACCTTGTAAAGTAAATGGTTCCTCTTTCTTCCCTAATGCAAGGGCTGAAATCACATCTCTAAAATTGGGATGAATAACATACTCATGTATCATAGAAGATAGGTCATTGTGAGTTGCTATGGAAACCACATTTACTCTCGGTCATCTTGAGAGTGCATCAGCTACTACTTGGCTAGCAATGTGAGCAATATGAAAATGAAAATGCAAAAGAAAAATTTCCCACCTCATTTATTTGTCAGAGATCTTGGTCTGCATCATGAAGTACTTAAGGCTTTGGTGATCCGTTTGAAAAATGAAAGGAGTCCCCAATAAATAGTGCTTCCATGAGTCTAAGGCATGTAGAAGTGTGAGGAGTTCCTTTTCATATATGCCTAGAGCTTGCTCAACAGGGTCGAGCCTTTGACTTTCATAGGCTATGGCATGCCCTTCTTGGAGCAAAACAGCTCCAAGGCAATCACCACAAGCATCACATTGGACCTCAAATGGTTTTGAGAGATCCGGTAGTGTAAGCACTAGTTGAGAGATACACTTTTCTTTAAGCTTTTTGAAAACATTGTTCTCCTTGGAAGACCATGTATGCCTAACATTTTGCTTTGTTAGGTCATGTAATGGTCCTGAAATTTGTAAGAACTTTTCTATGAAGCATCTATATTATGCACACATACCTATAAAGCTTCTTAGTTCATGAAGATTCCTTGGTTTAGGCCATCCTTTTATTACCTCTAGCTTTGATGGATCCATTTGGATGCCATCTTGAGAGATAATGTGACCTAAATATTGAATCTCTTGCAAGAAAAATTCACTTTTCTTTTGATTAACATAAAGTTTATTCTCTCTTAGAACTTGAAATATTACCTGGAGGTGTTGCTTGTGTACATCTAGTGAATTAGAGTAGATGATAATATCATCAAAGAACACTCCGATAAAGGTTTGGTGAGGCCTAAATAGATTCTCCATCAAGCGGTTGAATGTGGCTAGTGCATTGGTCCAAGCCAAAAGGCATGACAATGTATTCTTAAAGACCAAACGTAGTGCAAAATGTGGTCTTTACAACAATGACTTGATCAACTATCCTTATTTGATGGTAGCCACTTTTTAGGTCAATCCTACTAAAGTAGGTTGATCCTTGTAGCTTATCAAATAGGTCTTCTACTCGTGGAACGGGAAACCTATTTTTGATAGTGATCCTATTTAGTGCTCTTATAGTCGACACACATACGATATGTGCCGTCTTTATTTTTCACTAGTAACACGGGTGAACAAAATGGAGATGAGCTAGGCCTAACCATGCCCTTCTCAAGTAATTCATGCACTTGCCACATAATCTCCTCTTGTTGAACTTGAGAAACTCTATAAGGAGGTTTATTAGTTTTTGCTAAAGCATTAGGTTTGTTTTGAGAATCTTTAACAAAAATCATGTAACGGAAATAGAGCTCTTTATTGACTTATTGAAAGCTTGCGTATGTACAATGGGTATGGTGTTACCCATCTCTTTGGCATCTATATACATATCTTTTTCCCTGAACCTAAAGTAGATTCTCCTTTCAAGGAATTTAACATTGGTAGCCATGCGATCAAACCATGGTGCCCCAAGGATTACATCCTCATGCTTGAGAGGAGAGATAAAGAAGTCCTCTTTGTCCACATAGCTTTGGACATGGAGCCTCAATTTCCCAATTAAGGGAGTGACTGAAGCTTCATTCCCCTTGAAAGCACCATTTGCGGGTAGGACATCTCCCATCTCATAGGCTTGGATGCCTAGCTTGGTGGCCGACTTTGTGGATATAAATTGTGAGTAGAACTAGGGTCAAAGAGAATAAAATTATCATATTCTCTTACCTTTTCCCAAGCATGGCATAGAGGAGATCGTTTGTGGTGAGTTTCCTCCTCTTGAATTTCAACCAAGGTAGCTCTAGGAGGCGCATGGTGGGTGTTTTTTTGGGGACAAGCGCGGTACGCATGCCCTTGCTCGCCGCACTTGAAACAATGGTTATCCTTGCGATAACGTTCAACCTCTTCAGGAGAGAGTTTGTTTTTGCCTTTGTAAACTCCCTTCTCCTTAGCTTTGTTGGAATTTCCCTTAGGAGACTTTTGGAAATTTTCCTTCCCCTTAGGCTCATTGGAACCCTTGTTTTCCGTGCACTTAGAATTTTTCTTAGCCCTTGTTTGGAAATTGATTCTAGAAGCCACCATAGTATGGTGTATAATCGCCGATATGGTGTGTGGCCTTTGGGAGTTGACATACTCCATAGTGGAGCAGGCGTAGCCATAGCCACAAAAGCAGTATGGGAATCATGGGGCCATTAGAAAAACTCAAGTGAAATTGCAATTGGCTGATGGACACATCGAAAGACCCTTAGGACTGCTTGAAAAAGTGATAGTTAGTTCCTACTGAATTGATTATCAACATACTTTTTCAATAGTGGACTTTGGAAAGAAACTCAATTATGAAATTATATTAGGAATACCTTTCATACAACAAGTACAACTCATTCAGGATTGGGGAAACAATTACCTGTACTTGAAGCAAGTGGGATCAATAACAAGGGTTAATCTAAAAGATCACACTTATAGAGATGTCATGAAAACGCCCATACAAGCATTTGACTCGATCTCTTCAGTTGAAACAAAGCTTCCATCTTGGTTAAAAGACACACCTATTTGGATGTGTGGAGCCTAAAAAAAAAACGAGAAGAATGTATCTTAAAAATGGATTGCACAGATGAAGCCTATATACCTGAACCCTTTTCGGAGCATTTGTTTGAGCCATTCGAGTGGACTCAAATTTTAGTAACACTGGATGTGTGTGTAAATACGTCTATGCCTACTCAGTTTTGCAATGAGGACGGCTATGAAATAATTCCCATACAAATGATCTCAACCCTTCACATTGAAGACAAAATTCAAGAACCCAAGGACTTAATGAAAGCTCAACAAGTCTTTTGAGACCTCTACTATGATGCGACAGATGAGTTAGAAGAACATTCAGCTACCTCAGATGATTTGGGGTTGGAAAAAGAACATGTGAGAGCTAAACTACTCTTGAAAGGAGAGGAGGAAAAGTTTTTTGACTTTCCAAATCAAAAATCGAGAAGACAAAAATGGTATAGAAGAAAAATAGACACCAAAAACTTGAAATCTAAACTATGCCATCAGTCTCTAGTAGAACACAGTTTCTGATGCAGATACATGCACATGATTGTGTCAAAGAAAAAATATTGGTCATTATCCTTTAAACAAAAACCAAGAAATATCAAAAACATCGAGAAAAACGAGAAAGAAAACTCTAGCAAAACCTAAATACTAGGACAAGGATTCAACCATGACACGAGTTGAAGGAAGAAAGAAGTATCAAAAGTTGAAGAAAGCTCTAAGGGAGATGTATACCACTGAAAACTACCGAGCAGGAAGGTAAAGATGTAATGAGTGTTCCATCCCATTACAAGAAATATACTCTCCAAGACCAAAAGATCATAGTCGAACAACCTGTTGGGGAACTAAGAAAACAGGGCGAGTCCTACGAAGGACCCAAACGCAAAAAAGATAGATCTGGCCAAACCAGGAGAAGAGCCAGGACCTACCTACATTGCAAACTACCTGACGAAAAAAGAAGAAGAGCTTTATTAAGCTTACTGAAATAATACTGAGATATCTTTGCTTGGTTTTATAAGGATCTCAAGAGTGTTGACCCAAAAATCTGTCAATATACTATACCTATGAGAGATGATGCAAAACCAATCAGACAGAGGCCATATACTTATAATGAAACATTTGTCAAAAAGATCAAAGAAGAAATAGAAAAGCTAAAGGAAGCCAAATTCATTTATGAAATTGAACACACAAATTGGGTGTCTCTAATTGTGGTAGTACCCAAGAAAAATGGAAAATTAAGGGTGTGTGTCAACCTCAAGAAAGTGAATGCAGCTACCATTAGAGACAACTTTCCTATTCCAATCACTGAGCATGTTTTAGAACGAGTTTCAGGAAAAGAAGCTTACAGCTTTTTAGGTGGATTTTTAAGATACAATCAACTTTTGGTTGACCCCAAAGATCAACATAGAACTGCCTTTGCAATTGAATGGGGTATTTTTGCCTCTATTGGGTTATACCTTTTGGGTTAACTAATTCTCCTACCACCTTTCAAAGATTGATGAGCCATGATTTTAAGAAATATCTTTGGAATTTCTTGGAAGTATATATGGATGATCTATGTGTACATTCATCAATTCAGGCTGATCACTTTGAACATCTCAAAAAGATATACAAAAAATGTAGACTTTATTGGATTTTCTTAAATCCTAAAAAGTGCATATTTATGGGCAGACAAGGAAAATTTCTTGGACGTATAGTGTCAAAAAATGGCATAGCTACTAATATGGATAAAATTCATGTTGTCTAGACCGATAATAGTCAAAAGGGTTCAAGCTTTCATGGGACATTGTGGATATTACAGATAATTCATTTACATGTACACTATAATTGCAAAACCCATGTACAGCTTGATTACACTCTTTGAATGGACTGATGAGTGTGAAGAATCCTTCATGACACTTAAGCAAGCTCTCACTTCAGACCTAATATTGAAAGCACCAGATTGAAATAAGATATTCCACATACATGTAGATGCTTTCAATTTGGCCACTGGGTGTATACTAGCTCAACCAGGAGACGAAAAGTTTGATTTTTCTATTTCTTATGCTAGTATATAGTTGAATATGGTAGAGAAGAACTATACAACCACCAAAAGGGAAGGATTAGGAATGATCTATGCCGTAAAAAAGTATAGACATTACCTATTAGCAAACAAGTTTGTGTTCTTTGTGGACCACCAAGCCTTATTGTACTTGGTCAACAAGCCATGCAACACAGGAAGAATAGTGAGATGGTTCATCATTATTTTGGAATTTTATTTGACTGTAGCTATGAAAAAGGGTACCACTCATCAAAGAGCAGATCATTTATCAAGGATTATTTTAGGAGAACCATCAGAAGGGGTAGCCAATGATCTACCAGATGCATATCTGTTCTCCGTGGAAATGATACCTCAATGGTCATAAAATATGGTTTCATTGATGACCATTACAACCAAATTAATTGGGCAATTGGCTATGTATCAATTACTAGCTGGAAGGCTATACAAAAGAAATCGAGATAGAATATTTCTATTATGTATTAATCCTGAAGAGAAAACTCAATACCTATTCCAAGCACATACTACCATAGTGGGAATTCACTTTGTGGAAGACTAAACTATGCAACGGATCTTGAGCCAGCCATGAGGAGTGACGTTCACTCATTCGTAAAAATGTTCTCAATGCCAAAAGAAAGAACCCATACCTCATGTGACATTGTTCCAAATATCACTCGTTCCTAAGTGGAGCAACTATCTAGTTACTTACTTATCAAGTCGAACATTCCTTCGGATATGAGTAAATGCCGCCAAAGAGCAATCGAAACTGAAGCAAGAGATTATGCTCTTATTGGAAACCAATTGTATTGAAGAGGAAAGGATCAACATCTCCATCTTTGTGCAAATGAAGACGAATATATTCCTATTATAGAACAAGCGTATGCTGGATTAGCTGGAGGTCACTTTTCTAGTGAAATCACCGCAAGAGCAATCTTAATGGAAGGCATACGGTGGCAAACACTTTTTCCAGATGCCAAAGAAAATGTTCAAAGGTGTGATGCATGTCAACCAGCAAAAATGCCAACCTGTGTAGATAGCATGCCTTTAAGACCAATGATGGGGGTGAGAGCATTTGCAAAATGGGGCATAGATTTTGTTGGGCCAATACAACCACCTGCTTATAGAACCCAAACTCAATATATCATTATAGCTATAGACTATTTGACCAAGTGGGTAGAGGCTAAGGTAACCCAAAAGAATGATGCCAGAACCACATCTGCATTCTTGTATGAGAATGTGTTCACAAGATATGGACTGCCAATAAAACTTTTAAGTGATAGGGGAACTCATTTCCTCAATGAGTTAATTGATTATGTGCTTAATGAATCTATGGTCATCCATAACAAATTGGCTCCCTATCACGCACAAGCAAATGGAAAAGTTGAGCACACAAATAAAATTCTTAGCTTGGTATTGACTAAAGTGGTTAGTTCAGGACGGAATGATGGAGAAATGAATCTCCATGCCACTCTATGGGATTATAGAGTTTCATTCAAGACAGCTTTAAATGCTACACCCTTTAACCTTGTTTATGGTCTTGATGCCATACTGTTGGGATTATAGAGTTTCATTCAAGACAGCTTTAAATGCTACACCCTTTAACCTTGTTTATGGTCTTGATGCCATACTGCTGATAGAATTTCTATTGCCGACACTAAGGGTAGCTAAGGATCTTGAGTGGATTGGACATGAATTATTAGAGAGGATTGAAGATTTAGAAAAGCTTGATGAGCAAAGGCTAATAGTTGTAGCTCACATCTATGCACAACAGTGGAAACAAAAACAGTTTTTTGATTCCCCATCTAGTCACAAAAATCTTCAAAAAAGGGGACTTAGTTTTAATCTACTCCCTTAAACAAGACATTCCCAATTTTAAGAAAAAGGGAAACTGACCTTTATCATTGAAGATATATCCCCAAGAGGAGCAGTTAAGTTGTCCACTCTAGGTGGTGAACCAATGGCTAATTGGATTAGTGGATGCCATTTAAAGAAGTACAATTTGCCAGTAACCAATGAGTTTCTAGAAAAGCTGCATGCAGCAAAACAGAGAAAGATAAAACGACAGCAGGTCATTGATGAAGCACAAGAGGAAGCTCGGCTTTGAGTACTCAAAAGGAAAGTTTCTCTCCAAAATCAACAAATACCTATTTCCATCAACACTTTGGAACTAGATGAACAACTATGGGAATTGCAGATGGATGCAATGTCAACATATGATGAATGGTTAGATGGAACGGACCTTTGCATCAACATATAGCTGAACAATCATAACACAAATGCATAGGTCGATACAAGAGCTTGAGTAAATAAAGTCAGTTATTCCACATACAAGAAAGCAACGAATCAGTCTTTAACATCAGGAATATCGGCTATCAAAGGATGCAATAAGAACCCAACACTGGCATTAAGAGTAGTCAACTTAAGCCCTCATCAATTTGTATGCTTACCAGATGAACACATGAATAAAACAATGATTCTTGGAATCTTATGGATATAGACGTACAAGGAAATACCAGATTGGGATACCAATCAACTCAAGCTATCACCTAAAGGCGGACAACTCATTGTTCCAATTGCACCAAGCAAAGAATAGTGGAAAAGAGATTACCAGTAGAACAAACCACAATCAATCAATCTTCTCCATCCTATAGACAAGCAAATGCTACAAGTAGCATGCAAGGAGTCACGTATGTCTGGGTACCAAAAGCACAACTCAAGGACAAGCCGTTTCAAATTTGGGTACCCAAAAGATCATTTACTGTACCAAAGAAGGTTCCAAAGTTAAAAACACAAAGAAGAGCAACTTCAAGCAGGGAACCTAACACAAGATGTATTTGGAGGAAAAAGGAGCACTTATCTTCTTTGCAAACTGTAAAATTGATGAAGCAGTGGAGAGTTAAGTCTTAAAACACTCAATCACAACAATTTATCAAAGAAGAACCAAGATACAAATGGCGAGTTAAGGCTCAACAATTGTCATCATTGATACTGACAATTAAAATCAGCATGCCAAAGCATCCTGACGGTACAATAAAGCAACGGGCACACAAGCTACAAGATTTGCTCTTTGGGAAACAATAAAAGAAAACCTCAACCACAGAAACCCTTGAGTTAATTACTAAAGACCCAACCCTTGCACAACATAATGGTTTGAATTGCATTGATCTTTGAAGTATGGTAGAGCCAACCAAAGCTATGCATAGACACAATTGTTCAACCCATGCACACAGTTGTCCCTGTGTACGTCATCTAGGAGGGGTGGAAGGGAACTAAGTGATTAAGGGTAATGTTTGAAGAGAGGGGAAAAAGTTGGATGTTAACGTGTGATTTTTTGCAAAATTACCTAATAATGCTCTTAAAAAATCATCAACATGGAAAACTTCACTGTGATAACATCTCCTCGGTGAGTGTAAATAGTGTATTGCAGAGAGTGCACTTACAATCCTGTTGTCCATGATGCATGCTTGTCAGTTGCTGCAGATTCACATGTGTGGTATTTCGACAGTGGTGCTACAAAGCACATTACCTCACATCGTGAATTGTTTACCTCTCTTGAGTTTGTCCCTCATGGGAATTCTGTCACTTGTGCCAACAATGCCTCTTATCCGGTTCAGGGAGTTGGAAAGATTGTGCTTACTACTGCAAATGACAGTTACTTCACACTTGTTGATGCACATTATGTACTTGGGATCAAGAAGAATCTCTTGTCTGTATCCGCACTTGCTAGACTTGGACTTGTAGTCAAATTTGTGGATGACAGATGTACAGTTCATGATCTCAGTTTTGGTGATGAAATTGTTGCATCTGGGATTTTGTGCTGTGGGCTGTATAAGCTCACTTTGTATGACAAGTGTGGAAAAAATTTTGTAAATTCTGTTGCAAATTCAAGGGCTATTTCAGATGCAAAACTTTGGCATGCACTTTTTGGTCATCTGAATTTTGCTAGTTTGCTGCGTTTGCAGAAATCTGATATGGTTGCTTCTTTGCCGCCTCTTGAAGCACCTGTCAAACATGTTTGTGAAGGTGTATTTTGGGTAAGATACAGCGTTCTAAGTTTCCAAAGGATGGTTCATTTCGGGCCACATGCAGGTTGCAGCTTGTGCATAGTGATGTTTGTGGGCCCATGCAAACTCTGTCCTTGGGCAATTACCTGTACTTCGTGACTTTCATTGATGATTACTCTAGGAATGCATGGGTATTTCCGCTTAAAGCGAAGTCCGAAGTTTTTATGTGCTTCAAACAATTTCTGGCTATGGCTGAAAATGTCTCAAAATGTACTATGGGCTCCCTCCGTTCCGATCGAGGAGGGGAGTATATGTCTCATGAATTTAATGCATTTTTGGATAGTCGTGGGATAAAACACCAATGTACAGTGCCTTATACACCTCAGCAAAATGGTGTTGCTGAGAGGAAAAACAGGTAACTAACGGAAATGGCATGATGTATGGTCAAAAGTCAAGCTTTTCTGCATTCTTTTTGGCTTGAGGCCATCATGTGTGCCACTTATTTACTTAACAGGTGTCCTACGAAAGCTTTGCAGTTTATTTCTCCATATGAAGCATGGCATGATAGAAAACCTTCTATTGAGAACATGCGTGTTTTTGGATGTTTGGCATATGCTTTGGTGCCACAAGTGCAGCGCAGAAAATTGGATGATAAGGCTGTCAAATGTATTTTTGTTGGTTATAGTGCTGAAAACAAAGGTTACAGGTTGTATCATCCACAAAAAAAACATATTCTAGTTTCTCGGGATGTAGTGTTTGTGGAAGATTCTGTTCAACCCTTGTTGTCATGTACTAGAGAAAGTAATGTAAGCTCACAGGACATTTATGACACTTCGTTGCCTCTTTTCAGTGGTGGAAAAACAAATGTAAGTTACAATGAGGCAAATGTACATCCTATGGGGGTTTCTGAAAATGTTTTAGATCAGCCTATTACTGATGCAGATGTACATGATGTACTTGATGAGGAGAGGGCTGAAAATGAGCATGCTAGAGGTATGCCAAAATGGCTGGTGCACACTTTGCGTGACAGTAAATTGGATGCACCTTTCTCTAGTCGTACTCGTTCAGGCTCTCGCCATGCATCTTATGCATCAGATTGTTATGCTTTGGCTGTGTCTAGCTTACATGATGTTGAGGAGCCTCTATATTTTGATGAAGCACAAAATTCAAAAAATTGGATGGCTGCCATGCAATCAGAATATGATGCACTTATAGAGAATGACACATGGAATTTATGTGATTTGCCTCCTCGCAAAAAGGCCATTGGTACGAAGTGGGTTTACAAGTTGAAACGCAAGCCGGATGGTGAGATCAATCGCCATAAGGCTCGACTTGTTGCAAAGGGTTATGCACAGCAAAAAGGCATAGATTATGAAGAGACTTTTGCTCCCACTTGTTGTATGACTACTGTGCGTTTTCTATGTGCATTGGTAGCTCATTTTGGTTGGGATGTACATCAATGAGACATTGTTATTGATTTCTTGAATGGTGACATATTTGAGGAAGTTTATGTAACGCAGCCTCGCGGTTTTGTCATAAAAGGACAAGAGGACAAAGTGTGTGCAAATGTAACAAGGTTTTGTATGGGTTGAAGCAATCTCCTCGTGCTTGGTATGAGAAATCTGACACTCATTTGGTCAAACAAGGCTTTCGTAACAGTCCAACAGAAAGCACATTGTATGTAAAGCGTGAGGGTGATGTACTTCTCATTGTGGTTCTTTATGTTGATGATTTGCTGATCGCTGGACCAAATGAGAGACATATTGTTGAATTTAAGACTGATTTGAATGCTACTTTCAAGATGAAAGATTTCGGGTTGTTGCATCATTACTTGGGTATACAGTTTAAGCAGTGTGATGGTGGTATTGCCTTGTGCCAGAAAAGTTACATAGAGACATTTCTATGTAAGTTTGGACTTGAGGATTGCAAACCTATTGCCACTCCCATGGAAACACGTTTGAAGTTGAGTCTACATGATGCTGATGATCCTGCTGATTTCACTCTTTACCAAACTGCTGTTGGCTGCCTCATTTATGTATGCAACACGAGGCCGGATATTCAGTTTGTAGTCTCACATGTCAGTAGATTTATGCATAGCCCAGGGTCTAAGCATTGGCAGGCTGTCAAGAAGATTTTCCGCTACCTTAGTGGCACTTTACATCTTGGCTTGTTTTATCCCAAGGGGGGATCATTGCCGCCAGACTTACACGCTTTTTCGGACTCAGATTGGGCTGGTTGTTTTGACACGCGAGTGTCCACAAGTGGTTTTTGTTTCATGCTTGACAGTTCATGTATATCATGGTTGAGCAAGAAGAAACCTACTGTGGCCACTTCGAGTTGTGAGGCTGAGTACAGGGCAATCTTCACAGCTACGGTTGAGTGTGTATGGCTCAGACACCTTATGACTGATTTGGGTGTTGGACATGACACTGCCAACACTATCTACATTGACATACAGAGCGCATTGGCAGTTGCGAGGAACCCAGTTTTTCATGCTCGCACAGAGCACATTGAGGTGCATTACCACTATGTCAGGGAGAGGCTCTCAGCAGGAGAGATCAGCTTGGCTTATGTGCCAACACTGGACAACCTTGCAGATCTTTTCACAAAGGCATTGTGTCGTGAGAAGCTTGATGCTTTTTGCAAAGCTTTGGGCTTACTCCCCTTTGTGGACTGATCCTATTCTCAGGGCATGGCACTTCCCTTTACTCATGTGCCAGCTCTCGTTCACCGCATCACTCCAGGGGGGATTTGTTACCATATACATGTGGTAGTGATGTGTGTGAACACACTAGGACCCGGGGGTTTTTTTTCCTCTTTAGGAGGTTTTTTCCCCCATGCATTGTATATATGCCCATCACTCTAGGACTCTCTATCTTTCCATTGCACACTAAGTAACACACTCTCTATTGTGTGCCTTGAGCTTCCTTCGTCTTCTCCAAGTTGTGCGTGTTTCTCTGCAACCCTAATTCCAACACTTACCTGCTGAGGCGGTCCGGGGCGGGAAACAAGAAGAGTGGCCTCTAAGAACCCTTCTAGGCTCCCGTGTTGCTCAATTCGGTTGGGGTTGGAAAAAAACAACAAACACACACACAAACCCGCAACCTAACCCTACACAAATTTGGGGCACCACCTAGTTTTGGATGCGAAATAAGACGCGTAAAGAGAGAGAGAGAGAGAGAGAGAGAGAGAGAGAGAGAGAGAGAGAGAGAGAGAGAGAGAGAGAGAGAGAGAGAGAGAGAGAGAGAGAGAGAGAGTGCTCGGGCTGCTTTGAAATGCTCGACAGTGATCAAGCAAACATAATTATATATGTAAGAAAAAGAGGGAAGGGGGAGGGGGTGCTTGTTGCACTAATACCTTCTTACAAATCTGTCATGACCAATGAAAGTGAGATTAGTATTTTTTCAACATAGCTTGAGTAAAATACACCACAACACATCACAAGAAAAGCCACCCCAATGACTGTCTTAAGGCCAGGGGAGTCCTCTTCACCCTGTCGCCCTCTTACAGTATGTGGGATTTATGGCTAAATTGATGATAACACCCAGAGACAAGCTATCAAGAACTTAAAGAAAACACCAAGACACTTACACATCATTGTTGTCCATTACTTCACGTTGGAAGGGAGACAAAGTATCCAAGATTAGTCCAAATCTACCCTCCTTGATTCAGCAAATGTTGGACTTACACTAGTAGGAGAAATGATAGATTTCCTACTCTCAATTGAATGATCACTCTCTCTTACAATGTCATAGATCTCCCTTGCTAATCACCCTTAATAGAATACATGCATATGCATAAGACAATGATCTTCCACTCAAGAGCTCCTTCTAGAGAGGTTGAGCTTGGATTCTCAAGCTATAGCATAGTGCTCTTGCTTATGGCTCCCCCCTTTGTGCTAGCTACACCCTCCTTTTATAGCAATTTTGCGGGCAAGGGTTAATCCTCTAACTATGGTTGGGTTATATTTCAGCACTTATCTAATTTCTTTTGCTTGGAATTATCAAGAAGTTGGTGTGGATAGATGAAGAAGAGAGAGAGGAGAGAAGTGGAGGTGATAGGACTTTTCATAGTAGGTTAGTGTTAGTAAATTAGTAGAGTTAGTATTTTTATTGATTTACAAATGGAATTGGATATTCACAATGGGAGTATCTATGTAGGATACAAATAAGAAAGAAAAAACTCTTAATAGGTAAGAAAACATGGATTTCTTACAATGTTGATGCTCCACGTGTCTTGTGTAGGGTCAATTTTGACGCTTGTTGACGGTCCACTAGCTTTGACGGTACGTTTTTTTCTCCACTCTTGACCTTCCTTGGAAGCCAAGGTAAGTGAACATGAGTAATCAATGACCATGATGCTGTCTTTCAAGAGAAGAGGCTGAATTCTGTGGTTTTTTTGATAGATATGGGTAATATGGATGAGGAAAAATGAGACTAGGTGGTCAATTTTGGAATGGAAGTGTGTGTAAGAGACATGAGTTCACCATGGTTTCTCTGATTCTTCAAGGTTGAGAAGAAGGTGAGTAGGGTGCAGAGAGGAGATGTGAGAGAGGTGGGGATGATGAGTGGAGAAGTGTGTGAAAGAGGAAAATGATAAAGTGGAAGAGGGAGTGTGGCTGCATAGCAAAGGCAAACTGGGGTCCACCAATAAAATCATAGCTCACAGCTCGTAGCTCAAAAAAATATGAAAAAATTTGAGGTAAAGGTTCAGCTCACGAGCTATAAATTTTGTTTGTATCACCTTTTCAAATTGGTGGAGCATGTGATCTTTAAAAATTCAGCAAAACCGACTGTCTTTTCCACTGCACAAAGTCCTTGTGAGGTCCTTCTTTGGATGATTCTTTTGAATACCTCCAAGAGTGAGGCCCCCATAGTGCATGCATGCATGCCACATACCCTTGACCTTATTTGGTAGGTCTATAATTGAAGATATTATTGAGATCATGATATAAGTGAATAGTAGAACTAAGAAAATCAAATATTGAGGGGTCTAAAAAAATATGTACATGTCAAATATAAATAATATAGGTGGGAAAAATATAAAGGGGTCAAAATAAATCTCTCTCATTATAAGTATACCATAAAAAGATGAATATTTTTGGTGGTCTAATTTATGAGAGTAATAGCGAATAGATGTAGGGAGGAAAAAATAACAATAGTGAAAAAATATACACATAAATAAACTAGTTTTTTTATTTTTATTGGGATGGAATTACACCAAAAATAAGAACAGCTTGCATGAAATTATTTTTATATGGAATAAAAAGTACGCAAAATGGTAAGAAAAAATATGGTAATGTTGAGTCAATGTACATAGCATAAATAACGCACCATAGGTAGAAATATTTAAATAAATACCAAAATAATTATGAAAAATCCTTTTATTTAGGCCCTATATTCCATGAAATATTTACCCACAAATGGGCCATAATATACTTTTATTTTTTTATTTTTTTGGCTCAACTAGCCCAGTGACTAGCTAATTAAGGGTTTTTAAGAAGATATGGGAAAACTCCCCTAACTCACACGCACCTATATACAGTGAAATGGTAGGGATAGCCACAGTGTTTGGATGATTTTGGTAGGGTGGGTTAACTCACTATGGCAATTATGGAGAGCCGAAAAACAGCTATCATTAGCCCTCCCGCAGGATGATGGTATATTCATGTGCCATCATAGAGCATCTTTTCCAAACAGAGTGCTTCAGAGTGCTTGACGAGATCTTCATTGTTTGGCCCCTCATAATTTTGGCTAGAGTTACACTCATGCTTCATGTAGCAATACTTACATGAGACAGTTGCCCTTTGACAGATCTTCGGTAGCTCCTTTGGTAGAAGGCGACTCAAATAGGGCTTCAAGCGATAACCATTTACCTTCCTAGAGTGCTCTTTCCCATTCAAGTCCATAAGTTGACAGTAACTTGAATTGAAAGCCTTCTTAACTATGTATGGCCCCTGCCATCTAGTTTCAAATTTGGCATCAAAACGATTATCGAGTCGATTGTCATACATTAGCACAAGATCTCCTTCATTGATGCCTTTGTCCTTCAGTTTCTTGTCAAGCTTTTCCTTCGGCTGTGTGTCTTTCCTCTTGTAGCACTCATATGCTGCTTCTCTTTTCCACTCAAGCTCAGCTAAGGTAAGAAGTCGATCCATACATGCTTCTTGATCATCTTGTGCTGCTTTGCCATGAAGTCGCATTGTTGGAATGTTCAGCTGAATTGGTTGTAAAGCCTCTTGTCCATAGACCAAGTGAAATGGTGTAAACTCCGTGGCTTCCCTATATGTGGTTCGATACGCCCACAAGGCACCATCCAAGAAGTCATCCCACAACTTTGTCTTGTCTTTCACCATATTTCTAATGATGCCTGCAATGACACCATTAGCTTTTTCTACCAAACCATTTGATTGGGGATAGTAGGGTGTACTATGACGATGTAGAATGTGAAGTTCTTCACAGACTTCTGTGAGAAAGCCCTTTCTAAACCCTGAACCATTATCAGAAACAATATCCAAAGGTGTGCCAAATCTACAACAAATGTGAGTGTGAGTGTAGACAAATTTGCTCAGTGTCCTCTCATTTACCTTTGCTACACTTTGTGCTTCCACCCACCTAGTCATATAGTCTACAGCCACTAGAATGTAGAGTTCACCATTTTTTGTCCTAGGCAGAGGACCCATAGCATCAATGCCCCACTTTTCAAAGGGTCCATTTGCAAGCACGAATTGCTTTGGACCATAAACCAATCTTCTATTCCCATTTACCTGACAATTGTGACAACTTTTACACCAATGTTGGACATCCACATGCAGACTTGGCCAAACATACCCCGCAAGAAAAATCTTCTTCACAGTTAACTCTTGGGCAAAATGACCACCACATGCCTCTTCATGAAAACCTTTTAGAATGGTCTCCTTGATAGTTGGTACTCTTCTGCACACTTGATCCTTCCCTCTTTGATAGAGGGATCCTTCTAGGAAGAGATACGTGCTTGCCTTCTTCATGAGTCTCCTCTTCTGAGCCTTCGTGAAGTCTTGTGGAAACTCACCCTCCAAAATGTAGTTAATAATGGGAGTCAATGACTCCAATCCTTGGTATCTCGGTTGCTTGACAGTTGCTACCACCATGATGACCTGCACTTCTTTCTCAACACATGTAACTACTTGTTGCTGTGCAAGTAAATCGGCATCTTCATTCTGTTTCCTAGGAATATGATATAGTTGCACTTCTTCAAATTGATTAAACAATCTACGAATGGCATGAAATTTTGTCCTTAGACTTTCATTCTTGCATGCCCAAATGCCTAAAATTTGCTTCACAATGAGAAGTCCATCCCCTTTTACCATGAGACATTGTATACCTTGGCCAATGCATATCTTTAAACCATGAAGTAGTGTGTCGTATTCTGCTTCATTGTTGCTAGTTGAACCTGGTAGATTGACCTTATCTTTCATGAACACCTCCCCACTTGGGTTGAGCAACACTAGCCCTCTCCCTGCTTTTCCTGTGGCTCGTCGAAAAGCTCCATCAAAGAACAAGGTAAAAGCATTAGGAATACTTTTAGGTGGTGGCAATGGTAGGGTCTTTACTTCAGGCACCTTAATTTCCACCTTATAAGTGAGAATCCCTGCCAATTGTGCATGAACACTATCCTCTACCTTGAAAGAGTATTGAAACTCTTGCAACTCCATAATCCACTTTGAGATCCTAGTGCTAAGATTCATTTGAGATGACACCCAAGGAAACAAATTTCTGCAGTGAGAATTACAAAAGGTTTTTGGTAGCAAGTAGGATCTAAACTTTCTCACTGCAAACATGAGAGAAAGCATCATGAGTTCTGCCTCCGTGTAGCCTCTCTCTAAAGAATTCATGACCCTACTAGCAAAGTAGATGGGTCGCATCCTGGTACTGTGGGGATCTTGTTGTAATAAAACTGCACCAATCGTTTCCTTTCCAACACTAGAGCTAACAAAGAATGTGTACTCCCAACAAGGAGGCATGAGCTCTGACAAAATGACTTTAATATTACAAAAATACTCTTCAAGATCATCAGACCATGCAAATTCTACTTGTTGTGTCAACTTTTGTAAAGGGTGAAGTAACTCCGAGGCTAAGTGAATGAAGCGTGACATATACTTCACCTTTTGAATGAATGAGATGACCTCTTTGAGATTCTTGGGTGATAGGAGCTCAATAAGAGCCTTTGCCTTTGAAGGATCCACCTCAATGCCTTTAAAGGAAACCTTGTGACCAAGCAAGATCACTTCATCCTCACCTATGTGACACTTGTCGGGGTTGAGTTGACCTCCCATGTCATAGAGCTTCTTTAAACCTTCTTCTACCCTTTGTAGATGCAGTGATTTTGAGCTATAAATGTAGAAATCATCAATGAATACCCTAATTGACTTTCCAAAGAATGCTTGAAACACCATGTTCATGAAACTTTGGAATGTTGCAGGAGCATTTGTTAGACCAAATGGCATGACTCTAAAAGCATAACAACCCCAAGGAGTGATGAAGGTTTTTTTCAACTGATCTTCCAATGCGATACCTATTTGAAAGTAACCCGAGTAGCCATCACACACAGTGTACTTCTCATGACCAAATACCTCATTTAGTATCTCATCTTGAAATGGGAGGGGAAAGTGATCTGTTTTTGTTGCCTCATTGAGTGGACGGTAATCCACACACACCATCCACTTGCCATTTTTCTTAGCAGTGACAACAACGGGAGAGACCCACTCTGAATTCTCCACTGGATAAATGAAACTTGATGCTAGAAGCTTTCTTACCTCCTTGAGTAAAGCCTGCTCCTTGATGACTCCTAGCCTTCGTAGCTTCTGAGCCTTAGGTGTGGCCTCTGGCTTCAACTCAATTTTTTGTTGAACAGCATCTACTCCACGCACATCGGTGTAGTCTTTAGCAAAAAGCCTAGGAAATTTCCTTAGCACACATCTGAACTCCTCTCTTTCTTCCTTTGTAAGTGTTGTAGACAACATACCTTCTAACATTCCTTCATCTTGCACATTTTGGTTCTCTTGGGAACCTACCTCTTCTAAACCTGGGCAAGAGGTCTCTTGGTTGTTTGGATTAAACCTTACCCCCATGACTTTGATGGAAGACTCCTCTTCAATAATGCTACCGCTACTTTCTGCTTCTGAAGTGCTATCGGTCCAGCCTTCCTCCGTCTCACTTTGAGATGATTCTTCATGGAGCTCCTCTTGGCGTTGCTCCTTCATGTCAAAGAAAACCTTCTTATGATTTTCATTGCTGCAAATTAGCTTTTCACTCTCCCAATCCTGCAAATCTCGCATTTTCATTAGCCATGGTCTCCCTAGGATAAATGGGTAACCATTTCCTTTGGTAGACATAACATAAAAATCCACCGCCTTCTTAATGCCAAAGGCCTCTACAAAAACATTTTTACAAATACCTACACACCTAGCTTTGCTATTGTTTGCCATCTTGACTTTAATTTCAGGTGTCTCATGGATGTGCATGCCTAGTTTTTGCATGAGTCCCTCTGTCATGATGCAAATTTGTGCACCCCCATCCACTAGACCTTTCCTAACCAATCTTCCTTTGATGTAACAATCTAGCACAAGTGTAATATCCTCATTCATTTCAGCATGTGCAATTTTTACAACAGACACACTCTCTTTTACCTTTCTCCTAGTGCTAATTGCCTTTGTTAAATCCCTCCTAACTTGTGGGCATAATGCAAGAAACTGAGGCCATGAGATATCAGGACCCTTACCTCTCATGTCTTCCAAGAGGGAAGTCTTCAAGATTGATACGACGTCGAGTCCTCTTAGCTTCCTTGGTCTCCTTTGCCTTCTTGGCTCGTCCATGGTCACTCTATGATGTGACACCTTCTTTCTCTTTACCTTTTCCTCGGCCACGCTTAATGCCATTCTAAAGATTGATCCTACACAAAAACATACACAAGTTGGTTCCTCCATGGGGACACCAATTTGAGGCGGTCCGGGGTGGGCAACAAGAAGAGTGGCCTCTAAGCACCCTTCTAGGCTCCCGTGCTGCTCAATTGGGTTGGGGTTGGAAAAAAACAACAAACACACACACAAACCCGCAACCTAACCCTACACAAATTTGGGGCATCACCTAGTTTTGGATGCGAACTAGGACGCGTAAAGAGAGAGAGAGAGAGAGAGAGAGAGAGAGAGAGAGAGAGAGAGAGAGAGAGAGAGAGAGAGAGAGAGAGAGATCGGAATGCTTTGAAATGTTAGACAGTGATCAAGCAAACACAATTATATATGTAAGAAAAAGAGGGAAGGGGGAGGGGGTGCTTGTTGCACTAATACCTTCTTACAAATCTGTCATGACCAATGAAAGTGAGATTAGTATTTGTTCAACATAGCTTGAGTAAATTACACCACAACACATCACAACAAAAGCCACCCCAATCACTGTCTTAATGCCAGGGGAGTCCTCTCCACCCTGTTGCCCTCTTACAGCGTGTGGGATTTATGGCTAAATTGATGACAACACCTAGAGACAAGCTATCAAGAACTTAAAGAAAACACCAAGACACTTACACATCATTGTTGTCCATTACTTCACGTTGGAAGGGAGACAAAGTATCCTAGCTTAGTCCAAATCCACCCTCCTTGATTCAGCAAATGTTGGGCTTACACTAGCAGGAGAAATGATAGATTTCCTACTCTCAATTGAATGATCACTCTCTCTTACAATGTCAAAGATCTCCCTTGCTAATCACCCCTAATAGAATACATGCATATGCATAAGACAATGAGCTTCCACTCAAGAGCTCCTTCTAGAGAGGTTGAGCTTGGCTTCTCAAGCTATAGCATAGTGCTCTTACTTATGGCTCCCCCCTTTGTGCTAGCTACACCCTCCTTTTATAGCAATTTTGAGGGCTAGGGTTACTCCTCTAACCATGGTTGGGTTAGATTTTCAGCACTTATCTAATTTCTTTTGCTTGGAATTATCAAGAAGTTGGTGTGGATAGATGAAGAAGAGAGAGAGGAGAGAAGTGGAGGTGATAGGACTTTTCATAGTAGGTTAGTTTTAGTAAATTAGTAGGAAGAAAAAACTCTTAATAGGTAAGAAAACATGGATTTCTTACAATGTTGATGCTCCAAGTGTCTTGAGTAGGGTCAATTTTGACGCTTGTTGACGGTCCACTAGCTTTGACGGTACGTTTTTTTCTCCACTCTTGACCTTCCTTGGAAGCCAAGGTAAGTGAACATGAGTAATCAATGACCATGATGCTATCTTTCAAGAGAAGAGGCTGAATTTTGTGGTTTTTTTGATAGATATGGGTAATATGGATGAGGAAAAATGAGACTAGGTGGTCAATTTTGGAATGGAAGTGTGTGTAAGAGACATGAGTTCACCATGGTTTCTCTTATTCTTCAAAGTTGAGAAGAAGGTGAGTAGGGTGCAGAGAGGAGTGGTGAGAGATGATGAGTGGAGAAGTGTGTGTGAAAGAGGAAAATGATAAAGTGGAAGAGGGAGTGTGGTTGCATAGCATGGGAAAACCATAGCTCACAGCTCGTAGCTCAAAAAAATATGAAAAACTTTGAGGTAAAAGCTGAGCATACAAGCTATAACGTTTGTTTGTATCACCTTTTCAAATTGGGGGAGCATGTGATCTTTAAAAATTCAGGAAAACCGACTGTTTTTTCCACTGCACAAAGTCCTTTTGAGGTCCTTCTTTGGATGATTATTTTGAATACCTCCAAGAGTGAGCCCCCCATAGTGCATGCATGCATGCCACATACCCTTGACCTTATTTGGTAGGTCTATAATTGAAGATATTATTGAGATCATGATAGAAGTGAATAGTAGAACTAAGAAAATCAAATATTGAGGGGTCTAAAAAAAATATGTACATGTCAAATATAAATAATATAGGTGGAAAAAATATAAAGGGGTCAAAATAAATCTCTCTCATTATAAGTCTACCATAAAAAAATGAATATTTTTGGTGGTCTAATTTATGAGAGTAATAGAGAATAGATGTAGGGAGGAAAAAATGACAATAGTGAAAAAATATACACATAAATAAACTAGTTTTTTTGGATTTTTGTTGAGATGGAGTTACACAAAAAATAAGAGAAGCTTGCATGAAATTATTTTTATATGGAATAAAGAGTACGCAAAATGGTAAGAAAAAATATGGTAATGTTGAGTCAATGTACATAGCATAAATAACACACCATGGGTAGAAATATTTAAATAAATACCAAAATAATTATGAAAAATCCTTTTATTTAGGCCCTATATTCCATGAAATATTTACCCACAAATGGGCCATAATATACTTTTATTTTTTTATTTTTTTGGCTCAACTAGCCCAGTGACTAGCTAATTAAGGGTTTTTAAGAAGATATGGGAAAACTCCCCTAACTCACACGCACCTATATACAGTGAAATGGTAGGGATAGCCACAGTGTTTGGATGATTTTGGTAGGGTGGGTTAACTCACTATGGCAATTACGGAGAGCCGAAAAACGGCTATCACTGCTAAGCCCCTATTGCAAAGGTAGTTCTTTCCATGTGGGAATTGTATCTTCAATCAACATCACTAGCTTTTGACCATACATCAGCTCCGCAGGCATATAGCCAGTTACTGAGCTATGTGCTATATGATCAACCCATAAATCATATGGCAATAATTTTTGCCACTCACCAACTTTTCCTTCGCAACCCTTGGCCAAAGCTTTGATGATAGGAGGATGCCCTCTTTCACTTTTTCCATTGCCTTCAGGGTCGTAAATTGTAGAGTAAGAGAAAGTTTGATCCCTAATTTGGAAAAGAACTCTCTTGCTTCCTTGGCATCCAATTCACTTCTATCTAAAATTATCTTTTTCACACAACCATAATCACCAAAAAATCACCTTAGCAAGAAGGAATTTACATACAAATTCTGTGGTTTTAGCTCTTAATGCTCGCCCTTCAACCCGGTTAGTTAGGTTCTCTCGTGCAAGAACTATCTCATTTGCCAGAGTCCTAAAGGCATTGTGACTAGATCCACAGTCCATTTATAGTGCATGGCTAGTGGATATGTAGGGTGCAATCCATCATGATGTCGGACATTTGAATACATTTGACAAGCTACACATGACTCTACAAATTAAGATACATCTTTATACATACCCTTCCACCATTATTTTTCTTTCAACTTGGAGAAGGTTGCCCACACACCCCTATGTCTAGCCCATAGACTCTCATGAAACTCTTGCATGATCTTTAATTGAGTCTCTTTTTTCCATTTAACCCTCTGTGGTGTAACAACCTTTTATTTAGGATGCTCTCACAAGTAACAATCCATCAAAAGTACCCATATGATTTCCTACGTATCCTCCTTAATTCTTGTTCAAACCAATCATCCAATTTTGTTAGAGTACTTAAGTAGCTTCCAATAAGAAGCCAATCACCTTAATAAAGCTCTTTCAAGAAAAATTCAAGTGGATTAGTCATGTAGACATTGTTACCTTTGACATGAGAGATATAATAGAACTTTGTGCCCACATAATCTCCCTCGTCAATCATCTGTGACTCATCTTCATACCTTGCCCTTAATATAATATTTTCCATTGTATTGTCTTTACCTGCAATGTTCTTAAACTCAGGATCTAAGGACTTAATATAGGCAATCCACTGTAACATAGCAATGTCTGGACTTGAGAAGCTTGTAATCATCCCAAGTAGTGGTAGAAAATATGTTTCTACAACCACATATGCACAAATTAGGTATAGTTTTCTTTATTTCAAGGCTATAATCATATCCCATAACTCTCTCTTTATCTATGGATAGATTCTTTGCAAGAACTCAATACCTTTTTTGTAAATCTCACCACATACCTATGTCCTTCATCATCATCTTTCCCTATTTCCTATCCAATTCTTGTAGGAATGGTGTCTACTGTCACAATTACTGGCCTTTTACACTCATAGTCTACCTTTCTCAAAGTTGGTGTTGATTGGAGAAACTCCTTTAGCTTTTTCATGGCTTTTACATGTGCTTCTATTCATTAAAACTTTTGATTCTTTCTACAATTGATAATCTACATGTGCATAATGTGGAATCCAAATAACATAAACGACACATGCTCTCAAAAGCCTTCTAACTTCAGTGATGCTAGTGCATGTTTCTCTCATTCTTTAAATGGCATCTACCTTTGTTGGACAAGGTTTCCTACCATATGGACTGCACATGTGCCCTACAATGAGCACTTCATTGACACCAAACATAGACTTTTTCCCTGACAAAGTAAGATTCACTTCTTCCAACCTAGACAAAATTTTATCACAATCATTTATGTGATTTTCCATAGACCTGCGACATCCCTTGAAACCCAAAGCTTCATCTTTCTCACTTTATTCACATCCTTTGATAGGAAAATCATCAATGAAAGGCATTGTGATTTGAGGAATACAGTCACGTAAGACCTTATTCATCCCATTCATTATATGTGCAATTGAGTTGGTTTCTCCCTAAGGCAAGGTACACATTCATACCAAACCTAAAGGTGTCCTCATGGTTGCCAAGTCCTTTCTTTCTTTCTTTTGCAAGCTAAAATTGATCATACCCTGAGTAGAGGTCCCCCCTTGAGTAAGTTGTCCTTCCTACAAACGCCTTTGCAAACTCATCCACAATCAGACCTATACCTACATTTCTAGTTGTGACCTTGTTCATTGGTTGCATACCTTGGATGAAGCACAGAGAACCATTCTTCTTTGGAACTATGAACCATCTGTTTGAGTATGGACCACAAGAAGGTTCCAAAATCCTCATTTTGATCTTTTCATTCAATAGATCTACTAACTTTGGCAAATGAGCAATTGAAATTGGAGTAGGCTGCAGATTCCAAGGCACATGAGGGTGAAAGCATGTTAACCTGTCATGCTTTTTCATGTCCCGGACAATGCTAACTAGCACAATTTTGACATATGCTAACTAGTACAATAACTTGAGCTACATCTTCAAGATCTATGGCATATGATATATCAATAGAAAGCACTTGAAACAAGGAATCCAAATGTACAACCTCTGACAAATTTTGATATTATTTGTAAAAAATTTACCGGATGCCCAACTTTTTGAAGATGTGCTAACTTGAAACTGCTAACTAGCACAAAAAGCGCGACAGGTTAACATGCTTTCACCCATGAGATATCATAAAAATTACCATTAGAGCTACAATAGAAGGATCAACACATCCTATCTCATATGACTCAAAGGCAAAAGCCTTACCATGCTTTGAAAGCATTTCTTTAAAGCACTTTGTCTCCTCCTTAGTTAGAAACTCCTTGCAACCAATCTGCAACTCTCAAAAAGACTCCTTTGTGAAGGTGTGCCCAATTTTTTTAGGATTCCTCAAACTTGGTTGCAAAGAAGCGTGCTCAATTTTTTCCCTGTTTTGTTGGGTAGTAAGGGTGAAGCTACTGGTTTCAGCTTCTTTGTTACACTCTTGTATTTAGTTTAAACATGGACTTCGGGGACAACTGTCTGCTTTGAACATTGGTTTTCTTTAAAGGATTTTATTACTTAATACATTTCCATAGAGCATACTTACATAAATTCATTTTCATGATGCAAACTAGACTCCATTATAGCATCAAGCTCACCCATAATATCTACAAAAGAAGCTCGTTCACTCAAACCCAAAACATTTTAAGTAGGCTCTAGCAACTCACTCTCTTTCATGCCTATTTGTACATTGCCTCTCACATCTCTTCAAATCTTCAAGTTTTGTAAATTATAATGATCCATTCCTTGGTACTAAGGAGCATGTTGAGAAATTTTCACCTATTTTTGGATCAGGTGAGGCCTTTTTTCTTTCTGTACGACTGCAATCCTGCAAACCCATCATTTCCCTACGATCATGAAACTCTTTGCTCACCTTTAGTAGAGGATGATCTCTAAGGTTGTCATAATTTATTTCATGTTTAGACAAAATGTGAGAAATTGAACAGCATGTTTACCATCTTTGCTTCATATCTTGGCATAAGCTGAACCATCATCCATTACCTTTGTTTCCATTCAAACTCCCACAATGTAGGGCTATCCAAGGATAAGATGATATGAAGATGTGTACTGTATAAAGAAGTTTTGATCGACCTTTACATCATCTATTGTCACCTTTACACTTGGACATGCTGCATACAATTTACCTGATGAATTGTTTGCCACTCTAACCATCCAACCATGTTCTATGTCCATTGGCCATTTACATTCCTTGTAAAGATTTTTTGACGTTATATTGATTTTGGAACAATGGTCAATTAAGGCAAAAAATGGTTCTTCAAGATCACCTACCTTGACCAATGCCTCTGTAGTAGCCCATGCCCAATGGCTTCTAGAATAGTGGCTCCTAGGAATACTTTGAGATGTTACCCATCATCAACAAATTTCACGAGCCTGATATTCCAAGAATATTGGTAGAATCCCACCATATCTTCATCACCTTATTTAGAACAAACCTGTACTCCTTGTGTCTTCACAGTATCTCCTTCATCTTGTGGGTGAATAGAGTCTCCAAGTGTTTTCTTATTTCTCTTGATGATGTCGGTAATTTCTTCATAAAATTCACACTTGGCTATGCCAAGCATCTCCCTCAAAGTAAACTCAACCTTGGTATTCAAAATCCTCTCCTCTAGAACTTTCTTCAAGTCTATAGCAAGCTCAATCTCATATTGTAGTTTGTAAGGTGGTCCTTTTGGCTTACTTGTAAACTTTCCCTTATTAGCTAATTCCATGATATTTGGCCAAAGTCAACCATGATGATCACTCACCTGTTCATCACTAAGATGCTCAATTTTTCTCCATAAGTAGCTACCTCAATTCAAGAGGTGGCATGGCTAGTTGCCATATCTTCAACTAAGGTTTGCATTCCACCTTTCCCAAAGTTAGTTCTCAAGGCTAGACCTGTCTCTCTTAAGTTGATTTTACTATCCTTTAAAACGACAGTATCTTTTGTCAAAGCATCACTAAAACTATCACAATCCCTTCTTACATGGTCTGTACTATCACACCAAATACATCTATTAACAAACCCTTGTTTGGGCCGTTGTCTTTACCTAAGAAGTGGCCCTGATGGTTGTCCTTTTTCTTCAAGTTTTGCAAGCTTTACCTTCAAGTCAATCATTCCCTTTACACGCTCATCTAGCATGGAATCATCAAACTTAGGATCTATGAAAGTAGGCTTTACCATTTTGTTAGAAGTTGAGGTGGAAGGACTTGTAGTGTTTACTACCACCTTGTCCCTTCTTCTTTTTTGTTTGGCAAGAAGTGAAACAAAACCTTCAAGCTCATTCCAGTTGGTCTTTATTCCTTGCTCAGCGTCTTTATCTTCAAGAAGAAGCTCCAATTTTTCTTGAAACTCTTTACCTGCAACTTGTAAGAAAAGATATGTCTTCTCTACATCTAGTGTGGCCTTTTCTGTCCAGGTCAGTTGTGCATAGTGCCAGTCAAATTCCTTATATAGCTCTGTTATTAATAGTCCTTGCTTTAGCTTGATTACCCATTCTAAGAATGTCTTTTTGGTCACTCTCTCAGAGTCCTCCATGAAATATTCCTCCTTTAAAGCTACTTTGAGTTCTTCTCAGTTTCTCCCATGCCCATCTTTAATTGCCCTAGCATGTTCCATAATTTATGGAGCAACAAACTAGCTCAAAGCTTTGAATCATCTCACCTTCTGACATGCGATGCAGCTCTATCTCCTTTACATACTCGTGCAAGTACTTGGTTACATATTTTCCATTGAATTGATCCATTCTATTGATGACCTCTTGTATGGATTTCGTTGTTGAAATATCCCTTCTTTCAGTGGCATGTTGTTGTTTCATGAACGTTGCAAATGCTTGTAAAATTTGCATTGTGGCTGGGTCAAAATGCATACCATGTTGCTCCACATGATCACCCATGGTTACCCACAAACTCTCACCCTGGCAGATTCGCATCGGGCTCACCAAAAATATGTCAAGAAGTTTGCAGTCTTGCCAGGAAAGCACTGGGATTTTTCTTGTGAGAGTTTGTGAGAGAACTCTAAAATCTATATGAAGGAATTATACCATAGATTCCATGAAGTCTAGGGTTTGGAAGGAAGTGCAATCAAAGAAGCTCCACTCTTTCTCTCTTGCACTCACACATGCAAAGAAAGAACACAAAAGAGCATATCAAACAACACCAAGATGAAAACATCAAGGCTATGGTCGTATCATATCATGGGTAATATGAAAGGGTTAATTGATGAATTAATGGCGTTCAATGTTTGTCGACCAAACAAGCTACAAATTGTTCTTTGCAATTGTAATTTTGTGCTTACCATTATATATATGTTTTGTCTAGTGATTGGGATTAATTATGTGTACAAATCCACTTGGTTCATAGCAAGATAACTACACTTATGTCAAAAGAACCGTTATAGTCTATAAGAGGTAGTATGATGGGATCCGGTGAAAGAAGTATTTCATTGAGTCTTTTTGGGCCAAAGTGAAATACTACACATTGTTGATGTGTACTTTTTGGCTAATCCATACGTAAATTGTAATAGACCATACAGAGTAGAAGTGATAGAAATTCACATCGTGTGGATTATTCATCTAAGATATTTCTAGTATGTAATATAGATGTGAAAGAAGTGAAGAAAAGAGAATTTTCCCTCCCAAGCCCTATTCTTGCCCGTAGGAAATAACGATAATGCCGAGGAGAGATGTACTTATAGCAAGGAGAAATTTGTAAAGAGAATGAATTTCTAAGAATGAGAGAGATAGATTTGATTAGGGAGGGAGATGAAATTAGAGATTTATAATGGATTAGAGATGAAAAAGAAAACAACAAGAAACCAACAAAATATCAAAGTAAAACACATTGTACTTGATAAACTCTTCGAGCATTATTCACCATTTTGATGGAGAGAGAATAAGGAGGAAGACTTCAAGCCTTGATTGATGCACTAAGTTCAAGACCTTTTTTTATTAGAGTTGATCTTCTAAGGATAACTTACAAAATTGGCTAGTCTTCCTCTAGGAGCAAGTGTAGGTTTAGGATTATGTTTATAGCTAAGTACAATTAGGCATCAATCCTCTCACTCCTTCATGAATTGTTTTCAAGGAAGAAGAGGTGCCCTTTTATATGTGAAGGAAATCCCTAAGGGTTACACAAGAAGGAGAAGAGCCAGTGTGAACATGAACTGTCATAGTTTGAAATGGAGTGTCCCTGCATGATGTGGCCAGAGTAGGGTCCACCATTTTGATCATATCTCCTCAACCGTAGGGACAAAAAATTCAGCTCATGAGCTACGACTCCCAGTTTATATACTTTTACCAATTCAGATTGGAACTTTGTAAATTCATCAAAATAGGGTATCTTTTTGGCAGCAAAAGTCTTCTTGTGGTCCCCTTAGCTTAAACTTCCACTATATTCCAATGGACACCTCATGCAATATAAAAGTATGACATTTCTCCTTGATAAAGGTTTGTAAGCTTCCTGCTAATAATGCATTAAAATGAGTGCATCTTTGGAAAAATCATGCAAGCTAGTGTCTCACTAGGATTTGATTCTTTCCTAGTAGCAAAAAAATAAATTAAAAATAAAATTATATATATATATATATATAATATAAATATATATTTAATAAAAATCACAATAGCTATAGGATCTAACTAGAGTGTGGAGTGATAATGGAATAGTAGAAAAAAAGAACCAATGCTTTTTGCCCCCAAATTAAAGAGACGGAGTTAATGACGTTTTTTTCCATAGTACTTTCTCATGGTAAAGTAAAAATATGTTACCCTTGAGATAAATAATAGGATGAGTTAGAAAGCTTATTATTATACTCAGATATGAATATATACATTGTGGAAAATATACTTATGTATCTTAAAAGTTGCAAGATAGATCTTATAGCATTCATTCCTACTATGTACTCTTATCTTTCCATTGCACACTAAGTAATACACTCTCTGTTGTGTGCCTTGAGCTTCCTTTGACTTCTCCAAGTTGTGTGTGTTTTGCTGCAACCCTAATTCCAATACGCCCATCACTCTAGGTCTATCTTATCTTTCCATTACACACTAAGTAATACACTCTTTGTTGTGTGCCTTGAGCTTCCTTCATCTTCTCCAAGCTGTTGGTGTTTTTCTGCAACCCTAAGTCCAACACCAAAACATGATTGATGTAATATCCCCTCCATTGAAGCATGAACAAAATATATGAAGTGGCCTCTCTATCTTGTACATTTTGTTTAAGTATGTTTCTAAGTTTTCTAAGCATGGTAAACTATGAATTGTCAATTATTAAGATGTACCCTTTTTGCTTTACAAATTTAACCCATTGTAACCGGTGTGAGTGTCAAGGGGGAAGGGGGTGAATGGAATGGACAAAACACTTGAAATAAAGTAAAATTTGTGCTTTTCTAGTGTCATGGTGGCCACACAAATGCTTAAAACATAACAAGAGAGGTGAGCACAAGGACCCTATTAGGATGTTCTACGTGCCCTTTTGGCCACCCCCCTTTTTGCATTTTAAGCAGTTGTATGGTCCCTAGGACACAAGAAAAGCACAAATTTTAATCAATTTTAAATGTTCATCCATCCCATGCACCCCCTCCCCCTGACACCTATAGACCCAAAGGTTGTGCAATAAAAATCATATATCTTTAAAACACTGAAACATTGGAGAACTTAAATTATTTTTAACATGGAAGAGGAAAAACTTTGATTCCATCGCTTTAATAATCAATAAAATGCTAGGATACAAAAGTAGAGTGGCTAATACAAAAATATATATTCCACTTCAACTAATGCTCAAAGTCTCACCTCTTTCGCCATGCAAGTTGCATGTCCTTTGGCTATATAGTCACTCTCTTTGCATGTATGGCACAAAGGTTGGTATTCTCTCGGCTTCAATAGCTTCTTGAATCCCCTCCAATGCCATGGCTTGCATACTCTATCGATTTCCATAGCTTTGAAGAACCTTCTTCACCATGGGGCCTTGGTGAATAACCAACTCTGTTGTCTTTAGGTAGTTGCTAACCACTAAACACAAGAAAAACCTTCTTCACCATGCAAGCAAAGGGGCCTTGGTGAATAAGCAACTCTATTGTCTTTTAGTAGTTGCTAACCACTAAACACAAGAAAAACCCAGTTTTGTATTATTTACTCCGTCAAACTCAATGTAGTTATTTTTTGAGACTCAATTGAGTTTCTACATTGTAATATACTAAATATGCGGATTAGCCAAACCCATCGGAGAAAGTAGGAGATGATTCTGAGAAGTTAGAACCTCCAAGACTAAGGTATAAAAACAAATTTTTGTAACCCTAATGACAACTTTTGAGCTCAACTAAGCGTGCCGTGAGTTTTGTGTGAGAGAGTGAGTCATCTTCTTCTACTCTCTATGCGTGCTATGATTGCTACATTGCGAAGGTGTCTTCAACATTGTGTTAGAAATGGTAAGAGCTACGAGCAGACACCAAGCTTGTATGGTTTGCATCTCTTTGCAAAGAGATCTTGCATGAGATTTAAGGTGAGTTTTGTCTCTGACCATGCATCCGAATATGAATTGCTACATGTCATTGCGTTCATGGCGAGTAGAACTACACTTTAGGACTTAACATGTCTAGAATCAATGACCTGTAATTTTTGGCCTATCTTCATATACAATTTTTACACCAAGTGTTTACACGTAGTGATTTCGGTTAAGAACTTTAGAGTAGTGTCCTTTAGGTGTGTAGATGTCATCCTTTCAGTTTCGTGATGATTCGATAATGTTAGGTCTTGTTTTGGAGAGTGTAGCCATTATAGATACTGATAGCCATTTTTTGGCTTTCCATAGTGGCCATAGTAAGCTACCTCACCCTATCAAATCACTCAAACACTATGGCTATCCCTACCATTTCACTATATATAGGCATGTGTGAGTTAGGGAACTTTCCCCATATTTTCTTTAAAACCCTCAGCTAGCTAGTCACTGGGCTAGTTGAGCCAAAAAAAATAAAAATTATAAGTATATTATGGCCCATTTGTGTGTAAATATTTCATTGTATATAGGGCCTAAATAAAAGGATTTTTCATAATTATTGTGGTATTTATTTAAATATTTCTACCTATGTGTGTTATTTATGCTATGTACATTGACTCACCATTACCATATTTTTTCTTATCATTTTGCATACTCTTTATTCCATATAAAAATAATTTCATGCAAGCTTCTCTTATTTTTGGTGTAACTCCATCCCAACAAAAATCCAAAAAAACTAGTTCTATTTATGTGTATATTTTTTTCACTATTGTGATTTTTTCCTTCCTACATATATTCTCTATTACTCTCATAAATTAGACCACCAAAAATATTCATCTTTTTATGGTAGACATATAATGAGAGAGATTTATTTTGACCCCTTTATATTTTTCCACCTATATTATTTATATTTGACATGTACATATTTTTTAGACCCCTCAATATTTGATTTTCTTAGTTGTACTATTCACTTATATCATGATCTCAACAATATCTTCAATTATAGACCTACTAAATAAGGTCAAGGGTAGGTGGCATGCATACATGCACTATGGAGGGCTCACTCTTGGAGGTATTCAAAAGAATCATCCAAAGAAGGACCCCACAAGGACCTTTGCAGTGGAAAAAAATGGTCGGTTTTGTTGAATTTTTAAAGTTCACTTGCTCTCTGAATTTGAAAAGGTGATACAAACAAAAGTTGTAGCTCGTGGGCTGAACTTTTGCCTCAAATGTTTTCATATTTTTTTGAGCTACGAGCTGTGAGCTATGATTTTATTAGTGGACCCCAGTTTTCCCATGCTATGCAGCCACACTCTCTCTTCCACTTTATCATTTTCCTCTTTCACACACACTTCTCCACTCATCATCCCCACCTCTCTCACCACTCCTCTCTGCACCCTACTCACCTTCTCCTCAACCTTGAAAAATAAGAGAAACCATGGTGAACTCATACCTCCCACACACAATTCCATTCCAAAATTGACCACCTAGTCTCATTTTTCCTCCTCCAATTTACCCATATCTATCAAAAAAACCACAAAATTCAGCCTCTTCTCTTAAAAGACAGCATCATAGTGGTTGATTACTCAGCTTCAATTACTTTGTCTCTCAAGGAAGGTCAAGAGTGGAGAAAAAATGTACCGTCAAAGCTAGTGGACCGTCAACAAGCGTCAAAATCGGCCCTACTCAAGACACTTGGAGCATCAACCTTGTAAGAAATCCACCTTTTCTTACCTCTTAAGAGTTTTTCTTCCTTATTTGTATCCTACATGGATACTCCCATTGTAAATATCCAATTCCATTTGTAAATTAATACTAACTCTACTAACACTAACCCACTATGAAAAGTCCTATCACCTCCATTTCTCTCCTCTCTCTTTCCCCACCAACTTCTTGATAATTCCAGGCAAAAGAAATTAGATAAATTGCTGAAAATCTAACCCAACCATGGTTAGAGGAGTAACCCTAGCCTTCAAAATTGCTATAAAAGGAGGGTGTAGCTAGCACAAAAGGGGGGAGCCATAAGCAAGAGCACTATGCTATAGCTTGAGAAGCCAAGATCAACCTCTCTAGAAGGAGCTCTTGAGTGGAAGCTCATTTTCTTATGCATGTGCATGTGTTGTAATAGGGGATTAGCAAGGGAACTCTATGCCATTGTAAGAGAGAGAGTGATCATTCAATTGAGAGTAGGAAATCTATCATTTCTCCTACTAGTGTAAGCCCAACATTTGCTGAATCAAGGAGGGTGGATTTGGACTAAGCTTGGATACTTTGTCTCCCTTCCAACGTGAAGTAATGGACAACAATGATGCGTAAGTGTCTTGGTGTTTTTTGTTAAGTTCTTGATAGCTTGTCTCTGGTGTTGTCGTCAATCTAGCCATAAATCCCACATACTGTAAGAGGGCGACAGGGTGGAGAGGACTCCCCTGGCCTTAAGACAGTGATTGGGGTGGCTTTTCTTGTGATGTGTTGTGGTGAAATTTACGCAAGCTATTTTGAACAAATACTAATCTCACTTTGATTTGTCATGATAGATTTGTAAGAAGGTATTAATGCAACAAGCACCCCCTCCCCCTTTCTCTCTCTTTCTTAAATATATAGTTGTGTTTGCTTGATCATTGCCGATACGTTTCAAAGCATCCCGAGAACTATCTCTCTCTCTCTCTCTCTCTCTCTCTCTCTCTCTCTCTCTCTCTCTCTCTCTCTCTCTCTCTCTCTCTCTCTCTCTCTATCTCTCTCTCTCTCTCTCTTTACGCGTCCTAGTTCACATCCAAAACTAGGTGGTGCCCCAAATTTGTGTAGGGTTAGGTTGCGGGTTTGTGTGTGTGTTTGTTGTTTTTTTCCAACCTCAACCCAATTGAGCAGCACGGGAGCCTTGAAGGGTGTCTAGAGGTTGCTCTTCTTGTTGCCCGCCCCGAACCGCCTCAAATTGGTGCCCCCACGGAGGACAGGCTTGTGTATGTTTTGTGAAGGCTCAACCTTTAGCATAATCAAGTAGCTTGCATGAATCACGAGAATTTGTATGATCCCTTCATTCCCATTGCAAGGCAAAAGGTACACATAATTGTTAGTACTAAGTTGCAATTTCAGCGAGTAATTCGTAGAATTTTAGGTCCTCTTAGGTTAGCCGAGATAAACACTTCGGTAAATCCTTTTATTTTGCCTCTCATTAGGTACGATATTAGGTTGGACGTCTATATTTTTGTGTTATTTTAAGCATTAGGACATGCATAGGCCATGGATAATGGCCCAGGAATAGAGGTTTTTCCCTTTCATTTTACTCCACACATTAGAATAAACGTTGCAATTAGTAGAAAGATCCATTTTCAACAACGAATGGTGTTCATGTTTGGTGCCCAAAGAGCAGGAGAAATTCTTGCATCACCAAACCCTGTCATTCTACCTCTCATCAACTACCACACTTCTTTTGATGTACATGTGTTCATTTTATTTTAAAATGAAGTGCAGCCCGACAAAATAGTGTGTATGTTTGTTTTTTCTTTGTCCAAGTTGTTACAAGAAACAAAAAAACGATCATTTGTTCTAACTGGGAATGTGTGTGTAGTGAAAGTTCAATCCTTAGAGATCTAGCTCTATTACCAATTGAGTTGCAGGAGCAAGTAGTAAGGCGTCTCCCTCATAACAAGAGGGTGGTGAAGTTAAGACGGAAGGTCCTACGCGTGGATTCCATTTTCCTCTTGTTGTTGGGCACTAAGGAAGACCGCGCATTCATCCAACTAGTGTGTGCCCTAAGATTGGTAAATAGAGTGAAATTTGGCGTTTGGCGAGTGCATTTCACCATTGAGGAAGATTCTTCAGGAAACTTGCGGCCAGAGTTCATGCTTCATAGACTCACATTTGGTGAATTTTTCCCTCATTTGCGTCTTATTAATAGTCTTCCTTTCGCTTTCAACAAAGGAGATAGGGAGCTATTCAGAGCTTGTCTTAATAAAGAGAGCATAGAGAAGATTGCAAATCTGTATAAATTCTCATCCTTCTCTACTTTCTATGACACTTTGTTAATAGAGACATTGTAAATCTCTTTATGCTTTTGAATGATTTAACCATAATCCTAAGGAGTTTTTGTCCAGGAATTTTGTAGCACAAGTGGAGTCTTTAAATCTTGCAAACTTGATTGGACTTGATGAGGATGTTCTTTATGAAATTGTGAGAAGGTTGCCTCACTCCGACTGTGTGGAACTCGAAGGAAAGGAGCTCCTAGTCAATTGCTACTTTCTCACGGCCTTCGACGAGCATGAAGATCTAGTTTTTATACAAACCGCTTGTGCGTTGGGAATTGTAGAGCAAGTGCAATTTATCACTTGGGACGTGGTTGCTTTTTTGGATCCAGAAAATGAAGTTCTAGAGATTTCTGTTTATCGCCTTAGCTTTGAAGAATTTCAACCCTTCTTAGAGCTCATCAATAGTCTACCTTTTTGTTTTGATCAAACAAATCGAGACCTTATTGAAGCTTGGATAGCTGAAGAAGAAAACCTAGAGTGGTATTTTCTCACTTCTTCATTTGCAGGCGAGTGGTTCTAAATCTCTATTGTATCCCTTATTGTAACTCGTGTTGTAATCTTTCATAATAATGGAGAGCCAACGCCAAATGTCTGGATATCCTCTTTTCTTTGGAGAGCCTGGACAGGATGCAGAATTATTTTTAGCAAATTTCAAGATGTCTTGCCGTATCAAGAGGATAGTAACCGATCAAGAACGTGTAGAAATGTTTGAGGTGGTCCTTAGGAAAGATGCTAGTACTTGGTTTGACTCTTTGCCTGAGGAAGTTAAGGGGAATTACACAGAAGTTTTGAATCGTTTTAAGAGATACTTCTTTGATCCCCAAAACACTCAAAAACTATGGCAAGACATTGTTTCTCATAAGCAAAAAGACTTAGATGACTACTACTTGTACAAGCAAGAGTTTCTACGTCTTTGGGCTCTATGGATACGAAATGTTGCTAACCCTGGTGATGGTGTAGAATTTCTAAAGAAGGAGAGGTTCATAGCCAGACTCTTTCCTGACCTTAAGGTAAAAGTTGAGGCGGGTACACCTGCTACTTTTGATGCAGCTGAAACTAGGGCTGCTGAGAAATATAGGAAACTCAAGTGCTTAAGGGGAGAGGTTCCAATAGAAGGTCTTAGACCCAAAGGTAAGTCACAAGCATCAACATCGAGGGAGCTTCCTGAGGTAACGGCGGAAGTAATTGAGAAGTTAAACAAATCTTTAAGCAGCCTGTCAATTCACCTTGCACAAGCTGTAGGTCCAAAGGGACAAGCAAAGAAGTCTGAAGAGCGAGATCCACGACCTAGGAGAGTCTTGCAATGTTGGAATTGCGGAGAGTCTGGACATGGGATGTATAATTGTCCTTGGCCCCGTGGGGAGCCAGGGAGACCTAACTTGAATTACCCAGTGCTGAATGCAGCTGAAGGAACTGGTCAACAACCAAGGCTTCTACAAAGACCAAATGGACCAAGACCACCTCCACAAGGGGTAGAAGGAGTTCCACCTTTGCCAGATCCAAATGTGCATGTGGTAGAGGTGACAAATTCAAATGAGGTTGACATGGAAGCCAATGGCATTAAGCGTGGCCGAGGAAAAGGTAAAGAGAAAGAGGGTGTCCCATCACAGAGTGACCATGGACAAGGCAAGAAGGCAAAGGAGACCAAGGAAGCTAAGAGGACTCGACGTCGTATCAATCTCCAAGACTTCCCTCTTGGACATGGTATGGCTCCATACAACCTGTTGGAAGACATGCGAGGTAAGGGTCCTGATATCTCATGGCCTTAGTTTCTTGCATTATGCCCACAAGTTAGGAGGGATTTAACAAAGGCAGTTAGCACTAGGAGAAAGGTAAAAGAGAGTTTTCCTGTTGTAAAAATTGCACATGTTGAAATGAACGAGGATATTACACCGGTGCTAGACTGCTACATAAAAGGAAAATTGGTTAGGAAAGGTCTAGTGGATGGGGGTGCACAAATTTGCATTATGACATAAGGGCTTATGCAAAGACTAGGCATGCACATCCATGAGACACCTGAAATCAAAGTGAAAATGGCAAACAATAGCAAGGCTAGGTGTGTAGGCATTTGTAAAAATGTTTTGGTGGAGGCCTTTGGCATTAAGAAGGCAATGGATTTCTATGTCATGTCTACCAAGGGAAATGGTTACCCATTTATCCTAGGAAGACCATGGCTAATGAAAATGCGAGCTTTGCAGGATTGGGAGAGTGGGAAATTAATTTGCAGGAATGACAATCATAAGAAGGTTGTCTTTGACATGAAGGAGAAATGCCAAGAGGAGCTCCATGAAGAATCATCTCAAAGTGAGACGGAAGAAGGTTGGACCGATAGCACTTCAGAAGAAGAAAGTAGCGGCAGCATTACTGAAGAGGAGTCTTCCATCGAAGTCATGGGGGTAAGGTTTAAGCCAAGCAAACAAGAGACCTCTTGTCAAGGCTTGGAGGAGGTAGGTCCTCAAGAGAACCAAAAGGTGGAAGATGAAGGAATGTTAGAAGGTATGTTGTCTACAACACTTACAAAGGATGAAAGAGAGGAGTTCAAATGTGTGCTAAGGAAATTTCCGAGGCTTTTTGCTAAAGACTACACCGATGTGCGTGGAGTAGATGTTATTCAACACAAGATTGAGTTGAAGCCAGAGGCCACACCTAAGGCTCAAAAGCTACGAAGGCTAGGAGTCATTAAGGAGCAGGCTCTACTCAAGGAGGTAAGAAAGCTTCTAGCAGCAGGTTTCATTTATCCAGTGGAGAATTCAGAGTGGGTCTCTCCCGTTGTTGTCACTCCTAAGAAAAACGGCAAGTGGAGGGTGTGTGTGGATTATCGTCCACTTAATGAGGCAACAAAAAGAGATCACTTTCCCCTCCCATTTCAAGATGAGATACTAAATGAAGTAGCTGGTCATGAGAAGTACACTGTGTGTGATGGCTACTCGGGTTACTTTCAAATAGGTATCGCATTGGAGGATCAATTGAAAACAACCTTTATCACTCCTTGGGGTTGTTATGCTTTTAGAGTCATGCCATTTGGCCTGACAAATGCTCCTGCAACTTTCCAACGTTTCATGAACATGGTGTTTCAAGCATTCTTTGGAAAGTCCATTAGGGTTTTATTGATGATTTTTGCATTTATAGCTCAAAATCATTGCATCTACAAAGGGTAGAAGAAGGTTTAAAGAAGCTCTACGACATGGGAGGTCAACTCAACCCCGACAAGTGCCACATAGGTGAGGATGAAGTGATCTTGCTCGGTCACAAGGTTTCCTATAAAGGCATTGAGGTGGATCCTTCAAAGGCAAAGGCTCTTATTGAGCTCCCCTCACCCAAGAATCTCAAAGAGGTCATATCATTCATTCAAAAAGTGAAGTATATGTCACGCTTTATTCACTTAGCTTCGGAGTTGCTTCATCCTTTGCAAAAGTTGACACAACAAGTAGAATTTGCATGGTCTGATGAGCTTGAAGAGTATTTTTGTAACATTAAAATCATTTTGTCAGAGCTACCAACACTCATGCCTCCTTGTTGGGAGTACACATTCTTTGTTAGCTCTAGTGTTGGAAGGGAAACAATTGGTGCTGTGTTGCTACAACAAGATCCCCACAGTACAAGGATGCGACCCATTTACTTTGCTAGTAGGGTCATGAATGCTTTGGAGAGAGACTACACAGAAGCAGAACTCATGATGCTTTCTCTCATGTTTGCGGTGAGAAAGTTTAGATCCTACTTGCTCCCAAAACCTTTTGTAATCCTCACCGCAGAGAATTTGTTCCCTTGGGTGTCATCTCAAATGAATCTTAGTACGAGGATCTCAAAGTGGATTATGGAGTTGCAAGAGTTTCAATACTCTTTCAAGGTAGAAGATAGTGTGCGTGCACAATTGGCAAGGATTCTCACTTATAGGGTACATGAGAAGGAAATTAAGGTGCCTCAAGTAAAGACCCTACCATTGACACCACCAAAAAGTATTCCCAATGCTTTTACCTTGTTCTTTGATGGAGCTTTTCGACGAGCCACAGGAAAAGCAGGGGGAGGGCTAGTGTTGCTCAACCCAAGTGGAGAGGTGGTCATGAAAGAGAAGTTCAATCTACCAAGTTCAGCTAGCAACAATGAAGCAGAATATGACACACTACTTCATGGTTTAAAAATATGCATTGGCCATGGTATACAACGTCTCATGGTAAAAGGGGATGCACTTCTCATTGTGAAGAAGATTTTAGGCATTTGGGCATGCAAAAATGAAAGACTAAGGGCCAAAGTTCATACCATCCGTAGGCTATTTAATCAATTTGAGGAGGTGCAATTATATCATATTCCTAGGAAACAAAATGAAGATGCTGATTTACTTGCACAACAAGCCGTTGCATGTGTAAAGAAAGAAGTGCAGTTCATCATGGTGGCGGCTGCTGTGAAGCAACCGAGGTACCAGGGATTGGAGTCATTGGCTCCCATCATTGGCTACATTTTGGAGGGTGAGTTTCCACCAGACTTCACAAAAGCTCAGAAGAGGAGACTCATGAAGAAGGCAAGCATGTATCTCTTCCTAGAAGGCTCCCTCTATCAAAGAGGGAGGGATCAAGTATGCAGAAGAGTACCAACTATTGAGGAAATTCCAGCCATTCTAAAAGGTTTGCATGAAGAAGCATGTGGTGGTCATTTTGCCCAAGAATTAACTGTGAAGAAGATTTTGCTTGCGGGGTATGTTTGGCCAAGTCTGCATGTGGATGTCCAACATTGATATAAAAGTTCTCACAATTGTCAGGTAAATGGGAATAGAAGATTGGTTTATGGTCCAAGGCAAATAGTGCTTGCAAATGGACCCTTTGAAAAGTGGGACATTGATGCTATGGGTCCTCTGTCTAGGACAAAAAATGGTAAACTCTACATTCTAGTGGCTGTAGACTATATGACTAGGTGGGTGGAAGCTCAAAGTGTGGCAAAGGTAAATGAGAAGACAGTGAGCAAATTCGTCTACACTCACATTTGTTGTAGATTTGGCACACCTTTGGAGATTGTTTCTGATAATGGTCCAGGGTTTAGAAAGGGATTGCTCACAGAAGTCTGTGAAGAACTTCACATTCTACATCGTCACAGTACACCCTACTATCCCCAATCAAATGGTTTGGTAGAAAAAGCTAATGGTGTCATTGCAGGCATCATTAGAAAGATGGTGAAAAACAAGACAAAGTTGTGGGATGACTTCTTGGATGGTGCCTTGTGGGCGTATCGAACCACATATAGGGAAGCCACGGAGTTCACACCATTTCACTTGGTCTATGGTCAAGAGGCTTTACACAATTGAGCTCAACATTCCAACAATGCGACTTCATGACAAAGCAGCACAAGATGATCAAGAAGCATGGATGGATCGACTTCTTACCTTAGCTGAGCTTGAGTGGAAAAGAGAAGCAGCATACGAGTGCTATAAGAGGAAAGCCACACAGACAAAGGAGAAGCTTGACAAGAAACTGAAGAACAAAGGCATCAATAAAGGAGATCTTGTGCTAAGGTATGACAATCGACTCGATAATCGTTTTGATGCCAAATTTGAAACAAGATGGCAAGGGCCATACATAGTCAAGAAGGCTTTCAATTCTAGTTACTATCAGCTTATGGACTTGAATGGTAAAGAGCACTCCAGGAAGGTAAACGGGTATCGCTTGAAGCCCTATTTGAGTCGCCTTCTACCAAAGGATCTACCAAAGATCTGTCCAAAGGCCGCTGTCTCATGTAAGTATTGTTACATGAAGCATGAGTGTAACTCCAGCCAAAATTCTGAGGGGCCAAACAATGAAAATCTCGTCAAGGACTCTGAAGCACTCTCTTTGGAAAAGATGCTCTATGATGGTACATGAATATACCATCATCCTGGGGGAGGGCTAATGATAGCCGTTTTTTGGCTTTCCATAGTGGCCATAGTAAGCTACCTCACCCTATCAAATCACTCAAACACTATGGCTATCCCTACCATTTCACTATATATAGGCGTGTGTGAGTTAGGGAACTTTCCCCATATTTTCTTTAAAACCCTCAGCTAGCTAGTCACTGGGCTAGTTGAGCCAAAAAAAATAAAAATTATAAGTATATTATGGCCCATTTGTGTGTAAATATTTCATTGTATATAGGGCCTAAATAAAAGGATTTTTCATAATTATTGTGGTATTTATTTAAATATTTCTACCTATGTGTGTTATTTATGCTATGTACATTGACTCACCATTACCATATTTTTTCTTATCATTTTGCATACTCTTTATTCCATATAAAAATAATTTCATGCAAGCTTCTCTTATTTTTGGTGTAACTCCATCCCAACAAAAATCCAAAAAAACTAGTTCTATTTATGTGTATATTTTTTTCATTATTGTGATTTTTTCCTTCCTACATATATTCTCTATTACTCTCATAAATTAGACCACCAAAAATATTCATCTTTTTATAGTAGACATATAATGAGAGAGATTTATTTTGACCCCTTTATATTTTTCCACCTATATTATTTATATTTGACATGTACATATTTTTTAGACCCCTCAATATTTGATTTTCTTAGTTGTACTATTCACTTATATCATGATCTCAACAATATCTTCAATTATAGACCTACCCAATAAGGTCAAGGGTAGGTGGCATGCATACATGCACTATGGAGGGCTCACTCTTGGAGGTATTCAAAAGAATCATCCAAAGAAGGACCCCACAAGGACCTTTGCAGTGGAAAAAAAATGGTCGGTTTTGTTGAATTTTTAAAGTTCACTTGCTCTCTGAATTTGAAAAGGTGATACAAACAAAAGTTGTAGCTCGTGGGCTGAACTTTTGCCTCAAATGTTTTCATATTTTTTTGAGCTACAAGCTGTGAGCTATGATTTTATTAGTGGACCCCAGTTTTCCCATGCTATGCAGCCACACTCTCTCTTCCACTTTATCATTTTCCTCTTTCACACACACTTCTCCACTCATCATCCCCACCTCTCTCACCACTCCTCTCTGCACCCTACTCACCTTCTCCTCAACCTTGAAAAATAAGAGAAACCATGGTGAACTCATACCTCCCACACACAATTCCATTCCAAAATTGACCACCTAGTCTCATTTTTCCTCTTCCAATTTACCCATATCTATAAAAAAAACCACAAAATTCAGCCTCTTCTCTTAAAAGACAGCATCATGGTGGTTGATTACTCAGCTTCAATTACTTTGTCTCTCAAGGAAGGTCAAGAGTGGAGAAAAAATGTACCGTCAAAGCTAGTGGACCGTCAACAAGCGTCAAAATCGGCCCTACTCAAGACACTTGGAGCATCAACCTTGTAAGAAATCCACCTTTTCTTACCTCTTAAGAGTGTTTCTTCCTTATTTGTATCCTACATGGATACTCCCATTGTAAATATCCAATTCCATTTGTAAATTAATACTAACTCTACTAACACTAACCCACTATGAAAAGTCCTATCACCTCCATTTCTCTCCTCTCTCTTTCCCCACCAACTTCTTGATAATTCCAAGCAAAAGAAATTAGATAAATTGCTGAAAATCTAACCCAACCATGGTTAGAGGAGTAACCCTAGCCTTCAAAATTGCTATAAAAGGAGGGTGTAGCTAGCACAAAAGGGGGGAGCCATAAGCAAGAGCACTATGCTATAGCTGGAGAAGCCAAGCTCAACCTCTCTAGAAGGAGCTCTTGAGTGGAAGCTCATTGTCTTATGCATGTGCATGTGTTGTAATAGGGGATTAGCAAGGGAACTCTATGCCATTGTAAGAGAGAGAGTGATCATTCAATTGAGAGTAGGAAATCTATCATTTCTCCTACTAGTGTAAGCCCAACATTCGCTGAATCAAGGAGGGTGGATTTGGACTAAGCTTGGATACTTTGTCTCCCTTCCAACGTGAAGTAATGGACAACAATGATGCGTAAGTGTCTTGGTGTTTTTTGTTAAGTTCTTGATAGCTTGTCTCTGGTGTTGTCGTCAATCTAGCCATAAATCCCACATACTGTAAGAGGGCGACAGGGTGGAGAGGACTCCCCTGGCCTTAAGACAGTGATTGGGGTGGCTTTTCTTGTGATGTGTTGTGGTGAAATTTACGCAAGCTATTTTGAACAAATACTAATCTCACTTTGATTTGTCATGACAGATTTGTAAGAAGGTATTAATGCAACAAGCACCCCCTCCCCCTTTCTCTCTCTTTCTTAAATATATAGTTGTGTTTGCTTGATCATTGCCGATACGTTTCAAAGCAGCCCGAGCACTATCTCTCTCTCTCTCTCTCTCTCTCTCTCTCTCTCTCTCTCTCTCTCTCTCTCTCTCTCTCTCTCTTTACGCGTCCTAGTTCGCATCCAAAACTAGGTGGTGCCCCAAATTTGTGTAGGGTTAGGTTGCGGGTTTGTGTGTGTGTTTGTTGTTTTTTTCCAACCCCAACCCAATTGAGCAGCACGGGAGCCTTGAAGGGTGTCTAGAGGTTGCTCTTCTTGTTGCCCGCCCCGGACCGCCTCAATACAATAGCTTGCATGCATACTTAGTGTGCTTTGAGTTGGTTTTCCTTGTTTTTAGTGATGGTCATTAGAAGGTCGAATAGATGATTGACACTCATCTATTTGTTTCCATGCACCTACAAGTCAAGCTCCATCCTTGGTTGACATCTTGCTTGTTGGCCTAGTTCTCACTTTGCTAGCAACTACAAGCAGCATGTTAACCCTCACGGACACCCTATCTCCTTCGACGGACGCATATTATTTATTTGATTGAGTCATGGACAAGGCTTGTCGGTCCAATAGGTGTGTATGTTATTTCCAATGAGAGGCGCACCACTTATCTTATTTTTACAATAGTTTTGCAACAACCGGTCACTGTGGGTGTCCATGTGTGAATGGATTGAACTCTTATAAAAGTTTCATTTGACCTAAAAATCCTCATTCTTGGAGGTGTAAGCTAAGAAGTGCTCTTTCTCCATCTTTGTCTCCTTCTTCTTTGTGTGCTCATAGGTGTGTATGTGTGTGTGTGTGTGTGCGAGAGAGAGAGAGAGAGAGAGAGAGAGAGAGAGAGAGAGAGAGAGAGAGAGAGAGCATTGCAACAGCATCGGCGGCGGCGAGGCGGTTGAGCGCGACATCGACTACGGCTCCTTCTTCTTTGTAGCACATGATCCTTCACGATGGAAGCATGAGCGGTGAGTGACACAACCTTACCCCTTTGAGCTTGTTAGGATATTCTAGTTGTGTGTTGCAACCTTTCAAGGCTTGCACACGGTGCACATGCAATTTCCCAACTTCAACACGTTGGTACAGCCAAACTGTGTCGATCTATGGAAGTGCAGGAAGTCGAGGCATGGCAGTTGGCAGGAAAATGGTAAGGACCTTGAGCAGATATTTGATGGAGCCAGGAGCCAGGTACACCAAGTTGGAGCACTTGCTAGTGGAAACTGTTAGTTTTTCTTGCTATCACAGGTGGCAGGAGCATATGCTTATATCACAAGGTTGGGAACAAGGCAAAGGGTGTTGGATGCATGTGCCATGAAGTTTATGTTATGGGATTTTGATCAAGGTGTCTACAAGAGACTCTACTTGCCGGGGTATGTATACTTAAGGTGGAGTTTAGAAAGATCAAAGATGTTTTTCCAACTCAATTGGTCGGAGAACTTGAAGGTACTAAGGATCGAAGGATTTATCTCCAGAGCAAGGATGGATTTCCACCGTATGGGTTGGGGGCAATCGTCAGCTAGCACCATGATATGTAATATGATTGGATGCTTTCACTACCTTGGCAATTTAGATGCTCTCTGGATGCTTGAAGCTCGCTTAAGCAGATGATGTTCGAAGGTTTCAGACACTTGTAGCAGTCGTTCTTTTCTCTGGGTGGTGGGCGGGATTGATTGTAACCCATTTGCATCGCCGGGGGACTGACTACGAAGGCTTTGTTGGATTGGTGATCTTGGTGTGTGCAAGGGGGCTAAGCCCGAAGTTTTTTTTTTTAAAGCTATTAATATATAAAAAAACGGGTTGCTGCAGTCGACGAGGGGCTGAAGGGAAAGGTTCGCCACCTGGAGGAATGCATGAGGAAAAGGCGCAGCGTGTGCAGGGAAAGGGCCTCCACTTGGGCAATGCATGACTGAAGGGCAGGGCCTCAGCTGGATTGAAGAGGCCGCGCAGGCCGGTTAAGTGATGGATGGTGGGCTGCAGCTAGTGAGCAGCGCCAAAGGGGGGCCGGGTCAGGTTTTGGGGAGGAGAAGGGACCAATAGCGAGGTCACTATTGGCCAACTGCAGAGGTGGAGGTTGGAAGCCACGAGGTGGCGCCACAAGGTAAGCGAGAGAAGGTGGAAGGTCGACGTTGCGGCAGCCAATGGTGGCGGAGTTTTGATAAGGAAGGGCTGCAGGTGATGCAGGGGAAGGTTGCCATTAGGTCGTGATTGAGGGAAGAGGAGGTGAAGGGCCAGGAGTTGGCTGCATGGTAAGGGGGTTGAAGACGGGGCTGCAGGGCGGACAGCTTGCTAGTTGGAGAGGACAAGGAGTTGCAAGAGGGGCAGTTTTTTTTGGCAAAGCAAGGAGAGGGAGCTGCCGAGGAGCGCTACAGAGGGACCAAGGGGAGGAGGATCAGCCGGTAGAGAGGTTGAAGGCCGCCTCTTGCAGACAGAGAGGGCCGCCAAGGATCGTGAGCAAGAGGGAGAGTTGAGGCTTTGGGGGTGTTGTTGTGAGCACCACAGGAGAGGTGAGGTGCTGCATAAGGTGAGGTGCTGCATAAGCTGCATCCTCAAGCTAGTGCTAAGGCACAGAGCGACACTGTCGGATTTATAAGTGTTGTTCGTGAATTTGAACTGAAACCACTTGCTACTATCATCTTGTATGCAGAGATTGATTGCCAGGCTTTGAAATTGTCTACATGAGGTTATTTATCGTGGGTTCTGAAAGTTGTTTTTCTTTGTGTCGAGTGGATGTATGCTATGTACCTATGTTTTCAACATATACCAGATGTCTGGGTGTATCAAGAGAGGGGAAGTTTGTATGCCAAGTGGATATCAATCATATGTGAGAAAACTTATGCCTGTCAGAGATCTTGCAAGGTTTTAATTGACTTTCTATGGTATTTGGTGCTTTGAAGGGTCTTAGTCGAGTACCATGGTCGTATGCTTTGTGGCCGCGTACTATAGTCTGGGTTGGTCGGGATTGGGCTTGGACAATAGCTGTTTGCAGATTGCGTATCGTGATGTGTGTTTGCTAGGGGATAGGGGTGCTGTGAGATCACTCAGCTGTATAGAGGCATCGAGTTTATGTGCTGGTGGTTTTCCCACTTCCCCCTTTCCAACGTATGGCAAAGCGTACATTTTTGGCGTCGTTGCCTGGGAATGCCTTGCATTATCTTGAGGAGCACTCAGTGCTACCTCTAGAAGCCTTTCTTCCATCTGATTTTTGTTTTTTACTATGTTGTGCGAGAACTGCTAAGTGGCTACAAAGAGCAGATTAGCAGGTTTTTGTTAGCTTCTGTTAAGTGACTGTAAAGGGCAGATTAGCAGGTTTTTGTCAGGTTCTGGTAAGTGGTTGTAAGCTCTGTTAGTGCTGCATTGTATTGTTTTTGTTAGTTTTGCAAGATCTATAATGAGTAGTTGTTTGTAGATCTGTTAGTGAGTGTAGACAGTGAGAAGTAGAGTAGACAGTGAGTAGTAGAGTTGACTGTCGAGATTTTGTAGTGTACTGTGTTTGACAGTGTGCTAGCAGAGGTAGTTAAACATTAATTAGTTGTTAATTAGCTGTGTTAAGTAAAAAGAGGTTAGATAGAGCTCGCAAGAGTTTCTATGTAGGCGTGGGAGGTTGGCGTCCATGCGGTCACATTATCCTCGAAAAAAAGTTTTTGAAAAAAAAAACTTTAAAATAAAAAATGCTCAGGATATTTGTGACCAAAACAAAACACCCGAAACCCAAAATTGAAGCCCGAGGCCTAGGCCTCAATCCTCAGTCTTATGATATACTATACACCACTTTATATATAAAGAGTAGGACCTCAAGTGAAGGGAGGGCATGTGGGACAAGTTCCCCAAGTCCTCCACCATCCCCTTCACACTCACCCTTTGGACTTACTAAATCTAGCCCTCTCCACCTAAGAAAAGACTAGTTTTAGGATTCCAAGGGATGTATGTAACCGAATCAGGGGCTGTAAAGATGGCACGTCCCCCTAGCCAAGATGCTCGTTTTGAGTTATCACACGCCGCATTTTGTGGCTTGGTTTAAAAAGGGACAAAAAATTAAAAAATTTTGGATTGTAAACACCTAAAAAACTAGGTGAACAGCCTTCACGAGCAATCACCAACACCTCTAGAGTGTTGAGGTCACATGCACCTACGCTCTGGTCGTGTGCTAGAGGACAAGCACATTGAGAGTGTCTCCATTTACGCGGGCACTCATTATTTCTCCACCTTAGGCTCTAGGCCCTCAGTGGGAAGCAAAGGTAGTACCACTCAAGACCCACATATTGCGTCTAGTGACTCTTCCTCTGACTAGGACGTCATGGAGGGTTACCCGATGCCTAATCCTAGTAGCTCAAGACAAGACATCCATGACATGGGCCCACGGTCCAGACCGAGCGTGCTTAGCCGCTTGATGGAATCCTTTAGTAGAGCCACTCACTCTGAACATGGAGCTAACGATGTAAATGAGGGGGGTGGGGAAGTAAATACGCCATTCATGACCAATGTAAGTCCCATGCTCCTAGAGAGTGTGCACATGAATACTCTATTCACTACACCCCCTGACTCTTCAGAGCTATTCCCCTTCGAGGTTATACTACCTGATGGGAGAAGCCTTGCCAAAGTGCAAGAGGTTGAGCGATATATCCTTGTAGCAAGGAAAAAGGAAATTGAGAGCTTATGTAGGACAGAGCAACGAAGAGAGTTAAAAGCGCAAGCCCCTATGTCAACATCCATGCTAGGAGATCAATCGAGTGCTCCTAAATTAGCAACCACTAAGGGTCAACCCCTAGAGATCCACATTGCATCTAGTTCAAAGGACACCTCTAGCATCTCAATCCTAGATGGAGCATATCTAAACAAAACTTGGAGTATGAACTACAAATGGATACTTTAACCGACCTATACACATGTCACACCTATCACGCGGGTTGGTTAGACGTCCTACAATCGACAATGGGTGCTACTAGTATAGAGGATCAACAACAAAGAGTTTGTGAGGTCATCCATAGGATTATTGAGCTGGAGAGACAGAAAAAGGGGATCCACATGCCTTCAACGGGTCTCATGAGATTCTTGGATACACAGAAGGCTAAGCCTACCAACCTTGTCGCAAATGGATACTCCCTTGCTAAGTCGGATGGATCCTCCATATGTTGTTTCACCAGGGGTCTCAGTACAATTTGAGCCCACAAGTGATAGCTTTACCTTTCCAAGTCTAGCTCATCTTTCTCTTGATGACACCACGGCTACCATGCCTACCCTAGTGATGGACATGCCAAGAAACACATCATGGACCTCTTTTGTTAGCAAAGCACCGCTACATGGTAGCTCAATGGCTACAACAATACCTACAAATATGTACCATTACTACAAGAGGTCACTTAAATTCCGGCGCCAAATTACCGGCATCAATGGCGGGCGTCGGTATATGTGTAGGTAATTATGGAGGGAGATGAAGTTTTTAAAAATTTTCATTTTTAAATTTCCAACGCCTGTTATGATGTGTGCCAATGCTTGTATGAATGCACTTTCTGATGCCTACAAGAATGCCCTTTTCGATGCCTTTTTCGATACCTGTACTGATGGACCCTGCAAAAACACAAACCCGCGGGCTTTCCCTGTGCATTTCTCTTCTTCTTGCACCTTTTCTCTTGCTCTTTTCCTCCTCACCTCTTACGGATTTGGTGCGAAACAAGTTGTCGGAGGTGCTAATATTGCTCGTGGACTACTCTATAGCACTAAGGTGAGATTGTTTTCAAGTTTACTTGTAGGTTTAGGGTTTAGGGTTTAACATGGTGTGTGTGTGTGTGTGTGTGTGTGTGTGTGTGTGTGTGTGTGTGTGTGTGTGTGTGTGTGTGTGTGTGTGTGTGTGTGTGTGTGTGTTTGCAGGTTCGAGGACATTTACAACACCTTTTCTTTCTCAAATAGGCCGCATGTGAGTTCTTGAATTTTTAATGCATATTAAATTTATTTAAATTAATTTGTATATTGATAAAAGAAAATTTCATGCTTTAAACTTTCAATGCTTTCGTTTGTGTTGTGAAATTTTGTTTTGAATTATGAAAAATTTTCGTTTTGGGTGATGAAAAAATCTTGTTTTGAAGAAATTTCGTTTTAAATTATGTCATTTTTGAAATTATGTGATTGATGAGGTTTAGGTGTTTAGGTTTTAGGTTTCAATTAAGTTTAGTTTAGGTTATACGTTACGTTAGGATATATATAGGTTATATGTCAAGTTATAAGTTAGGTTATACGCTAAGTTACATTAGGTTAGGTTAGCTTATAGGACGTTAATTATGTTAGGTTAGGTTTAAATTAAATGTTAAATTAAGTTATAAGTTAGGTTCTAGGTTATAGGATAAGTTAGCTAGATTATAAGTCAGGTTTAGGCAGCAAGTTAGATTATAGGTTGGTTATAGGTTGTACGTAAAACGTTAGGTTAGATTATATGTTAAGTTAACTCATGTTTGGGTTATAGATGGACGTTGTGTTCGGGCAATTAGAACTTATGTACTTTTATGTTAATCTAAACACATATGGGTGAAACGTCCAAACACGACCTTCTACCAACATCTAAACCATAACCCTCTAGCCCTATTGGCAGACTGAAATGGCCAAGTGCTACAACACTAATTGGATTTGGAGAGACCAAATCAAAAGTTGCCAAACCTAAGCAGATTTACATAGCCTACCTTAACGCTCCAAATATAGTAATGTATTAGCGATCAAAAAAAAAGTTGCTAATCTTAAGCTGATAACCCTTAGTAGCTATCCCTAAGCAGACGAAATGGCCAAACAATACCCTAATATATTTTAGAGCGCTTTATCTTAGCGGCTTTACATAGTGTGCCCTAACCGTCCGAACACGGTGCGCCATCTATTAGCGGCCAAACCGGAATCCATAGAATCCTAAGTGGCTATCCCTAAGAAGATTGAAATGAAAAAATGCTACACTAATCCAATTTTGAGCGGGCAAACCTAGGAAACTTTACATAGCGCATGCTAACACTCCAAAACACGGCCATCTATTAGCAGCTAAACCAACACTAGTCCTAAGACGCTAACCCTAGGTGGCTAGCCCTAAGCAGATTGAAATGGCTAATTGCTATCCTAATCCAATTTGGAGCAGCTTAACCTAAGCGGCCTTACACACCATACCATAAGCTCTAACTGTATGAACACAACGTCCTTCTATTACCGGCCAAACGAAGATGACTTGTGTACTTCTAAAAACACAAACGGACTTCGGTTAGGTTAGGTATAGGTTATAGGTTTAGTTAGATTGTAGGTTAGGTTAGAGCTAGCAAGAAATAGTAACAAAAACGCAAACGGACTTCGAAGATGACTCGTGCACTTCAAAAAATACAAACGGACTTCGGTTAGGTTAGCCTATAGGTTAGGTTTAGGTTATACATTAGGTGAGATTATAGGTTAGGTTAGAGCTAGCAGCAAATGAATACTAGGAAAAATGCAAACGGACTTTGAAGATGACTCGTGTACTACTAAAAATGCAAACGGAGTTTGGTTAGGTTAGGTTACGTTAGGTTAGGTTAAATCTAGGTTATAAGTTAGGTTAGAGCTAGCGGCAAATAGTAGAAAAAATACAAATAGACTTCAAGAATGACTCGTGTACTTCAAAAAACGCAAACGGACTTCGGTTAGGTTTTGTTATAGGTGAAGTTATAGGTTAAGTTTAATTTGGTTATATGTTAGGTTATAGTTTAGGTTACAGGTTAGATTAGGCACACACAAACTTCAAAAACACTAATATATAGTCATTGACCTTGTGGTCCTAATCTCCATGCACCTCTAGACTGAGGTGTGCGAGGATCAAACATGGCTAGAGAATGTGAGATTGTTAGAGGTCAAGCTAGCAACAAATAGTTGAAAAAACACAATTGGACTTCAAAAGTTTACATAGACTTCAAGAACCTTAATATATAGTCATTGACCAATAAAGACGATATTATTATCCTGTGGTCCTAATCTCTGTGTACCTCTAGACCGAGGTGTGCGGGGATCGGGCCTGGCTAGAGAATGTGAGGTTGTTAGTGCTAGCAACAATAGTTGAAAAAACGCAATTGGACTTCCAAAGTGCACACAGACTTCAAGAACCTTAATATATAGTCATTGACCAATAAAGATGAGATTATTACCCTATGGTCCTAATCTCTGTGCATCTTTAGACCGAGGTGTGCGGGGATCGGGCCTGGCTAGAGAATGTGAAGTTGTTATGTATTGTCATGTACTTAGTAGTATGTAGTTATAGAAACTAGAGTGTTTTAATTGATTTTTGTGTCATTGGTAGATAAAGTATGGACGATAGGATGGCGTGTCCTTGTGCACATTGCAAGCATCAGATCTTTCAAAAACAAAAAATATATGACCAACATATACGCAATCACAGTCTCTTTCCGATAGAGCAACTACAAGACCTGCGTGATCAATCTCATGGTCTAGAGATTGAAGGTCAAACTCCGCAAATAGATATTGATCCAACTTCATCCCAGAGAAGATGATTTTCAAACGAGTAGCCATCAACTCAGTCCTGTCAATCAATACCTGATGTAGCATTTCAAGAAGTAGAGATGGTGCACATGTTGGACGCGTTCTTTGACATGGATCCCATCATTGAAAACATAGAAGATGACAACATTGAACGCAATGCTACAATCTCAGTCATCCCATTCATATCGACGGCATGATAGCAATGATAAAGAGGGAAAGATGATGCAAATTCTTGCACGTATGTCGCTTTACAATGGTGCAAAAATCTCAGTTTTTCGTACCGCGTTGGCAATGCTTTATGTGCAGTCTGTCTACAGTTGGTCTGATGCCTTAGTCACAGATCTTTTTAGGTAAATACATTGTATCCTAAGAATGATAAAGTGCAAATTACAGTTCAATAATGTGATCAAGGGGCTGAATTGTTCATGTAACGATAGGTTGCTCAATGAGTAAATCTTGCCAGAAGGGAATCACATGCCCCTACCCGTCCAGCCGCTAAATAGATTCTTACTAATTTGGGTTTGGATTATCACAAAATACATGCATGTCCTAATGATTGTATACTTTTTTGCAATGAGTATGCAAATTTGGAACAGTGTCCCAATTGGGATCAAACAGGTATAGGGAGGATACACAAGGAAAATTTATCCCTACAAAGGTCCTACGACACTTTCCTATCATTCCAAGAATAAAGAGCATGTTCAAGTGCAAGTCCATAGCCACTTTGATGACATGGCACTCAAATACTAGATCGACAGATGATGTGATGCGGGTACCAGCTGACTCTCATGCATGGAAGCACATAGAGGAAAGTTGGCCTACATTTAAGAACAAGCCTCGATTTATCTGCTTTGGTATGACAATGGACAGAGTAAACCCAATTGGATTACGGAGTTCGTCATCGAGCACGTGGTTTGGTTAATTATAATCTTCCACCATGGCTAGGTATCAAGAAGGGCCATCTGTTGTTGTCATTGATCATCCCGAGAAAGTACAAAGCAAAGAACATGGATGTCTATCTGGCACCACTTATAGAAGAGCTCCAAATCTTGTGGACAGGAATCAATGTGGTTGATATGTCCCAACCAATCGGACGATGAAATGTACATGTGAAAGGAAATCTCATGTGGACCATGCACGATTGGCCAGGCTTTGGTGAGTGCTCAGGTAAGTGCCTTTGAAACCCTCACACACATGTGATTCCTGGCTATGCCAACGCTTTTATATTTTTATTTGTGATGTTTCAAGCTTGAGTTACTCAGGTAATGATGCATGTCCAAAATGTGGTCCTTGATTTGGCTTCCACCACTTTGAGCATTTGAGCATTTGAGCAAGACAATTTACGAGGAGCATGGTAGATTTTGTCCTGGGGACATGAGCTACGTGGACCAAATATATGCAAACATAAAATACATCCACTGAAAGCGAGCGATTGGAAAAACATGTGGCTGGAGAGGGGAGATTGGATGCCACCTGGGATAAAAAGACTTGCTATTTTTCATGAACTCCCATACTGGAGTGACCTGCTGATTAATCATTTGCTCGACCCAATTGACATCTTCAAGAATGTGGGGGAAATCATATGGGAAACCATCACAGGAAAAAGGGAGGCAAGGCCCAAAGAGATGACCTGTAGGTTGTGTATAAAATGCCAGAGATGTGGCCTTGACTTAAACCCAATGGAAAGTTTGCTATACCAGATGGTCCATGGGTTTTGAGTTGTGTAGAAGAGCAGCAAGTGAAGAAGACTATATCTTTATTCAAGACTCCCACAGGGTGCATGCTATGTTTGAAAACAACTTTTACGAGAGATGACAATCTGAGTGGTCTTAAGTCCCACGATTGGCACAAATATTTATAGTTCATCTTATCAATTGCCATAAAGGGTACTTTGGCTACACAGGGATGAGAACACAGAGACTAACCAACTTGAATGCTTTTGCTACATCCAAGACATCTTGAAGATTAGCTTTAGAAAGTTTGATATGTTTATCTTTGATGTCAAGTGGTCCAAAGTTATTACCAGCGGCCCTAATGCAATTGTGCGTAAATACAAGAGTGGATTGATTCAAGTGAGCTCTAGGCGGGCGTAGATAGGTGCGTGAATACATTCGTACTTCCGTAGCATTGTGAACAAGTTGTGTTCACACACGATCCACCATGGATAAAAAATGATGATAATGATATATCTAAACCCTGCTGGCTCTATGCCATTCAAGTTGCTCCCAAAGCAAGCAAGTGTGTGAAAGATTGGACGTCGAGGTCAAAGAGGTGATTCATGAACAAAGTGCAGGACGGACGGAAACTTTAAGTTTAGATTTCGAGGTGGATGTCAGCAGTGAGCAATTGTCTGAACCTAGAGATGAGGTGTCAAATACTGAAGCTTATGCGGAGAGCGACAAAGAAGTAGAGTTCGATGATGAAGATGTAGAAGTACAGATTGAGATAGACATCTCTGGTGCATCATATCTCATAGAGGATGAGAGATTAACTAATGATTTTTGCTAGGAACTCTTTTGTAAAACTCTTTTTATTAGTCTACAATACACTTTAGATTCATTCATTTGTGTTTATTTGTTATTTGTATTGATTAAGCGTTTCTTCTGTAAACTAACGTATTTAATGGGTGTTATTTGTGCATGATTAGCCATGGCCGATGATGATGAGTCATACTCTCCTAGATTTAGTTTTCATGTTACTCCAACCGGCATGTCACTCGAGCAGATGGGCTCGTTTTTGTCTTAGTTCACACCAAAGAAAATCGCGATGGCACAACACCTTTGGGCAACAGGTTCCTCTAGACCTACTACGGCCGACCCTACGCCCGATACTAGTGGGTCCCTACACCGAGCGGCCCCACACCTCAGCCGAGTGTGCCTCCTACACCTAGGACTCGTATGCCCCCTACATCAACGGGTGGTTCATCCTTGAGACGAGGTAGGCGTCGTTCTGGAGGTGGTGGTTGTTGTTTTAGTGGTTCTATTGATGCATCCACACCACCAAGAGAGCATCCACCACTCTCTTCAGTAGATAATTCACCGATTGGCACACCATGTACACCTTGGGGATTACACGAGCATGATCCTAGCAAGGTTACAAGAGCAGGGATGGGTCTATTGTGGTAGATAGGGTCAGAAAGGCCATGCGATAGAGGATTCGGTAGCTCCAATGCAGTTTGGTCACTGTGATGGAGGTTTGGGATAATCTTGATCATGAAAGAAAGAATTACATCATTTAAGCAATTCACAGAGAGTACAGGCCGGCAGAGGAGTACGATCAAGTCTTGAATCCCTAGATTTTGAGCGTGGAGAAGGACACAATGTCACATCATTGATCAGAGGCGAGAGATAGGTACAATGCGGCATTACAAAGCGGCATGGTTGGATGCAGAGGAGTGGACAGGGATTGCACGACAGACAGAAGACAATCCTGAGACTTCAGCAGTAGAGAGATCTAGCCAGAGCACATTTGGAGTCTTTTGGAGCATCACATCTTGGGAGTGGAGGCTACGACATGCTTTGACATGAGTTTGTAAGTATTATAAGTATGCTTTAAATTATTGAAAATATATATGTTATTTGAAGATTTATCTCATGATTTAATCATAATTTTGAAAGAAGTTTCCATGAAGTGCTCTCGTAAAGCTCCGCTCCCATGACAAGAAAATGAGCAAAGGAATGCCAATCAGGTGTATTAGAATCCTGCATGATTATTCAGCAGTTATAAGGTCTTGCTAATAAGCCAATTTATAAGTTAAAAGTGTGCCAGATGGGCTCTAAGGGCCAAAAGATGTCTTTGTAATGCTAAATAGTGAGTCTTCTTAAAGTGGTCATAGCTGGGATTTTATTAATCCAATTTGAAGTACTCAAAGAGCTCTACATGTCTGCCTTTACGACTCGTCAATCGGAGCTACGGATAAGAAGTTATGACAATTTTAAGTTGAGTCAGTAGCAGATCCGTACTGGATTGAGCACCTGCTAATAAAAGGTCAAAGATGAAAGGAATGTACGAGTCCGAAGTGCTAACCTTTAGGAGCATGTCGGTCTTTTGAGTTCGTCACAATCGGGGTTTCGGTTGGCAAGATATGGCCAGTTTAAGTATCGTCGGGGGCCAGGTTTGAACCGCCCTGGTTGCCTTGATCAGTCACATTCATCTGGCTTAATGCAGTGCGGTGCCCAATGTGTATTCCAAATATGGGCTGATGCGGAAGCAATTTTTATAATATGCCTAGCCTTGACGGACACTGATACTTGCATCTTGAAAGCTATGATGCCATTCAAAGCACTAGAACGGGCAACAAGGTGATATTGCTAGTCGGAAATGCTGGAAAATGAATTCATGAGCAGCAAATTGCCTTGGTCGATATGTATACCAAATGTGGTGCCCATCAAATATTGGCCAAGGGCCTCAACTTATGACCGTCCAAAGGCCTCAACATATGGCCGCCCATGGTGCTACCCTGAACCTTAGGAGGTGTGAACCAAAAAATAATAATGGCGTTATCACTAGGTAGCGACCACCGACGGGGAGTGAGCTTGCCTTGCTCGCATAGGCCAAACGAATGCTCAGACGAGCTCGCTGTAGAAGTGGAATATACTCAGAAGGCACCGCACTGATTTTCGGCACCATCGGCGGTGGTTTTCGGGCAACTCAGAATCTGCCTGCCATGTCACCAGGGGGTGCCCATTAGCGACATTGCTAATGGGTTCCTAGGCCCCTTTTTAGCAAGAAAAGCACATGCAAAGTATAAAAAGGGAGGAGCTCTCCATGAGCAAGATTCGTGTGATTTTTTTGGGGCTCACCTCATTCATTTTGGGAGCGCTCTTTCTTCAGAGGAAAGCCAAGCCAAAGCTTCAAAAACTTATTAGCGTTAATCTAAAGCTCTCTAAGCCTAACCACGTCCTCGTTAGTCAAGCTTAAGCAATCATTAGCCGGGATTTACTTCAAAACCTCATAATCCTAAGCTCTTTCATAGATTTCTTTAGCCATAACCATGCTAAGCTTCATAAGCTTGACAAGCCAAGCTTTCAAACCTATCTCAAGCTCCTAGCTCATAGCCTAATCTCACCCTTAATTAAGCTAAGCCTAATCTCTATCTCCTTAAGCCAATCCAAAGATCTCTTCTTTAGGGATTCAACCTCTTCTCTCCGGTAGGCCTAATCTCTAAACCCTTAAGCCAAGCTTAAACCTTAATCTCAGTAAGCCAAACCTAAGCTATCTAAGCCACCCAAGCCGTTTAATCTGGAATTAACCCATCATCCTTAAATCGAATCGGACCAGACAAGGCCATTGGAATTGAAGGCAGGAGTCAATCCAAGGCAGTTCCTATTGATCGTCTTGTTTAACACCTGGATTGTGACAGGTTAACCTTTGTAAAGATCATAAAAATCTCCATTAACGATTGATTAATCATGGATATTGTTGGTTATTTGGTATAAAGCATACTGTTTGTTTTGAGCTCTATTTTTGCTAATTGTGTCTGTTGCACCTCTTTTTCCCACACCTCTCACAGTCAGGGGCCCGGTGCCTTCCCGGCTCACCTTTCGCATACTTATCCCCCGACATTCTTGGTGAACCCGACGTGAAACGAGTCAAGGTGAGAGGTTAAGATGGAGATTCCAGCAGATTTGAAGCAGTTTATTGAAGATTACAACTTCAATAGATTTGATAAAAATCTAGCGGCTACAGATCTGCCAAAATTGTTGGGCTTAGTGCAGAGATGTTTGCAAGAAGTAAAAGCTATGAAGATGAAAGAGCAGATTGATGATGCAGTGGAGAAGGCACTTGATGACATACATGAGCAATATGGAATTTTCCAAGGACATGATCCAGATGGACTCCTTGCATGCTATCAAGCGGAGATGAAGAGTTGAGGAATTCCAAAAGATTGGATGATTTCGACCTTTGAAGAAGTTGTAACCTCTGAGGATAAAGATAAGGTTTGAGAACTGGTCGAGACATACCCCACTCTGTGGGATTATTTTGCAGAAGGTTTTTTTCATGAAAGCTCAAAAATTATCAAGTTAACAATGAAGGAGATTACTGGACGAAGCCAGATTGTTTTTTATAAAGAAGAAGGGATCATATGCAGTTCCTTAATTATGATCAATTTTGGGATCATATTTTTGCAAGAAGTAAAGCCAAGGCGAATACAGCTTTGGAAGAAGCAGATTCAACTTCAAAGGACCATATTTTGAGCAACCGAGCAAAGGTACATAATGAATTTACTGCTGAAACACAAATATATGATTTTTTTTCAAAGATTGCTCGTACGGAAGTTACCTCGAATAATGGTTCTAGTGAAGAGCTAGACTGTACAAGAAAAAAATTTCAAGCTACTGACCTGGGCATGGGATTCTCTCAACACATCTATCAAGAAGATGAGCCACTATAGGCTTCTAATGGATCTATCAGCACTATAGGCTTCTAATGGATCTATCGGCACTATAGCTGAGCAAGGCAGGAGATTTACTATAGATGATTGCATAAATAAAGATATTATATATACAATAGCTGATGAAGTGGCCGAGATTGCGGACCTAACACAGGATGAACCTGATATTTTCAATGAACCTATGGTTGCTCCTAGCAATATGCTTGTTGATTCTCTTATCACAGAAACAGATTCCATAATTGAAGGTTTTTTGGACCAATCTAAAGGAGAAGGTTATAGCAGTATAGGAGAGCTTTGTGATGCATGTACTCCTTCAAAAGGGGTGCCCGATGAACCTTTTCAAAGCTATAATGTCTTGCTAAGTATCATGGATGCAGATGAGGAAGGAGAGGACGATATTGAAGATTGCCTAGATCATGCTGATTGTAAACAGGATATTGACATGGATTTTACATCTATGCTTATGGCTGCAAGAGGAGCCAAATCCTATAGCTTTGATGAATGTTGAGACTTCCAAGGGTGATTTTCCCAAGGATGCTATGGATGAAGATCTTCAGGATAAAGCTATTCTCCATTATCAAATCTAAAATCCAGGTAAAAATCTCTCTGATGATACAAGTCCAGAAAGTCCTAAGGTTTTTCGTAATGGCTATGAAGCTAGAGGGGGTGATGATGCTAAATCATCCTTGATACTACATAAAGTGCACAGGGTTTTTTATTTCTTTGGACAACGTGCTAAATGTGGATGGATTTGGATACTATTCCTAGTAATTCTTATGTCAATGATGTCGTGGCTACCAGTAAAAGGGAGTCAGAATTCTTTAGTTGTTTCTGGTAACGACCTTAAGTTACCATAAGTTTATGAGATGTGGCTGTTGCATTATGCTTCAGGTGAAGCTCTAGTATATTGCGGAGGCCATCAATGCTATGTGATCTTAATGGTATTTGATCCAGGTGATTCTAAAGATCTTCAAAAGCAGGTTTCGATATGGATGGGTATTTTTTGGTATACATTGTGGTTTCTTTCTGCTAGATCCTGGAATAGCATATTTGGAGCAGAAATGCTTGATGTTGATTGATTCAGAATATGTATGCTCATGTGGATATTATGCTGCTCCGCTATTGGGGCAATTTCTTATTATCCCATTTGATCCTGGGAGCTATTGTAGAGCAACTTGCGGATTTAAGGATATCATTTATTTTCCTGTAGTAGTAGCAGGTTACTTGGTAGTAGATTTGTTTTTGGATGTATGCTAAGATAGAATTGTGTTTTTGGTTATATGATCAATAAGCTTACATGGCTAGCTTCCAATTGACATCTTTGGATAATTGTTATAGTATCTTCACATCTTTTGAGATGGTTCTACTACCAGAACTTGAAGTAAAGGACTTGACGACCATGCCGTGTGCAGACAAAGTAAGGCATACTTGAGCTTGACAGGGTTCCCTAAAGCGAGTTGATGGTCAAGCTGTATGCAAAAGTAACTGGAGCACTTGAGTTTGGCGGAGTTCACTAAACATATTTTTCATAATTGAATGCTTTGGAGATATGACCACTACGGTTCAAAGATTTGTGATGGGACAACTACCACATGATTGAGCTAGACTATTGATGCTATGATTTAAGCCTTATTTTGTTTTCCATGTCTTTACCAACTATGTGAGCTTGATGACAAGTAGCTTAAGGTGTTTATAGCAGATGCAGCTTCAAGACCGGTTGGCACAGTGCAGGTTGAGAGGGGGTGGATGTCGTGCCGCTCCGCTTCCATGACAAGAAAATGAGCAAGGGGATGCCAATCAGGTGTATTTGAATTTTACATGATTATTCAGTAGTTATAAGGGCTTGCTAACAAGCCAATTTTTAAGCTAAAAGTGTGCAAGATGCGGTTCTAAGGGCCAAAAGATGTCTTGGTAATGCTAAGCAGAGAGTACTTAAAGTTGTCATAGCTGGGATTTTTTAATCAAAGTTGAAGTACTTGAAGGGCTATACATGTCTGTCTTTATGGTTCGTCAATCGGAGCTACGGATAAGAAGTTATGACAGTCTTAAGTTGAGTTAGTAGCAGATCCGTACCGGATTGAGCACCTGCTGATAAAAGTTCAAAGATGAAAGGAATGCATGGGTCCGAAGTGCTCTCTTCCAGGAGCATGTCGGTCTTTCCAGTTCGTCAATCGGAGTTTCGCTTGGCAAGATATGGCCAGTTTAAGTATCGTCGGGGGCTGGTTTCGAACCGCCCTGGTCGCCTTGATCAGTCAAGTTCATCTAGGAGTTTTGAGCTTCATCCGGGTTCTGGAAAATGGTAGAATAAGTGCTCGAGGAATATCTTTTTCAGAATTGAATCTCTTGTGGTGCATTGATAGCTAATGCTCCACTTGAATGGCCGGCTAAAACATGATGTGCTTAACAAAGCTTTGGCCGATACATATGCCAAACATGGAGGTTCATATTAATTTACGGTAATGCTAAAAGCCTTTGGAGCCGAATGCCAAGCTTAACATTGCCTGGGTGATATGCATGCCAACTGTGGTGCCGTTACGAAAGCACAAAAATTTCTTGATGAGCTCATTGTTCGAATGTTGTCACCTAGAGCGTGTTGATTGTGGGATTTACTCAAGTACCATTGGGAAAAATGTTGTGCTTGGAAATGCTTTGCCGATGTGTATACTAAATGTGGTGCCCTTACAAGGCCTTGGCCGCCCAAACGCCGGTGTCTGCCCATGTGCTAAAGAGAATGGCCGCCCAATGTTATAGATTTTTTTTATATAGTGTGTAGGGGTGTAAACAAAAGGAGGGCCATGGCGTGGCAGCGCGCAGAGGGCGGAGGAAGGAAAGGAGGAGATCGCGCTGGCCAGGGAAAGGCTCGGGTGAGCACGAGCATGAAACAAAAACATTGGAGAATTCATGGGAACTCATTATGGTGCTAATTCCATGCAGTTTGGCGGAGCTGTGATTTCGACAGTGCCACATCATCAACGAGCCATTCCCATTAGCGATATCACTAATGGGATGGCCGAAAATAGAAGGGGCAAGCCCATGCAGCCAAAAGGGCTATTATAAAAACAAAAGGGGCGGCTCTTGTTGGGGGTCTTTTGGGAATTCCTTAGTAGGAGAATCCTAAGCCTAGCCAAAAGCTCTCCAAGCCATCTTTGCTCTTGATTTCATTGAGCAATCCTAATCTCGCCCTCTTAAGCCAAACCTTCTCGGATTATATTAAGCCCGCTTAACTCAAGCAAAGAGCTTAATCCCGGATTATCAAAGCATAAGCCTAGCTTTCCAAAGCTCTTGATCTCATTACTTAGCCTAATATCTTAAGCCGAGACTAAGCTTTCATTAACCAAGCATGAGCTCGAACCTCTTAATCTCTCTAAGCCATAATCCTCGACACTCATAAGGCATCAAAACCTTAACCCGGACTATCATAAGCTCTCTAAAGCAAGCCAGCTTAATCCAAAGCTCTAAACCAAGCCATAAATCCTAAGCCGAAGCTCCCACAGCCATAGCAGGAAGAACATCAATTCTCTTTCAACCTTGAAGCAACAGAGGAAAAATGGAACAGATCACGGCAGTCTTGGCAGACCAATTAAGACGAAAGGATTGTATTTGGTACTATTATCATCGGATTAGACTTTAGCATCATTACTGAAGCTTGATTTATTAATTAGAACTTGGATTAACACAGGTTAAACCTTGTAAGGAGCATAAACTCCTCTATTAACATTTGATTAAGCAGGGATACTGTTGGTTATGTGTTTTGAGTATCAAGCTTTTGAATATGGATCAAGCTGTCTGTTTTTAATCTCTGTCTCCATTAATTGTGTCTGCTGCAACTCTCTTCTTCGCCCCTCTCATAGCCAGAAGCCCCCTGCCTTCCCGACTCACCTTTCGACCACAAATCCCCCGACATTCTTGGTGAACCCGACGTGAAACAAGTTGACATGGGAGGTTAAGATCGAGATTCCAGCAGAGTTGAAGTAGTTTATTGAAGATTACAACTTCAATAGATTTGATAAAAATCTAGCGGCTACAGATTTGCCAAAATTGCTCGGCTTAGTTCAGAGATGTTTGCAAGAAGTAAAAGCTATGAAGATGAAATAGCAGATTGATGATGTAGTGGAGATGGCACTTGATGCTGTACATGAACAGTATGAAATTTTCCAAGGACATGATCCAATGGACTCCTTGCATGCTATCAAGCGGAGATGAAGAGTCAAGGAATTCCAGAAGATCGGATGATTTCAACCTTTGAAGAAGTTGTAACCTCCGAGTTTAAAGATAAGGTTCGAGAACATACCCCACACAGTAGGACTATTTTGCAGAAAGGTTTGTTCATGAAAGCTCAAAAATTATCGAGTCAACAATGAAGGAGATTACTGAACAAAGCCAGATCTTTTTCTATAAAGAAGAAGGGGATCATATGTAGTTCCTTAATTATGATCAATTTTGGGATCATATTTCTGCAAGAAGTAAAGCCAAGGAAAATACAGCTTTGGAAGAAGCATATTCAACTTCAAAGGACCATATTCTGAGCAACCGAGCAAAGGTACATAACGAATTTACTGTTGAAACACAAATATATGATTTTTTTTCAAAGATTGCTCATATGGAAGTTACCTCAAATAATGGTTCTAGTGAAGAGCTACATTGTACAAGAAAAATTTTTCAAGCTATTGACCTTGGCATGAGATTCTCTCAACACATCTATCAAGAAGATGAGCCACTACAAGCATCTAATGGATCTATCGGCACTATAGCTGAGCAGGGCAGCAGATTTAATACAGATGATTGCATAAATAAAGCTATTATAAATACAATAGCTGATGAAGTGGCCGAGATTGTGGACCTAACACAGGATGAACGTGATATTTTCAATGAACCTATGGTTGCTCCTAGCAATATGCTTGTTGATTCTCTTATCACAAAAGCAGATTCCATAATTGAAGGATTTTTGGCCCAATCTAAAGGAAAAGGTTATAGCAGTATAGGAGATCTTTGTGATGCATGTACCCCTTTAGAAGGGGTGCCTGATGAAACTTTCCAAAGCTATAATTTCTTTCTAAGTAGCATGGATGCAGATGAGGAAGTAGAGGAATATTGAAGATTGCCTAGATCTTGCTGATTGTAAATAGGATATTGACATGGATTTTGCATCTATGCTTATGGCTGCAAGAGGAGCCAACTCCTATAGCTTTGATGAATGTTGAGACTTCCAAGGGTGATTTTTCCAAGGATGCTATGGATGAAGATCTTCAGGATAAAGCTATTCTCCATTATCAAACTCAAAATCCAGGTAGAAATCTCTCTGATGATGCAAGTCCAGAAAGTCCTAAGGTTTTTTGTAATGGCTATGAAGATAGAGGGGGTGATGATGCTAAATCATCCTTGATACTGCATAAAGTGCACATGATCTTTTATTTCTTTGGACAATGTGCTAAATGTGGCTGGATTTGGATACTATTCCTAGTAATTCTTATGTCAATGATGTCCTAGCTACTAGTAAAAGGGAGTCATAATTCTTTAATTCTTTCTAGTGACGACCTTAAGTTACCAAAAGTTTATGAGATGTGGCTGTTGCATATGCTTCAGGTGAAGCTCTAGTATATTGCGGAGGCCATCAATGATATGTGATTTTAACACTAGAATGGTAACCTAACAGAACATAAAAGTGTCCTTTCAGGGTTTTGGGAAAAATTTCCAAAACCATATTAGATCCACTCATTTTGAAAAATCCTTTCATGAGCTTATAGTTCAATAACTACTACATATGGGAAAAATGAGAAACTTGTAATTTTTCTCATCCCTTGGTCACTACAAGCCTCCAAAGTTGATGGACCAGTGCATTTTGCCCAAAACAGCAATTTCTTACAGTTGATTGCATATAAATAAGAGTGGGGATTTTTGTAGGACATGAGATAAAAGGCCCCATTAACTTCAATGGGTTGGTGACCAAAACATATGGTTGCTTTTACCTCACTAATTTGTTTTTGGGAAAAAAATAGGTACAAAAAAGTTGCATTTTTGCCATTCTGCGGACCTATCATCAAAGTTTCTATAGTCACGCTCAATACAAATACTATATACATGTTTTCCTAGTTCCCTTTGGGCCTTTGGACTCAAAAGGATCCATGGAGCATGTCAAAAGGATAATGGATCTCTTACAATTGGAATTTTGGGGACAATGATAAAGTGCTAAATACAGCAAACATGAAAAAAATGGGTTTAGCATTATGACCTCTAGAAACCCATAGAAACTACTCAATATCTAGCCAAGTTTGTAGTCTATGATTAGATATGGTTACTACTTACAAAATACACACAATTGGCCAGAAACTAGAAATATTGAGAAAGTTATACTTGCTACTCTAAAATATATTGTATTCTTTAGCAAATCAAGAAACTCAACCATCATCATATACTATGCTATATAGCATATTAGGTCCCCCAAAACTCAAGGAAGATTATATTTATGTTATATATTACACTTACACAATCAAAATTGAATTTGGATATCAAGAAAGCCCCCAAAAAAATAATAAAAGTGCTAATTTTATCCAAAAAGCAGGATTATGCAATTCTTGTAAATTGGTCATAACTTTCAATTTTAACACTTAGCTCTCCCTACAAGCATCAAAACATGTTGAGAACTATGAAGGCCTAACCTCTAGCCATCTAAACCTCACAAACATGAAGTTTAGAGTGGTATAGTTGCCAAAAATTGAAAAAAAACCAAAAACAGGACCCGTTTTTTCACACAATTTAGGTTCAAAAATGTTGTGCAAGAGTAAGGTTAATGGTGAGATCGATACTCCAAAAAAAATGCTAAGTTTTTTTCAGATCATAAGGCAACTTTGTGGATATATAGCACCTAGAAATCCATTCTCATACTCTTCAAATAATTCAAGCAAAATGGTCACTTAACAGGACACAAAAGTGTCCAAGGACATAAAAGTGTCCTGTTTACTATTCTAGTATTAATGGTTTTTGATCCAGGGGATTCGAAATATCTTCCAAAGCAGGTTCATTATGGATGGGTATTTTTGCACAAACATTGTGGTTTCTTTCTGCTAGATCTGGAATAGCATATTTGGAGCAGAAATGCTTGATGTTGATTGCTTCAGAATATATATGGTCATGTGAATATTATGCTGTTGAGATGTGGAGCTCTACACCTTGAGCTAGCATCCACTACGGGTCTTGGCCGCTTACGGCATTTACTCATTGGCGCGTTAGGTGACCCACACGGAGGATCTCTGCCAGTGATTCTACAGCTGGACTACACTTATAGTGCCAGCCTAGTACGCTTCTAGCGAGTTCACACTTAGTGACCGCATGTACATATGTGCTACTTTTCAACTTTAGCACTTAGTCATTTTGTACTCTCTTTTCTGTAAAGAAGAAGAAGAAGCTTTCCATCTCTGTGTGCTTTGTGCTTGTCTTGTGTAGCTCTCTTGCATCCTCATTCTTTACATGGTATCAGAGCCTGGTGCAGGCAAGAGAGGCTAAGAGAGCAAGAGCATCACCATCCCTTCGTTCGCAATCCACGACCAGATGCAGCGAAAAATTTTTTAGGGGTTTTTCGCACAAGTTTCTGAACAGGTCTCCAAAGTGCAGTATACAGAGATTTACTGTACAAGTACAGTGGTTGTGAAACGCTTGATTGTGGACACTCGTTGAGTGTAGAAAGCGTTACAGAAACCACGATAGCAGGTTCAGTAGATTTGCAGGTTTTTGCAGATTGCAACTATTTTGTCTTAGTACTTCAAGATGTCTGACGGTTTCAGTCAGATTGTTACTAAGAAGCTTGAGAAAAATAACTACCCTGCATGGAAGTTCAGAATAACAAATTTCCTAAAAGGAAAAGGTTATTGGGACTATGTAGAAGGAGACAATGAAAAGGAACCAGAGATTCCCGAGGCAAATGCTACAGCAGAACAAAGGAAAGCTTTGAGGGACTGGCAACAAGGCCAGAGAAAAGTGATGTATTGGCTGTCTATGAGCATCACAGATGGCATGATGGGCTATCTACAGGATGCTGAAACCCCCGCCATTGCATGGAGAAACTTAGGCAGAGTGTTCGAGGTGAACACCAAGGCCAGGAAGCTTCAACTAAAGTCGGAGCTAAATCAGGTTAAGAGGAACAACCTCTCAATCAATGATTATGCCTTGAAGATCAAGAGTATCATTGAGGCTCTTGGATCTATTAAAGTCTCAGTGGAAGACGATGACATTGTCCGTGCATGCTTGGATGGTCTAGGAGATGAGTATGTACATTTTAGGTCTTCCATGAATACAAGAGACGACATCCCCGTGTTCCAAGATTTGATTTCTATGCTTATTCTTGAGGAGAAGAACCTTGACACATCTTCTTCTCATGGCAGAAATAATTCTGAACAGGCCTTCTATTCTAACTCCAACAGAGGTAGAGGTAGAGGTCGTGGTCGAGGCCCAAGGGGTTGCAGGGGCCAATTTCTGGAAGGTCAATCAAATCAAAACAATACAGGTGGCAGGGGAAACCAGTCTCAAGGCAGGGGGAGTCGAAGAGGTCGTGGTGCAGGATCAAGCAGGCAGCAACATACTCCAGATAGTAGAGAATGTTGGACTTGTGGTGAAAGAGGTCACATGTCACGTGACTGTCCAAAGGGAAAAGCAAGTAGAAAGAGAGAACAGGGCAACTATGCATCTACTAGCAGAGATGCAGATGACAGCAAAAACGAGCGCATGTTTGTTATGCAGCATGTAATGAATACAATGACTGCAGAGAATTCCACCCAAGATGATGTTTGGTATGTGGATTCAGGTGCCTCTAATCACAAGACGTCTCGTGGAGAGTGGTTTAGAGATATACGCAAACCAGATGTGTCAGGCTATGTGCAGACAGGAGATGATACAGCTCACCCCATTGCTCATGTAGGGGACATACCTCTAAATACAAAGAGTGGGAAATCAAAGTACTTAGCAGATGTACTTCATGTCCCAAACATTACAAAGAATCTTGTTTCTGTTGGACAAATGGTTGAGCAGGGTTTGCAGGTTCGCTTCAATCCAAATGGCTGTTATGTAGAAGATTTCCAGAATGGCTGTAAGCTGATCACAGAGGGCAAATGTGTGGGCAGAATGTTTACGCTGAATGTAGACATGCCTGAGGTAAAAGCTGCATTATTTGCACAGGGCACAGGTGTTGTGGCTGATGTTGACATTTGGCACAAACGCATTGGCCATGTCAATGAGCAGAGATTGCGCAGCATGCAATCAAAACAGATTGTAAAAGGTTTGCCCAAATTCAAGGTGGATGGTATGCATAAAGTGTGTGCAGCATGCCAGTTTGGAAAACAGTCAAAGGGCTCATTTCCACATGAGCGCAATGTATGTAAAAGGCCACTTGAGGTGGTGGACACAGATGTTTGGGGTCCAACCGATACTGCAAGTATACATGGTTGCAGGTATTATGTCTCTTTCATTGATGACCATACAAGGAAAGTATGGGTCTACTTCATGCGTAACAAAAGTGAAGTGTTTGGTCACTTTCAAGACTTCAAAGTCATGATTGAGAAGGAGACAGATATGCAAATCAAGACATTGAGGTCAGATGGAGGGGGAGAGTACTTCTCCAATGATTTTTCAGATTTTCTACGAATGCATGGTATACACAGGCAGTTTACATGCAGATATACTCCACAGCAGAATGGGGTCGCAGAAAGGAAAAACAGGCACATTGCAGAGGTTGCACGTGCATTGATGAATGAGAAGAACATGCCTCATCATTTCTGGGCTGAAGCTGTAAATACAGCTGTGTACATTATGAATAGGACACCTACAGCTGCGGTGCATGATGTAACACCTGAGGAAAAGTTTACAGGTACAAAGCCTGATTTGGCACACTTGAAAGTGTTTGGTTGCATAGCTTACGTGCATGTACCAGATGAGTTGCGTAGGAAATTGGATCCTAAAGCAGAGAAATGTATTCTTGTGGGATATTCCCTTGAACAAAAGGGGTACAGGTGCTACAATCCTACTACATGAGAATTATGAGTGAGCAGAGATGTGGTCTTTGATGAGATGAGCAGCTGGTACAGTAATGCACATGGCACTATTGGGGCTGATGTAAAAGATGATGTGGTTGTACAAAATGTGAGGCCACAGTCACAGGTTTTGAGTGGACCACAAGAGTCCTCTTCTCGTGGCTCTGTTGAGAAACCATGGAATGGTAGACTACGTACGCAGGTTACTCCACGAACAGGTACAGGGAATGTATCACGAAAAGGAAAGGAAAAGGTTGATGAACCTCCCTTTATGGTTGATGCATCATCAGGTTTTTCACATGTAGACATGGATTCAGATGGTTCTGAACAAAGTCTTGATGAGGAATTTGGAATTCCGGCTGTCAGGACACCTGGTGTAAGGAAAGTACAAGAAGATGCTAGAGGGCAAAGGAGTGACCAAGGACCGCGCAGATCTAATAGAGTCAGAAATCCAGTTCAGAAATTGACTTATCATGGGTATCTAGCGCATCACCAAGCCTACATGGCTAAGGTGATACAGGATGTGGAGCCCACATGTTTTGAGGATGCAGTTGGAAATGTGCATTGGGATGATGCAATGAATGAAGAGATGGCTGCATTGGAAGCAAATGACACATGGGAGTTGGTTCCATTGCCAAGTGGCAAGAAAGCTATTGGCTGTAAATGGGTGTATAAAACCAAGCATAAGGCTGATGGTAACATTGAGCGTCACAAGGCAAGGCTGGTCGCAAAGGGTTATGCACAGACGTATGGCATAGACTATGAGGAGACCTTTGCTCCAGTGGCAAAGATGACGACTGTGAGAGCTGTCATAGCAGTGGCTGCATCTAGAGGAAGGATTATGCATCACATGGATGTAAAGAATGCCTTCTTGAATGGTGAGTTGCAAGAGGAAGTGTATATGGATCAGCCACCTGGTTATGTCGATCCAGGTTACCCAGATTATGTATGCAGACTTCTCAAAGCTTTGTATGGTTTGAAGCAGGGCTCTAGAGCATGGTATGACAGGATTGCCAAGTATCTTGTCAGTATTGGTTTTAGGAGAGCTCATGCTGATCATTCACTCTATGTACGTGAGAGTGATGTGGGGATTGTGGTCATTACCATATATGTAGATGACCTTATTATTGTTGGTGACAATGCTATGGAGATTGACCATGTGAAGGGTCTTCTCAAACAGGAGTTTGAAATGAAAGATTTGGGCGAGTTGCGCTACTTTCTTGGCATTGAGGTGATCAGGACTCCAGAGGGTGTATGGCTGTCACAGAGACAATATGCTTTGGACATGTTGTCAAAGTATGGTATGGCTGATTGTAAGCTGATTTCCATTCCCTTGGATGTGAATGCAAAGCTGAGTGCAGAGAAGGGTGATGTTGTTGAGGATGTCAATATGTACAGGAAGATGGTGGGTAGTCTAATCTACTTGACTATCACAAGGCCAGACTTGAGCTACACAGTAGGCTTGGAGAGTCAGTTCATGCAGCTTCCGAGGAAGCCACATTTGGATGGAGTACGACGCACACTTAGGTATGTGCAAGGGACCCTTGACTACGCATTGTTCTATGCAGCAGATGCACCATTAGCATTGTATGGGTATACAGATGCAGATTGGGCAGGTAGCATTGTTGATAGGAGATCTACGAGTGGCTTCATGTTCTCTTTTGGGAGTGCTGCTGTTACTTGGAGTAGCAAAAAGCAGCCTACGGTTGCTTTATCGAGCACAGAGGCCGAGTACAGAGGTGCAGCAGTTGCGGCGTGCGAGGTAGCTTGGCTACGCACATTACTTGAGGACTTGGGAGTGCAGGTGGACCAGAAGATTGTCATTCATTGTGACAACCTCAGCAGCATGCAGTTGGCTAGGAACCCAGTGTTCCATGCTAGGACCAAACACATAGAGGTCCATTACCACTACGTTCAAGAGCGAGTGTTGGCGGGCGACATTGACTTGGTCTACGTCAACACAGAGGAGCAGATAGCGGATATCTTTACCAAGGCCCTCGGAGCTGAGAAGCTTCGACGTTTCCGGACTATGCTTGGACTCTGCGACATGCAGAGCTCGAGGGGGAGTGTTGAGATGTGGAGCTCTACACCTTGAGCTGGCATCCACTACGGGTCTTGGCCGCTTACGGCATTTACTCACTGGCGCGTTAGGTGACCCACACGGAGGATCTCTGCCAGTGATTCTACAGCTGGACTACACTTATAGTGCCAGCCTAGTACGCTTCTAGCGAGTTCACACTTAGTGACCGCATGTACATATGTGCTACTTTTCAGCTTTAGCACTTAGTCATTTTGTACTCTCTTTTCTGTAAAGAAGAAGAAGAAGCTTTCCATCTCTGTGTGCTTTGTGCTTGTCTTGTGTAGCTCTCTTGCATCCTCATTCTTTACATATGCTGCTCCACTATTGGGGCAATTTCTTATTATCCCATTTGATCCTGGGAGCTATTTTTGTAGAGCAACTTGCAGATAAGGATATCATTTATTTTCCTGTAGAGCAGGTTACTTGGCAGTAGATTTTTTTTTGGATGTAGGCTAAGACATAAATTTTTTTGGTTATATGATCAATAAGCTTACATGGCTAGCTTCCAGTTGACATGTTTGGATAATTGTTATAGTATCTTCATATCTTTTGAGATGGTTCTGCTACCAGAAGTTGAAGTAAAGGACTTGACCACCATGCCGTGTGCAGATAGTGTAAGGCATACTTGAGCTTGACAGGGTTCCCTAAAGCGAGCTGATGGTCAAGTCCTGTGCATAAGTAACTGGAGCACTTGAGTTTGGCGGGGTTCACTAAACAGATTTTTCATAATTGAATGCTTTGGAGATACGACCACTACGGTTCAAAGATTTCTGATGGGACAACTACCACATGATTGAGCTAGACTATTGATGCTATGATTTAAGCCTTATTTTTTTTTCCATGTCTTTACCAACTACGTGAGCTCGATGACAAGTAGCTAAGGTGTTTATAGCAGATGCAGCTTGAAGACCGTTGGCACAGACCGGAGGCTGTGCAGGTTGAGAAGAGGTGGATGTCGTGCCGCTCCACTCCCATGACAAGAAAATTAGCAAAGGAATGCCAATGAGGTGTATTCGAATCCTGCATGATTATTCAGCAGTTATAATGGCTTGCTAACAAGCCAGTTTATAAGCTAAAAGTGTGTCAGATGGGCTCTAAGGGGCGAAAGATGTCTTGGTAATTCTAAACAGTGAGTATTCATGAAGTGGTCATAGCTAGGATTTTATTAATCCAAGTTGATGTACTCAAAGAGCTCTACATGCCTGTCTTTACGGCTCGTCAATTGGAGCTACGGATAAGAAGTTATGACAATTTTAAGTTGAGTCAGTAGCAGATCCGTACCGGATTGAGCACCTACTGATAAAAGGTCAAAGATGAAAGGAATGCATGAGTCCAAAAGTGCTCACTTTCAAGAGCATGTCGTTCTTTTCAGTTCGTCAATCGAGGTGTCGGTTGGCAAGATATGGCCAGTTTAAGTATCCTTGGAGGCCGGGTTCAAACCGCCCTGGTCGCCTTGATCAGTCACATTCATCTGGCTTAATGCAGTGTTGTGCCCCATGTGTATGCCAAATATGGGCCGATGCGGAAGCAATTTTTATAATATGCCTAGCCTTGACGGGCACTGATACTTGCATCTTGAAAGCTACGATGCCATTCAAAGCACTAGAACGGGCAACAAGGTGATATTGCTAGTCGAAAATGCTGTAAAATGAAGTGATGAGTGGCAAATTGCCTTAGTCGATATGTATACCAAATGTGGTGCCCATCAAATATTGGCCAAGGGCCTCAACTTATGGCCGCCCAATGACATCAACATATGGCCACCCATGGTGCTACCCTAAACCTTAGGAGGTGTGAACCAATTTATAAAAAAAAAAACAATGGCGTTATCACCATGCAGCGACTACCGACGGGGAGTGAGATTTCCTTGCTTGCATAGGCCAAACGATTGCTCAGACGAGCTCGTCGTAGAAGCGGAATGTGCTCAGAAGGCCATCGCACTGATTCTCGGCACCAGTGGCACTGGTTTTCGAGCGACTTAGAATCCGCCTGCCACGTCACCAGGGGGTACCAATTAGCGACATTGTTAATGGGTGCCTAGGCCCCTTTTAGCGAGAAAAGCATATGCAAAGTATAAAAAGGGAGGAGCTCTCCTTGAGCAAGACTCGTGTGATTTTTTTGGAGCTCACCTCATTCATTTTGGGAGCGGTCTCTCCTCAGAGGGAAGCCAAGCCAAAGCTTCGAAAACTCATTAGTGTTAATCTAAAGCTCTCTAAGCCTAACCACGTCCTTGTTAGTCAAGCTTAAGCAATCATTAGCCGGGATTTAATTCAAAACCTCATAATCCTAAGCTCTTTCATCGATTTCTTTAGCCATAACCATGCTAAGCTTCATAAGCTTGACAAGCCAAGCTTTCAAACCTATCTCAAGCTCCTAGCTCATAGCCTAATTTCGCCCTTAATTAAGCTAAGCCTAATCTCTATCTCCTTAAGCCAAGACAAAGCTCTCTTCTTTGGGGATTCAACCTCTTCTCTCTAGTAGGCCTAATCTCTAAACCCTTAAGCCAAGCTTAAACCTTAATCTCATTAAGCCAAACCTAAGTTATCTAAGCTGCCCATGCCGTTTAATCCGGAATTAACCAGCATCCTTAAATCGAATCGGACCACCAGCCAAGGCCGTTCAAATTGAAGACAGAAGTCAGTCCAAGGTAGTTCCTACTGATCGTCTTGTTTAACACCTGGATTGTGACAGGTTAACCTTTGTGAAGATCATAAAAATCTCCATTAACGATTGATTAATCATGGATACTATTGGCTCTTTGGTATAAAGTGTATTGTTTGTTTTGAGCTCTGTTTCTGTTAGTTGTGTCTGTTGCACCTCTTTTTCTCTCACCTCTCATAGCTAGGGGCCCGGTGCCTTCCCGGCTCACCTTGGTATACTTATCCCCCGACAGCGCCTTCCAACACGTCAAGAGGAGAAGTATGGGTACCAACATGGACTTCTGCCCCTTCTGACCTAGCTAGAGGAGGAGGGAGAGGACGTGTACTGGGAGGCATTACCATGAGGGTCTTCTTGATACAGCTTTACCCAGTCTTCTTCGTACAATCTTTTTTGTACCTCTGGTCTTCTTGATACAGTCTCACTCACTGATTGTTTGCATATGTACAGATTTGTAGTGCTTATGTTTATGGTTATGTTTATGGTATGGCACAGATGTTATGGTTAGGGTTTGGCAGTCAAGTTAAGATTATGGTTTTGCTATGATGGTATGGCAATCATGTGAGGGTTATGGTTATGGTTATGTTTATGGCTACGGTTACGGTTACGGTTACGGTTACAGTTATGGTTGTGCAATGATGGTATGGATGTTATGATTATGGTATGACAAGCAAGTTATGGTAATGGTTATGGTATGGCAAACGGGTTATGTTTATGGTTTGTACTTTTTGACTCATGTTTTAATTGTCGTTATAATATCTTTATGTTGTTATGCCATGATCAAGCTTTTGATTTTGTGGTTATGTTATTCTTACAATTTTGCTAATTGCCATACACTCGCTCTTTAGCGTCAGCTTGTAGGTGGAGTACAGTTGCTTGTGCACTCTTCTTTTGGGTAGAGAGGGTTGTTTTCTTTTGCTACAGTACATGCAGCATCACTTCCCAGTCCTCTTTGCCCAAAACAATTTTGTAGGTTTGGTCGTTGGTACAGAGTACGGTATAGGCGTCAGTATACACTTTAAAAGAAGCGTCGGCATACTCTATAAAATTACCGGCGCATATACGAACGTTTGTTTAGACGATTATTTCATAGGATATTCTGACGCCACATATACCGATGCTTATCCTGACGACACGAGCCCGGCGTCTTTTCCAATGCTTGTTTTAGTGCTTTTTAGTTTTAAAACTAACTTTGTCTCGTCGATATCTACGTCAGTTTTTGCATGATGTGTTGTAGTGCAATCATATACACCTATGGATCCTCTTACTCATGTAGCTCCTACCCCTCCCATTGTTTCAACAACCTATGCTCCACAATCACAACCTCCAAGCTCTTATTTCAATGGGACCATACCAGCTAGCATTAGCATACCAACTACCACGTTTGCTATGCCCAGGGCCACACAAATAAACTTGAGTAGGAGTAGTTGTAGATAGGACAAGTGATTGTGATCTAGAGCTATCCAGCATCGACATTATTTGCTTGTACGCTTGCTTGCATAAGTACTCTCTAGAAATTCAATTTTAGAGATAACTTGCAATAAACAAGCTTCAACAGACATTTAAGCATGGTTGAGTGAGGATGGGCATAAAAGAACATGTATGCACGAGATCTGGACGAGAAATCTGAAATTTTTTATTTGCAAACATCGTACACGTATGATGTCTTAGGGCCTGGTAAAAGGCCAAATTTGACAAAACAGATTGCACCAAATTGTTCTAAAGGGGTATTTTACCCCAGCTACACCTTGGAACTAAGGTTTGACAAACATTTGGTCCTCAAAAGACAAAATTCAAGTGTGAAAGCAAAAAAGATAGGAAACTTGTGGTTCAATTCATGTTTTTTGCATTGAAATTTGTAAGAGTGCTTTGGAAGCAATGCTGAAGGCTTGGGAAATCCTGTACTTGAGTTTTGGACCAAATCTCCCCATGAGACATCATACATGTATGATGTCTTAAGAGTAGATATGGCAACAAAAAATAGGCTCTGCATGTTATATAGAGCACATACACCAAGTTTCATCTCATTTGGGCATATGAACTAAGTATTGAGAAGGTTTGATTATTTTTTAGAAACTTCTGGAGAAAAAGTGGTGATAAGGTGCAATTGTGATATCCAAACTTTGATGTGAGCACTTGTGCATGCTGTACATATCAAGGGGCACCTAGGAAAGAAACATAATTGCATTCTGACAACTTAGATATCATACGCGTATGATCTCTAGGAGGCCAAATTTTGGGCTAGAAGGCACCTTTGTGTAAACCATTGTGTTTAAGAGTATCTATCAAGTAAATAGGCCAAGCTCCATTGAACTTGAAGCAAATAAGGCTGATACAGACCAAGAGACGGAGTTAAGAAAAGTATATTCTTGATTTGACTATATCTAGCACAATAGATATTGAAATCACATTTTGCAAGTGGCAGTAAGTTTCTTATGTGGTGGGTATCCTCTGGAATGAGATTCACTCCATTTTGATCGATAGACATCATACACGTTGTTAGTGTGCAAATGAGAAGGAAAATGAATGCCTCTATAGCCTTGCACGAGCCACACCGTCGGAAGGAAGAACTATTGCATAGCTAAAAACACATGTGGCAAACACCTGCAGAGATTTATGAAAAACCCTTCAAGCATGGAACACACTCGAAATTAGGAGAAACAAGGGACATGATGACAAAGCTCGTCTCGTGGAGATGTCCGTAGAGTATCCATAGACAAATGGGGGATTTCTTATCTTTTATTCCCAAGATTTTTCTCTCTCTTATTAGCCGACAAGGTTCTCTCCTCGGACATCTTTTAATTGGCTCCTTTTAGGCCTTTTTGGGCAAAAAATGAGCTGTTGGTGACCCTTTGACCAAGGAATGGGGTGGGGGCAAGTGGACGAGGACCAAAAAAAAGTGGCCAAGCACCTGTCTAGGTAGTGTGAATAAGAAAAATGTGCCATCTCCCCCCCCCCCCCCCCATGAGCCCCCATATCCAAGCCTTGAGAGAGCTCCTCTCACCTTTGATACCCTATAATGGGCACCCAATGTGCCCTATATACCCCCCACTTTCCCGTTTCCTCTTCTCATGTGGGTTAATCCCCATGACACATGTCAATATCCTCAAGCTTCCCAACTTCCCATTAGTTCTCAGCTTCTCCCCTAAGCAAGAGGACTTCTCGGACAATTTTCCCCGAGGCATAACTTGCTGCTCCGGTCACCGAACGACACACCGTAACACACGGCTCAAAGCTCATGACCTCAGATATCTCCAAAAATGTAAATCTTAAATATTTCTAATTTTAGACCCCCAAGTTGGCTCAATTGCCCTTGTCGCATGCACCTGCAATCACCTTCTAAGTTGAGACCGCGCGCTTCGGGCGCTCATAACTCACGATGTACAAGTCCAATTCATGAGCTATAAAGCATGACTGTAAATACTTATTAAAAACCATATTTTTGGAGTCTCAAACAACCCAAAACATCAGCATTCAAGCTTTGCAAAATCAAACCTTTGTACGTGAATTTTTACATGGTCACTTTCAAGACTTGCAGGGGTATGTACACATATATACATGAGGCTAGTGGGCAAGATTTTTGGCATGACTTAGTGACTTTATGCTCATTCAAAAAACAATTGACATAACTGCCAACCCCCCCTTGCCTGCTTGATCATTCATGACAAGTAGAGGTTCCAGGGTGAACAATTGCTACATCTCATCCCCAAAAACCTCATCTACATCCTCAGATGTTTCCTCACTGTCTTCCTCTGTTGATAGCATCTCATTTGTCACAATTGTCATCAAACATGCCAAGTATTTCTTTAATCTATAACCATTAACATGATATTTATGTTGTACCACTGCTCACATCTACCAACTCATATGTGCCATTATCAAATTTATTCACGACAGTAAAAGGACCTTCCCATTTGATTTAAAACTTCTTCTGAAAGGTGTTGTCCAACTTACTATTGTATCACAACACCAAATCACCCTTTTCAATTTTCTTATGCTCCACACATTCATTGGATTCTATAACCATTAACATGGTATTTACGTTGTACCACTGCTCACATCTACCAACTCATATGTGCCATTATCAAATTTATTCACGACAGTAAAAGGACCTTCCCATTTGATTTAAAACTTCTTCTGAAAGGTGTTGTGCAACTTACTATTGTATCACAACACCAAATCACCCTTTTCAATTTTCTTATGCTCCACACATTCATTGGCTTTTAGCTGAGCCTTCTTTGACACTTCCTCATAGGAGTGCAAAGCTAAAACTCTATCCAATTGCAAACATTGTAAATCCAATAATCTTTTCTGCCAAGCATTTATTTCTCTTCATCTCTCAATAACAACTTGAGTGCTAAAATTTCCACTTCAATTGGCAATAAAGCTTCCTTGCCATAAACCAAGTAGTCGGGAGAAAATCATGTGCTTGTTTGATAGTAGTTATGTAGGCCCATAATGCACAATGCAACTCTAAATCCCAAGTCTTCACATGTGTCTGGGTCATCTTTGCCAAGATCTTTACCAACTCTCATTGAGACCATTGCTTTGTGGATACTAAGGAGAACTATACCTATGATGTATATTAAGCCTCTCGCATAAGAAATCAAACATCTCTCCTCTAAATCCTGGTCCTCTATTAGAAAGTAGCTCTAAGGGCACACCAAATTTGCAGCATATATGCTCATAAACAAATTTCCCCATCTCCTTACTGATAATCTATTTGATAGCCTTGGCTTCTGCCCATCGTGACAAACAATCCGCTGATGTCAAAATGTAAGCATTTCTTTTGCTAGTCATAGGTAAGGTTCCAATAGCATCAAGATCTCATTTTTCAAAAACATCAAAAGCTACAATTGTTTGTTGCAATTTGGGCTTCAAAATTCGCTTTCCAAGGCAAACACGACTTGCACCAATGATTAAAATCCCATTAAATTCTTGGCCATACATAGCCTTGTTGCAAAATTTTATGCAACATGGTCTTCATGGAAAAATGGCCTCCACAAGATCCCTCGTGATTTTCTTCCAAAATTTTGTAAATTTCCTCTTTCCAAGGCACACGACGCAAAACCTAATCACTTCCTTTCATGTAAAGTACATCATCAATCATTTTGTATTTCATGGCTTTTCTTATAAACGCATACTTTTTTGAAGATGGTAAACCTTCAGGTAGGACACCTCCATCTCCTTTGATAACACTTCCCTCCCATGATATAAAGGGGCATTTTCCTTCAACACAAACATACAAGTGATCATTTCTTGGGCAACATCATGAGATTATTCATTTTGAGACCTCTCAATATACTGCAAAATCCATGCTTCAAACTTTTTGAGCAATGATTTCACCTTGAAGCATAAATTCTTCAAGTTAGGATTTTTATTCTTCCATGCTCCCAATACTTGCTTCATGACCGACAAGGCATCTCCTTTGATCTGCCAACGTTTAATTCTCAACTGTAAACAAATGTGCAAACCACCTTCAAGAGCCATGTACCCTACTTCATTTTTACTTTTGCCATCAAGTTTCAACCCTTGCTTTCTTATAAGCTTCCCTTGTGCATTATAAATGACAATGCCTCCTGAAACAGCATCATGATTTCTTTGATAAGAACCATCATAAGTGTTGATGTGACCAAGTTCACCACAATTATAACAAGTAGGAATGAACCTCCTCTAAGGCTCAAAGACACCTTGCCCACAACCCGCATTAGTACTAGGGTGAGCTTCACATGCTCAAGCCATTCCTCTACCACGTCCACGACCACCACCACCACCACATCCAAGAACACTAAGTTGCAATTCCTGCATCATGGTCATCATGTCTTGCATATTTCACTGTAATTGTTCAGTATTAGCAGCCCTTTGAATAGGTTGGCCTTAGCTTTTGCCTGATTTTCCTCCTTTTGGCCACCATTACTTTGCACAGGGACCGCTTTCCCATACTCATTAAGTCTTTGAGCCTTCCATTCTTTCTCTCTTGTGATAGCAACAGCCTCCTTGAAGGTGGCGGGCCTTTTCAGCTCAACTTTGAACTTCAGACTTTCTTTAAAGTTCTCCACAAAATGGTCCTTCTTTAACATGGATGGAGGGATCTCATTTCCCAAAGCCCAAGCCCATTTATCTCATAAATGGGTGAACTGCATGACAAAATCATCAACACTTTGATCAGCCTTCTGAGTGTACTTCAAAATTTCATGCCAAACTTCATCAAGCACTTCAATGGATCTGTATTGTGCCAGGAAAGCTTGCTCACACGATTGTAGTCCAAAACCACCCCTGGAGTTTGTGCCTGTACCAATTCTTCATGATTGTGTAACCAATCTTTTGCTTCATCCTGTAAATTGTATTGCAGCAGCCGCAACAATATAGCTTGGTCTAGTATATTCCACTGTTGTGAAGCTTTGCTTACATGATGGAAAAAAGAGCAAAGAAATGCAAGCTAAGCTTCTTTAAAGCCTCACATTTATTTGAGTAGTGATCAGGCTTGTAAATAGGCCAAGTTTAATGTATGCCAAATGCGGCTTAAAAGGGCCAATGGATGCCTTGATGATGATAAAAAAGAGTACGCTTGAAGTGAGCACATATGGGAGTTTATGATCTAGAACTACAGTGCTTGAAGTGCTCTACCGGCCTGTCTTTATGGATTCTCTCGATTGGAGCTATGGTGAAAACGTTATGGAAGTTTGAAGTTTGAGTCAATTGGAGATCCATACTAGATTGAGTAGCTGTAGTTGAGGGGACATAAATGAAATGAATTCATGGGCCTAAAGTGCTCACTTTATGGAGAGCATCGATCTTTTCAGATCAGCAATTGGAGTTCTGGTTGTAAAGATATCGTGGGTTAAAGATTCACCGAGGGCCAATTCCGTACCAGCCTGGTCGGCTTAGTCAAGGTGACATCTGGGACTTTTGGAGCCTTACCAGGGTTTGTATGCATTCTATGCAGCTTGAGAAGATTGAAAGGAAAAAAAGAGAGAACGAGCTCTAGTGATTGAACGAGCTCTAGGAGGGGGGTCTCTGGCACTCTCTCTCTCAAGCCACGGCAAAAAGAGGTATGTCCTCTCTTGATTGGAGCTCAGCAAGGAGGGAATTTATCTCTCTCTCTTTCTCTCTCTCTCTCTCTCTCTCTCTCTCTCTCTCTCTCTCTTGTTGGAATTAGGGTTGCAGAGAAATGCACACAACTTGGAGAAGATGAACGAAGCTCAAGGCACACAATAGAGAGTATGTTACTTAGTGTGCAATGGAAAGATAGATAGCCCTAGAGTGATGTCTGTATATACAATGCACGGGGGAAAAACCTCCTAAAGAGGGAAAAAATACCCAGGAGTCCTAGTGTGTTCACACACATCACTACCACATGTATATGGTAACAAATCCCTCGTGGAGTGATGCGGTGAACGAGAGCTGGCACATGAGTAAAGGGAAGTGACATGCCTTGAGGACATGATTAGTCCACAAAGGGGAGTAAGCCCAAAGCTTTGCGAAAAGCTTCAAGCTTCTCATGAGACAATGCCTTTGTGAAAAGATCTCCAAGGTTGTCTTGTGTTGGCACATAAGCCAAGATGATCTCCCATGCTGAGAGCCTCTCCCTGACATAGTGGTAATGCACCTCAATGTGCTTTGTGCGAGCATGAAAAACTGGGTTCCTTGCAACTGCCAATGCACTCTCACTATCAATGTAGATAGTGTTGGCAGTGTCCTGTCCAACACCCAAATCAGCCATAAGGCGTCTGATCCATACACAGTCAACCGTAGGTGTGAAGACTGCCCTGTACTCAGCCTCACAACTTGAAGTGGCCATAGTAGGTTGCTTCTTGCTCAACCATGGTATACATGTCTGCCAAGCATGAAACAAAAACTACTTGTGGACACTCGCCTGTCATAACAACAGCCCAACTTGAGTCCGAAAAAGCATGTAAGTCTAGCGACAATGATCCCCCCTTGGGATAAAACAATCCAAGATGTAAAGTGCCACTAAGGTAGCGAAAAATCCTCTTGACAGTCTGCCAATGCTTAGAGACCTTGGGCTATGCATAAATTTGTTGACCTATGAGACTGCAAATTGAATATCGGGCCTCATGTTGCATACATAAATGAGGCATCCAACATCAGTTTTGTAAAGAGTGACATCAGCAGGATCACGAGCATCATGTAGACTCAACTTCAAACCTGTTTCCATAGGAGTGGCAATAGGTTTGCAATCCTCAAGTACAAACTTACATAGCAATGTCTCTATTTAACTTTTTTGACACAAGGAAATACCACCATCACACTGCTTAAACTGGACACCCAAGTAATAATGCAACAGCCCCAAATCTTTCATCTTGAAAGTAGCATTCAAATCAGCCTTAAATTCAGCAGTATGTCTCTCATTTGGTCTAGTGATCAGCAAATCATCCACATAAAGAACCGCAATGAGAAGTACATCACGCTCGCACTTTACATCCAATGAGCTTTCTGTTGGACTGTTACAAAAGCCTTGTTTGACCAAATGAGTGTCAGCTTTCTCATACCAAGCATGAGGATATTGCTTCAACCCATACAAAAGCCTTGTTACATTTGGACACTTTTTCCTCTTGTCCTTTCTTGACAAAACTGCGAGGCTGCATTACATAAACTTTCTCAAATATGTCACCATTCAAGAAAGTAGTAACAATGTCTGATGTACATCCCAATCAAAATGAGCTCTCAATGCACATAGAAAATGCACAGTAGTCATACGACAAGTGGGAGAAAAAGTCTCTTCATAATCTATGCCTTTTTGCTATGCATAACCCGTTGCAACAAGTCAAGCCTTATGGGGTGAAAGCATGTTAACCTGTCGCGCTTTTTGTGCTAGTTAGCAGTTTCAAGTTAGCACATCTTCAAAAAGTTGGGTGTCCGGTAAAATTTTTACAAATAATATAAAAATCTGTCGGAGGTTGTACATTTGGATTCCTTGTTTCAAGTGCTTTCTATTGATATGTCATATGTCATAGATCTTGGAGATGTAGCTCAAGTTATTGTACTAGTTAGGATATGTCAAAATTGTGCTAGTTAGCATTGTCCGAGACATGAAAAAGCATGACATGTTAACATGCTTTCACCCTATGGCGATCAATCTCACCATCCAGCTTGCGTTGCAACTTGTAAACCCACTTTGTACTAATGGCCTTTTTGCCAGGAGGCAAAACACATAAATTCCATGTGTCATTTTCTATAAGTGCATCATATTCTGATTGCATGGCAGCCATCCAATTTTTTAATTTTGTGCTTCATCAAAATACAGAGGCTCCTCAACATCGCCATTCTTTGGGTGATGTAAATGCCAAATGTGGTTATTTACAAAAGCACAAAAAGTTTTGGATGAGCTCTTTGTCCAAAATGTCGTCTCTTAGAATGTGTTGGATTTGCATATGAAGAAGTGCTCTACTCTAAATGAGTTGACCAAGGAGGCTCTATACCTAGTACACAATTGTGATGTCTACAAGGAAGGTGACTACAAAGACTTAGATGATGACTCATCACCACCATAAAGTCGATCTAAGTCTATAAAGTAAGCACAAAACAGCAAAGTAACAATGAATCAAGAGAAACTTATTGACGAAGTTCTCAAACGGCTAAGCCCGTTTGCTAAGCCATAGGCTAAGAAACCTAAATGGTGTGCCATTGAGAAAAAATGGATGAATCACACTACGAAAGAGTCTTACTATAACAAGGGGTATGTAAGAGATCAACAATATGCCCCACCAGCCCAAGTAGCACCTCCTAGATCTACGGTAAGAAATTTTCCAGGACTAGGAGGGGTTGAACGGTCACAACCAGTTTTAGGGCAACACCTTTGAGCAGTGGGCGTCAGATATACACCCACTATAGAGGAATTAGAGGAACAATTTCATATGCTTGTATATTACAAAGAGCCAAGTGAATATGGGGCTAGTTCAACATATTATCCACCCAAAGAGCCAAAAGCACCTGAACCACCTTGGAGCATGATTGGGAGTGTTGGACCACCAACAACATCTCAGGCTACAAGAGAAGGTAGATATAGTTTGGATGAGTGCACTTTGTTGTTCATGTTGGGTATTCAAGCACTATCCAGTTTTAATTGGTAGTCTACCCGTGGGGCACATGTCCTTATGGCATGCAGATAAGCATGAAGTTGCAAGTCAAGTTGCATGGCAGCCTCTTTTGGCTTTATATACATTTTAAGGTTTACAAAGCAAAGACAATATACATAGCGTATCATTTTTCTTGATGTGTTGAATTCTCTCTCTCTCTCTCTCTCTCTCTCTCTCTCTCTCTCTCTCTCTCTCTCTCTCTCTCTCTCTCTCTCTCTCTCTCTCTCTCTCTCTCTCTCTCATTCTACCTACACACTCTCCATGGCCTGCATCCGATACCACCCACCTTAGTTGCACCCATCATATGGTATTAGAGCACCCAGGTGAGTCCTAGGCCGGCTAGAAGACCTTGGTGCTGTCAAGCACGACTTTGTTGAAGACTTGCAGGCAAAAGAAGTAGGCATCTCTAAATGTTGCCTCAGTGCACATGTCAGGTGTCAAAGACAAGGTGCAGTAACACTCCTAGGCATGGGCATGCGGAGCCGAGGTGCAAGCCTTGAGACAGTATCTCAAGAAACTGTAAAAATACAAGAGGTGGGGTTGCTTTGCTCATGCAGTCTGCCACTAACAAGAACATGCATGATCAGTGCTCCCATTGTTGACCCAGTCTCCCATTTTGGTTCTATGATAGCATATTGAAAGGCTCTCAGCACACGACACAAGCGGTGGTGGCGATCGCAACACAGACAACACGATTCCCTACACAGTGCAACAACAAACAAGGCAAACCCAGCTCAATTTTATTTTACTTTTTTTGTGATGTCTCTATGGTAGAGACTTCACCTTAATTTTGCTTTCATCATCTTTTTGTTTAAAATGGCCCCTCATCTAGAGTTTGTGATGCACTTCCTCCCACAGGCAGATTCTCTTCCCCACTTTGCCCACGAGATACCCTTTTCATGGTTCTGATTCAATACTATGGCCCTGCGTGCATGGAAAACAAAGCATTTGTAGATTTTTGCTCTATGAAAGAACACAATTGCACAGTAGATTTCTGCTTTGTGCTCATCCAGTGGTCCCCTAAAATAATCCAAACTGGGAATTTGTTTGAATGTGGTACATCAATATATGAATTTTTTTGTAGATTGTCATCAACACTTATTCCATATCCAGTTTTGTCTTAGTTTATCATGTTTGTTAGTTTGCACCATGTTCCAGTTGTACGGGTTAGACACTACCACATATGAGTGGTAAGACCTCCCAATTTATTAGTTTTTGTTCTCAAGTCCCATTTTTTGTCCCACTTCTCATGAGGTTACTGGGTACACCTGAAACCAAAGGTTTGGTAGTGAACCAAAAATTCCAATCATTGGTAGATAATTTCTTACCTACACCCTATCTATTCAAGGGGGGGTTCTACTATCATAGCACCAGGTTCTAGATACACCAAAAATCCTTGGTTATGAGAGAACCTAAAACTCACAGTTGACGAGTACACCAAAAACTTGAGGTATCATGAGTTTCCTGTCTAGTTTGGGCTTGAGGGGGGGATTGTTGGGTATTCAAGCCCGATCCAGTTTTAATTGGTAGTGTACCCGTGGGCACATGCCCTTATGGCATGCAGATAAGCATGCAGTTGCAAGTCAAGTTTGCATGGCAGCCTCTTTTGGCTTTATATACATTCTAAGGTTTACAAAGCAAAGACAATCTACATAGCGTACCATTTTTCTTGCTATGTCAAGTTCTCTCTCTCTCTCTCTCTCTCTCTCTCTCTCTCTCTCTCTCTCTCTCTCTCTCTCTCTCTCTCTCTCTCTCTCTGTGTGTGTGTGTGTGTGTGTGTGTGTGTGTGTGTGTGTGTGTGTGTGTGTGTGTGTGTGTGTGTGTGTGTGTGTGTGTGTGTGTGTGTGTGTGTGCACTCTCCATGGATTGCATCCGGTACCATCCACCTTAGTTGCACCCACCAGTTAATAGCCAATGGGGGGTTAATAGGACCAAGACCTATCTATCAATAGAGAGCGTCCCCAGGACCGCCTTACCAACCCTTAGGACCGTGTTACAAATGTGGTGGTAACCACCTTATTAAGGAATGCCCTCACACAGAGATCATGAGAGTGAATTTGTGTTGTCTAGATTGAGGCATTATGCATTTAAATCAGTGATTGTCCAAAAAACCCAAATAAGATAGTGAAAATTACATTAAACATAGGGGGTGATCCCATTGAGGCAAGCTTTTCCATGCATGGGAACCCCCCCATATATTTTTTCTCTTTTACCAAAATATTTCCCATTATATAAGTTACTTTTGATTTTTTCTTCCTTTTTCACAAACGTTTTAGCCTTTATTAGATAAATAAGACTTATGCTAATCAATCATGATATAGCATAAATAAGTAAGCTTCCTTTGTTGATCTCTCTTTTGACCTTAAATATTAAATATATATAAATTACATTATATATTTTAGTATTTTCTAATATATTTTTTCATGTATGTATATTATTCCACCCTACCAAATATTTTATTCACTAGTTTTCATTTTCAAACCTCAACCCCACTTTCAAATTTCAATAATACTGAGTGGCATAAAATTGTAACCATCTTTTTGCAACATTTCTCAGCCTACTCAACGTCCTCTTCCTCATATGTATATATATTTTTAAGTTATCTAGAGTAAATTTCCTCTCTTCGTTTAACCTTTGTGGCGACACATACATTGTACTCTTCCCAAGAATGTCACCTTAGTCATATATTTATATTACCACCCTTTTCTTTTTGCTTTGTAAATAAAAGTAAGCATACAATAACCAACTATATACCCCCAAACTTTCTTACCTCTTGTGAATTAGTAGTATAAAAATAATATATCCATCTTCCACCCCTTATAGATAAATTCCCATGGAAATCAACTCTCCACTTGTCTTTACCAAAGATTATGGTCCCTCTCTACAAGTCTTCTATGCCCCCTACATAGGTGGCCAAATATCTCTTAAGAATATACATATAGTTTCTCTCCTTTCAAAAAGACTCCAATTGTATATTCTTTTCACAAGCAAATAATATTGGGCCCTCCTCTATTTGTTTAAGCATCATAGCCTTTTGAAAAAGCATGATTCCCCTTGGATGCATACAAGCAAAGGGTCCATACAAGAAGACTTTGAAGCAAAAGGTTCCCTAGCCTAGTGTGGACCTTCCAAACCGAATTCCTTGGTGCATGGGCGTGAAGAATAGTCCAAATTCATATCAAACATGTTGAGAAGGTCAATTTTGCCTTTTGAAGCATGTCATTCCGAGCTACAGGTAAAAAGTTATGGTCAAAATAGTGTAAATCTGTCAGATTCGCAGCAAAAGGGAACTGTAAATCAAGTAAATCAAGAGAGTGAGATCTTATTTTTCCCCTACTCATCTTCTAGAAGAGCAATGAGTGTTCAAGGTCACTTGCATGTGATGGGACCAACCTAAAGATGCTTTCTAAATGCCAAGACAAACAAGTTGAGATACCCCGCAGGAGCCACCCGTAGGGCCTCATGGTGGGGCCCACCTACATTATGCACCCCTATGGAGCTTTCACGGTCTAAAATGATATTTTTGGTGAATAAATAGTCCCTTTTATGTCCAATATTCAATGAGTGGTCAAAGGACACTTAATTAGGTCTAATCACTTACTCTAATTAAGTGTAGCATAATCCCACTCCTACACAACTATAAATAGCCCCCCTTGGAGAGACTCAAGGACACACACCTATATTTTCAACTTCATGTTGTTTCTTGATCAATAGTAGAGAAAACCCCAACTCTCCCTCTTTCACATCCTCCCTCCTAACCTTCCTCTTTGGAGGAAGTGCAACTCTATTCTCCACTCTTTCCATTCTACAATCTCTTACTCCATCAACCCAATAAATCATTTGTAGCACCTCAATAACTTGTAAATACATCATGATCTCTCTCATGGTTATGTTAATGATCATGAAATCATCTTCAAAACTTTCAAGTGTCGCAATTTGTGATGGTTAGCAAGCGTCGGTTCTCCCGTTAAATGGTGTGCGAGAAATCAAGTAAGTGTTCTATTCTCAATTTACCATTGGTTTGTTTCTCCACACTTATTCAATTGGTCTAAAGAAATTTCTCACTCCAAATCTCTTTTGCTTCATTACATATGCATGTGGCTACCTCTCATGGTGATTTTATTTGTGTCATGACATTGCATAGATGGAGATGAGCTCTCTATGCAAAGTGTGTTAGTTTGATGTAAGTGATTCTCTTGTGTGTTTGAGAGGCAAGTCTTGTGAGCATGATTTTTTTGATGAGTGCTTGAGAGAGGAAGAGTTTGGATGTATTATGGGTATTCTTATGGGGAGAAGGTGAATGCTATTCCACAAATTGCATATTTCATTTTGATGCACGGCATTGGGTTGCATAATCGTTGATGGTGTTCAAGTGTCCAAAGTGTATATAGAGTAAGGGGGTTTTCAAAGTGTGTTGCTTGAGTGGGTGAGTGCAAGTGTCATTTTGATTGGTTTCCTTCTCCACTCCCAAAAGAAGGTGGTGCCCCAAGTAGTGTGCGTACCTCTTTACGAACATTTTGTGAGGGTAGGCCCATTGGTTTGGGTTTAGAGGCCCCATTTCAAAAAGCTCGCCCTCAATACCTCCATCTAGATAATTGTCAATCTTTTCAAAACTCTAGGTCATGTTTTCCTACACATGAAGGAGCTTACACTTGAAGGCAAGAGAGAAGTCCACTCAAAGGGGACCACCAAAAGACTTTTGCAGCCACAAATACTACATTATTTGGATGAATTTTTTAAGTAAATAAGAACCCCGAATATGAAGGAGCGTTCAACATGAAAGATGTAGCTCGTGATCTCAACTTTTAGCTCAAATTTTTTCAGAATTTTTGGAGTTATGAACGCGGAGCTATGATTTTTATAGTGGACCCCAGTTTTCTCATGTAATGGTGACACAGGCCATCCCTAGTTTTCTTCCCTCTAGAATGGCTATGGTTCTACAAGTCTTCAAGCATGATTACAAGAGACAAGGCTCTTTTAATGAGGTCTTGGCAAGTGTAGAGTGATTCTATCACCATTTTTGGAGGATCCATCCTCATCAACAAATATCCACCTTCGACAACCTCTCTTATAATTTTCTTACCTTTCTCTTCTCTCCCTAATAAGCTTATGTCTAGCCAAAGCTAGACTATTGTAAATATTTCCTATCCTCTACACCCTACCCATATTCTCTCTTCTTCTCTCTCTATTGACTCTGGTATTTTAAATAATGAGGAGACAAGATGGGAGCCACAGTCACATGCACCCCATTTTCCTAGTCACCAGAGTGGGACACTCACTTCAATTAGAAATATTGCTAAATCCTCTCCTCCTTCCCTATATAAGGAGGCCATGACAGCTCACCAGGAAACAAAAACACACACAACATCACCAAAGAATACACTATGCACTGTGTGTGCCTAGTGCACACACGCACACCCACACCATCACCATCACCATCACCATCACCGCAATCACCATGCTCGTCTTGAGCATGATCTCTACACCCTTGGGCTATGGAAGATGAAGGGCAGCTAAATGAAGGACGATGGCCATAACCCTCGTGCGAGTCTTTGCCATCAGCTCCCACCTATCCGCCATGTGCTCTACCACTCTCTCCCTTCTCATTCCCCTACCCTAAGCTCCCCATTTCATCGCCTTATTCTCTAAATAAAGCTTGAGGTTTTGTGAGTATGTTTTCTTGCAATGTTTTGCCCATGTGAGGTGTGCGGAAGCGCCACCTAGTCTTGTGTTTGGAGTGAGCTTGTGTATGTGTGAAGGGTGTGCGGATTCTCCATCCTTCTGTGGTGCCTAAGTACTAAGCCGCTATACCCCCTCCCTCACTCTCTCTCTTTCTCTCTCTCTCACTTGATCTCATTTCCCTTCCTCTTCATCATTACTCCCAAGCATCCATCTCTCTTGGATGAAAACTTTGTTATGGTGGTGTGTTGTTTGCGTCCTAGCCGCTGAAGCTAGGTGGTACCCCCTATTTGCTTTACCATGACAGGCTCGAGGCGCGCCATTCGGTCCCCGGTGTTTTAGAGGCCGTTGGGGTTCGGGGTTCACTTTGCTCCCGTCATTTGGTGCCTCCACAGGGGAAACTTTTCATGAAACCCTTCAGTTTACAAGACCAAAACCCCTGAACTATTGTGAATGGATGAATGGCTAGCAGGATTTGCTAATTGGACGACAGAAGAAGAAGATCTCCAATCACAACTAGACGAACTCCGCATCTCCAGCGAAGCTCGAGTGGCAGGCGTAACGGTAATCGATTTGCAGTGGGAGAGTCAACCAACACGCCAAACCCAGTGGATATACATAGGCCAAGTGCCAAGAAGAAGAAGAAGAAGTTCGAAACCATGTCCGCAACCTACAACCAACCCACAACAACAAAATGGAAGGAGCTCTACACAATAGAGAATCAACACTATTCTACTTTGAGAATCGGGTAACTCAAGTCACCGAGGTAATTATCACAGTCAGTTTTCAAGTCGCACCTGATGCTGCAGCACAAATAACGGAATCATTGGCTCACACTCTCACTAGCAAAACTAAGGATCTACTGAGTTTGTTTCAGGAAAGAACACCACCCTCTCCCACAAGCTTGGACAGTGACTAAGCACCTCTAAGCTTCACATGAATCAGTACAACCTACATCAAGACAGATCACACATACCAACACGTGTACGCTCAATCAAGGTAATACTGGATTTGAAGGCTCACTACCAGCGCGTCATTGACACCATGCCGGGTAGGGAGAGGTTTTTGGAGGTTCTGGCATCAGATCAACCATTTGTCTTACCTTTGGTACAAGGCAATGTACCGTTTAAAGTTTTAATCTATGTCCTAGTATAAGAGGGTATACACGCTGTTGGACGCATTTCTGACACCCCGCTTTTTGTAAATTTGTACATACAAACATGACGCTCGATGTCAAAAGGGCGTGTGGGCTTTCTTTTTGTGGGTTTTTTAGCTTGCTTTAGCAAGCACATGTACATGCACTGCAAGTCGCTAGTCTAGTGACAGCTGTCAGGCTACTGTAAGTGCCCGTGAGTGAGTTTTTTGAAGTGAGCCTTGTATATAACTTAAACTCATGTACAAACTAAAAAAAGTTCAGCCAAAGATCAGAAATTTTCAGGTTTTAGCTCGTTCTGTCTCCTTGGTGCTCTTGGATGCAATTTTTTGCCCCGACTAGCCTTCTCTACATGTAGTCGTGCTGGGACAGCTCTCTGTTCGCGTCCATTTTTCTCATGGGGACGTACCGAATCAATTTTAGTCATCTTCAGCTTTCTCACCAATCATTTTTCAAGCTTTAAAGTGCCCCAATTGGAGTTGTGCTCATCAGGTTACGACTAGTTCTCTGCAGGGTTATGGCTATGGCAGCCTAGTGGCAAATTGTGTGTAGACAGATTCGGAGGGCATGTATCTATGAATTGTGGAATTGATGTTGAAGTTGTGGGTTTTTGATGTTTGATTGTGAAAGGACAGGCTCTTGTCTTCATATGCATTAGTCGACGTGTGCTGTAAATCCATGCTTTGGCAGGGTTTTGCTCCTATGTGACATAGTCTCTTGGGTGGGCGACGGCTAGTAAATTCCCAAGGGTCTACTCCTATTGGACTTGGGGTTTTTCAAAAGGATTTTGCGAAGCTTTTGGTGTCTTGTAGTTCTCTTTCAACGCTCTTGGGTGACATCACTATAGAGGTATTTCAGTTTGCTTGTTTCCCAACAGTGTTTTGGTGCCCGCCACCAAGGAATCGCTTCAAGTTACCTTCAGTTTACAGGTTTTGAAGACATGGCCTTTAATTTTCCGGAGTTTAGTGGGAAATTAAATGAAAGTTCCAAAGCTTTCATTGAGAGGATGGAGTTTGCTTGCCTTCTTGGTGACAAGCAAGACCCAGCGTTGGTGCTACGAATCTTCTACTTTTGTTTGAAGGGAGATGCTAGGGAATGGTTGGAAGGCTATGAAAAGGATCTACAATCAGCCCAACCTCCTCAAGTTATGACTTATGAAATGGTAAGGCATGCTTTTCTTACACACTTTCAACAGGTGGAAGACACACAAAAGGTATGGCAGTCTATTCAAGGCTTAATACAAGATGAAGGCCAAACTATAGAAGACTTTGTCAAGGCATTCAATGCATTATGGGCAAAGTGGTGTACATCTTTGGGGGCTGAAATCCCTCCAGCCATGTTGAAGAAGGACAGGTTTCTTGCAAGCTTGAGGAGTAACCTACGCTTGAAGGTAGAGCTTAAGCAGCCAAGGACCTTTGAGGAGGCAGTTGAAATTGCAAAGAATAAAGAGTGGAAAGCAGAGCGTCTTCATCAACTTGGAATCAATGTGGAGCCAAAGCTGGAAGTGAAAGCGGTAGAGCAACCAAGGTTCCTCATTAGGGAGCCAGGTTATGATCAACAAGCTTCTCATGATGTGAATGCCTTTCGCAAGGAGATGCAAGAGGTGGTAGGTCTTATGAAGAATCTTAGTGTGCATATGATGGGAGGTGGAAGAGGTCAGAGTTATGGATATGGACGTGGTTATGGAAGCAATGAGGGTTATACAGGTGGTAGAGGAAGAGGCATGGCTGGAAGAGGGGATATGTTTCAATGCTACAATTGTGGTGAATGGGGTCATAAAAGCCCTCATTGTGACAAGCCAAAGAGAATGGGTGGCGACATGTTTCCTCTTCCTCCACAAATTCCTTCTCGACTCAAGATTATGGTATTGAGATTAAAGGGGAAGCAGGACCAAGTGGATTGACAGCAGAAGAGAAGGGCAAAACAAAAGTGGTAAGCATAATCCGTTTGGAGAAGCAAGAGGATGATTTGGGAGCTATGGTCATGCCTGTAGGTAAGAGGGTTACAAGAGATCATGACATGAGTGATGCAAGTCCCAGCCATAAAAGAGGGAAACAGGTTGAAATAGGTACAGGTAAAGAGAAGAAGAACAGAAAGCCCAGGAAACATTACAATGCATCTGACTTTCCTTTGGGGGAAGGGCAACCAAATTATAGTTTAAGGGCTGATTTGGTGGGTAGAAAGGCTGATGTTACCTTTGGGCAACTCATGGAGATGTGTCCCAAGTTAAAGAGGCAATGGAAGCACGTAGTCAACCCCATGAAGAAGGAGCCTGCAAGGGGGTCAGTGAGAGTCTTGTCTTTGAATGAGCTACCTGATATATGTCCTACTATGGATGCATGGCATAAGAGGAAGTGCATTGGAGAGTCTTATATTGATGGAGGTGCACAGTTATGTGTTATTACTCAAGCTTGTGTATCAAATTTGGGACTCAACATGGTGAAGAATTCAGGTTTTCGCATAAAGCTTGCCAACCAATTAAGGGTGAGGTTCTTGGGAGTTGTAAAGGACTTGGAGGTGGATGTATTTGATGTTAAAGTGCTGGTCAATTGCCATGTTATGCCCGTGGGTATTGGTGCTTTCCCTCTCATCCTTGGAAGACCATGGTTACAGGCAACCAAAGCTATACAGGATTGGGGACATGGTACCATCACTCTCTACAATAGAAGGGGTGATAAGAAGAGATTTGACATGGCTAGCAAGCAATCTTTGGATTCTGATTTTGATGAGAAAAGTGATGAAGAAGAGTACTCAAGTGAAGAAGAAGACAATGGGGATGAGGGCAGTGAAGTGGAAGATAGCAGCGATAGTGATCTAGATGTTTCCTCCTTGTTTCTTGAAGAAGAGCATGATGAGAAACAAAGATTTCTTGGCCTTATGGAGAATGAGGATATCTCTGGTCCTTATGAGAAAATTGAAGAGCTGATGCAACCCAAAGTTCAACCTAATGTCAAACAGGAGTTGATACAAGGTATGTTGTCTTCCGACTTGACTAGTCATGAGAAGGGTGAGTACCTACATATGATACAACAATTTTTCCATTTATTCATCACTTCTTATGAGGAAATTAGAGGCTTTAAGGGAGAGGAAATCCACATTCCAATCAAGGAAGGAGCTCAGCCCGTACGCCAAAAGCTAAGGAGAATGGGACAGGTACAACTTAATGCTTTAAAGGAAGAGGTAGACAAGCTTCTTGAAGCAGGTTTCATATGTTCTGTGAGCACTGCAGAATGGGTGAGTCTTGTTGTTTTCACACCCAAGAAGGATGTAAAGTGGAGGATATGTGTTGATTTTAAGCCTCTAAACACAGCTATGAAGAGGGATCCATACCCTCTTCCTTTCATAGATGACATACTTGATTCTATTGCAGGGCATGAGAGGTATAGCATATGTGATGGATTCTCTGGATATTTTCAGCTCACCTTGGTTTTGGAAGATCGAAAGAAGACCACATTTATCACGCCATGGGGATTCTTTTGTTATTTTGTACTTCCTTTTGGTCTTATGAATGGCTGTACGTGGTATCAAAAGCGCGTCAACAAGGTGTTCTCTCCCTTTCTTGGCAAGTTTGTGAAGGATCTTATTGATGACTTTTGTGTTTATAGCTCTAGAAAGGATCATTGTGCAAAGCTTGGGATGGCATTGAAGCAATATGATAAAAGTGGAGGTCAACTCAACCCAAAGAAATGTCATCTTGCTCAACCAAGAGTGAAGTTTTTGGGGCATATGATCTCAGAGAATGGGATTGAAGCGGATCCTGACAAAGTGAAGGCTTTGGTGCTCCTCCCATCACCTAAAGATTCAAAGCAACTTTCTACTTTTATTCAAAAGGTGAAGTATATGGCAAGGTTCATTCCTTTGTCCTCTCAACTTCTTTATCCTCTACAACAAGTAGCAAGGTTGGATCCTCTACAATGGACAAATGAATGTGAAGAGGTTTTTCAAGGTATCAAAGAGGTTCTTGGTTCTCTTCCTGCTATGCAAGCTCCTAATTGGGATAAGGAGTTTTATGTGAATCCATCAGTAGGTGAGGATGCTATTGGAGCTATGCTTCTTCAACGAGGTAATAATTCCCACTACATGAAGCCTATCTATTGTGCTAGCAGGGTGAAGCTATAGGTGGAGAGAGGCTATACTGAGGTGGAGCTCATTATGGTGAGTGTGATTTATGCATGTAGAAGGTTTAGGCACTACCTTCTCCCTAAACCATTCACATTCCTCACTAGCTACACTCTTCTACCTCAATTGGTGAATAGCCCTACTTTGTCAAAGAGGCTCATGAAGTGGATTGTGGAGCTACAGGAATTCCAATTCTCTTTTCTTGTTGAGGAGAGTACAAGGGCTACATTGGCTGACTTGCATACCTATAAGGAAAGCCCTCTTCTTCTTAAAGAGGATGCAGTGAAGAAGCAACACATGGAAGCTCCTAACATAGACAATGCCCATCTATTGTTTTTTGATGGCTCTTACAGGAAAGCGCATGGTGAAGCTTCAGGAGGTGTGGTAGTTTATGATCCTCAAGGTGCTTTGGTAACTAAAAGGAGTTTGAAGCTTACAGCACAAAGCAACAATGAAGCTGAGTATGCTACTTTGGAGAAAGGTCTCAACCTTTGCCTTGAGCTTGGCATCCATCGTGTGAGGGTAAGAGGTGATGCTCTTTTGGTGGTGAAGCAAGTACTTGGGGTGTGGCAAAGTAAGAATCCAAGGCTGAAAAATATGTGTTTTCAAGTGAAGAATCTCCTTAAGCATTTTGAAGCTTGGAGTTTAAGGCATGTGGACAGGTCTCAAAATGAAGAAGCACATGGTGCAGTGCAAGCTTCAATTGGGCAATTGTATGTGATAAGGGCTGATTCTCCTCTTTATTTGGGAAGGGAAGCTTTAGAGAAGGAGGAAGAGTTTCTACAAACAGGTATTCTTCCATCAGAGTTGGAAAAGCCAAAAAAGTACGCCTTCCTACGTCGTGCCAAAAGGTATGTGCTACTTGGTGATGCCTTGTATATGAAGGGGGCTGATCTTGTGATGAGAAAAGTGTCTTGGAAAGAGGAAATTTACAAAATTTTAGAGGAGAATCATGAGGGTTCTTGTGGTGGTCACTTTGCTGCAAAGATCACTTTGCATAAAGTCTTGCAGGAGGGTTATGTGTGGCCAAGTGTTCAACGTGATGTTCATCATTGGTGCAAGTCTTGTAAAGAGTGTCAAAGCATGGCAAATAGGGTTCTCAAATCAGAAGTTAGAGGCACCATTGTGGCTTATGATGTGTTTGACAAGTGGGGTATTGATGCAATAGGTCCTCTACCTATGACATCTAGAGGCAAATGTTACATACTTACTGTTGTTGACTATCTATCCAGGTGGGCCGAAGCCAAAGCTGTTAAGCACATCACGAGTAAAGATGTTTCCTTATTTATATATGAAGATATTTGCTGCAAATTTTGCATGCCATTGGAGTTACTTTCTGACAAGGGTCCAGGTTTCAGGGGAGAGTTGCTGGATTATCTATGTGAGAAGCTTCATGTGCATCGCAGGTTTACTACTCCATATTATCTTCAATGCAATGGCATGAATGAAAGGTTTAATGGATAGCTCATAAGGATGCTTACAAAGATGACAAGAAAAAATGTGAAGACTTGGGATTTAGAGCTACCTTGTGCTCTATGGGCTTATAGGACTGCCATCAAATCAGGTACTGGTTTTTCTCCCTTCCATCTAGTTTTTGGCAAAGAGGCTTTACTTCCTATTGAGGTGGAGATACCATCCTTGAAGATGATGCTAAAGCTTGAAGAAGATCCCAAGGATGCATTCAAGGAAAGAATTTTATATTTGCAATGTGTACAATTGGATAGGGTGTTAGCTTTTGAGCATTATGAGCAGGTCTTGAAGAAGAGTCAAGCAAAGGCAAATGAGAAGGTAAAGAACAAGGACATCAAGAAGGGTGACATGGTGCTTCGTTACAATAGTAAGCTTGATAGCACTTTTCAAAAGAAATTTCAAATCAAGTGGCAAGGTCATTTCTTGGTCTTAAACAGGTTTTCGAATGGCACATATCAGCTTGCTGACTTGGATGGTACCCCGTATAAAGCACGTGTGAATGGCTACAGGTTGAAGAAGTATATTGCAAGGTTGATGATTGTGATTGAGGATGATCCTTCTTTTGAAAAATTTGCAGATCATGTGGTTAATGATGAAGATGAGGTGAAGACTCCATCATGTGGTTTACAGGATCTCTTTCGTGCTGCTAATCATGAATGATCTAGCAGGCTGGGGTGTGGCAAACTATGTTGGACGCATTTCTGACACCCCACTTTTTGTAAATTTGTACATACGGACATGACGCCCAATGTCAAAAGGGTGTGTGGGCTTTATTTTTGTGGGATTTTTAGCTTGCTTTAGCAAGCGCATGTACACGCACTGCAAGTCGCTAGTCTAGTGACAGCTGGCGGGCTACTGTAAGTGCCCGTGAGTGAGTTTTTTGAAGTGAGCCTTGTATATAACTTAAACTCATGTACAAACTAAAAAAATTTCAGCCAAAGATCAGAAATTTTCAGGTTTTAGCTCGTTCTGTCTCCTTGGTGCTCTTGGATGCAATTTTTTGCCCCGACTAGCCTTATCTACATGTAGTCATGCTGGGACAGCTCTCTGTTCGCGTCAATTTTGCTCATGGGGGCGTATGGAATCAATTTTAGTCATCTTCAGCTTTCTCGCCAGTCATTTTTCAAGATTTATCTCAAGCTTTAAAGTGCCCCAATTGGAGTTGTGCTCATCAGGTTACGACTAGTTCTCTGCAAGGTTATGGCTATGGCAGCCTAGTGGCAAATTGTGTGTAGACAGATTCGGAGGGCATGTATCTATGAATTATCGAATTGATGTTGAAGTTGTGGGTTTGTGATATTTGATTGTGAAAGGAGAGGCTCTTGTCTTCATATGCATTGGTCGACGTGTGCTGTAAATCCATGCTTTGGCAGGGTTTTGCTCCTATGTGACATAGTCTCTTGGGTGGGCGACGGCTAGTAAATTCCCAAGGGTCTACTCCTATTGGACTTGTGGTTTTTCAAAAGGATTTTGCAAAGCTTTTGGTGTCTTGTAGTTCTCTTTCAACTCTCTTGGGTGACATCACTATAGAGGTGTTTCAGTTTGCTTGTTTTCCAACAACGCCTCCTTGTAAAGAAGAAAAAAACTTTTGCAAGTTAGGCAGTGTGTCTTTCTAGCTCTCTCTCAGTAATCATGGCAAGTGTAGAATTTCCAACATTTAAAGGAAAGAAGGGGGAGGATTTGGTAACAGACTTCATAGATGAATTTGAAGTAGCATGTGTAGTGAGCAACAAAGATACGGATGAATCCCGGGTTAGAATCTTTAAGCATCTCATGAAGCTAGAAGCTAGATCATGGTACAATGCACTTCCACAAGCAACCAAGGATGACTGGAAACCCTTAAAAACCGCTTTTAAGAGGCGCTTTGGGGGAGGTACCACTTCAGAAAAGTTGTGGGACAAGTTGAGAGACTTGAAGCAGGAGGGTCTTTTAGAATATGCCACCTATGAGTCCAAATTTGTGGATTTGTGGGAACGGTGGGTTGAGTCACTGGCAAGGGGGGAAGCTGCACCCGATTTCCTAAAAAAATATCGGTTCATGCATGGCTTATGGCCGCTTCTCAAGGAGAAGGTGAAAGGTAGATTCCCGGCTACGTACGAGTTAGCCGTTGAGATTGCTCAAGAAGCTGCGAATGAAAGCCAAAGAAACCGAGTCAATAGAAGCAAGAACATCGCGTCGACCAGCAACTATGACAACCACCATTCCACCACCACCACTGGCTCTTGGGGTAAGATATGACCAACAAGATATGTTGGCCCATATTACTGACCAACTGCAGAGTTTTCCTGTCCACTTAATACAGCAAGGGAGGAGTCAAGAAAGAGATCAAGACCCTAGAAGAGCACGACGACAAAACAGGGAGTATCATTGCTACAACTATGGAGAAGATGGTCACGGTATGTACTACTGTCCCAAACCACAACAAAACTATAATAGAGAAGGTAGGAGGAACCAATTGTCACCCCCTAGAGAAAGAACACCCCCACCCCGAGCACCAGCCCCACCAACACAAATTCTACGTCCGCCACAATCACCACTTACAATCATCCTACGCCCACCACCAATTGGTACCCGCACACCAAGTATCATTGGTCTTGCAGAAGAGGTCAAGATGAAGGTAACCGAAGAAGGATCAAGCGAGAAGTTTATTCAAAGAACTGAAGCAGTGGAACAAGAGGTTAAAGAATCAAAAGATGCTACCCAGGTGGGGGAGGTAAGCCAAGAAAATTGTGTTACAAATGTAAGTACATCTTTAACCTTGGATGAAATAGGCACCAAAGCAATCAGTCGACAGCATTGGGCAGTAAGGGTAAGAAGGTGTAAAGTGTTGATTAGGCCTCGTCAGAGTAAGAGGAATGCAAAGGTCATGAAAGATACAAGAGAAGAGGAAAACCAGCCTGCTAGAAAGGCTTTGCAGAAGATGGACAACATATCAAGAAAAGGGGAGGGCTTTGAAAACGGAAGCCTGTGCACCAGCATGGACCCAGGACAGTGTAGCAAGCTAAAGGAATCTTGCATCAAGGCAGTTTCACTTGAGGACCATAACGAAGAGGTAAGTATGACTGAAGGTTTGGAGTTGGATATTGCTCCAGAGGCTTGGCAGCTAAGCAAGAATTTATTGTGTAGTGTTATAGACTTAGAGATGGGTAATGCCTCTAGTCTACTAAAGAGTGTTATAAACTTGGAGATGGGTAATGCCTCCAGTATATGTGAGGATGTTCATAGTAAGTTTGATGATCAATTTGTTGCCAATCTTTTAAGGATGTTCCAAACTCCTCCACAACACAGCATTGTGTTTGCATGGGATGCATCAAACCTATGGCTATGGCTAGCCGCTATAACATATAGAGAGAAGATCAGCATGGAGATAAGAGCAAAGGAGCCATGGATAGACAAAAACCTGATAGAATGCAAGAATGAAGACCTCCTTCGCAATTTGGTACAATTTTTTACAAATAGTGCATCCTCTCTTTGGAGAAAGGTAAGTGGATTACGCTTGTATTTAAGCCGCAAGGTAGGTGGCTTGCTATTAGCATCAGTAAAGGAATTTGACATGTTTCAGCACACCCAAAAGAAGCATGATATGCTTGCAATTTTTTCCAATCATGGCAGTAAGCAGGATTCTGAAAACAACTGGAGCTCACCACACCAACAAGGCGGCCATATATGGTGGATTCTTGGCACACTCTTGGGAATCATAATTTTCAGTTCTGTCTTTGCAGGAGCCAAGATGCTCATTTCCCCTATCGCTACTGGTGGTTACAAATTTGGTCCAATTTGGCATGCAAATTTTATTGTTCGGACACTGTAGACAATGATCCTATTTTTCACTTGGGATCTAGGAGGACATTGGCACAAAGTTCTGGAAGCCATGGGCTTCCCCTTTAATCAACCGAAACTATTCCAAGGAACAAGCTATCACCCGGACCTGTTACAGATTCTTGAATATCCCAGAAATCTCACCAATGGCCAAATGGAATGGTTAGTTCAGAAGGCAACTCGATATCGGATCCTACAGCTAAGCGGAAGAAGAAACAGAGCTAGAGACATGAATGCCTCTAGCCTTAGGGGGGGGCTAATGAGGCAAGCTTTTCCATGCATGGGAACCCCCCCATATATTTTTGCCCTTTTACCAAAATATTTCCCATTATATAAGTTACTTTTGATTTTTTCTTCCTTTTTCACAAACGTTTTAGCCTTTATTAAATAAATAAGACTTATGCTAATCAATCACGATGTAGCATAAATAAGTAAGCTTTCTTTGTTGATCTCTCTTTTGACCTTAAATATTAAATATATATAAATTACATTATATATTTTAGTATTTTCTAATATATGTTTTCATGTATGTATATTATTCCATCCTACCAAATATTTTATTCACTAGTTTTCATTTTCAAACCTCAACCCCACTTTAAAATTTCAATAATACCTCCATCTAGATGATTGCCAATCTTTTCAAAACTCTAGGTCATGTTTTCATACACACGAAGGAGCTTACACTTGAAGGCAAGAGAGAAGTCCACTCAAAGGGGACCACCAAAAGACTTTTGCAGCCACAAATAATATATTATTTGGCTGAATTTTTTAAGTAAAGAAGAACCCCGAATCTGAAGGAGCGTTCAACATGAAAGATGTAGCTCGTGATCTCAACGTTTAGCTCAAACTTTTTCAGAATTTTTGGAGTCATGAACGCGGAGCTATGATTTTTGTAGTGGACCCCAGTTTTCTCATGTAATGGTGACACAGGCCATCCCTAGTTTTCTTCCTTCTAGAATGGCTATGGTTCTACAAGTCTTCAAGCATGATTACAAGAGACAGGGCTCTTTTAATGAGGTCTTGGCAAGTCTAGAGTGATTCTATCACCATTTTTGGAGGATCCATCCTCATCAACAAATATCCACCTTCGACAACCTCTCTCTTCTCTCCCTAATAAGCTTGTGTCTAGCCAAAGCTAGACTATTGTAAATATTTCCTATCCTCTACATCCTACCCACATTCTCTCTTCTTCTCTCTCTATTGACTCTGGTATTTTAAATAATGAGGAGACAAGATGGGAGCCACAGTCACATGCACCCCATTTTCCTAGTCACCAGAGTGGGACACTCACTTCAATTAGAAATATTGCTAAATCCTCTCCTCCTTCCCTATATAAGGAGGCCATGAGAGCTCGCCAGGAAACAAAAACACACACAACATCACCAAAGAATACACTATGCACTGTGTGTGCCTAGTGCACATACACACACACACACCATCACCATCACCGCAATCACCATGCTCGTCTTGAGCATGACCTCTACACCCTTGGGCTATGGAAGATGAAGGGCAGCTAAATGAAGGATGATGGCCATAACCCTCGTGCGAGTCTTTGCCATCAGCTCCCACCTATCCGCCATGTGCTCTACCACTCTCTCCCTTCTCATTCCCCTACCCTAAGCTCCCCATTTCATCGCCTTATTCTCTAAATAAAGCTTGAGGTTTTGTGAGTATGTTTTCTTGCAATGTTTTTCCCATGTGAGGTGTGTGGAATCGCCACCTAGTCTTGTGTTTGGAGTGATCTTGTGTATGTATGAAGGGTGTGCGGATTCTCAATCCTTCTATGGTGCCTATGTACTAAGCCGCTATACCCCCTCCCTCACTCTCTCTCTTTCTCTCTCTCTCACTTGATCTCATTTTCCTTCCTCCTCATCATTACTCCCAAGCATCCATCTCTCTTGGATGGAAACTTTGTTATGGTGGTGTGTTGTTTGCGTCCTAGCCGGTGAAGCTAGGTGGTGCCCCCTGTTTGCTTTACCATGACAGGCTCGAGGCGCGCCATACGGTCCCCGGTGTTTTAGAGGCCGTCGAGGTTCGGGGTTCGCTTTTCTCCCGTCACCATCAAGTAGTGATTCAAAAAACGAAACGGTGATATCCATACAAGTTGTCACAAGAGTGCAAGCACAGAAAGCAAGGGAAGAACCAATAATTGAGGAACCTAAAATAAATGCACGTGGGTATGAACAAAAAAATCAACAGAACGCCTAGAAATCCAGGAATGCACGTATGAAAGCTAGAAAGGAATGTGAACAAACAGCCCTAGTAGAGGAGTTAAAACAAAACAAGGATAGAATAGAGAGATTAGAGAGTCAAACTAACCTTGAGTTAGAACGCCTTGAGACCAGAGAGCTTAATGAGACAAAGATACCAAAGAGTGAAAGTTTTGGAGAATCAGTACTAGTTGAAAAAGTGAATGAACCTCTATATGTACTTATGAAAGCCTATGAAACATGACTTCAGACTAAAAAAAGCAAGAACAAAAGTGGAAGACGTATCCTTATGCTGAGTTAGAAAAGCAAAGGTTGGATATGTGAGAAAATGATCCAATTTTCCCAAGCTTTGCTAGAGCCACCTGCAAGTAAGCCAAGGATCTGGAACAAAGTTCCAGCTCCGACACCGATAATCTCACCTAGGCATGAAACTACAGGGACCATTAGGAAATTCACCGTTGAAATAGAAAAGCCAAGAGTAGAGATGAATACCACAAATCAGGCATCGAGGATCTCCTACTCTAGGATGCCAGAAGCTTACAGAGAGGATGACGGCTTAAACGATCTTTGGAGACACATACGAGAAGCAAATGATGCGAAAGAGTTGAGTTAGAGATTCAACCAACCTAGTAAGGAAAGGGATGTTTTTCTTCCACCCATTGAAGAGTTCAAGGCAAGATCTCAAGCTGATCTAGACCTTCCCTCATACTGGAGAGATAAGGGGTCAGTACACTCTTTAGAGGGTCAACCTCAATCATTGAAAACCTTACCCTCATACGTGGGAGAGTATGAAGTCGAATCAAAGGTGAAGGCAGTGCCATCACAAATTCTCTTGTCAAAAAAGGCTATGGAATCTAAGGGGGGATAGATATATTGTCGACGCCTGTGACTTGTAACTTGTACTATTACACTGGCAGACCAAACATGTGGGCAACTATTGGAAAATGCTTGGAGAAATTTGGGGTAAAAGATCCAACGTCACAAATTCAAGAAGGGATCCGAGAGCTTGAAAAACCTCATTTGAACACAAGACCTAGACCATTAAACAAGGTTGGTGAGTATTGCAAGGGTGAAGATGGGAATACTATGCTTCTAGTAGAATTCAAAGGTATAACGACCATGGCAATTATTGATGGTGGAGTTGGTGTTGCAATTGTCACCAAGAAAATTTGGAAAAAATGGGAAAAACCTGCCTTGAGGGCTACCAAAATGAGATTGCAGCTGGCGGATGGGTACAAAAAAAAACCCTCGAGACTTCGAGAGAAAATGATTGTTACTTCTTGCAGCATTGAATATGAGCATAGCTTTGCCATAGTTGACTTTAACAAGAGGAACAATTACGACATCATACTTGGACGGCCATTTATGAGACAACTTAAAATGTTTCAAGAATATACTCAAACACATGGAAACCATGGCGCGCATAAACCTTAAAGACCATACTACAAAGATGTGAAGCAAACCCTCATGGAGGAGTTTGATTCCGCTACAATAGTAGGATCGGATCTTCCAACTTGGTTAGGCAAACCCTAAGAGCTATGGATGTGTAGTGCATCACAATGTGGGGGTTTGAAACGAGAAGAGTGTATCCTGGAAAGGGTGCTTGCAGATAAGTAATATGTTCCTGAAGAAGCTCTTGAGCCATTAGAATGGACTCATAATCTAGTAACCCTAGATGTATGTGCTATTTCAGATGGTCCCACAATAAAAATTTGTGACAAAGACTATTACGATGTGGTTCCATACTATATGGTTAATAAAATAACTGCAAGTGATGATATGCTATCCCTAGAGGGGCACAAAGATGATCTATTGCCAAGCACCAAAAGAGAGGGAGAATAGTTTCATGAATCTCCAAACATTTTGAATGAGAGGAGGACGTGGATGACAAATGCTCTGATAATTCAAGTGAGCAAGAAGAAACAATAATAGATGTCAGGTTTTATGATGTTACCACCAAGCGACCACCTGGGTCGGGCTTGTCGAACCCGCTAGTAGTGTATTACATTATTGGTCGGGCTTGTCTATCAGGTAGGAATGATTAAGAGTGATCACCGATGAGAGTTGCACTCTAAAAATGGAACCTATAATGTTTGGGTAAGATTGGCTAAGTGTGGGTGCCCAAATGTGAACGGGCAAGCCCATATAAAAGTCAATCTAAACCTAAAATACCTCATTCTCTCATTTGTGCAATGCAAGAAGAGTGGTCTTGCTCCATCTCCTTCTCCATCTCCTTTGTGTACTAGTGTGTGTGTGTGTGTGTGTGCTTGAGAGAGAGAGAGAGAGAGAGAGAGAGTGTGTGTTTGTGTGATCAAGCATTGCGACGGCACGACGGCGGCGAGGAGGTTGAGCATGGTGCAGTGGTGGCTCCCTCTTCTTCGCGGCGAGGAATAATCCATGACAGCAAGTGTAGAGCGGTGAGTGACACACCATTTTCATCTTTGAACTTACTAGTTTAGGCTAGTTTTATGCTTGGAGCCATCTGTGACTCGCACACAGTGTTAGGCGTCCCTTGGTTCAATACATGCGGTGGAAGCCCACCTTTTTCCCACCGTTTTTGGGCAATCACCTTGCACTAAGCTCAAGAGTCACTCTATGCTTATTTTGTGAGTGTTTGTGTTGGAAAGGTAGAGAAAGAAGGTGTGTGGTTTTTTGCGAAGGATTTGTGACCTTTGTGTTTGCTACAGTGTACTGTTTTTGTTCATAAGGTGTTGCAATGTAGAGTGTTTTCTATTCATAAGGTGTTAGAATTAAGGTAGTAGATCTATAATGTTAGTTCTATAAGGTATAGTAAGTAGATTTGTTAGTTAAATAGTTGTTGTAGTCCTGTGTTAGTGTGTAACACTAGCTCTGTTAGTTGCAAGTAGGTAGGTTAGGTGTGTGTATGCTCGCGCATGCGGGACGGCTGCGGCGACCTTATCCGCCAAAAAACAAATTAGAAAGAAAAATTTTAAAGGTAGGACTGGGATCAGGAACATTCCCCAGGCCCAAGCCCAAGCCCACACTCAGGCTCAAGCCTCAGTGACCCTTTAAAATTACTTCTTTTAGCCTCACGCCTAAGTAAAATTCGACCCTTTTGAGGATCTACGGAGCTTCGGAAAACCAAACACTCTGTTGTAAAGCACACCACACTCCTTGAGCGATACACTCGTTTCAAGCTAGACACACTCTAATTCAAAAACCAATCATTAAAATTTATTAAAAACATCAAAAAAAAAGTGAAAACGGTGTGCAAAACGCCTAAAAAATTAAGCGGTTAACCTTTGAGTCTATTCGCAAACACTTGTAGGGTGCCAAAGGTACATGCATTTGTGCTCTGGCCATGTGCTAGAGATAGAGTAGCTAGTGAGCACTTTGATTTACGCGAGTTCTCAACACCCATCTACCTTACGTTCCGGGCCGTCAACGGGAACCCAAGGTAGTACCACCAGGACCCACATATTGTGTCCAATGACTCTTTCTCTGACTATGACATCATGGAGGGTTACCCAATGCCTAATCCTAATAGCTCAATCCAAGACATATCTGCCATGGGCCCACAGTCCGTGCCAAGCGTGCTTAGCCGCTTGAAGGAAACCTTTAGTAGAGCCACTAGCTCCGAACATGGAGCTAACGATGTAAATGAGGGGTGGGGAAGTAAATTTGGCCATTCATGACCAATGTAGACCCCATGCTCTTGGAAAGTGTGCACGTGAATACTCCATTCACTGCACCCTCTGACGCTTCAGAGCTATTCCCCTCCAAGGTTATATTACTTGATGGTAGAAGCCTTGCCGAAGTGCAAGAGGTTGAGCGATATATCATTGCAGCTAGGGAAAAGGAAATTAAAATCTTACGCAAGGCAGAGCAACGAAGAGAGTTAAAAGCAAAAACCCCTATGTCAATATCCTTGCTAGGAGAGCAATCACATGCTCCTGAATTGGCGACCACTAAGGGTCAACCCATAGAGAGCCACATTGCATCTAGTTCAAAGGACACCCCTAGCACCTCAATCCTAGAGGGAGCGTTTCTAAATGAGAACTAGGAGTACGAACTACAAAAAAAAAACTCTAACATACCTATACACAGGTCACACCTTTCACTTGGGTTGGTTAGATGTCCTACAATCCACAATGGGTGCTACTAGTGTAGAGTATCAACAACAAAGAGTTTGTGAGGTCATCCATAGGGTTATTGAGCTAGATAGACAGAACAAGGGGATTCACATTCCTTCAACGGGTCTCATGATATTCTTGGATACAGGGAAGGCTAAACAACCAACCTTATCACAAATGGAGACTCCCTCAATAAGTCCGATGGATCCTCCATATGTGGTTTTGCCAGGGGTCATGGTGCAATCCACAAGTGATAGCTTTACCTTTCCAAGTCTAGCTCATCTTTCCCTTGATGACACAACGGCTATCATGCCTACCCCAATAATGAGCATGCCAAGAAACATGCCATGGACCTCATTTGTTAGTAAAGCACCACTACATGGTAGCTCAATGCATGTAACAGTACCTACAAGTGTGTACCAATCGTATACACCTATGGGTCCTCGTACTCATGTAGTTCCTACCCCTCCCATTGTTTCAACAACCTATGCTCCACAACCACAACACCCAAGCTTTTATTTCCATGGGACCATACCGGCTAGCATTATCATGTCACATCCAACGTCTGCTATGCCTAGGGCTACACATATGAACTTTGGGGCACCACATGGCACAACACCGTACCAAACTTGGAACACAAGGGCTTCCTATGCGCCAAGCCCAATGCCAATACCTACTACACATGTAGTCTCTGGAGCACCGCTCAACCTATCGAGATCGATCTATTGCTGAGAATATGTGTAACACGCTTGATAGAGAGCCTAGAAGTAAGGTAGTACAAATAGCCAAGCTCACACCAAAATTTAGTGGGGACGGGGATGTGAGAAAGCATATTCAAGTGTTTGAACAAATATGTGATTATCTAGGAGAACACAATGACCTGCATAAGAGCAATGCTTTAAGCCTAACCTTCAGTGGGAAGGCTGGGGATTGGTATAGAGCCCTAAGGGTGGAAGAAAAAATGATCTACCCTGCTCTTAGGAGATTGTTCTTGAAAGAATACATACAAGAGGGAGTGGTTTGGGGTGTAGCCTCTCAGCTCCAAAAAGCCCAACGAGAGGAAGGAGAGTCGGTGAGAGACTTTATTAGTTGCTTGAAGCATTTAAATTCTTGTTGTAATCCAAATGAGCACTTCAATAATAATCAATTTCTTGATAGATTCATTAGAGGATTATGGCATGAGGATATCTACAATGGCCTAGTCATTAGAGGTATCACCACTTGGGAAGCAGTCACCACCAATGCGATCCAATTGGAGGATAATTTAATGATTCAAGGATAAAAGTTCTGTTGAGCCACAAATCTATTAGCTCGCAAGCATAGGGGCATAAGTCAATGACCCTAAAGCCTATTGCTAAGAAGCCAAAGATATGAGAGATGACTTTAGCAGATCTCACCAAGGCCATTCAAGAGAGTCTTAGAAATAATCGTGCTCGGCAAAACAATCATATGTATCCAAGAAGGGAGAAACAATGGTGCTCAGTATGCTATGGTCCGCATAGTACCAGTGAATGCCCTACTTTAGAGTGAAATTCAATGGGAATTGCAATGCCTGTGGGAGGTATGGTCATGAAGCTAAGGATTGCATAGTAGTTAAGCGCGCAATGGCCAATAGACCAACCTTAGCATGGACAGACACACCTCGAGTGCCTGCATTGACGCGGGCCTCACCTCTGGAACAAACGTCAGAACACATGGTCCCTAGGGCCCACAATGTTGTTCAAACAACACCTTTACCACCTCCAGTGCTAGGACCACAACCACCACATCTGAGAATCACTTATGTGAATCAAGTGGATTGTGAGTCATCTATTGCTTGTTTGGAAGGTTGTGAGGAAGATATAGACTCTAATATTTCCTATGGGATGGATGCGCTTGAAGAAAGTCCACAATACTACATGGAGGACTACTAGGGACAAGTAAAACCTATCTATCAAGTAGCTGCTCTTGCTACAAGAGGCCAAAATATCAATTACACTGCTAAGAGACCACCTCTTCAATGCTATGAGTGTGGTCCAGGTCCACATCATGTGTTCAAGTGTCCTATTAGGCTACAAAAGAACGCCACACTAATGCAAACCATTCAAGCGAGCACGTCTACAATGCCGATACTTATGGGTAATCAATGTGGCATAGATCATTTGATTGCCCAATGTTTGAATAATCCAAATGTCCCAAAGATCACGCCATTAAACTTGATTCAGGTTATCGACGAGCAACCACAAAGTATGCCTATAGTACTAGTAAACCTACTCACACGAGCGATGCTCCAAAAACAAAGTTATATTCTTGAGGAATGAGATGATCTTAGGACTTCCTTTCATGAGGGAAGCAAAAATGGTGCATGACTGGTCTAAAAACCATGTCTACTTGCAGTTCCAAGATTATGTCATTCAAGTGGATCTCGTAACTGGTTGAGCACATCCTCTAGGAAACAGATTTATAATTGATCATCACACCACATTTCACTTGGCCCCATTGCAGTATTGTTACACGTGTAAAGCGGACACTGATGTTGGGGAAGATTCTCCTTATATGGATGTACTACCTGGGACGATTGAGTCGGACAATGTGGATTGGGTCCACCTAGCAGCAACCATAAATACTTGGGGAAACATGGGAACGACCTAGGTAATACCTGAGGGGGATGAAATGCCACCACTCGTACCCTTAAATATGCTAGAAGAAATGCATATAGCTTCTGATGACCTACAAGATGAAGACCTGACTGGCATTGTAACCAGTAGCGTCTCACAAGACTATAGCCCATACGATTTGGGGTTAGAATTGTCAATTCAAATTGACTCTAAGGACAAAGAATCTAAGTTAAATCTTAGTGAAATATGGGGACAAACCATTCAGGGCCCAGCATTCAGGGCCCAGCATTCAGGGCCCAGCATTCAGGGCCCAGTGGTACCCTAGGTGACAATCTATCCAAGGGAGTAGAAGACACAAGTAGCGATTCATCTAGTGACTCTTCACTAGAGATCGGCCGTAATCGAAAATTAGACAAGAAGAGTAAGAGATATAAGAGGCAACGATATCGGGAAAATGTGTGTGCTAGAATAAATGAAAAGAAATCTACCGAAGAATGGCTTAATTATATAGGTGCATGTGATGCTCATCGGAAGTTAGTAGATGACTGGGGTGAACACCTTCAAAGTTTTATGTGGTGTAGTCCACAACCCATTGACATCACACAACTAGAGGCTATAAAGAAGCCAAAGTTGAGCCGTACCGTAAGGAGATGACAAAATTGAGAGTTAGCTCAACAACAAAAGGAATCTGAAGTGAAATCATTGTCCACAAAACACCAGGACCCCACAGACTTATACCCTCCACCTGAACATTTCAAATCCTACACCACAAAGGCCTCAAAATACATCCCAGAGTCAGGAGTGTCTAAAACCGATAGCTCGAAAGAATTATGAGAAAACAGTCACGGTTTTGAAGACTGCTAGTGATAGCCGTTTTTCAGCTCTCCATAATTGACATAGTAAGTTACTTCACCCTACCAAATTCACCCAAACGCTATGGCTATCCCTACCATTTCACTGTACATAGGCGTGTGTGAGTTAGGGGGCTTTTCCCATATCTTCTTAAAAACCCTCAGCTAGCTAGTCACTGGGCTAGTTGAGCCAAAAAAATAAAAAAATAAAAAAATAAAAGTATATTATGGCCTCTTTGTGTGTAAATATTTCATTGTATATATGGCCTAAATATAGGGATTTTTTATTATTCTTTTGGTATTTTATTTAAATATTTCTACTTAGGTGTGTGTTTTCTTAAACCTATGTACCCCTTCTTTCATCCTCTTACACCATAATTATATTTTTTGCCAATATGTACATACTCTAACCTCATATTTTTCCTTTATACAAATCACTCCCACATTTTCACCCTCACCCTCGTGAAAACAAAAAATTGATTTCTACTCATTGGTTACGTTTATTATATTATTTACTTGCATACATTTTCCTCTTTCACCCAAAATAATTCAAGGAGGGACCATATCATATGATTCCAATATCTTTCCATATCCATAACTCCTCCATATTTTTATTATTATTTTTACTCATTATTCTAACACCATGTGCTCATTGAGCTAAAGTCCATGAATAGTCCATACACTAGTCCCACCATGTATATATTTTTTTATTCACCAATAATCCTCCTTCATGCATGGGCCAAGGGCAACTTGGATGCTTTGTATTATAATATGACAAAGGAGGGGCTCACTCTTGGATGCATTGTACAAATTCAACAAAGGAGGGGGCCACTAAAAGACTTTTGCAAGCATAAAAACAGGCTTTTTTGGTGAGAATTTTGGCACCTATCTCCACTCCGAATTTGGAGCGGTGGTCAATAGAGAAAATGTAGCCCATGCTCTGAATAATCACCTCAAATGTTTTCATGATTTTTGGAGCTACCAGGGGTGAGCTATGATTTTTTGAGTGGACCCCAGTCTGCCCACTTTTCTCACAAGTAGCCCTTAGTCTTCTCTCACCCTTCCACACACCTACTCACTCTTACACATCCCTCCCTCTCCTTCCCTCACTCAAACCTGAAATTTTCATGGCTTCTCCCACCCTCTTCACCATTACCCTTCTCTCTCATCCCTATAGTTCTTTTATGAACCTCTACATACATACACCCTCTCCATGTCTCTCTCTATTGCTTCTATGTTACAATTTCATTTACCTCTCCTAAAAATATCTAAAATTCAGCATCTTAACCATGATAACTTCTGCAAATTGAGGATTTTTCATCAACAAATCCTCTTTTCATCGTGGTGGTCAACTGTGGCGGCGGCGTAAAGAAGCGAAGAAGAAGAAGAAGAAGACCAGCGGTCATTTTTTCCACAATCTACACAAGGGTGAGTTCAAGCTTCTTCAAAGCTTCACCATCTCAATGATTCTCTTTTAATTCACCCCTCTTCCTTCATCAAATCAACTCATCCTACCCATTGTAAGTTTATCACTAACAATTCTAGTGATTATTACCACTAACAACTAACTTCTCTTGTAAAAATGCACCCACACTATCAACATATGGAGTAGGCAACCGCACAAGTAAACCAAATTCACTAACTCCCATGGAAGTTTCTCTCCTTTCACCACATCAATAATTCTCTTACTTGAGCCCACATCCATGTGACTCAAGAGAAAAGAGAGACCCCATTCTCATTTGAAATTCATAAAAATTCATAATCCTTGATCTTTCCTAATAAAATTGATTAGGCTTAATCCTAATCAAGGCTTCTAAAACCTATAAATAGAACCCATTCCTCCTTCTAAAAGACATCACTATACCATTGCACACTAGATTGAGCGTACCACACGCCAGTTCTATCTTGGTTGTAAAGAGAGAGTAAGCTTTCTATACACCATCACCTTGGTGCATAGAAAAGCTTGAGCTAGTTTGAGTGAGTGCGAGTAGAAGATATTCTTCCTACCATTGTTGTATCTACCCCAACATCAATGAATTGGTAGTTTTGGGTGCAATTCATATCCAAAGGCTCACGCTTCTCCTCCAATTTGGCTTGGCAAACTCATTCAGCTTCATAAGGTGACTTGTTTCATTGAAGGTTGTTGTTTTGTTGCTTGTGATTCATTGGCTATTGTTTGGCTACCATTGTAAGAGGGTGGATGGTGAGAGGGCTCCCATAACCCTAAGACAATGTGCTAGTGATGCTATAACCAAATCTTGTCACTTGATTCCGCAAGCTCTAAGTTCCTTATTGTGCAAAATATAAAGTTGAAGCTAAGTTGTACACCATCTCGCTCTCTCTCTCTCTCTCTCTCTCTCTCTCTCTCTCTCTCTCTCTCTCTCTCTCTCTCTCTCTCGTGTTTTAGTGTGTGAGAGTGTTCCATTGGTGTTAGGGTTAGTGTAAATTCCTTGCTTGTTTGTGGGTTGCTCTAACGATTCTCCTCTTTTGCGTCCTAGTTCGCTCTTAAACTAGGTGGTGCCCCTTGTGTAGTTGGGATTTGGCTGTGGGTTTGTTGTTTTGGTTTGTGTTGTGTTGTGCCCCAGCCCCATTGAGCAGCACGGGAGCCTTGAAGGGTGTCTAGAGGTTGCTCTTCTTGTTGCCCACCCTAGACCGCCTCAATTTTGGTGCCCCCACTGAGGACAGGCTTGTGTATGTTTTGTGAAGGCTCAACCTTTAGCATAATCAAGTAGCTTGCATGAATCACGAGAATTTGTATGATCCCTTCATTCCCATTGCAAGACAAAAGGTACACATAATTGTTAGTACTAAGTTGCAATTTTAGCGAGTAATTCGTAGAATTTTAGGTCCTCTTAGGTTGGTAGACATAAACGCATCAGTAAATCCTTTTATTTTGCCTCTCATTAGGTACGACCTTAGTTTGGACGTCTATATTTTTGTTTTGTTTTAAGAATTAGGTCATGCATAGACCATGGATAATGGCCCAGGAATACAGGTTTTTCCCTTTCATTTCACTCCACACATTAGAGTAAACATTGCAATTAGTAGAAAAATCCATTTTCAACAACGTATGGTATTCATGTTTGGTGCCCAAAGAGTAGGAGAAATTCTCTCATCACCAAACCCTGTCATTCTACCTCTTATTGATTATCATAGGTCATTTGATGTGAATATTTTTATTTTGTTGTAGAATAGATTGCAATTTAGAAAATATTATTGTGTAAATCTTTTAAAGAAAGAAAAAACAAAAACGCGTCACTTTGAAATCAATTCAATGGAGAGCCAACGCCAAATGTCTGGATATCCTCTTTTCTTTGGAGAGCCTGGAGAGGATGCAGAATTATTTCTAGCGAATTTCAAGATGTCTTGCCGTATCAAGAGGATAGTAACTGATCAAGAACGTGTAGAAATGTTTGAGGTGGTCCTTAGGAAAGATGCTAGCACTTGGTTTGACTCTTTGCCTGAGGAAGTTAAAGGGAATTACACGGAAGTTTTGAATCGTTTCAAGAAATACTTCTTTGATCCCCAAAACACTCAGAAATTATGGCAAGACATTGTTTCTCATAAGCAAAAAGACTTAGATTACTACTACTTGTACAAGCAAGAGTTCCTACGTCTTTGGGCTCTATGGATACGAAATGTTGCTAACCCTGGTGATGGTGCAGAATTTCTAAAGAAGGAGAGGTTCATAGCGGGACTCTCTCCTGACCTTACGGTAAAAGTTGAGGCGGGTGCACCTGCTACCTTTGATGCAGCTAAAACTAGGGCTGTTGAGAAATATAGGAAACTCAAGTGCTTAAGGGGGGAGGTTCCAATAGAAGGTCTTAGACCCAAAGGTAAGTCACAAGCATCAACATCTAAGGAGCTTCCTGAGGTAACGGCGGAAGTGATTGAAGGGTTAAATGAATCTTTAAGCAGCATGTCAATTCACCTTGCACAAGCTGTAGGTCCAAAGGGACAAGCAAAGAAGTCTGAAGAGCGAGACCCACGACCTAGGAGAGTCTTACAATGTTGGAATTACGGTGAGTCTGGACATGGGATGTATAATTGTCCCTGGCCCGGTGGGGAGCCTGGGAGACCTAACTTGAATTACCCAGTGATGAATGCAGGTGAAGGAACTAGTCAGCAACCACGGCTTATACAAAGGCCAAATGGAGCAAGACCACCTCCACAAGGGGTAGAAGGAGTTTCACCTTTGTCAGATCCAAATGTGCATGTGGTAGAGGTGACAAATTCAAATGAGGTTGACATGGAAGCCAATGGCATTAAGCGTGGCCGAGGAAAAGGTAAAGAGAAAGAAGGAGTCACATCACAGAGTGACCATGGACAAGGCAAGAAGGCAAAGGAGACCAAGGAAACCAAGAGGACTCGACGTCGTATCAACCTCCAAGACTTCCCTCTTGGACATGGTATGGCTCCGTACAACTTGTTGGAAGACATGAGAGGTAAGGGTCCTGATATTTCATGGCCTCAATTTCTTGCATTATGTCCACAAGTTAGGAGGGATTTAACAAGGCCACTTAGCACTAGGAGAAAGGTAAAAGAGAGTGTGCCTGTTGTAAAAATTGCACAAGCTGAAATGAATGAGGACATTACACCGGTGCTAGACTGTTACATCAAAGGAATATTGGTTAGGAAAGGTCTAGTGGATGGGGGTGCACAAATTTGCATCATGACAGAGGGACTCGTGCAAAAACTAGGCATGCACATCCATGAGACACCCGAAATTAAGGTCAAGATGGCAAACAATAGCAAGGCTAGGTGCGTAGGCATTTGTAAAAATGTTTTTGTGGAGGCCTTTGGCATTAAGAAGGCAGTGGATTTCTATGTCATGTCTACCAAAGGAAATGGTTACCCATTTATCCTAGGGAGACCATGGCTAATGAAAATGCGAGCTTTGCAGGATTGGGAGAGTAGAAAGCTAATTTGCAGGAACGACAATCATAAGAAGGTTGTCTTTGACATGAAGGAGCAACGCCAAGAGGAGCTCCATGAAGAATCATCTCAAAGTGAGACGGAAGAAGGTTGGACCGATAACACTTCGGAAGAAGAAAGTAGCAGCAGCTTTACTGAAGAGGAGTCTTCCATCGAAGTCATGGGGGTAAGGTTTAAGCCAACCAACCAAGAGACCTCTTGTCAAGGTTTGGAGGAGGTAGGTTCCCAAGAGAACCAAAAAGTGGAAGATGAAAGAATGCTAGAAGTTATGCTATCTACAACACTTACAAAGGATGAAAGAGAGGAGTTCAAATGTGTGCTAAGGAAATTTCCTAGGCTTTTTGCTAAAGACTACACCGATGTGCGTGGAGTAGATGCTGTTCAACACAAAATTGAGTTGAAGCCAGAGGCCACACCTAAGGCTCAGAAGCTACGAAGGCTAGCAGTCATCAAGGAACAGGCTTTACTCAAGGAGGTAAGAAAGCTTCTAGCAGTAGGTTTCATTTATCCAGTGGAGAATTCAGAGTGGGTCTCTCCCGTTGTTGTCACTCCTAAGAAAAACGGAAAGTGGAGGGTGTGTGTGGATTACCGTCCACTCAATGAGGAAACAAAAAGAGGTCACTTTCCCCTCCCATTTCAGGATGAGATACTAAATGAGGTAGCTGGTCATGAGAAGTACACTGTGTGTGATGGCTACTCAGGCTACTTTCAAATAGGTATCGCATTGGAAGATCAATTGAAAACAAACTTTATCACTCCTTGGGGTTGTTATGCTTTTAGAGTCATGCCATTTGGTCTGACAAATGCTCCTGCAACATTCCAACGTTTCATGAACATGGTGTTTCAAGCATTCTTTGGAAAGTCAATTAGGGTGTTCATTGATGATTTCTGTATTTATAGCTCAAAATCATTGCATCTACAAAGGGTAGAAGAAGGTTTAAAGAAGCTCTACGACATGGGAGGTCAACTCAACCCCGACAAGTGCCACATAGGTGAGGATGAAGTGATCTTGCTCGGTCACAAGGTTTCCTATAAAGGCATTGAGGTGGATCCTTCAAAGGCAAAGGCTCTTATTGAGCTCCCATCATTGAAGAGTCTTAAGGACGTCATCTCTTTCATTCAGAAGGTGACGTATATGTCACGCTTCATTCACTTAGCCTCAGAGTTGCTTCATCCTTTGCAAAAGTTGACACAACAAGTAGAATTTGCATGGTCTGATGAGCTTGAAGAGTATTTTTGTAACATTAAAGTCATTTTGTCAGAGCTACCAACACTCATGCCTCCTTGTTGGGAGTACACATTCTTTGTTAGCTCTAGTGTTGGAAGGGAAACAATTGGTGCTGTGTTGCTACAACAAGATCCCCACAGTACAAGGATGCGACCCATCTACTTTTCTAGTAGGGTCATGAATGCTTTGGAGAGAGATTACACAGAAGCAGAACTCATGATGCTTTCTCTTATGTTTGCGGTGAGAAAGTTTAGATCCTACCTGCTACCAAAACCTTTTGTAATTCTCACTGCAGAAAATTTGTTCCCTTGGGTGTCATCTCAAATGAATCTTAGTACTAGGATCTCAAAGTGGATTATAGACTTGAAAGAGTTCCAATACTCTTTCAAGGTAGAAGATAGTGTGCGTGCACAATTGGCAGGGATTCTCACTTATAGGGTACATGAGAAGGAAATTAAGGTGCCTCAAGTAAAGACCCTACCATTGCCACCACCAAAAAGTATTCCCAATGCTTTTACCTTGTTCTTTGATGGAGCTTTTTGACGAGCCACAGGGAAAGCAGGGGGAGGGCTAGTGTTGCTCAACCCAAGTGGAGAGGTGGTCATGAAAGAGAAGGTCAATCTACCAGGTTCAACTAGCAACAATGAAGCAGAATACGACACACTACTTCATAGTTTGAAGATGTGCATTGGCCAAGGGATAAAACGTCTCATGGTAAAGGGAGATGCACTTCTCATTGTTAAACAGATTTTAGGCATTTGGGCATGCAAGAATAAAATCTTAAGGACAAAAGTTCATGCCATTCGTAGGATGTTTAATCATTTTGAAGAAGTGCAACTATATCATATTCCGAGGAAACAAAATGAAGATGCCGATTTACTTGCACAACAAGCAGTTACATGCGTTGAGAGAGAAGTGCAAGTCATCATGGTGGCAGCAGCCATCAAGCAACCGAGATACAAGGGATTGGAGTCATTGGCTCCCATTATTGGCTACATTTTGGAGGGTGAGTTTCCACAAGACTTCACGAAGGCTCAGAAGAGGAGACTCATGAAGAAGGCAAGTTTCTATCTCTTCCTAGAAGGCTCCCTCTATCAAAGAGGGAAGGATCAAATGTGCAAAAGAGTACCAACTATCAAGGAAATTCTAGCCATTCTAAAAGGTTTTCATGAAGAGGCATGTGGTGGTCATTTTGCCCAAGAATCAACTGTGAAGAAGATTTTGCTTGCGGGGTATGTTTGGCCAAGCTTGCATGTGGATGTTCAACATTGGTGTAAAAGCTGTCACAATTGTCAGATAAATGGAAATAGAAGGTTGGTGCATGGCCCGAGGCAAATAGTTCTTGCAAATGGACCCTTTGAAAAGTGGGGCATTGATGCTATGGGTCCTCTGCCTAGGACAAAAAATGGTAAACTCTACATTCTAGTGGCTGTAGACTATATGACTAGGTGGGTGGAAGCTCAAAGTGTGGCAAGAGTGAATGAGAGGACAGTTAGCAAGTTTGTGTACAATCACATTTGTTGCAGATTTGGCACACCTTTGGAGATTATTTCTGATAATGGTCCAGGGTTTAGGAAGGGCTTGCTCACAGAAGTTTGTGAAGAGCTTCACATTCTACATCGTCATAGCACACCATACTACCCACAGTCAAATGGTTTGGTGGAGAAGGCTAATGGTGTCATTCTAATTACTATCAGCTTATGGACTTGAATGGTAAAAAGCACTCCAGGAAGGTAAACGGGTATCGCTTGAAGCCCTATTTGAGTCGCCTTCTACCAAAGGATCTACCAAAGATCTGTCCAAAGGCCGCTGTCTCATGTAAGTATTGTTACATGAAGCATGAGTGTAACTCCAGCCAAAATTCTGAGGGGCCAAACAATGAAAATCTCGTCAAGGACTCTGAAGCACTCTCTTTGGAAAAGATGCTCTATAATGGTACATGAATATACCATCATCCTGGGGGAGGGCTAATGATAGCCGTTTTTCAACTCTCCATAATGGCCATAGTAAGTTACTCCACCCTACCAAATTCACCCAAACGCTATGGCTATCCCTACCATTTCACTGTACATAGGCGTGTGTGAGTTAGGGGGCTTTTCCCATATCTTCTTAAAAACCCTCAGCTAGCTAGTCACTGGGCTAGTTGAGCCAAAAAAATAAAAAAAATAAAAAAATAAAAGTATATTATGGCCTCTTTGTGTGTAAATATTTCATTGTATATATGGCCTAAATATAGGGATTTTTTATTATTATTTTGGTATTTTATTTAAATATTTCTACTTAGGTGTGTGTTTTATTAAACCTATGTACACCTTCTTTCATCCTCTTACACCATAATTATATTTTTTGCCAATATGTACATACTCTAACCTCATATTTTTCCTTTATACAAATCACTCCCACATTTTCACCCTCACCCTCGTGAAAACAAAAAATTGATTTCTACTCATTGGTTACGTTTATTATATTATTTACTTGCATACCTTTTCCTCTTTCACCCAAAATAATTCAAGGAGGGACCATATCATATGATTCCAATATCTTTCCATATCCATAACGCCTCCATATTTTTATTATTATTTTTACTCATTATTCTAACACCATGTGCTCATTGAGCTAAAGTCCATGAATAGTCCATACACTAGTCCCACCATGTATATATTTTTTTATTCACCATGAATCCTCCTCCATGCATGGGCCAAGGGCAAATTGGATGCTTTTTATTATAATATGACAAAGGAGGGGCTCACTCTTGGATGCATTGTACAAATTCAACAAAGGAGGGGGCCACTAAAAGACTTTTGCAAGCATAAAAACAGGCTTTTTTGGTGAGAATTTTGGCACCTATCTCCACTCCGAATTTGGAGCGGTGGTCAATAGAGAAAATGTAGCCCACGCTCTGAATAATCACCTCAAATGTTTTCATGATTTTTGGAGCTACCAGGGGTGAGCTATGATTTTTTGAGTGGACCCCAGTCTGCCCACTTTTCTCACAAGTAGCCCTTAGTCTTCTCTCACCCTTCCACACACCTACTCACTCTTACACATCCCTCCCTCTCCTTCCCTCACTCAAACCTGAAATTTTCATGGCTTCTCCCACCCTCTTCACCATTACCCTTCTCTCTCATCCCTATAGTTCTTTTATGAACCTCTACATACATACACCCTCTCCATGTCTCTCTCTATTGCTTCTATGTTACAATTTCATTTACCTCTCCTAAAAATATCTAAAATTCAGCATCTTAACCATGATAACCTCTACAAATTGAGGATTTTTCATCAACAAATGCTCTTTTCATCGTGGTGGTCAACTGTGGCGGCGGCGTAAAGAAGCGAAGAAGAAGAAGAAGACCAGCGATCATTTTTTCCACAATCTACACAAGGGTGAGTTCAAGCTTCTTCAAAGCTTCACCATCTCAATGATTCTCTTTTAATTCACCCCTCTTCCTTCATCAAATCAACTCATCCTACCCATTGTAAGTTTATCACTAACAATTCTAGTGATTATTACCACTAACAACTAACTTCTCTTGTAAAAATGCACCCACACTATCAACATATGGAGTAGGCAACCGCACAAGTAAACCAAATTCACTCACTCCCATGGAAGTTTCTCTCCTTTCACCACATCAATAATTCTCTTACTTGAGCCCACATCCATGTGACTCAAGAGAAAAGAGAGACCCCATTCTCATTTGAAATTCATAAAAATTCATAATCCTTGATCTTTCCTAATACAATTGATTAGGCTTAATCCTAATCAAGGCTTCTAAAACCTATAAATAGAACCCATTCCTCCTTCTAAAAGACATCACTATACCATTGCACACTAGATTGAGCGTACCACACGCCAGTTCTATCTTGGTTGTAAAGAGAGAGTAAGCTTTCTATACACCATCACCTTGGTGCATAGAAAAGCTTGAGCTAGTTTGAGTGAGTGCGAGTAGAAGATATTCTTCCTACCATTGTTGTATCTACCCCAACATCAATGAATTGGTAGTTTTGGGTGCAATTCATGTCCAAAGGCTCACGCTTCTCCTCCAATTTGGCTTGGCAAACTCATTCAGCTTCATAAGGTGACTTGTTTCATTGAAGGTTGTTGTTTTGTTGCTTGTGATTCATTGGCTATTGTTTGGCTACCATTGTAAGAGGGTGGATGGTGAGAGGGCTCCCATAACCCTAAGACAATGTGCTAGTGATGCTATAACCAAATCTTGTCACTTGATTCCGCAAGCTCTAAGTTCCTTATTGTGCAAAATATAAAGTTGAAGCTAAGTTGTACACCATCTCGCTCTCTCTCTCTCTCTCTCTCTCTCTCTCTCTCTCTCTCTCTCTCTCTCTCTCTCTCTCTCTCTCTCTCTCTCTCTCTCTCTCTCTCTCTCTCTCTCTCTCTCTCTCTCGTGTTTTAGTGTGTGAGAGTGTTCCATTGGTGTTAGGGTTAGTGTAAATTCCTTGCTTGTTTGTGGGTTGCTCTAACGATTCTCCTCTTTTGCGTCCTAGTTTGCTCTTAAACTAGGTGGTGCCCCTTGTGTAGTTAGGATTTGGCTGTGGGTTTGTTGTTTTGGTTTGTGTTGTGTTGTGCCCCAGCCCCATTGAGCAGCACGGGAGCCTTGAAGCGTGTCTAGAGGTTGCTCTTCTTGTTGCCCGCCCCGGACTGCCTCACTAGGTTAGCAGATTAAATTTATCTCTTGGAAAAACCATTGGTCACCTGCGGGAAGGTGTAAAAGTTAACTATAGCCTAGTGTAAAATTTGAGTGTCCATACACAAATCTGGTAGCAGTAAGACCATACACATGGACTCTTGATGTTCCAACAACAGTCGCAAGTTTTGGAGAACTTTAACACAAGATTTTTGCTAGCAAATCACTGCGACTTGTGCATAATTCTCTTGTGCTATCTTTAGTTTAGTTCAGCTAAAAGCAAACTTGAAAGTCACTTCCGAGCTCAAGGAACAAGTGTGGCCGTCAAAGGTACATCAATAATTTTTTCATTCTTTTGTGAAAAAGTTTTCCAGCTAAATAGAATTTTGCAAATGGTGTGCTAAAGTGAACACAGGTTAGCTCGACTCAAGAATCGCTACGAAGGGAGCAGTCGTTGCAGTATAGTGGTAAGTTGCATAACTTATCACAATGCTTCCAATAGATCGAGGCTTGCTAAAAATCTCTAGGAAAAGCAAGCATCCAGACAAGACAGTATCAACCCTGGCAAGCAAGGGAGCTAAGAAGTTCAAGCAAAGCCCAATTCACAAAACTCAGAGATTAAGGCATCCACAAAAGCTGAAGGACCTCAAGCAAAAAAGACCGACACAAGGGTGCTAATAATTTTTATTAGCATTGAGGCAAGCAATTAGAGCTATCACTGAACAGGTACAACAAGGGAGTCAAGACGAAAGCAATGGAGTCTCAAAGGAATCAGACCAGCCGAGACGAAGCTTCAAGTACATCCACAGAAATTACAAGAGAGAAAATTTGGATCTATCTGATTGGCCAGTACAAAGGACTGCCATGCTATGAGGATGACAATCGGAATTTGTACATCAAGACAAAGAAAGATACAGAGGAAACTCGGACATCTCAATATGTGGAAGTTGAAAGAGCGAAAAATGTACTACACCCACATCCAGATTTCATGGAAGACTGTTTGGGATCAATTTACATGAGGCACGGAAAATACATCGACAATAAGATAGAAATGTTGTACAAGGATCAACTTACAGACCTCTACGCATATCCTCCAAGTATTTTTCTATACAAAGCACAAGATGGAAAAACGGAAAATTGGTACCCTCTATGGAGACAAAGACGGTTGATACTACAGGGCTGTCACAAGTCAGGAAGTTCCTGTAGAAACAATCATTACTTTACAGCAGAAGCGTTTGGCTCAAGAGGAGAAGACTACATGTCTAAAGGTGGTAATGTATACCATCTTGTCATGGGTTTACCTCTAACTATGCACTTGGAAGAGTTAACAACGACAGCTGTCACTACACAAATGAGTGACACACAACAAGGCACAACCAAGACACCACATGGAAAGACACGACACAAGTCTCGTGCACCACACCAGCACAAGACAAAGCTCAAACACACCAAATTGCACAAACAGGGAATACTCTGGAAGTATCACCTATGAAGATAGCACAACTTCAAAAAGAACTAGCTCGATCTCAAGAGCTACTTAACAGAGCACAAGAAGTCGTATCATCAGGCATTGAACAGATGCCAATATCAGATATGGAACCCTCTCGGATGGGGGGAGTTCAAACTCAACAAAGAGACCCTATCTCGTCAAGAGTGGGATTAAGAAGTCCAGTTTTCCAAGAAGTAGTGTCCTTTTCAAGAGTCCAAGTAGAATTTCAAGAAGCATTGGAAGATGCCGAGCCGGAGGAGAGACCACTGGAAATTCACAATGCCCAATGTAAAAGGTCAGGTCAAGATGTCATTGTGGTCGACATATACAATAGGCACCATGAAATAGCCGATGTGAAAAATATGGATGAGTTTAGCAATTGTGGGAAACCTGTAAGTCACATACTTGGACCCAGTCCAAAAGCACCATCAAGGGAAACGAAAAACAAAGATTCGGTTCAATCTTCACCCTCGGTGCAGAACTCGCCAAAATCAACTCGGAGACATAGCCCTAAGGCTATGCAGAAGCCCCACAACAAAGACCATATATTGATGGAAGAATTAGCATTACAACTGCTAGAAATCATGGATAGTGATTTTATTTTGTATGCAAGCAATAATGGAAGCTATTTTCAGCTTCTCAAGGACAAGACGATGAAGGATAAAGAGACAAAGCCAGTGGATACACCTAAGTCAATCGTAATCTACAGGTTCATGCATGCAAAGAAGAGGTCATATATGTATCTAGATACCACAAGAAACCATTATCAGCAGTATTATGGAACTGCCTCGTCCAAAGGGTGCACATGTTGAGATAACAACATATTGCGACCAATGTGCCATTGGTCATTTAGTGAAGGACTGCCCAGCAAAGCTCTACATGGAAAAGAAGAAGCAACAAGCCAAAAGCAAAGTTTAGACAGTGACAACAAGGGAACGGAAGAAAGAATCCCCAACAAGATCTCCAGAAAAGAAGCAGATCTTGTCGCAGAGCACAAAAGATAGGCTCAAGACACAGTTGCTTGAAGTCAAGGGTGTCAACGACATTATCATGTAGATAATCAGGCTTTCAAAAAAGATCAATTGAATCAGCTGATTCAAGATCGTTTAAGGAACCTCAGTGAGGACAAGTCAAAGCATCCACAAGGTGATGAAGATGAAAATCGGAGTTCAAGGGTCGAGAGCAAAAGAAGACAGGATTCTGACCATAGTGACCCAACACAAGAAGAGGTGGCAGAGGTTAAAAAAAATCTTAGTGGCACGTCACAAGTGGAAGACATGCAAATAGAATCAATGGATGAAGCTGAAAGTCTACCAAATAAATTCTCTACTGTGGACTCTTCGTTGGTGATTGAACAAATCAAAGAGTATGAGAAGCTAAAAGAATATGTAACTGAAGACATAGAATGCACAGGAGAACAGGAAATGACTGAGTCCAAGATTGACTACCAAGGACAAGAAATACAGGATATGAATGAATATTTTCGAGAAGAGACTCTACAAAAACCCATGGAACAATGGAAACCAAAGGCCACGGCGACCACTGCATCAGAAGAAGAGAGTCAACCTCAACATCCTGCTACACAAGCTTCAAAAAATTTCCAAGAAGAAAAGTCACCATTGAATGACCTTCAAATGCTAGAATAAGTAAATAGTGACAGAGAGCTTTTGAAATCAAGAATCAAGGCGTCATAGTCACAAACTAGCAATGAACACCAACAAGCAGCTACAGCAGAAGATAGCAAGCACTTGGGACATGCTACAACCAGTCAAATGACAAAGAAGTTCAACATACAAGAGGATGACAAAGCCTTCAAGGCACAAAAGTCTAAGAAAAGTACCAAAAGCAACGAGGACATCAGTTACTTGGCAGCCAACAAGAAGATTAAATTCTCATTGGATGTGCATGAGAAACTGATATTCAACTTTACAGTAGAGATAGATTGCACTGCCACGACTAATGTCATGTCTTATGGGCTGTGGTTACTTCTAGGTAAGCCAGAACTGTATGAAATACAGGTATAGGTTCCTATATCACATGGAATAGCTGTCACAAGTTTAGGGATTGCAGAAGCTACCCTTAAACTATGGTCAAAGGTAATCAAAGACAAATTCCTAGTGGTGGATTCCTCCAAAATGAGTACACATTTGATTTTGTCCAAGCACTGGGCAAAAACATTGGCAAAAGAACCTGAATTTTCAACAATGGTCATCACGACTAGCTCGCAAGAAATCCAGCCTACTAATGCTCCAAGATTATCGGCTTCCGACAAAGGCAAAGCAAAAATGAGCCCACAAATGTCCTACCAACAGAAGCAGCCCCTTAAATCAGAGTCTTCAATCCAACCCAGAAAAGTTCAAGATAGAGCTTCTATATCAACTGACCACATGCTTCCACATGAAAGGCAGACTCCAAAGAAAACCTTTCAACCAAAATACCCTACACTGCGAGATCACCTCCGCCAAAGGTTTTCAACGATCTACATTAAAGCTGAAGAAATTAAGATCAAGGACCCAATATGGGTAAATGATCCTAGCCAATTGACGAAAGGTAAACACATGGGATGGATAGCCTCCCACTACAGCTTAGAAGAGCAAGGCTATTATGAGGGTCAAAAGAAACTTTGGTTACCAAAACCACAGACCTCGGCTTATGTGGTGGAAAGCAACAAAAGCTCATATTTATATCTCCAAAGGAGACCAATCAACAAGGCTCGCCAAAGGGATGCAGGAAATTTCAAATCCAACTGGCCTTCATACCAACATAGGACTTCATCGATAAATAATTCCAAAAATGGCACTCTTGTACATCTCAATACGACATCAAAAAAATCATGGAAAGTGCCATCTACAATTCTTCAAGCACAAGGTTACTATCAAGGAAATCAGAGAATCTGGCTACCAAAGATGCCAGGTAAACATTCTTCAAGCAAACGACTTCAGCTTGAAAATAATCGCAATTTCACGGAAGGCAAAATCAAGGACAATGTCACAGTCAAGGCAAAGGATATCTGCAAAGACACGCTAATCACACGATGCAGTTACAAATGGGTGCCAAAAGAACAACACATAACGAAGAAGATTGAAGTCATCTCTAGCTCTCAAGAAATGTCAAGCCATGATAGACGAAGTGTTACGGAGAATGGAGTGAGCCAATCTTCTCAACCAAGGGACCAACAACAACAAAAAGAAATTTTGACAACCAAGGTCACCCAGGTATGGCAAAAGAAACCAATATTGCCAGTATGGTCCTTTACAAATCCTCTCTTCGACGATGGGAGTTTTGAATTTCAAAACCTATTCTTGGTCGAAAGCTCCTGAGAGTAAGTCAAGTCGCCATAAAAATCATGGCATAAGAGTCAAGAGTCGGGCAGCTGAGCCACTAAATGAGCAAGTGTCAGACCCAAGCTTCATGTCTTAATATTTTTTGTGGTCTATGAGTCTAGATATTTAGATTATAGCTCAAGCTCGAAGAGTTGAGCATATCGTAAAATGGGGTCGCTCATGCTGGATAGGTGAGCATAAGAGTCGAAGTCTACTATTTTAAATGGTGGAGTGGCAGAGTAGTCCAGAAAACACTCACGCACATGAACAAAGTGAGGAGAGTGGAAAAAACCTCCTCGACAAAAACCCTTCTTGTGAGTAACGGCAGCTCTTGAAGTCAAATATATTTTTTCTTCTCTAGCTACGTTCACTCCTGGAAGCACCCATTCAAACTCTTCTCGCACCTCATATTGTTTCCCATGCATCTATCTGTGCAAGCATATATAATGTCCCATCATTGGACATTTGCATTTGACACGATTTTTGTCCCACCCATGCACTTACACAACAAAATGACGATGACAAAGCAGTAACAGGTTTCATAAGCATTTGCTCAACAACAACAACTCTGACTTCAAGCTACTAACACTTATCCAATGTATATCAAGTCAATAATAGTAGCCATACGGCCATAAGTACTTTAGCTCAACAAAACTCGGTTACATCAAACATAAGTACATATAGCCTAACATTTAATGGTGACTAAAGGCATTTTTTTCCCCAACTGGGTTTTTCCCTTTAGTCTTATCCAGGTATCCAAGACCTTCATTTTGTAATATACTTAAACGATGTTTTTTTCAAAGTTGAACCAAAGCTTCCCATTCTTTTCATAAAACATTCCATAACTGACAGTGGATTTCACATATCTCATAATCCGTCTCACACAATCAAGATGACTTTTACATGGCTTTTGCATGAATTGACTCACAACACCCACTGCATAACTCAAATCTGGCCTTGTTATTGTCAAGTAAATAAGGCTTCCAACCATCTTGCGGTACATAGTGAAATCCTCAATGTAATGTCCATCATCAAACAACTTCACATTTTGATCAAGAGGTGTATCAACCGGTTTGCACGCTGTCATTCCATACTTCTCGAGCATATCCAACGCGTACTGTCTTTGTATCATCCAAATTCCTGATAATGTATTGACAATTTCAACTCCCAAGAAATATCTCAACTCACCAAGGTCCTTCATGTTGAATTCTCTCAACAAACTCTTCTTGACATTCAAAATTTGCTCATCATGACTTCCAGTGAGAATCAAGTCATCAACATAGATAGCAATAATGACGATATCTCCATCAACATGCTTCAAAAACAATGAGTGATCAGTAGTAGACTGTTTAAATCCAATCTTCTTCAAGAATCTGGTTATCTTTTCACACCAAGCTCTAGATGCTTGCTTCAAACCATACAATGCTTTCTTCAACTTACACACATAATATGGAAACTCTGGATGTTGATAACCCTCTGGCTGTATCATATAAACTTCTTCTTCCAAGTCACCATTCAAGAATGCATTATCCACATCCATTTGCCGTAACTTCCAACCAAACATACTTGCCATTGCAATCACCAATCTGACTGTTGTCATCTTTGCAACTGGACTAAATGTCTCATCATAATCAAGACCTTTTCTTTGTGCATAACCTTTAGCAACAAGCCTTGCTTTGTATCTTTCCACACTACCATCTGACTTGCACTTGACTTTGTATACCCATTTTGAAGCAATTGCTTTCTTTCCACTTGGCAAACAAACCAAATTCCAAGTGTCATTCTTCACAAGAGCATCCATCTCATCATCCATAGCTAACTCCCATTCTGATTTTCCAATTGCCTCTTGAAAACATGTAGGATTTTTATGTTGCACACATGAAACCATGTATGCATAATGTGTACGCATGTAACCGTTGTATGTCAATCTATCAACTGGATAATGCACCCTCTCTGATCTTCTCAACTGTGGTGCACTCTTCTCTCTTCAACTCTTGCATATGGGGGTACATATTTCTCAATATGCTTACTTCCAGGTCTCCTCAAATGTGGTAAACGATGCTCTTCATCGAGGATTTCATCTCCAGAACTCTCTTCAACCACTTTCTTCTTGCCTTTCTCATCTTGCTTCTTATCTCGCAAACGACCACTCCATGGGTTGACACTTCTTGTAATCTCCTCTGCCATATGTGGTCCTGAAATAGTTCTTGTTGATGGTCCTGGCTTATCAACAACATGACGCACATTCTCTTGCTCTTCATACTCATCTTCTATCATCACTGGCTTTGGTTTATACCATGGTTCATGCTCAAAAAATCTGACATCTCTACTGACATAAACTTGTGTTGTCGTAGGATCATAGCACTTGTAACCTTTCCTTTCAACTGGATAGCCCAAGATACACACTTCGCTGCCTTTGGCTCCATCTTCTTTCTTGCTTCATTTGGCACATGAACATAGCAAACACATCCAAAAACTTTCATATAGGAAACTGTTGGCTTGATCCCATAAAGTCTCTCATAAGGTGAAATTTCATCAATGGCAATTGTTGGTGTTCGATTCATAATGTGTACTGTTGTATGAACTGCTTCAGCCCAATATGTTACTGGCATATTCATCTCATTCATCAGGGCTCTTGCAATCTCTGCTATGACTCTATTCTTTCTCTCAGCAACTCCATTTTGTTGTGGTGTGTATCTACAAGTAATCTGTCCTCTTATGCCTTGTTTACGTAAGTAATCATCAAAATTGTGTGACATGTACTCTCCCCCTCCATCTGTACGTAGGCATTTAATTTGACAACCGTTCTCTTTTTCAACCATAATTTTGAACTCCAAGAATACCTCAAATGCCTCTGACTTTGCCTTTAGAAAGTAAACCCATGTCATTCTGCTGTAATCATCCGTGAATGTGATAAAATATAGACAACCATTTGGCGTAGCATGATCACAAGGTCCCCAAATATCTGAATGAACAATTTCCAAAGGACTCTGGCTAATTCTCCCCCTCTTTAGAAATGGTAAACGAGATTGCTTTCCAAATTGACAAGCTTCACAAACATGATCAAAATTCAATCTGCCAAAGTTTGGCAATCCACGTACAATTTGATTTGCTTGCATATGCTTTAGTCTTCTAAAATTGACATGACCAATCCTCTTATGCCATAACTCTGCCCAATTAGCTTGAGTGGCTGATTTGTTTGCATACATATCCCTTTGTAAACATGGATCTCCAGCTTCGAATGAGAACAAGCGACCTTTCTTTCTTCCACGTGCCAATATCTTGCCTGGTCTGCCTTTGTGAAACTCCTCTATGAAGCAACCATAATGATTAAAACGGACTTGAAACCCTTGATCTGTCATTTGTCCAACTGATGCTAAATTCTTTGTGATTGAAGGCACATATAGAACATCTCCCAATGTGTTGTATGTCCCATCTTTTTCTAGCAATGGAACTGAACCAAAATGTGTAATCCGATGCATAGTATCATCACCTGTAGCGACAAACTCATCCTCTTCTAACTTCTCTTTTCTCTCAAACCATTCACCATGATAAGTCGTATGATTTGTGGCACCACTATCTAAATACCAATCATCTTTACGATGTGGATCCACCATGCTTCCAACAACATGCTCCATAGGAAATAAATGTCCACTCGATCTATTGTCATATATATTTTGATCATGAGGATTGTATCTAGCAAAGTTTCCTCCATGTCTGCCATAACCTCGGCCTCTTCCACCACGATCACAATTTTGATTTAGCCTTGTGTAACATTCTCTTTCAAAGTGACCATAAATGCCACATCTATTACAATATCCATCTCTTTGAGGATGTACAAATCATCCACCTCCACGTCCACGAGTTCAGGCTCTCCCCCTGCCTCTTTGGCTATAATCATTGTAACTTTGACTTTGTTGGTTTTGCCATTGATCTCTTCCAGCATTGTTTCCACGACCATAGTTTCCTCTTCCACCTCTATTGTTTCCACGACCTCTAGAGTAAAAAACCTGATCTCTGGAATTGTTATTTGATATAGAAGGACCTGACTTGCCTAACTTCACCTCTTCTTGCAAACAAAGGTTTACTAACTCTTCAAAATCAGGCATGTGTCCTCGAACAGATATAGATGTATCCAATGACTTGTATTCCGGTCCCAAACCATTCAATGTCACTGAAACTAAGTCATCATCTGGAACTTCAACATTAATGCTCGCAAGATCTTCCTATATTTGCTTTATCTCTATCACATAATCTGATATGGATCTATTTCCTCGCCATACACAATGTAACGTTTGCTTCAAGTGAACTTTTCGTGGTTCTGTATTGGAGATGTTCATTCTTACTAGTATCTCCCATGCTTCCTTTGGAGATTGAGCCTTCTTCACATGTGGTATAAAGAAGTCACTAATGCATAGTGAAATCCAATGCATCACTTTCCTTGAATTCTCGATCCACTTCTTGTAAGCTTCTACTCCTACTTGCCATGTTTTATGTGCTTCAACATTATCTCTATTTGGTTCCAAACCAACCTCGGGACACTCTTGTTCACCTGTAATATAATCCCATAAACCTTTGCCCATGATAAAGTTCTCCATCCTGTAAGACCATATGTTGTAGTTCTCTCTGGTCAGCTTCTCTCCAACAATCTGTGTGACTTGAGTTGAACTCTCTGTCATCTTCACTCTCTCAATTTCTTCCAAAGGATTTTGACAAAATTTTGGCAGAGTTTCGTTTGTATTTGGACAATATCTCAAGTGACAATCTCAACCAAAGTGCTCATAAACACTGACAGAAAATCTCTCACTGCCAAGGAAAAATCCACTGACTCACTTTGCCACAGACTGACTCAATACTATGCATAAATACTCTAAAACAATGTCGACATGGACCTGTATGCAAATGCAATTCATACGTTGTCCTGTATCACATATCCATACATCCACCTTCTTTCCATAGTCGTAAACGACATATGAGGTCTTTCGCGGAGCCAGTCGGGGGTTCGCTCCAATACCTAATCCACCTTGCCAAGGTACCAAAGCTCCCAAGGCAAGGCTTCAAAAAACCTCACTCGACCCTCAAAAAGGCTGCAGTTTTCCAAAATACATTGACCACATATCCATACATAACCACAAAGTACTCAATCTGACAATATAACCGCCTCAACTTCTTCCCACAACCTTTCTTACATAGGCGGCTGTCCATAACAGACCCACAACAACCAAACATAATCTTCGATAACACAATATCATGATGCAAAATCTCTATGTCTCTCTCCAAAACCTGTGTAAATGCTGAATTCTTCACCTATAACCTGTAAATCTACTGCCGAGTACAAAACTGGACATCTCCTATGCTTGTGTGAGCTGGCTGTTTACTACATAAAATTACAGATTTTGGCAAAACTGAGTATGCCAATGCGTCCGGAATGCCCAAAAACATAAAGATAGACTCCTATCACTGTATTCCGAGTTCGGGTGAGGGAGTTATGACCAAAAAACCTCTCTTTTTTGCTGTTTTCCAGAGTTGTGAAAATCTGTGTATTGACTGTAGCTCCTTAAAGTGAGCTCTGATACCACTTTGTAGAGTGCGTAGGTGATGGAGAAGGTAGAAAAGAAGACTACGCACACACACCAACACACATCGAGACACACACACACAATCGTTACCCTGTAGCCATTCAACGTGCTGCTCTCCTCTCTTCTACTCTTTGAACTATTATCCAAAGTATATTTACAACATAGTATAGTCAGTGTCCGGGCGCCCATAGAACAATGGACATATTCTTTAACATCATATTCTTTAACAACAAGCACTTCAAGCATGTCCAAAATTGGGCTCATCCAAATCTAGCATGAATGGTCAATAGAGTGAAAAGTACAAGAAAATTTCTAGGTTTTATCTCATATACACTTATCTAGCGAGCGAGAGAGAGAGAGAGAGAGAGAGAGAGAGAGAGAGAGAGAGAGAGATATTTTGTAACCTTATGAGATTGTAGCAGTTCATGTTCCCTCTGCTCATGCCACCACCACTTGCTAGATCAAATATGTATGAACCTTGTGTGGTACTTAAAGGTTGCAAATTGTCAAACTCAACATGCACATATAGTGGGGTCCATATCCATCATAAGATATATAGGACAAACCTTGGGTGAAAGGGAATGCATGAAAGTGTTAGGGATACCCAAATCAAGATTTGAAATTATCATTTAATGCTCATAAAAGCATTTCAACACTGCAACTATTAGCTTTAAAAAATTTGCAGGCACATGGATGATGATTCATGTATCTACTACAATGGAGAATGAAGAATAATAGCAGCATGATAGGGATATTAGCAAGGCAAAGCATTATATAGGTCCAAGGAAAACCTCACCCATAGGGAAAAAAACCCCAAACTTTGAGGAAATCATCGAGAATTTGGGCAAGTATGGTCCAACACCACAAAACTAAGATTCTAATAGTAGGAAATAATCACCAACACCCCAATAATGCGTGGTATAAACTTTGTGAAGTTTGGGTAAGGAACATGAATTGTGATTCATGTACTAGCCAACCTCTTAGAATAAAAGTGCCAAATGGTCTCAGTAGGGTGCAATAAGAAAAAAAAACCCACCAAGTCACAAAAGAACACTGTACTAACACTAACAAATGCTAACATTGTCTAGGATGTACACTAACTTTTTGATGCTTGAATCAGGAAATTTGGAAGTTGAAATGATAAACTAAAGATTGGTACAATATACAATCTAGACACACCTACACAAGGGTTCGAGAAAAACCAAGCAAAGGGAAATGAAAAGTGCTCTAATCATGGACAAAAAGAAGGTCAAAAAATAATCTTAGTACAAAAAATAGAAGTATGGCTTTAAAAACTAAAAATGAACTAATTTTTACTTTTCATGTCCAAAATTTTCATCTAACTTCATCAATAGCCTTAGGATGATGTCTAGAATCAAGCATATGAATCTCATTCCCAACATCCAAGAAAGTTAAATCACGATCCATGTTACCATATACATGTGGTAATGGTGTGTGTGAACACACTTAGGGCCATCGGGGAAGTTTTTCCCTCACTAGGAGGTCTTTTCCCCCATGCATTGTATATACACCCATCACTCTAGGGCTATCTGATCTTTCCATTGCACACTAAGTAATACACTCTTTGTTGTGTGCCTTGAGCTTCTTTCATCTTCTCCAAGCTATGTGTGTTTTCTTTCAATCCTAATTCTAACATTTGGTCTCAGAGCAAGTTGCATCCTCCCATGCTAGTCGCCAATAGCTCCAGCACATGCTTGCAATCCTAATTCTAACATTTGGTATCAAAGCAGGTTGCATCCTCCCGCGCTTAGTCGCCAATAGCTCCAGCACATGCTTGCTCACTTTCTCCAATTTTTGTGAGCTTTGGCGAGCGTTAGCAGGTCGAGTGATACTTCACGTAAGCTCATAGAGCTTGGTCTACTCAAAATTTTCATTTGGACTCATTTTGGCCTCCATTTCCACTAAAGGTAGTACTGCATAAACTATTTTTTCATTTTGTCATTTTGTGCAAAATTTTTGTCAATGCCTTTTTTTGCGTAGCAAGTCCTTTACAATATTCTATGGTTTGTGCTATATAGCACGTGTTGTTCCCGCTTTGTTTCTCCTCTTTTTGGACAGTTTTCACATTAGGTGCAACATTTTCCCTGGCAGCTGACAACAACACAAATGTGTGTTAGGAAATAAGACGTAGCTAAATAGATAATTGAGTAGATTACTTAATGGAGAGAGACAGATTTATATACACGAGATTATAGAGTAGAGAGAGAGAGAGAGAGAGAGAGAGAGTACACACGATATACGTGGTTCACCCAATGTGGGCTACGTCCACGGGAAAGCAGCCACTGAATGGCTTTAGTACTTCAAAACAAGAAGTAGTTTACAAAGGGATTATACCCTTAATGGAGCTCCCACCTTGTTTTACTCTCACCACCTCACACTCACCTTGTTGCATCAACTTCACACTATGAAATGTGTGTAGAAATGGCCTCCTTTTATAGGCCAAAAGGGCTGCCCTCTCTTATGAGAGACAGCCATGTGTAGCCGCCCTTGTGGGAATAAGTCCAAATCGGACCCTCCAATCCGCCCATGTGTGGCCGCCCTTGAGGAGACAAGTCCGCTCTCGAATTCGGCCACCGGCCACCGGCCATTGACTTCCGACCACCGGCCACCGGCCATTGACTTCCGACCACCGGCCATCGGCCATTGACTACCGGTCACCGGCCAACCGACCGGTTGTTTTTCGACCACTTTTCGGCCGCCGTCCGGCCATAATATTTCAGAGGAAAAGAATATTCCGGCCTTTAAAGTTGCCCCTGATTCTTGTCCGTGAAAATTTTGGTTTCCGGTGAGTGATTTTCCTTCACGCACGATGGCTTCTCCTCATAATGGGGGCCTTACAAATGTGCGCTTTTACCACAAAAAATTACAAGGGTAAATCAGGCTCCATACTTAACAATCTCCCACTTGGAGACTGATCTCCAAACCAAACCTGTCACTGCTTTCCATTCTGGCTTTTTATCCTTGAATGCCGATTGAAGATGAGCAAAATCTCAACTTCTCCTTGTTGACCACCTTTGTAAACATGTCTGCAGGATTTTCACTTGTATGCACCTTTCCTAGCTTTAGTTGTCCCTCTTCCAACAGAGTGCGTATGAAGTGATATCTCACCTCAATGTGCTTTGTCCTTGAATGAAAGGCTGAGTTCTTCGCAAGATGGATAGCGCTTTGGCTATCACTGTACAAGACACAATTGTCTTGTTTGAATCCAAGCTCTTCTAATCTGTGAAGCCACAGAATTTCTTTGCTTGCCTCGGTCATTGCTACATACTCTGCTTCCGTGGTAGAAAGTGAAACCACTTTCTGCAGCTTTGAAGCCCAGCTTACTGCTGTGCCTCCAACCGTGAACACATAGCCAGTAGTGCTCCTTCGAGTATCTTTGTCACCTGCCATATCTGCATCAGCATACCCTTCTAGAAAAATATTAGTTCCTCCAAAATACAAAGCATTTGTTGTTGTCCCTTTTAGATACCTAAGTATCAACTTCACAGCTTGCCAATGCTCTTTACTTGGGTTGTCCATGAACCTACTCACAACTCCCACTGCATGTGCAATGTCTGGCCTTGTCCAGACCATAGCATACATTAGAGAACCTACCGTTGCAGCATATGGAACTTTAGACATATAGTCTATCTCCTCTTGTGTCTTTGGACACATATCCTTCGTTAGTTTAAAATGACCAGCCAAAGGTGTAGAAACTGGTTTTGCATTTTGCATTGCAAACCTTTCTAGTACCTTCTTGATGTAATCTTCTTGAGATAGCTTTATTGTCTTCTTCGTCCTGTCCCTTGATATTTTCATACCAAGTATCCTCTTTGCAGCACCTAAATCTTTCATTGAAAAAGATTTGGACAGCTCCTCTTTTAGGTCTTTGATGTCCTGCATGTTAGCACTTGCAATCAACATGTCATCAACATACAACATTAGGATGATGAATTTCCCATCTCCCAAATTCTCCGTGTAGACGCAGTGATCCGAGTTGCATCTTGTGAATCCATGATCCAACATCCATCGATCAAACTTCAAGTACCATTGTCTTGATGCTTGCTTTAAACCATACAAGCTCTTCTTTAATCTGCAAACCATGTTCTCCTTACCTTTTACTTCATACCCCTTTGGTTGAAGCATGTAGATTTCCTCCTCTAAGTCACCGTGAGGGAATGCCGTATTTACATCCATTTGCTTGAGATTTAGATCATGAGCAGCCACAAGGCTTAAGACAAGCCTAATTGAGTTCATTTTTACAACAGGAGAAAATATTTCATTGAAGTCAATACCTTTCTTTTGAGAAAAACCTTTTACCACAAGCCTAGACTTGTACCTTTTCTTCCCACCTTCTTCTTCCTTTAGCTTGTATACCCATTTGTTTTGAAGTGCCCGCTTACCTTTAGGCAACTCAACCAACTCCCATGTTTGGTTGCGATGTAGTGAGTCCATCTCCACTTGCATGCTCTTCGTCCATTCTTCTTTGGATTCATGTTGCATAGCTTCTTCATATGATTCCGGCTCTCCAGAATCTGAGATCAAGAGATGGTTGAAGGAAGGAACAAACCTTTCTGGAGGTCTACTTGTTCTTGTAGATCTTCGGGGAATAGGTTGAGGCTCCTCATTTGGTTGACGTTGTTGCACAATCTCACCGTTTGCAGTCCTTGAGTCTTCACCATCCTCAAGCTCCATGTACTCATCACCTGTTTCTTTTGTTTGTTTTCTTTCCAAGTAATCTTTGTACATATTTTGTTCGTTAAAAATTACATCCCTACTCCTTAAGATTTTACCATCTTCAGGATTCCATAAGCGATACCCAAAGTCTCCTTCTCCATAGCCAATGAAGAAACACTTTTTGGACTTTGCATCTAACTTTGATCTTAGGCTTCTATCTATGTGCATGAAAGCCTCACACCCAAACACTTTGAGAAATGCATAATTCACCGATTTACCTGTCCATGCCTCTTCTGGAACTCCCCCATCCAATGTTGTTGAGGGTGACCGATTGATTAAGTACACAGACGTACTTACAGCTTCTGCCCAAAGCTCAAGCGGTAGGTCTGCATGTAGCCGCATGCTTCGTGCTCGTTCCATGATTGTCATGTTCATCCTTTCCGAAATGCCATTTTGTTGAGGTGTCCTTGGGGTTGTCCTTTGCCTCCGAATGCCATTGCTAGCACAAAAGCTTTCAAAAGCTTGGCTGAAATATTCGCCTCCATTGTCGGATCTGAGGCATTTAACCTTGGTACCTGTTTCATTCTCCACAAAGGCTTTCCACCTTTGAAATATGGAAAATACATCGGATTTATTCTTCATGACATAAACCCATGTTTTTCTAGTCGCATCGTCTATGAATGTTACATAGTACAATGAGCCACCAAGTGATGGTGTACTTGCAGGACCCCAAATATCAGAATGAACCAACTCAAGTTTTTTATTTTTTCTTTCATTTCCTGATTTTTGAAATTTTACCCTCTTTTGTTTACCATAAACACAATCTTCACAGAACTCTAAGTCCACTTCTTTCAAACCTGGTAGAAGCTTCTTTGTTTGAAGGATTTGCATTCCTTTGGCACTCATATGCCCAAGTCGGTAGTGCCACACCGCACTGTCAACTTCTGTAGTTGCTGCACAAGCTGAAGGTTGCATGCTAACAGTACACAAGTAAAGTGTACCGACTTTTTCACCCTTGGCAACCACCAAAGATCCCTTTGAGATCTTCCACCATTTGTTTCCGAATGCAATGTTGTGACCTTCATCGTCCAATTGTCCTGTAGAGATCAAATTTTTGCGAAGAGAAGGAACATGCCTAACATCTTTAAGCTTCCATTCATTTCCGTTAGCAGTTTTGACAGAAACTGTACCTTTGCCGACAATCTCACAAGCTTCATCATCTCCCAAGTATACATACCCAAAATTACCTTTGGTGCAGTCTTGGAAATGTTGCTTGTGTGGTGTCGCATCGAATGAAGCCCCGGAATCTACTATCCAAGAATTAGACACATTGTCTAATGAGAGAATTAGAGCATCTTGCTCTACTTTACCTGCCACATTGGCCTCCGATGTTGGCTTGTTGTCTTGAGACTCTGTCTCCTTCTTCTTCTTGGACCAGCAATCCTTCTTGACGTGGCCCTTCTTGCCGCAGTTCCAACATTCAAGAACTGACTTTGTGCGTGACTTGCTCCACCTTGAGCGATCACGACCCTTTTGGTTTTTGAACCTCTCCTTAAGCCTTCCTCTTGTTTCCACTGATAGTGCAGCACTTGATGATTCTCCTGTGCTTCTCCTTCGCATTTCCTCGCTTAGGAGAACACCCACAACATCATCAAACTTAAGAGTATTTGTGCAAAAGATAGAATTACTTACAGCCATCACAAGGCTGTCCCAACTATCCGGTAGAGATGATAGTATAAGGAGATCTCACACTTCGTCATCAAAATTGATTTTCACTGATCGAAGTTGACTTATGTTTGTGTTAAAGTCATTTAGGTGTTCTGCAACTAAACCATTCTCTGCCATCTTTAGATTGAACAAGCGCTTCATAAGAAATACCTTATTGGATGCCGATGGTTTCTCGTAGAAGTCGTCAAGTGACTTCATCAAGTCCTCCGTGGTCTTCATCTCCGAAACATTGAAGGCCACCGTTGACGCCAAGCTTAACCGGATTGTTCCCAGTGCCTTTCGATCAAGAACAATCCATGCTTCATCTGCCATTGTTGCGGGTATTTTCACAAGACCGCCTAGTGGCAAATAGAGGTCCTTCTGGTAGAGATAGTCTTCAATCTGCATCTTCCAATGTTGGTAGTTTTTGCCGTTGAACTTCTCAATCTTGAGCTTCCCTTCCTCCGCCATAACTCCCACTCAATTCAAGAAATCCTTTCCTTGAGATAATTTAGCTACGAGCAAACCTTGCTCTAATACCAGTTGTTAGGAAATAAGACGTAGCTAAATAGATAATTGAGTAGATTACTTAATGGAGAGAGACAGATTTATATACACGAGATTATAGAGTAGAGAGAGAGAGAGAGTACACACAATATACGTGGTTCACCCAATGTGGGCTACGTCCACGGGAAAGCAGCCACTCAATGGCTTTAGTACTTCAAAACAAGAAGTATTTTACAAAGGGATTATACCCTTAATGGACCTCCCGCCTTGCTTCACTCTCACCACCTCACACTCACCTTGTTGCATCAACTTCACACTATGAAATGTGTGTAGAAGTGGCCTCCTTTTTTAGGCCAAAAGGGCTGCCCTCTCTTATGAGAGACAGCCATGTGTAGCCGCCCTTGTGGGAATAAGTCCAAATCGGATCCTCCAATCTGCCCATGTGTGGCCGCCCTTGTGTGGCCGCCCTTGAGAAGACAAGTCCTCTTTTGAATTCGGCCACCGGCCATTGAATTCGGCCACCGGCCACCGGCCATTGACTTCCGACCACCGGCCATCGGCCATTGACTACCAGCCACAGGCCAACCGACCGGTTGTTTTCCAACCACTTTTCGGCCGCCGTCCGGCCATAATATTCCGAAGAAAAAGAATATTCCGGCAAAAAAAAGTCTCGGGGGCCTCCGCCCCCGAGGCCTTTAAAGTTGCCCCTGATTCTTGTCCGTGAAAATTTTGGTTTCCGGTGAGTGATTTTCCTTCACGCACGATCGCTTCTCCTCATAATGGGGGCCTTACAAATGTGCACTTTTACCACAGAAAATTACAAGGGTAAATCAGGCTCCATACTTAACAATGTGTTCAAGATGTCTGTTGTTGTTGAGGATAGATTGGATAGGGACAACTACTCTATGTGGGCTTATAAGATGCAACATGTCCTTGTGTCAAAGGGAATTTGGAATATTGTGCGGGGCATTGATGTACGTCTTGGTTTTGAGGATGTAGAGGATGTTGCAGGTTTCGGTGGAAGGATTGCTGCTACCAAAGCTATTTTACCTATGGTGGAGAAAGCTCGTTGGGATGTAAAAGATGCACAAGCTCATGCATTGATTGCATTATCTGTGAAGTGCACTATTACTCCTCACATTTGTTCAACAAAATTTGCAAAACGGGCTTGGGATATTATGGATGCTGGTCTTTATGCAAGTCACAATGAGGAAAGAATTGTGTTGTTGTGTAAAGAGCTGAAGTCAAAGATTATGCATGAGGAAGATGAAATGGACACTTTTCTTGTTGCTAGTGTCAAGGATAAAAATGAGCAACTTAATTCTTCATGCAAAGTCAATTTTGATAGTTCCCTTGTGCAGATTGTTCTTGATGCTTTGCTAGATTCTTACCAAACTTTTGCTAGTACTTGGAGACTTATGACCCAAGGAAATCCTGAAGTTATCAAGTTTGATGCATTATGCACATTGTTGTTGTGTGCAATTGAACAGTCTTTTATTGCTACTCAAAGAAAAGGTGGTAACAACAATGTAACCACTTCTCATGGTTCTTTTGCAAGTGGAAAATCTTATGTTCCTAATGCTTTTGTTGGCAATACTTCATCTGGGAATTCTGGTGCCTCTTATCCGTTTCAAGGAGTTGTAAATATTGTGCTTACTGCTACTGCAAATGGTAGTTCTTTCACACTTGTTGATGTATTGTATGTACCTAGGATCAAGAAGAATCTTTTTTCTATATCTACACTTGCTAGACTTGGTCTTGTTGTAAAATTTGTGGATGACAAATGTATAGTTCATGATCTCAGTTTTGGTGATGATATTTTTGCATCAGGCATTTTATATCATGAGCTGTATAAGCTCATTTTGTATTACAAGTGTGAGTAGAATTTTGCAAATGCAGTTGTGGATTCTAAGGCTATTCAAATGCAAAACTTTGGCACGCATGTTTTGGGCATCTAAATTTTGCCAATTTTTGCATTTGCAAAAATTTGATATGGTTGCTTCTTTGCCTCCTCTTGAAGCACCTATCAAACATGTTTGTGAAGGTTGTATTGGGCTAAGTTGCAACATTTAAAGTTTCATAAGGATGGTTCAGTTAGGGCCACATGTAGGTTGCAACTTGTGCAAGTAATGTTTGTGGGTCCATGCAAACTCCATCCTTGGGCAATTACCTTTACTTCGTGACTTTCATTGATGATTACTCCAGGCATGCATGGGTGTATTCGCTTAAAGAAAAATCCAAAGTGTTTATGTGCTTTAAACAATTTGTTGGGTATGGCTGAAAATTTCTTAAAATGTACAATCAGTACCCTCCGTTCAGATCAAGGGGTGGAGTATATGTCTCTTAAATTTAATGCATTTCTGGCTAGTTATGGATAAAACACCAATGTACAATTCCGTATATGCCTCAATAAAATGGTGTTGCTGAGAGGAAAAACATGTCATTTACAAAAATGGCACGATGTATGGTCAAAAGTCAAGCTTTGCCGCATTCCTTTTGGCTTGAGGCCATCATGTGTGCCACTTAATTACTAAACAAGTTTCTTACAAAAGCTTTGCAGTCTATTACTCCATATGAAGCATGGCATGATAGAAAGCCTTCTATTGAGCACATGTGTGTTTTTGACTGTTTGGCATATGTTTTGGTGCCACAAACACATCGCAAAAAATTGGAAGATAAGGCTGTCAAATGTATTTTTGTTGGTTATAGTGCTAAAAGCAAAGGTTATATGTTGTATCATCCATAAACAAAGTGTATTTTGGTCTCACAGGATGTTGTGTTTGTGGAAGATTCTGTTCAACCCTTGTTGTCATGTACTAGAGACAATAATGTCAGCTCACATGATATTTATGACACTTTGTTGCCTCTTTTCAGTGGTGGAAGTGCAAATATAAATTTCGATGAGGCAAATGTTGTAGCCTATGTGGGTTTTTGAAAATGATACAAGATCAACCTATTACTAATGAAGGTGTACATGATGTACTTGATGAGGAAAGGGATGAGAATGAGTAGGCTAGAGGTATGCCAAAATGGTTGGTGCATACTTTGTGTGACATTAAATTGGATGCACCTTTGTCTAGTCGTACTCGTTCAGGTTCTTGCCATGCATCAGATTGTTATGCTTTGGCTGTGTCTAGCTTATGTGATGCTGACGAACCTTTATCTTTGATGAAGCACAAAATTCAAAAAGATTGGATGGTTGCCATGCAATCAAAATATGATACACTTATAGAAACACTACAAGAGGTACTTCACATTAGCGACACTCGCAGTGCAACGCTCAAAAGTGAAAATCCACGGCATCGCTATGAGCGTCACTATAGGCGTCGCTATTTTCTTCGTTGCATAGCGATGCCCATAGCGACGCCGACAGGGGTAAAAATAATCCGTGAGCGCCAAAAACTCAAATCTCAGTTCTGAGTTTTTGGCACTCAAGCGAAATAGGTAACTCCCACTGTCCCTCTCTCTCTCTCTCTTCCCCCCCCCCCCCCCCCCCCCCCCCCACACACACACACACACACACACGAGGAGATGAAGGAGAGCCAGGTATGCTCCTTCCCTCTCCTCTCTCTCAAGTTCCCTTCCGCTCTCTCTCTCTCTCTCTCTCTCTCTCTCTCTCTCTCTCTCTCTCTCTCTCACACACACACACACACACACACACACACACACACATACACACACACATTGTGTCTTTGAAAGAGAGAGAGAGTACACACATGCATAAACAAAAAAACACATACACGCACACACATGCATAAACAAAGAATGTATACACACACACATTGAGAGAGGAAAAGAGAGAGAGAGAGAGAGAGAGAGTGAGTGAGTGAGAGAGATAAAGTAAAGAGAGAGAATGAGAGAGAGATATAAAGCAAAGAGAAAGAGAGAGAGAGACAGAGAGAGAGAGAGAGAGAGAGGAGAAAACAAAGAGAAAGAGAGAGAGAGAGAGAGAGATAGAGAGAGAAAAAAAAACCAAAGAGAGAGAGAGGGGGGGGACAGACAAAAAGAGAGAGGTAAGGGGAGAAAACAAAGAGAGAGAGAGAGAGAGGTAAGGGGAGAAAACAAAGAGAGAGAGAGAGAGAGAGAGAGAGAGAGATAAAAAGTAGAGAAAATATGAAATGAAATGTTATATTAAGATTTAGAGTTAGGTTAGATTTAAAATTACATTTAATTAAAATTAGATTAGATTAAGATCTAAAATTAAGTTAGATTATATTTAACTTATAATTAAAATTTATGCTAAATTTAAAATTAGGTTAAGACTTAAGATTAGGTTAAGTTTTAAATTAGATTTAAGATTAGGCTAGATTACATTTAGATTTATGTTTATGTTGAGTTTAAGATTAGGTTAGATTTAGATTTACGTTAGATTAAGATTAGGTTAGATTTAGATGTACGTTAGATTTAAAATTAGGGCAAGATTTAAGATTAGCTAGGTTAAATTTAAGTTAGATTACATATAGGTTTAGGATTTAAGATTGGATTAGATTTAGGTTTATGTTGAGTTTAAGATTAAATTAGATTTAGATTTAAGATTAAGACAAGATTTAAGATTAGATTTAAATTTAAGCTAGATTATATTTAGGTTTAGGGTAGATTTAAGATTATATTAAATTTAGGTTTATTTTGAGTGTAAGATTAGATTAGATCTAGATTTATGTTCGATTTAAGATTAGATTAGATTAGATTAGATTTAGGTTAGATTTTAGGACATGTCAATGAAGGCTTTTCCCAAAGAGCAGACACTACTTACACAACAATATGTATATTCCCATCAAAACATGACACCTATTAACTCACACACTAACCATATTCAATTAGCCGCAAATCACCATATGTTCAATTGGGTTAGATTTAAGATTATATTTTGGATTTAGTTTTTATATTAAAGTCTACCTTTGGGATTACGGAAAAAAGAATAGAGTTAGGTGAACGGTGATCCCTCTCTTTCTCTCTACAGATGCAATCTTAAGTTGGAAAGCTTTCAACGGTATGATACTCAAATTTGAGGCCAACATGTAATGTGCTAAGTAATCGCTTGAACAAAGATCTGCTGTGAAGAGTTGTTAGGATGATGTGAATTGCTACAGCTAGAGAAGAGGAAAAGGGGTTTTGTCCACTACATGCACTATCATGTAGACGTGGGTGTGTAGATTTCTTGTACCCACAAATATAGGCATTGACCACCAATAAAGACGAGATTATAACCCGGTGGTTCTGATCTCCGTGCACCTCTAAACCGAGGTGTGCGGAGATTGGATATGACTAGAGAATGTGAGGTAGTTTACAGTGTGAATAGAGAGAGAGAGAGAGAGAGAGAGAGAGAGAGAGAGAGAGAGAGAGAAGATGGAGGATGCCAACAAAAGATTAAATTTATGTCCAGGCTAAAAGTTTTTTACATTCATTATGAGTAGTGACGAGGATGTGGGGCCGTCCAACCGAAACACCTATCTCTCAACAAGGATCTTATGTCCTTGTAATCAATACAAGCATGCTGTGCAACGGACAAGACGCGTTTCTTTGCAGCATGTTCACGAATTTGGCGAGTTTGATCCATCTATTATAGATCGAGTTTCTGCCAATTATAACTCATCGGACTCTGACGCTGGCCAACAGGCAGCAATCTTGCAACCCAATAGACGTGTTTGTAGGCGCTTTGGTCAAGCCGCATACGTGAGGCCACAAGATGTAGCCTCTGACAGCTCGGAGGATGATCATGTAGACCACATTCCCAATGACGCAATGTTTGAGTCCGAGATCAATGAAATGATTGAGACAATCATGAATTCGGACAGGCTTATCTATGATGATATGAAAAGTGAAGCTGATACACCATTGTATGATGAAGCATGTGTGTCTAGATTGAAGGCGCTCGTGGTTCTTCTCAACATGCAGGCAAACTTTGGATGGAGTGACACTAGCGTCACAGTGCTTTTTAGCTGATCTATTACAATGTTTTTACTTTAATAAAAAAACTCTAGATATATAATGATCTGACAAATACTTAACAAGTGTACCGCATTTTTTTCGATGTGTAGATTGCTCAAAGAGCACATACTGCCAGCTGATAATGTGATGCCAGATTCCATAGAGGAAGTACGAAAGATCTTGCAAAACTTGGGAATGGATTACAATTTGATTCATGCTTGTCCTAATGACTGCATTCTTTTCAGAGAGGAATACATAGACATGGAGAAGTGTCTGAAATGTGATTCCGAGAGATATCGAGTAGATCTCCACGGAACAAAAAATCCACAAAAGGTTTTGTGACATTTTCCTTTGCTTCCTCGCATCAAGCATTTCTTCAAATGTAAGTCCATGGCCACCCTAGCATCATGGCATGAGGAGAATAAATCTTCGGATGGTGTGCTACGGATTCTTGTAGATTGTGCAGCTTGGAAATATATAGACGAAACATGGCTGGATTTTTCCAGGGAAGCTCTAAATTTGCACCTAGGCCTGGCTATGGATGGCGTAAATCCATTTGGTCAGAGATCAATATCTTACAGTGTATGGCCCGTTTTCATTGTCAACTACAACATTCCCCCGTGGTTGACTACCAAGAAGGGGCAACTGTGGCAAAGCTTGATTGTGTCGGGGCGGTATAAAGTGAATAATATGGATGTGTATCTTTTTTCACTATTGGAAGAGCTACAACAATTGTGGATTGGCATAGAAGTGGTGGATATGAGCCGACACACACGTCAACGGAATGCTTTGATCAGAGGCAATTGTGAGGTCCCCAACCCGCCAATACCAAGATCGGGATGGGATCCTTGACAAGTCTCTAGGTCTAATAAAAATCAGAGTCTCTAAACAAGAAAAATCCAAGGAATAAACCTTTACCATTGACAATTGCTTGGGTCTATAGCCTTAGAAGAAGACCTAGTCCTGTCTCGCAGCGGAACGGGACAACATATTAAAAGTCCAGAAAACTATTTCAGCTCTATAACTGCCACAATTGGGCTCAGGTATCCTTAACCAACGCTTTTTTTCCCCTAACAGATGTGAGGTTACAGCCGCTAGTGGAATCCTCTTCCAAGTGAAGAAGTTTTCTAAACATTTTAGTGCACACCCTTCGAAGCTTGAACTCCACCCCTCATAAAAAAATGCGACTAGCTTCCCATCGTGTTGCCAATGACCATAAGCAAGCCTGAGGATCACTTTCTATGTCGCCGGCCTCATGATCATAAGTTGTTACCCATTCATCTTCAAGCATCACCAAAACTCAGACCTTGTCCAAGCAATGCAAGCATTCAACATATCACAAATCATGGTACTAGCCCGTGCAAGAGCCTTTAAGAGACTCGAGCGGCTGAGCTTGAAAACCCCCGTTGGTCTGCTAAAATCCACATTTGGCATACACATCACGATAGTGCCGGCCATATCTTGCATCAAATAGCCACTGCAACACTTTGCCATCTTCCTGCAAATTGCCATGCCTCGACTTCCTGCACTTCCATAGGTCGAGAGAGTTTGGCCATACCATCATTGCCCACCCCCTCGTTGAGCATTTATGCTCAACCATAGTATTATTTAGATAGGATATCATTGCATAAGAAGAAAATTGATAGATACTATGTACAAGAAGCATTAGATAGATAGAGAGAGAGATTCATCTGTTGTAGAGCCCGCCTGGGTCAATAGGAAATCCATAGGCTCTCCCAATTGTAATGAGGCTTCCACCAGGATCAAAAAAAAAGCTTTGATCATCATCATCCGTCTGTAAAACATAGGCAAGTATTCCTTGCTTTGCACCTGTAACTTTGTCAGCCAACCTGTCTTGTAGAAACTTCATAGCAACACCCTTCAAAAAGTTGTATACATGGACTATCTCCACGCCCAAAACAAACCTGCACACCCGCATATCTTCTGCATCCTATGTCTCCCAGCCATCAGTTAGCGAGCTCTCCATAGCTTCATCGTCTTTGAAAAACACAACCTGTAGCAAGTGGCATAGTGGTGCTTGCATAACAACTTTTATCAACAAATCCATCAGCAGCATGGCAACAACCTGTGGCAACTGATCATCCAAAGCAAACACTAGCAAAACCTTATTTGTAGGCTCTTCAAGCGGTAATGGAGCAGGCACACAACCTCGCATATCCTTTATCCTTGCCATAGCTTTAGCAACCAAAACCTGCCACTCGTCATCTACATCGACCACCGGCTCATCGAATCCCCAATCATCTTCATCAAGACATTCCTCCTCCGTCAGCAGGGCCTGACCATCACAAGGCAAGAGAGAGGGTTTCCCAAACCCCTGGTCTTAGCAGGCTGAATCTTCACATGCAACCTGCTCTTCTTTGACCAAATTATCGACATACATAACATCATAGGTCTCATACCTTGAGAGAGCGGACTCCGTTTCCCATGTGTTGTCCGTATCCAAGGCACTGCTATAGCTCGAACACAGCTCGGCTTTCTCCACAAAGCTAACTGACTTTGGCACTTCAGCTATCTTCTCCCCTGCTTCTTTTTCGGAAGGCACTTGGTCAAGCACATTAGGTGGCACTCGGTAGACTCCTCTCTGCAACTGTTGAGCCCTCGTTGGCACTTCTTCTATCTCTTCTACCATGGCATTAGCTTCATGTGCTTTGATCACATTCATATCGACCAAAGGAGCTTTTATCTCATGATGCTCTTCAATCTGTTTGGGCCTAGGTCCACTGGCTACCATGATTGCCGACTGTATCAAACCTACCTCCATCTTCTTCTTCATCTTTCGACTCTTTACTTTGGCAATTCTAACGGCTTCATCATAAGTGCTTGGATCTTCATAATCGACTCTCTCACGAACATAGGGATGCAAGTAGGATAAAAACCTTTCGAGCTTCAAATATCCCACATTGGTTGCTTGGGTAGCAGCCCGTCAGTCCCGTACTCAGGCCCACCACCCCTCTCGGTGTCTTCACCCCTCAGGCCATGGACCTCCTCCTAACCCCTCCTTCTTCTGGCTTCTTACCTCTTGCAAACCAGCCCTGCCCCTATCGTATTCAGCCCCACCACCTCACTGCCCCATGGGCCCCTAGCGGCCTTCCCCCAGCAGCGCCATCCTCCCCTCCTCGGCTTCTGTTGCGCTGCCCTGCAGCACCTCCTTCTCACGCCCTCGTTGGCGGCCAACCTATCTGTTCAACATGCGCCACCTCGTGGCCTAGACACCTTGCCCGCTACCACTGCAGCCGCCAATCGTGACCTCGCTATTGGTCGCTTCACCTATAAATTGACCTCCCCACCATTCGTGTATGGTCTCCCTGTCATCCAACTGGCGCTTCTCCCTCATGCATGGCCCAAGTGGCCCTTCCTTCCTGTCGCGTTGTTCGTTCACTGCAGCAGCTTGCTTTTTTCTTTTAATAGCTTTAAAACGATTTTGGGCTTGTCCCCCATGCACACGCCAACAACCATCGACGAATACCTCCTTCAACCTTTCCACCTGCACACCCTTTGAAGCTTGAACTCCACCCCTCATAAAAAAATGTGACTAGCTTCCCGTCGCGTTGCCAATGACCAGAAGCAAGCCTGAGGATCACTTTTTATGTCGCCAGCCTCATGATCATAAGCTGTTACCCATTCATCTTCAAGCATCACCACAACTCGGACCTTGTCCAAGCAGTGCAAGCATTCAACATATCACAAATCATGGTACTAGCCCATGAAAGAGCCTTTAAGAGACCCGAGTGGCTGAGCTTGAAAACCCCCGTTGGTCTGCTAAAATCCACATTTGACATACACATCACGATAGTGCCGGCCATATCTTGCATCAAATAGCCACTGCAACACTTTGCCATCTGCCTGCAAATTGCCATGCCTCGACTTCCTGAACTTCCATAGGTCGAGAGAGTTTGGTCGTACCATCATTGCCCACCCCCTCGTTGAGCATTTATGCTCAACCATAGTATTATTTAGATAGGATATCATTGCATAAGAAGAAAATTGATAGATACTATGTACAAGAAGCATTAGATAGATAGAGAGAGAGATTCATCTGCTGTAGAGCCCGCTTGGGTCAATAGGAGAGCCATAGGCTCTCCCAATTGTAATGAAGCTTCCACCAGGATCAAAAATAAAGCTTTGATCATCATCATCCGTCTGTAAAACATAGGCAAGTATTCCTTGCTTTGCACCTGTAACTTTGTCAGCCAACCTGTCTTGTAGAAACTTCATAGCAACACCCTTCAAAAAGTTGTATACATGGACTATCTCCACGCCCAAAACAAACCTACACACCCGCATATCTTCTGCATCCTATGTCTCCCAGCCATCGGTTAGCGAGCTCTCCATAGCTTCATCGTCTTTGAAAAACACAACCTGTAGCAAGTGACATAGTGGTGCTTGCATAACAACTTTTATCAACAAATCCATCAGCAGCATGGCACCAACCTGTGGCAACTGATCATCCAAAGCAAACATTAGCAAAACCTCATATGTAGGCTCTTCAAGCGGTAATGGAGCAGGTACACAACCTCGCATATCCTTTATCCTTGCCATAGCTTTAGCAACCAAAACCTGCCACTCGTCATCTACATCCACCACCGGCTCATCGAATCCCCAATCATCTTCATCAAGACATTCCTCCTCCGTCAACAGGGCCTGACCATCACAAGGCAAGAGAGAGGGTTTCCCAACCCCCTGGTCTTCGCAAACTGACTCTTCACCTGCAACCTGCTCTTCTTGGACCAAATTATCGACATACATAACATCATAGGTCTCATACCTTGAGAGAGCGGACTCCGTTTCCCATGTGCTGTCCGTATCCAAGGCACTGCTATAGCTCGAACAGAGCTCGTCTTTCTCCACAAAGCTCACTGACTTTGGCACTTCAGCTATGTTCTCCCCCGCTTCTTTTTCGGAAGGCACTTGGTCAAGCACATTAGGTGGCACTCGGTAGACTCCTCTCTGCAACTGTTGAGCCCTGGTTGGCACTTCTTCTATCTCTTCTACCATGGCATTAGCTTCATGTGCTTTGATCACATTCATATCGATCAAAGGAGCTTTTATCTCATGATGCTCTTCAATCTATTTGGGCCTAGGTCCACTGGCTACCATGATTGCCGACTGTATCAAACCTACCTCCATCTTCTTCTTCATCTTTCGACTCTATACTTTGGCAATTCTAACGGCTTCATCATAAGTGCTTGGATCTTCATAATCAACTCTCTCACGAACATAGGGATGCAAGCAGGATAAAAACCTTTCGAGCTTCAAATATCCCACATTGGTTGCTTGGGTAGCAACCGCCAAATCCTCCCAATAAGCTTCAAATTTATCAACAAAAGCATCAAAATTGGCACTTATGTCCTGTTGCAAACCTTTGATCTTCGCATCTGCTTCTGAAGCCGACACCACCTTTCTATACCTTTGTGAGAACTGTTCGCGAAATCCGATCCAAGTTTGCTTGTGCACCTCTTCTAAGGCATCGAACCAAACCTTTGCTTTACCTCGCAGCACCAAAGGTAGAGTATGGAGCTTTGCTTCATCAGCTCGCATCCGCAGTACTGTCAGCATAAATAGCTCAAAATCTGCAAGCCAATCATCTGCATCCTCATCTCCTTTGAACACCGAACCAAACTCCTGCTTCATCTTGAGTCAAGAACACCTTGTTAGGAAGCAATTAGTGGGTCCTCGGTGGGGGCACCACAAGATGGAAAGGGGGAAATGGGAAAACCACCAGCACATAAACTCAATGCCTCTATATAGCTCAGTGATCTCATAGCACCCCTATCCCCTAGCAAACACACTTCCAGATACACAATCTGCAAACAACTAATGTCCAAGCCCGATCCCGACCAACCCTGACTAGATAGATCCGTTTGCAAAGTAGGTTCAGATAGCCTCCATCTATAACATTGTAGAGCACCGTATGACATATAGGCAGTCCAATAACAATCGACACTAAAAACCCCAATCAAATCTTTGGCAAGCACCCGTTTCCCTTCAAGCTTGTGGATTTGAACACACCAACATCCTTATAGAGAGCACACGCTCAACACCCATCGGAAGCACACATATACCCGACATACTATTAGACACAAAATCGAGAGAGATGATTAACACTAATTTGAGAATAGAGTGGACAAATATCAAGGAAAACTCTTCAGAAAAATGTGTATGATGCTCCAAACACGCTGATGATCTCCCCTTTTCAGTGCTCAATTGACTCCTTGCCTCCTTTGCTTTCGATCATCTTCACTTGATATGGCATGCCCCTTGTGAGGAAACCCCGGCCTCACCAAGCAACTGTGTGGTCAACAAAACCGCCAACTTCCTGTACTCACTTGCTCGTTCAATCCCTCGTGACTCCAATCCTCGCCATCACGGGCATCACCCCTTGCTCATGGCCGTACCCTCCCGTTTGTAGTCCTAACGGCCTTCACCTTGGTGGGACCCGACCCCAAAAATTCCCAAATCTGCAGCGCCTTCACCCGTATCCACTGGCTTCTGGAAGCTCTTGGCGGCTCCTTTCCTGCCTTGGCTGCCCCTCAGGCTCTCAGTATGCACCTCCAATATGGCGCTCCCGCCTTTGTGACACCTCCCGGCCTTGTATAGCTGCCCGGTAGTCCCGTACTCAGGCCCGCCACCCCTCTCGGTGTCTTCACCCCTCAGGCCATGGCCCTCCTCTTAACCCCTCCTTCTCCTGGCTTCTTACCTCTGCAAACCAGCCCTGCCCCTATCATATTCAGCCCCACCACCTCACTGCCCCATGGGCCCCTAGCGGCCTTCCCCCAGCAGCGCCATCCTCCCCTCTTAAGCTTCTGTTGCGTTGCCGTGCAGCACCTAGTTCTCACGCCCTCGTTGGCGGCCAACCCATCTGTTCAACATGCGCCACCTCGTGGCCTAGACACCTTGCCCGCTACCACTACAGCCGCCAATCGCGACCTCGCTATTGGTCGCTTCACCTATAAATTGGCCTCCCCACCGTTCCTGTATGGTCCCCCTGTCATCCAACTGGCGCTTCTCCCTCATGCATGGCCCAAGTGGCCCTTTCTTTCCTGTTGCGCTGTTCGTTCACTGTAGCAGCTCGCTTTTTTCTTTTAATAGCTTTAAAAAGATTTTGGGCTTGGCCCCCATGCACACGCCAGCAACCATCGACGAATACCTCCTTCAACCTTTCCATCTACACACCCTTCGAAGCTTGAACTCCACCCCTCATAAAAAATGCGACTAGCTTCCCGTCGCGTTGCCAATGAACAGAAGCAAGCCTGAGGATCACTTTTCATGCCGCCGGCCTCATGATCATAAGCTGTTACCCATTCATCTTCAAGCATCACCAAAACTCGGACCTTGTCCAAGCAGTGCAAGCATTCAACATATCACAAATCATGGTACTAGCCCGTGCAAGAGCCTTTAAGAGACCCGAGCGGCTGAGGTTGAAAACCCCCGTTGGTCTGCTAAAATCCACATTTGACATACACATCACGATAGTGCCGGCCATATCTTGCATCAAATAGCCACTGCAACACCTTACCATCTGCCTGCAAATTGCCATGCCTCGACTTCCTGCACTTCCATAGGTCGACAGAGTTTGGCCGTACCAACGTTCTTATCACAATTAAAATAATGATTTTTTTTATCCTTCATAACAGGATTTTATTAAAACAGCTCTTGAAAACAGTATTGAAAACATTCTTTAGCAAACAGACATCTTTAAACTTAAGACAGGGTACTGTCAATCAAAACATTGTCCATAATAACCATGACCAGTACTCTTATTGTCTCAAGATCACCTAAGGGTGAAAAAATGGCACCCATTCCTTATTCACAATCCGGATTGGATAAACCCCCACCCAAGGTTCCGGGTGCCCATGCACCAAACCAGTTGCCCATACAACCGGGCGGCTCCCCTAGGATTAAAAAATGGTATCCTAACTTATGTAGAAACATCAAGACATGACATGGAGTAGAAACTCAACGTTCATGGGGGTAACCGACTTACCCATGGCTGGAAAGCCATCATTATCATCAAAATATACCAAGGAGTCAGAGGTGTTTTGAGACAAGCTGTCTTAAGGATGATCAATCATATCTTTCTTAATTCAATCAATTTTAACCCAAACAATTCTTTCCTACATTTTAAACAATGCACGTTGGAAGTTACCCTCCATTTTTGGTCAATTATTCAATTTCTTATTCTTACTCACTCCTTACGTATGCAATGCTAACTTATAAAAGAACTTAAACTATTTAAAGACTTAATTGAATAATGGGAAACCCACCTGGGATTTATTGGCCATTTGCTCCTGCGTTGGCACCTGAAGACTCTCCTATGTAGTCCCCTACTACTAGGCCCGGCTTCGTCGTCGTGCGACGCTCAAGTTCGTTTTGGAGCTACGTCCTCATCATCAGATGTAGGATTTGCTCGGGTCCTTTTAGGTGCCATAACTTCTTATCCTTATAAAAAGGACGTTTAATCATTAGGTAAATTATCCGAAAGCTAAACTTAACCTTTGTATCCAATTTTTCCCAAATCTAGGTTAACTTTATAGTCTTAATTGGTAAATTCTTGACCTAGTAATTTCTTATTTTCATATATAGGCATGATAACTTTTTCCACAGCTTTCCTAAGGGTTTTCTAAGCTATCCTAATTTTCTTATAATTTGTATATCTTTTTCCCAATTTTTCCATCGAATCCTAAGCTTGGAATCTGCTTATTTTGAGCTTAATATTTATTCTATTTATTTTCTCTCAAAGATTTTATTTCCTCAACTTTATATCATAGGTTTACACTTACTATAATTTTGCTAAAAACTTTTGACCACAAAGTCTGTTTATTTTAATTAATCTTTGGTCAAAAATAGGACTTTTAGTCAATTATAATTTTCTAAACTTACTAATAAATTATGGTATAATTATCACAAGTAAACAAGGATATTTTTTACCTCTAGTAATTATCTTATTATTTTTCAACTAAATTATATAATTTCCATCTTCAATTTTAAGCTAAAATTAGTATAATTTGACTTAAATAAATATCTATACTATTTTTCTAACCTTGACATAATTATCACCACCTTTTTATCATGTAATCTAACTCTAATAAATAGAATGTAATCATATAACATGATTTACTAATTTTCCCCTTTAAATTTTAGCCAAAATTAGTATATTTTGACTTAGATAAATATCTATACTAAGTTTCTAACCTTAACATAATTATCACAGCCTTTTCATCATGTAATCTAGCTCTAATACATAGCATGTACTCATATAGTATGATTTACGAGTTTCCCTCTTTAGTTTTCAGCTAGAATTAGTATAATTTGACTTAGATAAATATTTATACTAAGTTTCTAACCTTGACATAATTATCATGGCCTTTTATCATGTAGTCTAACTCTGATAAATAGTATGTAATCATATTACATGATTTGCTAATTTTTCCCTTTACCCTCAAAAATAGTGTTTTTCTACTAAGATAATTAGTTAAACTAATTATCTGTGGTTAAGATAATTATCACGGGTTTGTTAAAATGTGATTTACCTTTGATAATTATTTCAAAGGTTTTTAATTTAATTTACTATTTTCTATCATTAAGTTTTTCTTAAAAAGAGTGTTTTTCTACTGAGATAATTAGTTAAACTAATTATTTAAGATTAAGATAATTATTAAGGATTTCATAAGATGTGATTTACCTCTGATATTTATCTCAAATAATTTTTAATAAATTTGCTATTTTCTCCCTTTTAATTTCTCTTAAAAACAGTATAATTATGCTAAGATAATTAGTTAAACTAATTATCTGAGGGTAAGATAATTATCACATGTTTCATAAGATGTTATTCACCTCTGATGATTATCTCAAAGCATTTTGAATCAGTTTGCTATTTTCTCCTTTTTAATTTTCCCTAAAAATAGTGTAATTATGCTAAGATAATTAGTTAAACTAATTATCAGAGGTTAATATAATTATCACACATTTCATAAAATTTGATTTACCTGTTATAATTATATCAAATAATTTTGGATAAATTTTCTATTTTCCCCCTTTTAATTTCTCCTAAAAACAGTGTAATTATGTTGAGATAATTAGTTAAACTAATTATCTAAGGTTAAGACAACTATCACAGGTTCCATAAAATATGATTTATGTCTCATAATTATCTCAAATCATTTTGCATCCATTTGCTATTTTTCCCCTTTTAATTTCCCCTGAAAACAGTGTAATTCTACTATGATAATTAGGTAAACTAATTATCTGAGATTAAAATAATTATCACAGGTTTCTTAAGATGTGATTTACCTCTGATAGTTATCTCAAAGCATTTTGAATTAGTTTGCTATTTTCCCTCTTTACTTTTCTCTTAAAAACAGTGTAATTCTGCTTAATTAATTATGAAAATTACTCAAAAAATTACAAGATAATTTTTTTAGCATAATGATAGTCTAACACAGCTTTGATAATTATCTCATTTTAATCTAAACTTATTTAGTATAATTATCATTAAATTATGGATAAAATGAGTAATTTTAGCCCTAATATGATATAATAATTAATTAGCTTAGTATCCCTAAGCTTAATCATAATAATCAACAGATAATTTTGAATTAAGAGAGAATTTTAGAGTATACATAGGTTTAATCTTCAATTAATTAAGAAATTTGTAAATAGGTTAACCTAGCTTTGCTAATTAAGAAAGGTTAGTGCTAATTACCGTTGATTAACCAACTAGAGCTTTGCTCTCTAGTGATTTTTGCATAGAGGTCTCTCTAGATGAGAGAGGATGTACCAAGGCTCCGAGTCTGTCTGAAATTGTGAAGCAAGGGTCATATTTATAGGTTTTTGGGCACTTACAGGCTGGAAAATGGCAGTAACTTGCATCCCAAGCAGCCCTACAGCTCCAAAAATGCTCCCTGCTGCTAAATCTAGTCTGGGAAAGTTCATCATTACCCCACACAGCCCCTCAGAAATACAAAATCGATTTTCTGCTAGATTGTTGATTTTTAATGATTAATTTTGGAAATATCTGCAATTTCTAGAACCTTAGGATAAAAAGTCTTTAGCAGTAATAATTACTGAAACCATTCAATTTTACTTAACTAATTAAATTCATAGTGTAACCTTTCAGAGCCCGTAACTTTTCCAGATTTTATCAGAATTTGGTTCTGAAAAATTATAACCCTAGTAAAGCTCTGGTTACGGTTCCAAAAATACCAATATTTACCATAGTTGGATCATTCTACAGTGTTTTCTTAACAACCAAGTTAATTTGATCAAGGTTTGTACAATTTCTAAGGTTTTAGAAACTGGAAACCTTACACTAATGTGGACCATGCATGACTATCTCGGACTAACAGAATGCTCACGTGATTTACACACAAACTCAAACACTGTAAATCGTGGTTTTTCTCAAGATTATCTATTGTCATGAGTATACATGCAGGGGTTCAAACAAGCGGATACAGAGCATGTGTCACATGTGGACCTAGACTTAATGCACGTCGGGCGCCATCATTGAAGAAGCAAATCTACGAAGGTCATCAAGCGTATCTTCTAGAGAATCATGTGTTACACAACAGCTTTTTGGGAAGAGAGCCATCGAGGATGTCTGCACAAGCATGGTTAGAGCAGAAGGAGATGTGTGATGACGGCTTGTCCCCAGGGATAAAAAAGACTCTCTCTATGGTATGAGTTACCATATTGGCCCAGACTCATGATCAATCACTTGCTCGATCTAATGCATATATTCAAGAATGTGGGTAATGTCATAAAATCTAATATCTAACTAACCCAAATGATGTTCTCATATTAAATTGATCACTTAATGTGGGAGAATAAACGGGAACAAGTGTTAAGATATAGGTATGTGCTTTTAGATCTATCTCAACACGGGGCCAATGTAAAGGGGCCCAAAAGGGAGATGGTCTATCAAAGAGCAAGGCTAACCAATGGAGCATAAGACCTTAGGGTTAGCTTCATTGAAGACCTCCAATAAATGTGTGTAAAAGTCCTTTTGACCTTAAGTAAGCTAGGGCTGAGCTTGAGGTGGGAACCCGGCCCAAGCTCGAGGTGCTTGTCCTGCTTGAGGTGCTTGTCATGCTTGAGGTGTTTTTCATGCTTGAGGTGCTTGATTAAGATGCTTGAGGTGCTTGACTGGCTCCATCTTGAGGTGCTTGACTTGCTGCATGATTAAAGTACTTGAGGTGCCTTGAGAAGCTTGCCTGAGATGCTTGTGGGAACCCCCCCTAGTTCAAGTGCTTTGTCATGCTTGGTGAGTAAGGTGCTTGATCACCTAAAAGTCAAAAGCATTCCTACAAGAGGGGGGGCGAGCCCTTTTCCTAGGGCCTAGAGAGAGAACACCCACTCACACACACAAGGGAAGCCCATCTTGAAGAGGCAGCAAGGACACATATCAGGCCCCTACCCATGTTACCTTCATGTGTTGCTTGAAGCCTATTGGCTAGGCTTCAAAGGGTTCCAATGATAAATTACATGAATTATCTAATTGTTTTAGCATTTATCAAGTCCTCTCTCTCAAAGGGGAAAGGGGGACACTTGTCCCAAGGCTACCCATGTTGCTTGTAATGGCTCCTGCTTGTGATTGGCTAGGCCTGGAGGGGTCCAATGAGCTTCAGGCATGAGCTACAAGGGGGGGTCGACCCAAGCAAGCTAGGGGGGTGCCTAGGGGGTATACTCACCCACACACACTCACAAGCACTCTCATGGTGTGATATGCAAAGTGCAAGAGCTCCCTCTCCAAGCAAGTAGAGGTTGAGAGCCTACACCAACACTCTTGGCTATGGAGTGCAAATCCAACCAAGAGCCATGCTTCAATGCTTAAGCTTGCCATCTCCTTCTTCTTCATTACTATGCTATTATGTATGCTAGCAACAAGAGTATGATAAGTGAGGAACTAATTCTTTCTCCTACGAAATGTTTCTTCTTCCTCTTCCCTACCCTCATTCCCTGCTAGCTCTCTCCACCTTCGAAGGTGTTTGAGGTCTTGGGACTGAGGCTTGGGATAGTTAAAGCTTTCTTCAAGTTTATGTTATGTTTGTGGTGCATGAAGCCTTCCATCTTCATGGCATCACCTAGGTCACAAGGAACACAAAGACTGTATTGTAACAAGTCTCTCTTTATGGGAGAAATCATAATACAAATGCCTATTGGAGGGGGGACCGGCTCCACATAAATCCGGTCCTCAATTGTTGTCATGTTCTCTAAACTCTCTCTCTTGCAAAAGTATTGTCTATGCCAAGTTAACTAATTGCTATGATTATGTTGCTATCTTCAATTATGTATACCCGCTATGCTCACAAAATCATTTCTTGAAAGTACTCTCATTAAATTCCGCTATTCTCAAATTGAATAGGCAAATTCCATTACAGGTAATCTGTTGTGGGACCATCTAACTGGCAAGAAAGATACTTTGGGAGCCAAGGTTGACCTTAGAAATGTGGATCGTATGGAGCAATATTGGCCACAGACTACATCCAATGGATCGATAAAACTCCCTAAAGCGCCATGGATTTTGACAAGAGCCCAAGAACACAAAGTAAAAGAGACCATTCGATATGTATGGACCCCCACTGGCGTAATACACTCACTCCGAACGTGTTTCACTAAAGAAGGAAAGCTTATCGGTTTGAAGTCACACGACTGGCATAAACTGGCATAAAATGTGTCAGGTATGTTTGAAGTGGAATATATGATAGTGGGAATTGTGTAACAAATTTGTGTGTGGACTTTAATATCATTGCTAGACGTGTTTTGCAGTTTATTTTGCCGACGGACATTGAGGGATGTTTGTCTGTTGACGTCTGTAACACAATCTACAAACTTGTGAAGTTGGTGCAATGGATCTCACAAAAGGAGATCAATGTAGACTCCATACCATTTGCCAAACTAAACGTTGTGGAGGTTGTGTGCATGTCTGAAAAACACTTTCCTACTACCATGCTAACCATTCGGGTGCATCTTCTTGTTCACATAGTTGATGAGGTGGAAATAGCTGGCACAATACATTCCAAATGGATGTTCTTTTTAGAATGTTTCATGAAAACACTCAAGGGATATGTGCATCAGAAGGCACGTCCAGAGGGTAGCATGGCACAAGGTTGGCTGGTATCAGAGTCCCTAGTCCCTAGTGGCTAGACGTATTTGATAAAACCCGGGACATGCTATGGTAAACCATGGATGATGAGCGCATTTTTGGGATTTTCATGTGCAATCTCGGTTTTGAGAAGAAGATGACGGAAGATCTAGAGGCTAAAATCAATCGATTTTGCATGCTTCACAATCCAGTGATGCAAAAGTGGATTTCACAATACAAGGATGCAAAGCAAGAGCGACAAAGGGCATGGATTGAATGGAGACGGGGAAGACGACCACCGATGCATTATCCGGTGGGTCTGAAGAGCCTACCAACATTCTTGAGCTTAAGAAGGTTGCACAACCAATTGAAAAGTGCACAACAATGCGGTGAAGAAGTGACTAAGGAGGAGTGGGAGTACTCTCGGGGTTGCGCGACAAAGGTAAGTTTGCAATGTATGACTAGTGACTTTCTAGATGTTTGAACGGCCACTCATAATCTTTGTTGGTTGTAGTATAAGTCATACACAGCAGCATGGTGTAAAGGTTGACATTTTAGGATGGAACGGATCGAAAAAAAGTGTTTTACTTAAGATTGTGGAATCATGGCAATATTTGAACAGTCTAGTCGACGACGGTCCTCTGATACAGATCCTGTGGTGGCGGAACTCACTTACTTTGCACGCTACAAGAGATTTTGAGGATTGATTATAGAGGATTTTTTCTCGACTTGTTCCACGTGCAATGGTTCAAGATAAACATGGAGGGTTGCAACGCCTCTATGCACAGAGGAGAGTCTGGTTTCCTTGAGGTGGATTCAACTAAAAAATGGAACCCAAGAGACACTTTCGTACTACCCGAGCATTGTGAACAAGTAAGTATGTAAATAGTTAACATGCAATTTTAAAAGTTATGTGCTTGGAAGCTCTCTTGTAAGTTATGTAGCTCTGGCAGGTGATATTTTATCCTATAAAGTCTGCATCAAGCTGGTGGTACATCATAGAGGTAGCCCCTCGTAGTGCACGGACCTATGAGGGCTACCATGTACCAATCACAATGGCATCAATGGAGGAGATCGGATAAGATGCTCAGTAAGAAGCCGCTGAGGTGGTGCCACATGACCATCAAGCTGCTACTCTCTATGGGGTGTATGCAGAGGATCTACAAAATGAAACAGAGGACATATGCCTAGACAGAGAACCTTATATAGACATAGGGAGTTATGTTGAGCTATGCGAGGATGAGAGAGAGAACTCTTAAAGCCATAAACATTGTATTTGAACAATTTTACTCCATTTTATAATATATATTGTATTCACGTGGCTTTTTGTCCATTCTTGTCTATACGCTATACTTGAGAAATTTAAATTGTGTTTAATCGTCATTGCTTCCACTCCAGGTATGCTCCACGTATGTTCTCACAAGCAAGGACACTCCTCGGTCTGTCGTGAAAGTCTAATACACCGATGCAGCACTGCGCTCCGAGTGCGATGGAGACTGAGGTTGCAATCACGAAGGAGGTGATCCGTCTCTACTGTGGGGATGTTGCCATTGATGCCTCGACACTGCCTCATGTTCGACTAGTCTCTTTACCTTCCCCTTCTTTGCTCGCCCCCACACCAGCCATGGCATCGCCATCTATGCTAGGTTTTGCACGGCTATCGGCCGTTCCTGGCTACACACCACTACCTACTCCTCCCGAAGTCACCCCAGTCGACACTCCTCGCTTCGGGGACCAGACTCCACTGGAGACACCTGAGTCTGTACTCCCATCGAGATGCCGCTAGAGATCCCTGCCGAGACACCCAGGTTCACGCGTCACAGACGAGAGGGCTTGTCGTACTCCATCGACATCAACGGCATGTACCGCATTGACAAATTACTCCATCTGACAAATTACTTAACAAGTGTACCACATTTTTTTTTATGTGTAGATTGCTCAAAGAGCACATACTGCCAGCTGATAATGTGATGCCAGATTCCATAGAGGAAGTACGAAAGATCTTGCGAAACTTGGGAATGGATTACAATTTGATTCATGCTTGTCCTAATGACTGCATTCTTTTCAGAGAGGAATACATAGACATGGAGAAGTGTCTGAAATGTGATTCCGAGAGATATCGAGTAGATCTCCACGGAACAAAAAATCCACAAAAGGTTTTGTGACATTTTCCTTTGCTTCCTCGCATCAAGCATTTCTTCAAATGTAAGTCCATGGCCACCCTAGCATCATGGCATGAGGAGAATAAATCTTCGGATGGTGTGCTACGGATTCTTGTAGATTGTGCAGCTTGGAAATATATAGACAAAACATGGCTGGATTTTTCCAGGGAAGCTCTAAATTTGCACCTAGGCCTGCTATGGATGGCGTAAATCCATTTGGTCAGAGATCAATATCTTACATTGTAAGGCCCGTTGTCATTGTCAACTACAACATTCCCCCGTGGTTGACTACCAAGAAGGGGCAACTGTGGCAAAGCTTGATTGTGTCAGGGCGGTATAAAGTGAAGAATATGGATGTGTATCTTCGTCCACTATTGGAAGAGCTACAACAATTGCGGATTGGCATAGAAGTGGTAGACATGAGCCGACACACAGGTCGACGGAATGCTTTATCAGAGGCATTCTAATGTGGACCATGCATGACTATCCCGGAATAACAGAATGCTCAGGTGATCTATTTACACTCCTCACTCAGACACTGTAAATCTTGGTTTTTCTCAAGCTGATCTATTATCATGTGTATACATTCAGGGCTTCAAACAAGCGGATACAGAGCATGTGTCACATGTGTACCTAGATTGAATGCACGTAGGGCGCCTTCATTGAAGAAGCAAATCTACGAAGGTCATCAAGCATATCTTCTCGATTGAGGATAGGGCAAGAAGGAGAAAATTCCGCTTAAAATACATGGAAAATAGTGTAATTTTGCAAAAATACTAGCTAGTATTGTAAAATTACACGGTTCAGATTTTTCTTGGAGGGATTTTTGTATGTTTGTGAAACTGATTTTTCTAAAACACTGTTGCTACATTCTTTGACAAACCATAGATGCAGGGTTTTCATATTCAGCTCCAGCAATGCTATGAGAGCCAGGGGCTGACATCAACTCTTTGGTTTTACTGGTCCTTTAGATTAGTGGTCCGACAAGTGTGTCTATATATGCCTCATTGAGAAAATTCTCACCTTACTTACTTTTGGGCGATTCTTTGGAGGGGAGGGATTTTGGCCTTCCCGTCTCGTCTCTCTCTCTCTCTCTCTCTCTCTCTCTCTCTCTCTCTCTCTCTCTCTCTCTCTCTCTCTCTCTCTCTCTCTCTCTCTCTCTCAATGGGACTCTAGAGAGTAGTGATGTTGGATGATATAAGTGCTATGTTTGAGCTTCATTGGGCCACAACTGAAGCATGCTTTTAATACTGTTTGAATCTCTAAACACAAACATGCAACTATTTCTTTTAAGAAGTGTGTTTTCTACTCTACATTTCTTTAGCTAAAATTTGCCACAGAAGGAAGCAAGAGAGTCAAGTCAGACAAACCAATCTGGAACATTAGTAATCTTTTGAGTAATTTCTTTGGTTGGGGGAGCGATCTTTTTGAGTGATCTTTTTTGGGGAAGAACTTGCTACAAGGCACAACAGAAATCAAAAGATCGCTCCATAGCTCACCTGCAAAACTCGCTCCAAACCTACACTCCATTCCTACTAGTGGTTACATAATTATTTTGCTGCCTCTTTTACTCGGATCACATCGAAACTTTTAGGCCTAAGGGCACTAATCTACAAATTAAAAAGTTTATCTAAAAAGGTATCAAAATCACGATCCATCATGGTCCAGGTCTTGAAATTTGCAATAGAACAATCCAAATAGGTCGCCCTAGGGTCTAACAAACTCTCCTATGGTCAAAATGTCAAAAAACAACCATTTCGGTACTCAAATTTGTAGATATATCCCATAGACACATAGCCCCGAACCACAACAAAACTGAAAATGTTTATAATTAAATGAAAGAGCAAGATATAAGGAGCACAATGCACTTTTTGGAATCAATTTTTGAATACTAGATCGTGGAAAACAATGATTGCCAGTTTCTACTGAGTAGTCGCTCACAATCTTATGTACAAAAGCTCTTCAAAACTTTAAGATAATGTTATAATATATTCAAACTAAGGGGGTTTTTTTAAATTCATTATATCTAGGGCTTTTCATATGGCCATTGGTTGGCTTTGGGCTCATTAAAAAAAAAAACTTGGAATGTACAATATTCAGCTCAAAAATCATAGGGACTGTTTTACAAGGCTTTCCCATAAACATAGAATGGATTATTATAGAGAGGGTGTGGTTGGCTAGGAAGTTGCCCATCAATTGCATTGACCAAACACTCCCTCCATCCTTGCCATTGCACGTCCTTGTGCAAACTGCTACTGCTCTTTAGTAGTTGAACTGCTTTTTTCCAATGTCTTGGAGGGGGTGATGGCTAAAAACATGATTTTTTGTCAATTTTCATGCTTATTTAGGCTCCAAATGGTCAAATAAGGGCTGAGAGAGGTTCAAAAGGTGGCCACAAGGGTGCACAAATCAGCTAAAAAGAGGTCCATTAGAGTCCATTAAATTTAGTGAAATAAAGGTTGTGCAACTGTGATTAATGAAAATTCATAGTGTAACACGCTTAAAAGACAAAAAAATAATTCAACACAATGCAGAAGATAGAACAATGAATCTATACATTTCATTAATAGCTCAATGGAAGCAAATTACATCATTCGTGGTGTGCCCCCAAAACTCTCTTTGCCATTTTTTGGTATCTCTTGCACAATTCACCAAGCAAGATGAAGTGTGGTATTTTTTAGGGTTCTCCTATCCAAGAAAGATATGGATCCATATTTGGCCAAGCACCATGAAATTCATCTAGTAGATGCTAGGGATTTATACACTAGAATCATGACGTGAGGGTTTGGGAAATGGTGGTAAGACACAAGACCTTATTCAAGTCCTTCAATGCCCATTTCATGAAATAGCCTTGGGGAGTGAATTAATTGTGTAAAATGGCCACATCTCTTTGGGGAGTTTTCCAATGTAGTGTGCCAGGGAGGGTTGTGGTCCGAAGGCTATCTGAGTGCCACCTATTCACGTTGCAAATGTGTAAAATGGTCACATCTCTGGGAGGAGTTCTCCAATGTAATGTGCTAGGGAGGGTTGTGGTCCGAAGGTTGTGTGAGTGCCACCTATTCACGTTGCAAATGTGTAAAATTGACACATCTCTTGGGGGAGTTTTCAATGTAGTGTGACAGTGAGGGTTGTGGTCCAGAGGCTACGTGAGTGCCACCTATTCATGTTGCAAATGCATTAAGATCTAGAGCATCATCTCGCAATCCAAGTAAGGGTTAGAAAAAGAAAAATTAGTTTATGAAAAAAGAGAAAACACAATTCAACATTTTACCTCATACTCTTTGTCCTCCTCCTCCCTATTCCCCTTGGTATCCAAGTCAATGCACGACTTGGTGGCATCCACAACCTCAGGCTTGTCACAGAAGGGGCTCCCCTTAAGTGCATAGGGTCTTAAAGTTCAAACAATAGATCTCGATATAAAAACTGACCTTACGATCTCGAGTTTACTTTTGGTGGACCCCACCATAAAAACTAATCTCGAGATCCCGAGTTTAGTTTTATCTAGCGATGAATGAGATCTGTGAGTGCCCTTGATTTTGGACAAGAGCCCTTGATCCCATGGTTGGGACCCCTCGTCACTATATGACACAGCTCCAACCCAGGGGGATCTATGGTGGGAAAGAGAAGCAAAAATTGCCATGCAATCTCAGCCATCCGTCAACTCGGTGAACTGGGGGTGAACTAGGGGTGAATTAGGGGGTGAACTCAAGGCAAAAATGGCGTTCCGAGTTCACTCCTAATTCACTCCCCTAGTTCACCCACCTCACGGGGTGCGGATCGAACCCAGGACGTCTCGATTGCCACACAATTGTCCTACCACCACGCTAACGCGTGTCGCTGCCCATGTTGGCATGGCACATGCCCTAGTTTATCCGCCCCTAGTTCACCCTTAGTTCACCCCCAGTCCACCCGCCCCTAGTTTACCCACCCCTAGTTCACCCCCAATTCACCCATCCCTAGTTCACCCCTAGTTCACCCCCAGTTCACTGCATGATCCAACGGCCGAGACGTGGCACTCAAGGTTTTGGGGGCGGGGGGGGGGGTTGATGCACTAACATCAGTTTCCTAGTAGCCACAACCTTGCTTGCGTGTATTAAAAATCTTCCTCTAGAATGTCGAACTCTTCTACTCACAAAACCTCCTCTCAAACACGCGTAATAGTGTTAGTGATGGAGTAGCCAACATGCACAAACTTGGTCTCAAGGGCAACTAGAGTGGAGTTAAGGGGAAACTTGCATTGGTTTACAACACATAGTCACTCATCCATGTGCATGCCAAAGCCTTTCTCTAGGTCATGAAAAAAAAAAAGCAATTCCTCCCTTTCCACACTACCAACAACAAGTGGTTGATCTCTACTTTTGGGATGCATGGTCTCATTTGACAGCGGTGCATTCTCTAGAGTGATGCTAGAGGTATCCACAACACGTGGTGTCTGCACCACCTCCTCAAGCCCCTTGGGGTACTCGAGAAAAAGTGCATGGCCCCCTATGGCAAGGTTGATGGGGACTCTCTAAAAACCCTTGCCATCCTTGAAAATGACACCTGTAGGTATGGCAATTGCACCTTCTCTAAATTAGGCTCCTCACTGACAAGGAAGATGAAAATGGCAGTGCAAGAGAGGAACTCCACCCTTGATTTTCACTTCTTAAAGTGCCAACAGTCGTGAAACCTACTCATCAAAGGAATACCCTCATCAATGAAAATTTCTTAGAAGCATGTCAACCGCTTTGAGAAAGAGCGATCTCCTTTGTGGATGGCACAAAAGGTGCAAGGAACTCAACTTCTTGCATGTATGAGGGATAGGTACAATGCATTTGACAATGTACTCCTCCATGAATGCACCAATCTCAGCAAATGCATCCATGTGGATGTCAATTATGGTGCAAGGTCAAGGAGAAGAGTGATAAATGTGTAAAAATATACCTTTTCCTTGTGCGTGGTATCCTCAAGAAAGAGGATAAAGCATGATAGAGGGGTGAGTGTGGGTAGAGAGGCACTCACAGAGGCTATATATGCATCCGTGTATGCTTTGATTTTAGGCACACAAAAGAAGAGATCGCACTATGGTTGGCATTGTTTTGAGCTTCAACTTGGCAAGAGTTTCTTGGGTAAGCTTTCTTCAAAAAGTATTGAGCTTTCTTTCCACTCATTGAAACTTGTTGGTTACTCTCATGGGTGGCAACAACATTTTCGCACTCTTTGTTGGTGCCATGTGAGCACCCACAAGTGTCATGGTGGAAATGTGTCAATCAACTTGTCTTCTTTGCAAAAACAATTGACACATTTCCAAAATGATAGTCAATTGAATACTTAGGGAGAGAATGGAGTCCAAGAGAGCCTCTTTATTTGAAAGTTTAATTGGCTCAATACCATCTTTGAAGCAAAGATAGTATAGATGTGTAAAACTCCTTGAAATGTACTAAAACGTCTAGATCTATGGACTTGAGTTGTGTTTCCTTATTTTGCTAGAAGTGAATGGGGATTTTGTAGAGGGAATGCACAATGGAGATAGGTACCACTATAGGGTTAGAGCATCAAGTATTGGGATGTGTTATTTAAAGTCCCACGCTTCCTTATACATATAATTTTCCCATATTCCACTTGCACATCTATTACAATGTGTTGTTGAGGAAGTTAATTATGGTGAAGATGCCCAATAATGTTTTGGACACTATCCAAGTGAACAAGCATTGGACATTGGACTCTCAACAACATGCGAGAACATTTGGCCATTATGAACTTTGAGGACCTTTTGCAAGCTCAAGTTTGTCTCCATGGTTACAAGATGAGGATGTTTTCACTAAAGAATTTTGTTCCTACAATGTTTTATGTTCAACGGCTCACTTCATGTTGAATATTTGCAGAGTGAAAAGAGAATGGAAGGCAAAATAAAGTCTGAGGAGGATTGGGGTGTGAAAGAAATTATGCTATCGTTGTTACAACTCTATTGGTCCTATGATTTTGAGAAAATTCCATGTAATCGACATGTCCACCTTTGGCACATCTTAGATTCAAAAACAATTTCATTCAACAGTAGTTGTCTTGTGTACAATTTGTTTTTCCATTTTTGTGTAATTATTGAGATGTTAGCATCACTATTTAGCCTTGTCTATGTGAAATTCCATTGTAAATGCATGATTTGGTTACTAAAAAGTGCAAATTTTCTCCATTTTTGGAAAATGGCCCTTTATAAAAAGGTCCCCACTATAAAACAAGGGGCTCACTAACTTATTTTCACATTTCACTTTTATTGCCCAAATGAGATTGCAAGCAGGGGTAAGCATTTTTGGCAGACCATTGATAAAATGGTCAAGCTAATGGGTCTTACCATTATAACAGAGAAGCAATGCTAATCATTCCAAGCACTATTGGTGGACTTCACAAAGGTCTTGACTCTAGCTTGGGTGAGAGCTACATCACGCATTACATGGTAGTTTTACATCACACATTACAAGTAATTAAAGAGGTCTCATTCAATTCATAATTATCATTACTCTCTTGTGTGAGCATCGTATCTTGTTTGAGATGAAGAAATTTTTATACACAAGTATGGTTCTCTTGAGATTTTTAGCACACAACGCATGAAAATGTCTCATTATTGAGCTAGGGGAGTGTACTTTAAAAATATCAATAATGGTGGGGGTGTGGTGCAGTTCAATAATGTGGAAAAGATGTTCAACTTCTTCTTTTGCATGACATTTTCTCACAAGCTCACCATGGAGCATGTGTGACAATCCAACATTGTGAAAGAAAGAAGAAATTTGCATTGTCATAAGCACATTGCAGTAAACAAGTGTCATAAGCCCCCACCAACCATGCAACATGGCACCAACAAAGAGTGTGGAAAGGGTCAAGGTGGACTCAATGTCATTAACTCTTGCATGTATGTAAATTTGCTTTCATTGAAGTTTGGGCATGGGAAGCACCCCTTGTGAAATTAAAACTTATAAAAATAGAACTTATAGTGTGAAATGACTCTTTTGATTAAGCCCTTATAAATATAGACCCCACTCAATATTCACTTGTGTATTCTCTGATTCTCACTAGTGAGGTCCCTCCATGGCCCATAGCATGCACAAAGGGAACTGCCAAGGAACATCCCCCACCAATGCAAACACTCTCCAAGGTAATGAGAAGTTGGCATGCGTAGAAAATATGCACAAATGCCTATGGATTTCAGGGCATTCATTGTGCTCCTCATCCACATCGAGGCATACAGGTCAAGGAGAGGGCACGTCACAGCAACAGCAACAATAACAACCTAGGAGAAGAATGAAGGCTAGAGCCCAGCGAGAGATGGATCCACCATGGGAGCGTGCTGAAATTTTAGGCACACATTGAGTGCCAATGGTAGGTAAGACACTACCTCAAGGGCTGGGAGTATTTTTTACATAAGAAGATTTGTGAGGAGTAGTCGGACAAGGTAGCAAAGCATGTCAGTCATTCCAAATCAAAGTGTTCTTCAAAAAACTTCAATGGTACCCACCATGCAATGTGCTAGTGCCCCCTCGACAACCCCAGCGTCATCGCAAAGTTGTAACAACGTTTTTGGAGGTCCGTTACTATCAAAAGACAACCAACTTGCTTATTCACCGAGCCCCCATTGCCAACATGGTAAAGAAGCTATTGAAATTAATATCACATGAAAAACCATGGCATTTGAGGACTTTCAAGAAGCTTCGAAGATGCACATCAATTCGGTGTTGGAGGATACCGACCTTTGTGCTATCCATGCCAAGAGAGTGATTGTCCAACCAAAGGACATGTAACTCTCATGCCAAGTTAATACTTTGAGTACTAGACAAAGTGCAATATATTTTTATGCATTAGCCTCCCCACTTTTGTATCCTGACATTATGTTATTAATTAATGAAATTATCTCACTAATTAATGCAATGGAATCAAAGATCGGTCTCTTCAATGTTCAAATTCATTAAACTTGCCACCACGATAGCTCCTATCTAGATTTTCACCTAGTTGACTGTTGCATGTTGCACATTGCTTGTTTTTTAAAAATGTTTGATATACCCCTCCAACCATTATGTCGAGAAACATTGCTTGGGGGTATTCAAAAATCGAGCATGCAATGCTTCCTCGACGCGCACGATCGGGCACTTGGTCTTTGAATTTTATAAAACAATTCTTACACATTGAGTGTATAAGAATCTACAATGGTGCCAAAATGGTATCCCATGTTTAGTCTAAAAGTCGACTTCGCCACCATACTTGACCCTGTAGTAGCACTCCATACATTAGGGGAAGTTTGAGGTCCTTTATTTGCCCTGTAAGAAATGGTAGAGAGAGAAAATGCTTTTAGTTTCTGAAAATGTGGACAAGAAATTTAAAAACCCAAAATTGGAAAGAAAACTCCACCTTTTTACTAGGTGACTTTGGTGATTGCCTCATGGGACTTTTGCAAAGGCATCATTGTATAAGCATAGTTAATGTGGAGATTCAATAGCCTTTTAGAAATGCACATGAAGGCATGCAGTGTACAAATATGCACATTGGATAGAGAAAATGGGAAGATGGGATATCCTTTAGTGCACAATGTAGTGCATTGAGAATGGGGATTTCAAGATAAACGCTTTCCCTTCTGCCTTCATCCTCATCTACAAAATCCCCAGCATCCTTCACTCCATCCTTTTGAATCACCCTTTGTAGAGGTCTTGTATGATTATCGTTTACTTGACTTGTACCCCCGTGTGCAAAAAGAACAAGGGTAGAGATAAGATACCCTTGTTTCAAGCCAACCACACACTTTATGGTCTTTAAGTCCCCACCCAAGTATCGTTCCACTTCAAAGCTACCTAGACCCTTGACCTACAGCTTCTCACCCACAAGTTGAAAGTGTATTTCTTTTGTAGTCCATGGAGTTCTCTCAGATCCATGAAAGTACTACATTTCTCTCTTTGGGCATCTCAATAGCACTCAAACACCATGTTTCCTTCAATTGCACACTAAATGATAACATGGGAGATAGCTTGATCGAATCCCTTTGCCTTGTTTGCAATCATGGCTTCGTGACGCTCAACCTCTCAAGCCTTTGACCTCCTTTCACTATTTGAGATTAAGCACAAAGGCAACCTTTGTACTAAGCACTTCAAAACATGTGGGAAGAAGACATTAGCCATCATAGTCCATGATAATAATAAAACCAAAATAAAAAAGTAAATTATGTCACCTTCTTGAGGTAACTCATAGAATCAAAGCATAGCTTGTTGAAGCCTTTTGAGGTCCACACATATATTGCTCCACATTGTGTAAGGAAACCCCTTCTCTAAAAATCGTAAGTAGATCGCTTTACTTTTCTCCTTACCTTTGGCATGCATGTAGCATAGAGCAATGCAAGCAATGTCCTCAATGTGTAGCTATGCCCCAATACAAGTGATCGCATCTTCATTTGTATATAGCCTTCTTTGCAAAGTTGATCTTTTGTGGAATGAGAAACAATTTCTCCACAATACCTCACCAACAAAGGAAATCCTTAAGAAATTAAAAATACCTCTTGTACTCCTTAATACTGATCTTGGATTCATCACAAGTATGTTACATGTCACCTTCACCACTGACCACATTTGCCAACTTACCCATCAAGTCCTTGGTGACCACATCAATAATGCCCTTCACACTAGGTGAACGCAAGATGGAAATCACATCACATGTGTTGAGACAACTAGTGAGAAGGTTGATTCACTCTTCTTGGCTCGATCCCCCACATGCCTCTTAAATAAATTTTTGTCTTGCAAAAGTTAAGTGTAAGTGGCTAGAGTGAATTGGAGATGTAAAAGCAAGAACAATGAACCACCTTGTGGCCATCACTCGTCATTTAAGTGCTCCACTCATATGTGCAATTGTTTCAATGGATGTAAATGTATGATTTCAAGGTATTATTTCATGTGCAATGGTGTTGCCAAGCTTTAAAAGCTAGGATCCTACTCTTTTTTTTGTTGGAGGGTTGCAACCTCTCTTTCCAAAGAGGCAATTTCTTTTTTTAATGCAAATGTGTTGTGTTGAAATGCTAAAAATGGTGCATCCACCAATGCAAAGATTATGTTACCACCCCCATAGAAAATCACTATTACAGGTGGTGCAAAGGTCATTGGCATAGGAATTGAGGAAGGGATTGAAGGATGATAGGTTAGGGGGAAAAAGAGATGCAATATCAAGTTCAAAAAGTGTGTTTGGAAGGAAATGATCTCTAAAGCCTCATCCTCAAGGCAACCAATAGACTCTTGCGGCCCCTTGTGCAAATCCTTACTCTTGATTGTTGCTTCCGCTCCTAAGTTTTTTGCCTATTCTCTTCCACAACAAGAGCAATCTCTTCGGCCTCTTAAAATTTGTGGATGGGATTTCTATGTCTTCTTTTGTGCTTTTAAAACCTCCATGACTCTGAGCCTCGAAATTCCTTGTTGGAATAAGGATAGATAATGGTTTAACCAATAATGTATGGAGATCTCCAAACCTCACACACTCACACATACAAACAAGGTGAGAATAAAAAATGAAGGTTATATATCTTTGCTCTCTAATGTAATCTAGTCCCAATCTAATAAAGATAAATCAAGATTGAAGTAGACAATCTTTTTTTAGAAAAAATGATCAAGTAAAATACTCATGACCTTTTTTTTTTTTTAATATTTTGGTAGTTGGCATTTTTTCAATTATTTAGGTAATTTAGTGTTATGTAACAAAATCAATTATGCTGACTTTGGTATTAAATTATCCAGATAAATATAAAAATTTAAATAGTCACAATGTTAACATATTTATTTTGATCAAAACTTTGAAAAAAAAAGATATCTTTATGGGGTGTTATCTATTAATTTTTATGGCCTTTCAATTATTTTTTTATAATTAAAATTTGGAAGGATGATCTGGAATTTGGGGTGGCCATGCATTAAAGATATGGTTATCCATATGGTAGGATGATGTGAACTGCATACATGGAATGGTGATGTGGTAAAGGGAGCACTCTTATTTGCCATGTTGGATGATGATGTGTCAAATTGGTGACATGGAATGATTGGATGGTAGAAGAGGTGGAGGATGAGTTGGTGAGGAGTGATGTGGCATACAAAGTGCCTCATGGGATGGCGTGTGATGTGGCATGTCATCAAGGACCATGTACAAGGTGGCATATGAGGTGGTGGATGACCTAGCAGCTTGGGTGAATTGGCATGCATGATTGTATATGGTGATGAATTGGAGGGGTGATGTGGCATGCAAAGTGACTCATGGGATGGCGGGTGATGTGGCATGTCATGCAAGCACCATGTACAAGGTGCATACGAGGAGGTGGCGGATGACCTGGTAGCTTGGGTGATGTGGCATGCATGATGGCAGGATGATGTGAATTGCATACGTGGAATGGTGATGTGGTAAAGGGAGCACTCTTATTTGCTATATTGGATGATGATGTGTCAAATTGGTGACATGGAATGATTGGATGGTAGAAGAGGTGGAGGATGAGTTGGTGAGGGGTGATGTGGCATGCAAAGTGCCTCATGGGATGGCGAGTGATGTGGCATGTCATGCAAGCACCATGGACAAGGTGGCATATGAGGTTGTGGATGACCTAGCAGCTTGGGTGATGTGGCATGCATGATGGTATATGGGGTGGTGAGTGATGTGGCATGTCATGCTACCATGTGAATAAGGTGACACTTGAGATGGGGGATAATAAAAATGTTATGGTGGATAGACAAGAGAGCCATTTATGTTGAAAGAGAGCACAATGATTGCATTAGATTTAGTTGTGAATACAAACTTGTCACATTGACCATGCCTTCTACACATGCTTCTCACATACACGCAAGCTTCTTGTTGAGATGCACTTCTTTCCTTTATTGATGGTGCACATAATATTACACATGACTTTTAGACTAGGGGGTTTTCCCACGAGTGCGATGTGCTACAATGCCTACACCCCAACAACCCTCTCCTTGTGGGTATAGCACTCACACAAATTGCCTCCCCTCAAACACAAATAAGGATGAAAGAACACAAATTTGCATCCCCTTGACACATAGGGTGTAGACACACAAATCTTCCCCTCACACAAAAGTAGGTAGACAAACACAAGCATGTGCTACACACAAGGGTAGAGTACACAAATCCCTTGAACATATGGGTGGATATGCAAACTTCCCCTAGCACACACAAGAGGGTATGGAGAGACACAAACTAAGAACTTTACATATACATAGGGGTATTTTAGTGGTTGGAGGATCTTCTCCCCCACACAAGTGGTGCAAAGGTTTTTATAGTCGCCATGTTGGTTGTTGTTGATGATGTTATTGATCTTAGTCGTATCGTCCTTCCCTTGACTATGATCTTAGGTTGTCACATTTTTGCGTTAAATTCTTCACAAATATATATGTGGATCTCAAAGTGTGAGCGCAATTGTGCTTCATGACACACATAGTTTCTTGGTGGGTGATGAAAAAAAATAATACAATGTTGAATGTCTAGTTATAGAAGCATTGAGTGAGTTACCATGAGCACTTTATAAGTGCAAAGACCTTCTGTGGGATTTGTTGCAAAATGTGGCTTAACAACAGAAAATATAGTGGATGTGGTGTGAGAATGATTCCCTTGTACTCGATGATGTGGCAGCATAAGAAAACGCCAAAAACAAACTACCAAAAATAACGAGGCAGGCATATGAGCTACAGTTGAGGACATGGGGTAGCATGTGTACGCAAGGCAAGTCGAGCAATGCAAACTATCAGTTAGGCAGATCTGTAGAACGAGAATGATGGTGATGTTGTGGGTTGCCGTTTCCAAGAGGGGTTGAATGTAGCTCGTAGTTTGGGCAAAGAACCAAGAGGGGCGCACATGTGTCTAGTAAAGGTGCAACTTTGCATATGATGGACACATGACTCCAGCTATCAATATTGAGGCTTGTAAGTGCTACATGCTTAGGCAATAGTAGAAGGCACACATGGGAGCTTGGTTGGGGTAGTTCACAAATTTGATTGGGTATTGTCCAAGCAAGATGGGTGCCGATTGAAAAAGCATACCCTTGGGTTGATTGGGTGATTATCATGGGCTGTAGAGAGGCATATTGCTTGGGTTCTGGGTGTGTTCCCCTTTCCCCCTATCTAGCGTGTGTGTGCGAGCGAGGTTGAGTGAGAGACCTTATGGCAGTGGCGACGGTGGGCTCCCTCTTCACGACGGTGCAAGATTCTTGCAATGATAGAAAAACAGAGGTGAGTGACACATCGTTGCATTCCTGAGCTTCCCCGCACACGGGTTGTGTGTCTGCAACCTTAGTGGCTCACACCAGCATACGCTTGAGTTGATTGGGTGGACATATTTTGAGCTATTGGGTCTTCAGGTGATGCTTAGGTAATGGCAATTCTTGTACTTGTGAAGAACCTACCAAGCTTAGTGTGGGCGGCTTGGAACAAGAGGTCAAACCTCTTTAATAGAGTTGAATAGCCTCCTAACTCAATGCTAAAATAACTCTCACATACACTTAATATTGGATTTTGAAAAGTACCTTTGTCCCCCTCCCACACACACACACACATCTATTAGAATTATTAATACCCTCCAAATGAAGCGATTAAGGGTGAAAATTGCTGGAGGGCTATGCATATCTTGTGAATCAAGAAAGTTAATCAACCAACATAAGAGTCAATTAGGCTAATTATTGTGCACAACGGGCAAAAATAGATAGAGATGCTAATTTATGAACATAATGACAAACTAATGGCACTCTTAATTAGTTTTAATCACACTCATGAGGGTAGTGGCCCATGGACGTGACCTCAATGAGGTAATTAATAACTAATTAGATGTTTATTAGAGGTATGAATGACAATTATCGTTGCAAAGAGACAGGGCAATTAGGATCAATAGAAGTGATTAAATATGTATTCACATTAGCATGTCTATGATACCAGTTGAAAAGTTATGGTTGATAGACAAGAGAACCATTCATGTTGAAAGAGAGCATAGTGATTGCATTAGATTTAGTTGTGAACAAAAAGGGTTATTTTATACAAGCTTGTCACATGGGCCATGCCTTCTACACATGCTTCTCACATGCACACAAGCTTCTTGTTAGCGCACACTCATAATCTATTAAATGAGTGTTGGGTCTTACAATATAATTCCTACATCTTAAAAGAATCTAGTGTAAGAAAATCTAGCCTTTCTAAACAATAAATCTTCAAAAGGAAAATGAAAAATAATTACGCAGAGACCCAAAATAATAGCAAAAAATCAAAAAATTAGATTGCATAACTTGCACAATTGATGTGCAAAATGGCATGTGAAACAAAGAAGCCAAGCTGAAGTTACATTTGGTTGTTCATCAAGGTCACAACGCTATGCCAGAGCGTGACAAATGCTTAACTAGGATAGTCCTTACACACTTCCACTTTAGTGACAACGATTGACGATGAGGAATTTCCAATGTGTTTCCAACTACTTGTTTTGTATGGCCGTTGATTCTTGCCTCTTAAAAGTGAGTATATGTGTTTTGTGTTGCCATTGATCTTTGCCGCTTAAAAGTGAGTGCAACCAAGTCAAAATATCGTAGAAGTAACAAAAATAGACCGTTTTCAAACATTCCTAAAGGGAGAGACATCTAAAGTAGGTACACATGATCATGCACCCACCCTCGTCTAAAGTCACATGATTGTCATAAGATGTGTCAGGTTTGTGTACAATTTTCTTGTTTTCTATAGGTTGATTTCTTGCATGACATTGTAATTTTCTCAAATGTAGTTTTCTTTGCTTGTGATTGTTGATTTGTTTGTTGTTGTTTGCTCCACCATCTATAATCTTATGATGTTGTTCCTTTGAGATTTTGCAAACAAATATAATAATACCCTCCACATTATTGTCAAGAAAATGTAGCAAATGTGGCTTGTATACTTAAAACACGCTTCCCCTTCATCATGCTTATCGTTCAAGTGCATCTCTTGGGACACATGTGGAGATTGCAAGAACCATGCATTCCATATGGATGTTCTTTGTAGAGCACTTATGAAGACATAGAAGGTCTTCTTGCATTTAAGGGCATGTCCAAAGGGAAGCACGGCCAAGGGAAGGTCAATTTCGGAGTCATTTGTATGCATTGCATAGGCACTCTCAGAGTTCAAGCGTATTGATGACACATTGTAGTGAACAACGAATGATGAATGTAATGGTGGGCCTTTGGAGTGGAAAAGAGAGTTAGCTTGGAGCTAGAAGAAAAGATCAATAGATTTTCTATGCTAAGGATGCAAAGTGGCAGCAACAAGCTGCACAACATGCTTTTAGGAGAAAATGAGCACTAGTTCATTACCCCTAAGAGCTTGAGGTGCTACACTTTTTTATGAGTCTTAGATGGCTATGTAGTGAGGTCCCAACAAGAGGGTATACAAATGATATATGAGGAGTAGGATTTCTCTTGAGGTTGCAATTCCAAGGTAGCATCCAAACCTCAACTCATTGGTGGCTTTTGCTTTGTTTTCTCTTGGCAATTTAAATGGGTGTCTTCTTGCAACTTTAACATAGTACGTCATATCGAGCAACTTGGTCTTGAGGCTGACACTACAAGGTGGAGTGGGCTGACATAAAGAGTTGCACGTGTGATTGTGGAGTCATGGTTAAATTCAAGCAGGCAATTCAATCACAATCATTTGATGTGGAGCTTGTCATAGCTAGAATTGTGCATTTCAAGCCACTACAAGAAAGAGTAAAAGTGGGTTATTGAGGGTTTGACATGGAGATATTTGATGTGCAATTGGTAAACATGGAGGGTTATGATGCAATAATGTGTAGAGGAAAGTCATGCTTTCTTAAAGTGGAATCGAAAAAATTATGGAGCAATATTTGAGACATGGTTGTCATTCCCACTTGGAATACACCCAACTTAGGCCCATTTTCATCTTGAAATCTTTTAACCAATGGCTTGACTTATGGGTGATTTTCTCTCAAGCCATAGGAGCCACGATGGTGGCATGTCATTGAAGGTTGCTCCACAAGGTACATGAGTGTACAAGGGCTACAATCTCCCAACAATGCCTACATACAAATCACCATAAGTGAATTTAACCTGCAAAGCATACTCAAACCATTTGCCAAAAAGACACTAATTTCTTTGTAGCATATGGTGCATTGAAGACATCAGTGAGGGACATCACTTTGCCATCTACCAATGACAATGCCACATTCCCTCTGTGCACAATAGAATGCATTATATCATGCGTAGTCTCAACATAACTAAGACTATCCAAAGTTTGAAAGTCCTTAAACCATTCATCATGGCCACACACCACACATTCATTACCAGACATAGTGCTCATCATATGCTGCAAAACAAACAACCTCTTTGGCTCATCTACGCCCCTACCAGTAGTTACATAATTTTTTGTTGCCTCCTTTGTGAAAAACCCACTCTCAAATTGGTCTAGCAATTGTTATCTACATTTTTGTGTAAAAAATTCCATTAAATATGCGACTCCCCTTCTCTCGAAAAATTCCCCTACTACCTCTATTTTTTCTCTGATTGTCATATCTTTGCTAAGTACCTTGGTTTTACTTTTCACGAGTACAAACGCCTCCTTGGCCTACACCTTGTCTTTACCAAATGTGAGGTTTGGATTATACAATGGTTGGTCATGAACACCTTTAGACAATCTTTGTTACCTCAATACATGTTTGTTATCATAAAAGACCTATTCAAAATTACTTGCATCTTTTGGAGATGATTCTTCAGCAATGTTCTTCTCTCCACGATCACCATAGACATAAGACTAGTAAAATTTAGATTCTCCTCCCGAGTATGCTTCCACCTTATCACTCAAGATAAAAATTGACATTAATAGATGCAAGCGATTCATATATGTCCATCTTCAAAACAAAATATTTACAAACAAGCCCTCTTTTGCAAACTATTCAACTCTACCTTCATCTGTAAGTTTCTTGCCTTATTATTGGTCACATCTAGCTAGACCAAATTGTTTCAAACCTCATTGGGAAAATTGGCTTCATGTGTATGCCCAATCCTTGTACCCTACACACTAAGAGCTACAATCTAAAGGACTCAAACCAAAGGATTGAATAGAATTTTGAACAACAAAATCTCCCGTAGAAACCATCAAAGATGGAGATCTTTGGGCATGCCTCCCAAGAATGCTAGTGGTAGATGTGGTACCAACACACAAGGGAAAACGATGAAGAAACCCTTACCCCCAACCACTTCATCTTTTTCTCCTATTTGAAGTTCACAACTCTTTAGCCACAAGCAAGCTTTGACCATGCAATGAGATAGATAAAAAGAGCTTGAGCTCTTGCAAACACACAAGCACACAACCAAGAGAGCACACAATGGAGCTAGAGCCTAGCAATTAATGGTGCTTCTTCACTACACAAAACAATAATAAGGTTTACAAAACATGAGTGAGGGAATAGAACATATTGAGATAACTATGTACAATGATCAATTTGGCCAATAAGGTCGTCTCTTGATGGGTAAACCTAGTCAATGAAGTCCAATGGTAATACCAATGGTGGCCACTACCTCATTCCAATGATGAATGTGGCAAGACATCATCCAAACACGCCATGTGTTGAGCTTGTTTTAGAATGTTCATATAATATCTTAGATTGGGAGCACTATTAACATGCTAAATAGCATGTTTTATTGTTAGGAGCATATATTTGGTTTCTTAATAGAACGTAAAGATTTCTTGCGCCATACTCAAATTGGAAGAAAAGAACCATACACACCCTCATATACGCTCAAGCCCATCCCCTAGAGGGCAATCAACACTACTACCTCCATCCAGCTCAACTCTCATTCTCTACAATGCAAGACTCAACATCGGGGCACTAACGAGTTGTCTCATCGGCTCTGCACTTTATGCCCCAAGACAAGTTCATCAATCTCAATATCACACTCTACTGAGTACTTCGATACTCCCTACTTAAATGCCCAGCTTTTGATCACATCAAAACTTTCTTTCCCGGTATTTTCAGACCCCTACACATTGGTCTTCCAACCACAATGAGACTAGCATTGAGAGTCACTTATGAGCTCCACATAATGCAACATATATGTTTCTTTTGATCCCAAAGGTCATATTTTGCCTCCAAGGACGACACTCATATCTCTCCATACATCTTTCAATAAGTATGGAATGCTCTAGCTCCAGATAGATAGATGTCATATTTGGCATCTTGTATTGGTATATGAATGCATGCTTACCACGTGTGCAAACACACACTCAAACTGTGAGCATGTGTGTGTGCACGCACACGCATACGTGCACACTAGCATGTAGAAAGACGGTACAAGAGAATTTTCCACTTGTATGAGCAATCCAGAGAGAGAGAGAGAGAGAGAGAGATGCGCGCGTGCGCAAACTTGCACATGATTGTTTTAAAACTGAAAATTGTTTGCCCATGAGACAGCTGCATATAAGATTGCTACTGTGAAATGGTGTTATTAATCAGACTTCATTTCTCCAAATAATCATGTCAAGAAAAACGATGAAATACAAGATCACGAGGCATTATTTCCTATTTACCTGTGGCATCATACCCCATCATTTACATACAAGAAAAGAACAAACAAACAAATAAATCAATTTGGGGGTATGGATGCTTGTCCCTAGAGGGAAAAAAAGCTATCTACTTCCTGCTAAGGTCAGTAAAATCTCTGATCAGAAAGATCCACCAAAAGAGGAACGCAATGAGAGCCAGGCTTGCTGACCCGTTGGCTTGAGCGATAAAATTGTCAGCAGAATTGACACCTGTAGTAACTCCAAAAGCTGCTGAGCTTCCAGACAATAACAGAAGGCAGCAGACCTGTTACATGAAAACAAGACAGACAGCGTCAGAAGCCAACTTCCAAAATGAGTGATCGAGCATCAAGCCTGAAACTCCAACGAAAAAACTAAGCAAGGTTGGTAAAACCTTGATATGCAATTTAATGCAAAACCTATTGCTCCGTCCACATCTTACTGTTTATGCATTTACAAAAACTCTGTAGAAATCTGTTCAAGACATTGGAGTAGAAACTGAATTATACACATTACAACTTCCATTAAATAAGCCTCAGAGCTTCAGTAGATTCTCTTTCCTCGTTCCTAGGACACAGTTGCAATTTCATTGGGCTTGCAAACAACACTATTTCTGCCGATAAGCTTTCTTCAAGTTCCTAAAGCGCCAGAGGGTAATTAACAAGTAGTAATACTCACCTATATCTTGCTCAAGGTCAGCTTGTGCGAATTAAATTCAGGATCACTATGTCGTGGTGAAGACTCTCCAGTACACGGCCTCACAAATAGCCAAAGGAGATGCACACATGCACACCCAATCCTATTTCAGCACAACATTTAGGGTCATTTTTTTTGTTGTACCTCATCACACTATCTTTGCTATTAATTTATAATGACATAGTCATCAAGATATATACTTGACACACTACGCAGTTCTTTGTGTTTTAACAGAATCATCGTGAAAAAAGTGGCTATCATCAAATCAAGATCACTCCTGGAGATGTGTACAAGACCGCGTTCGGGGCAATCTTCGGATTGTACAAGTATTTGGTGATGCCATTCGGTCTCACAAATGCTCCTGTAACGTTCAACAGAATGATGGCCGGATCTTCAAAGAGCATAGGCAGTTTGTGGGCACTATTTTTAATGACGACATTGTATTCTCCAAGAATGAAGACGACCGTAGGAATCATCACTTACAGGTTTTTGCTCCACCGCAGAAACACAGGTACTTGTTGAAGCTTAATAATAAAGAAATACTTTGGGGCAAGTGCTTATGGGCGCAAAACATCGCCGTGCCGTGTCGTCTCTCTCTCTTTTCTCAGTTCTGTTCAGTTGTTTCAGTTTCTCTCACATGTGTTGCAGCTTGCTTCAGATCTCTGACTTAAAGTGTCCAAGTCTATTACAAAGAAAGTTCCAAACTACGAAGTATGCAGATAAGCATCTTGGCTGCTCGCTGCTGCTAGCGCTCACCCCCCCCCCGCCATCGCATCCTCTCCCCCCTCGTAGCTCGCGAGGCCCTGCTCCACCCCCCGCGCGCTGCCAACTGCCCCCGTTTCCTGCTCCCGCACACCCGTGCTGCCCCAGCCCGCCCACATTCCCCTTGCTGCTCGCTGCCCATGCCCGCCACCCCCCTCTTTTGCCTGCCCTCGCGCTCCTTCCGCCATCGCTGCACCTGCCCGCCTCTTGGCCTCAGCCCTCCGACTCACCCCCCGGGCTCCTGTTCTCTTTACGCCTTCCGCCTAACTGTAGGCTGTTTTTTCAGCTTGCTGGTATACGCCTCGACACCAACGCCCTTGTCTTCGTCATTCCCAAAGGTTCCTGCACTTGGCTTTGCAACACTGTTTCTTCGGACAGTGCTCGGCGTGCTCGATTGCAGTGTCTCTTCACCGTCCGCTTCTTCGCCACAGCAGTAGACACAGATGAAGGCTCCAGCTCCACCACAGAGGGACTCATCCGAAGCCCCCTCGCCCGACCCCGCTGAGCCCACCATTCGACTTGCTCTATCGCCGACAGAGCAAGCGAGCCTAGCCGCTGAGGTTGAGCGTTTTGCAGGCGACTTCGGTCATCTGCAAAATTCTCGGCACCCGTCCTAGCAGAGGAGAGCTGCGAGACCTTCTCCAGGCCCGCCTTCTCGCAGAGGTGGGCAAGATCTTGGATGTCCAGATTCTCGGACGGGGGTACTACCAGATCGAGTTCAAGACCTCCGAGATGGCTTCCAAGGTCATAGCTATGAGTCCACTGGCCATCCGAGCATCACGCGCCCACTTTCGACAGTGGCGACATGGCTTTGACCCGACTTCGGATGTGCTAGTAGAGGAGGCAGACATCCCCATTTCAGTCTGCTTTCCGGGTGTACGAAGGGAGTACCTTCCACTTCTCTCCAGGATTGGCTCCGCCATCGAGACTGTCCTGGAGACACCCCCGTACAGCAGCATTAGTAGCTGCCAAGGCGGCTGGCATCCCTTCAGTTCGAGTCTTGGTCAGAGATACCCACACGCTCCCGAAGGTCATCCTTTTGCCTCGGGTGAGTGGGGGTTGGTTTAGACAGAGTGTGGAGTACTCGGGTCTCCTAAACCAGTGCTTCATTTGTAGACAAATGGGCCACCTAGCGAAGGCCTGTCCGCGGAGGAGGCCACGACCTGCACCTCAGCCTCAGCCCTAGCCTGCCAAGGCTGGTCCGCAGCCACAACCAGCGGCACAGCGCACAGATTCAGAGCCACCCTCCGAGCCTGGGGCTCCAGCGGAGGAGGGGTGGCAGCAGGCCCGTGGCTGACGACGCCAGGGGCCACAGCGACAGCCTGACACTCAGAGTGGCCCTCAGGTGCCTACTCAGCAGCATTGGGTTCCCACGGGGAACCGCTTTGGTCCTCTTGAGCAGGAGGAGCCCCCTACGCCAGCCTCCACCTCCGTTGCACCCTCGCCAGCCGCCCCACCTTCAGAGTGCCCCTCCTCCTCATTCTCCCCACCTCGCCCACCTGCCTTTGTCGCCCCACCCCGCTTCTCCTCCCCTCCGCCCCCCCAGCTCCTTCTCCCCCTCCTCCTGCTTTAGTACCACAGTCGACTCAGGAGACTGGTCCCTCGCCGGCGACTAGGAGATCTCTTGGCAGCGCCTTTGCCACGAGTCGCCTAGCGAGAGAGGGTCAGCCCTTCTTGCGGCCCCCTCTGCAGATTCAGACATCTTCCCTTGCAGCTATCCCTCGTGGTCTAACGAGCATTGACCTCCGACGCCGTTGGGATTTCTTCGATTACGAGTTCACTCGCTTTCTCAACGATTCCGCAGCAGACCACGAGGCAGCCTGCTTCAGGGTCCATGCTTTGTTCCTCGCCGCTAGGGGGACAGAGACCTTGGACTCGGCAGTGGGTTTCTCCTTCCCTCTCTGTGGTAGGACCGAGACAGAGTGGTCCCTCGACTCAGTGGTGGGATGGTTGCATACACAGGTTCTCGAGTTCTCTCACCACATGGGAAAACTTGGAGTTACAGATTTGCTGCAGACTTTGTGGCCACTGGCCAAGTTTGCGGTGACACCCCCAGACTCAGCAGGATGTAGGCACATTGTGGTGTACTTTTTTGCTGCTACGCAGTGTTTGCCTTGCTATGTATACATTCATGAGGACTCCTGGACAGAGGAGGTTGCTTTACGCACGGCTCACTCTGCTTGGGCTTGGGCTAGGCACTCACTGCAATCTCACCTATCTAGAGGACGCTCGAATGCGGATTACTCCCCATCCAAGCCAGCCTCGAAGATAGCCCGTCTTGCTGCTGCGGCAACATCTGTTCTCTCTCGCTCCCCATGAGGATCGTCTCGTGGAACGTGCAGGGAGTAGGTGGGCCCCAGTTTCAGTGACAGCGGGGCCGATTGCGTCAAGAGCTTCGACGTTGCCTTGTGGGAGGAGAGATTGATCTCCTTATGCTTCAGGAGCACCATTTGTCTGAGAGCCGCATTCGGCGATGTGGTCAGATTTTGCGTGGACGATATGATACCTTTTGGTCAGTTGCTTTTGGACCTGGAGGCATTCAGGGTGGGGTATGTATGACTATTGCGGACTCATTGCAACAGGCCATTGTGGGCAGAGGGATTATTGTGCCAAGCAGGGCTCAGTGGATTACTATGCAGGTTCAGGGTGGCCTTGTGGGCTTCCTGAACATCTATGCGCCCAATGTGGCGAGTGCTTGTGCAGAGTTTTGGTCATAGATTGTTGAGTCTTTACCACAGGTTGACCATTGGTGTGTAGGAGGGGACTTCAACATGTTGGAGGACCCTTCTGACAGGATCGGAGGCAGCCATGCTATTGTGCATGGAGTCGAGTTAGCAGCTTGGGAGAGGTTGTGTATGACTTTGAGGGTCTCGGATACATGGCAGCATTCTGGCTTTGTGAGGCCTCCAGAGAGTCTTGCCTTCTCTAGGTCGGACTGCAGAGTGGGAGGAGTGAATCTATCGCGGATAGATCGCTTCTACACTAGTGACCACTTCAGTGACTTGGGGGGATCAGTGGGCATCCTGACAGAGACATCCTTCTCGGACCATGCACCAGTGATCCTCACAGTGGCAGACAGACAGAGGAGTGGGAGCACGATGCTTCGCATCCCAGAGCCGGTCTTGTTGGACTCAGCACTCAGAGAGAGGGTAGAGGCTCTCTGGACAGAGGGCATGGACAGCCAGGCTCTACCTCCAGACAGAGTGGCCTTAGGCCTAGCTCAGCCTAGCCACTTTTTTCTCCAGGAGTCTCTGGCTCGACGTCTGCAGCGAGAGAGGAGGAGCAGCGTCTCAGACGAGGCATTCTTCACTACAGAGGATGCAGGAGCAGCATCCAGATAGTCCATGGTTGGAGGAGCAGTTACAACATGCTCGACAGGAGCTTGCTTGCACAGAGGAGAGGCGTCATGAGTTTGCCTTTCACCGACAGGCATCTCAGTGGACTCAGGTGGGTGACAGAGTGACAGGTGCTTTTTTTGAGACAGTGGAACCTTGGCACTCACATGCCAAGGTCAATCAGTTGAGGAGTCCCGATGGGTCAGTTGTTTGTGAGCCCGAGGATATGCGTGCAATTGCTACTGACTTTTACCGTGAGTTACTTTCGGCTGAGCCCTAGTCAGAGCAACAGGATGCATGCAGGGAGCAGGTTTGGGCTCAGATGCCTTGTCTTGTGTGACGGAGGAGATGCGCCAGAGGCTAGAGATGCCTCTTCAGCTTGAGGAGCTACACACGGCTCTTAGGGCCCTCCCTCATGGTAGCTGTCCAAGTGACGATGGGCTGACTCCCAGCTTCTTCTTGGAGTACTGGGACCTGCTTGGCCCAGATCTTTGTAGTGCCTTTCAGTACATTCTGCACCCAGGAGTGATGCCAAATAGCACGAGTGAGGGCCTGATTTACCTCATTCCAAAGGAGGATGGCTCCTTGGATGAGATTCGACAGTGGCGCCCCATCACCATCCTCAACTCAACCTACAAAATTCTTGCCAAGGCTCTGAGTTTGAGGGTTCAGCCACTTTTGGAGAGCCTTATACATGGGACTCAGACAGGTTTTGTCAAGGAACGCAGTATCCTTGACAACATCTTCACTTTCTGGGAGGCTTCTGCCCTGGCACGGCTACGTGGGGAGGACCTTGTGATTCTTCTTCTCGATTTTGAGAAGGCATACGACAGAGTTGACTGGGACTTTCTAGAGGGCACTCTACGCAGGATGGGCTTCTCAGATGCTTGGATCAGAAGGGTGTCAGCTTTGTACAAACAGGCTCACGGTCAGGTGCTTTTGGCAGGAGGTAGAGGTGAGCGCTTCATGCTCACACGATCGGTCAGACGGGGTTGTCCTCTTGCCCCCTTTCTCTTTCTGTTCTATGCGAAGGTGATGAGCAGATTTTTGGTGTCACAGCAGGTTGGTCTGAGGGGCCTAGCACTCCCTATACGGGGAGATGAGCTTCTGGACGCTGAGTTTGCCGACAACTCAGCCTTGTACTTAGAGGGCCAGGAGGCCAATCTACACAGATGTGAGCAGGCTTTGGAGACCTTCTGCTGTGCATCGGGCGCACTGATCAACTGGAGAAAGACAATGGCTTTCTCGGTTGGCAGTGCTCCTGTGCCAGATTGGATGCCAGGAGAGGGTTTCAGGTGGATTCCTCCAGAGACTACAATTCGGTACTTGGGATGTCAAGTTGGTTTGGACTTGTCCCCCGAGCAGCAGATTGCTCCTCTTCTCCTGTCCATCAGGAGAAAGCTGTTACATTGGAGCTCAGCACGACTTTCGCTGGCTGGTAGAGTAGTAGTTGCCAACCAGGTGTTGTTGGCGACTATGTGGTACATCACTTCTTGCTGGATCTTCTCGAGTTCTTGTATCAGCCAGGTGGAGAGGCTAATCAGGAACTTCCTTTGGTCAGATCGTGACACTCAGATTGCCCGAGCCAAGGTGGCTTGGTCGGTCATCACACTTCCTTGTTCTCAGGGAGGGCTTGGGATCATTGATCCAGCACAGCAGAGCAGAGCCCTTCTTGGGAAGTTCGTCGTCTGAGGACTTCTTCCAGGCGAGGAGCCCTGGAAGGAGTTCCTGCTGTAGAGGCTTCGAGCCAGGGTGCCTCAGTCAGGAGGCCCTTAGCAACCTTCGACCAGATGGATCTTTACAGAGTTGCGCCGAGTTGGTTTGAGCAAGAGACTGGAGGACCGATTCACTGTGAGTTTGCTTCGATCTTGAGAGCTCTAGCGGCGTGGCCTAGAGCAGAGACAGCCGACGTGCACAGAGGAGCGCCTACGGTAGCCCCTCGTCTGGAACCCCATGGTTAGCACTCAGAGAGGCCACTTGGTTGGGAGTCGGCCTCATGTTTCTTGGGGTCCCATGGCAGCAGGTCCAGCGCGCTCTCTAGGTGACTGGCTAGAGTTCACAGGTTTGTCAGAGGAGGTACAGGCTGTCCAGCTACAGGGCATGAGAGGGGTGCAGAGCATGTGTCAGGACATCTCCGAGTCAGTTCCAGCTGAGTGGCTCACGCCTCTCGAGCCAGTAGCACCCCGGTGGATGGGAGCCTTCACACGACTGGAGGTTCTCATTTCAGTCAGGGCCTGCTCAGAGACTGTCCCAGCCCTGTTCTTCGAGCTTCAGGGTGGGGGACGATTATAGCGAGTTGCAGTAGAGGCCCCGCAGGTAGCAGAGTGTTGTTTCCAGAGGATCCGAGTTGTGGACATCTGTGGGAGGACTTGCGTCATAGACCCTGACCCAGCAGCTCTTGAGACTGGACACTGGAGGCTATGGACTTGGGAGTGTTGTCCACTAGCTCGAGTACAGTGGGATCCTGGTGAGTGGCTATGGAGGGACCCCTTCTCGTCTGCAGACCGCCCAGGAGTCCCCTTTTTTCAGTACACTGTTCGGCTTGGACGTCATATACTTGCAGCACAGAGAGAGGCCCGCCCCGCTGCAGCACGTCATTGGCAGGAGGAGGACCTCACAGTCGAGTTCTTGGCAGCCTTTTGGCAGAGGCTGTGGGACTCCAGACAGCCGAGGCGCGTCACTTTGTTCCAGTGGCTGGTTGCACACAGAGCCACAGCAGTACGGAGCTGGCTTGTGCATAGTGGTCTCTCGACCGCATGTGCAGCCTGTGACCAGTTGGTGGAGAGTCAGCGTCACTGTCTTTGGGAATGTCCCTCGGCCCAGCAGGTGTGGCTACGAGTTCTTCGGCTGATGCCTGCTCTCTCCACGGCTCGACAGTACACTTGGGGGGCAGCAGCTTGGTCCACCCTCACGGGCCCGGCACTTCAGTTTGAGCTATCTTCCACCAGCAGGATGATAGTGATGCAGGGGGGGCGACCTACACTCCAGCTTGCTACAAAGCTTACTCCACAAGAGTGGTGTAGTGAGAGAGAGGAGTGTTGGGAGCTCATCAGCGGCCTAGCTCTCTGGTTCATCTGGCGGGCCCGCTGTTTCCGCATCTTTGAGGCTCACCCTGTGCCACCAGCAGAGACTGTTCGTGACTTTTGGCTAGAGCTGATCCATACTCTCAGAGGACAGCTTGAGGGACTACAGGGCAGCTCCGACCGCATGCGGGAGCGTCGCGAGGCTTTCCTTCAACTCTGGCGCCCTGGGCCTTTCTACACCATAGTCCAGGGGGTGCTCAGATGGCACTACTGTCCACCTGTGTGGCTCTTCCCTCCTCCCATCTCTTGATTTAGCCTCATTGTATATATGCTGTTTTTTCATTGGGAGAGTCTCCCCATCATGCTTGCTGAAGCCCTCTCTTGCAGAGGTGGATGTAGCCCTATGGGCAGTTTTCATTAACTAATAGAAGGATCTTTTTCTCCAAAAAAAAAAGTCTATTACAAAGAGCCTCTAACCGACAACCCTCTCAACCTTTTGTTCCAGTTGGGAGTGTTTTTAGGAACACGGTACAACAGTCTGACCTTGATCCCGTGCAACCGCCGGTGCCACCACTTCCCCCGCCGCCACCTGGGTACAATGGTTGGAGCCCTTATGGATAACCCTACTATCCACATCCAGGGTTTGCACCAAGCCAACCCAAAGATTTCAAGGATGATGGAATGACAGTAAAATTGTTCACTTTTTTTGGAGTGAAGGATAGGAAGAATGTTTAGCAGTTCCTCCAACAATTTGACAGCATCTATGCCTTGGGAAACTATACATAAGAATCCAAGATTTCTCAAGCTGCGGGATTTCTTAGAGATAATGCTATGCAGTAGTGGAGCTCAATCGCTACCCAACCGCATGCTCCAAGGACTTGGCAAGCTTTTAAGACTATTTTCAGGAGCAGTTACATGACCCCCCTGTTCAAAGTCCAAATTTTGTCACGTTCCTCAATCTCTACCTTCCGATGTCTTTCTTCAAGCTGATTCCCTTCGAGGACCAATCCGAGCGATATACATTTGGAATGCCATCACCTTTACAGGAGTATTGACTCTCTAAACAAGTATCAACGATGCAAGAACTTATGGACCATGTTGCAGTCAGATACAAGCTTATGAAAGGAAAGCTAGAGTTTATAACAGAAGAAACTCCGGCAAACACTCAGAATTCTTAGCCACAACAAACAAACCCCCCAGAATCTCATGAGAATCAACCACAAAGGCCTCGTTTGACACAGCGTCAATGAGACACCCTACTACAAGAAGGCCGATGCTTTGAGTGTTTTCAAATAGGGCATAATTACATTTCATGTCTTCAAAGAATAGATACACCCTCAGAGCAGCCTCTTGCTCCGAGAACAGAGGACAATCTCAAGCTAAGCGAGCTAGACCTACAATTGAACTTGTACCTTATATTTATGTCTGATGAATTGAAACGAACCATCGTGGGCTAGTGACCTCTTTCGGCTATAGAGATCGTGAGTTCTGCCACACAATCATTGTTTGTTCTAATGGCCGGATTAAAAGACGACAAAGAGGGATTCGTGGAAACAAGTGATTGTATGACACAACATGTGCATCAATCCAACCTAAAGAAATATGGCTATCAACCACAGATCCAAAGAGATCAGTAAGAGGGTCATTACCTGTGTTTTGTGCTTCTATGGCCGTCAGCATGACTACATCCTTCGACGGAGGCACGTGTGTTGCCATCAACATCTTGAAAGCCCTTATCTTCTTTAACCCGGGAGCTACCAAGAATTTTATCCATCCCGACTTTCTCAAGCAGATGGACTTTGACTACGATCCAAAACCTCGAGAACTTGAAGCCGAGGAGCTAGTCATCGAGCAAACTCAGAAGGTGGTACCTCTCATTGGTGCTCTTCTAGTAACCATCCAAGGATACCATGGAAAGGCACATTTTCAAATCATGAAGTTGCGCAATTGCGACGCTCTCTTGGGCATGCCTTGGCATGACAAGAATGACGCGACACTCCGGATCCGGAACTGTCATAGTTACCAAAAACAAGAAATCGGAATGAGGAAGGCAGAACGGCAACTCCCAAGAAATGCCATTTCTTATTACGGATACTCACGTCTAAAACACGAAACAGGGATTCAGAACGAAACCTGGAAAGGAAACAAGGAACAAAGATTTGAAAACAGCCATTCCCTGTAGCTAGAAGAGTGTCCCAAAAAGCGGATCTCAAGTAAGAAAAACTCGCTCTTCTTCCCATACACCAGCAACCAATGTTGCCTTAGTGCCTAGAAAAACCTGTAACAGATGGTGTTTGTGCTCTGCCTCACTCTTGGAGAAGACGATGATGTTGTCGAAAAAGGTGTCCACAAATGACCTATGCTCTCTGAAAATCCTGTACATCATCCTGTTAAACATTGTTGGAGTATTCGTAAGATTGAAAGGCATCACCAAATACTCGTACAAGCCAAGAGACGTCTTGCATGTTGTCTTATAGACTTCCCCAAGAGCAATTCGGATTTGATGATAACCACTCTCCACATCAATTCTATGTCATTGATTCTTAGAACAAGGAATCTGTTCTTGATGGTGATTTTGTTGAGAGCTTTAAAGTCAATGCATATTTTCCAAGATCCATCTTTTTGAGAACCGACACCACTAGCAAACAATAAGGTGATGTTGAAGCCGGCCTGTGGGGCGGTAGACGTTAGCTTTCACCCGATTCTTTAACACTTGACTTTACGACACAAAGCAAAGACTTAAAAGGAACCTGTAACTGAGACTGGAATTACACTTCAAAACAAAAGCACGGCCAGGAAGCTAGAACGCTCCCAAGCAGAAAATGACACCTGTAGGCCCCAAAGGTTGGCGCCTATTTCGGTATTTCTTTATTATCTTTCAAGAATGAGGAATAGACTACCAAAACCAAAGTCCTTGAGACCTTTATATGTATCCAGCAAGATGGCACATGTACTAGCAGAATTTTGACAGCATAACGGCCCCAAAGCGTGCCCTGGACACTCTTCCAATCTACGACTAGATATCACCTGTGCAGGTTAAATTTTGGCAGCACAACAGCCCCAAAACTTGCCATAGGCAGTCTCCCAAGCTCTGACTTGTTTCCAATAGCATAGACCCCCTATTTCCTGCACAAAAACAGTAATTACAGCACGCTGTATTTACCGGTTTTCTCGCTGTTTTCAGCCCTAAACAGCCCCCGAACCATCGTCTAACAGTGGGGCACTGTTCCCAATGCTCCCGGCATCATGACGGTTGCAAAATAGTCGAAATTCAGCGTGTACGCAGCGCTGAAATCTCACCTGTTTGGTGAGGTTGTCACCCTCACCAGTGCCTGCTTTGGTGTAGCAGTTAGCCACACCCGTTCCTATTCAAAGAGGCTCTTGCCTCGGCACAGAAGCATAAATCCCCACAGCTGTACATTAGTTAAACGAGAAGCCCACTTGAGGGGCATAACATAACTGCTCGTAGGGGGGAGAGAGAGCAGTGCGTAGCGTGCAGGGCATCACTCCTGGTGAAACCGGCCCGTGGGACGTTAAGCGTTGGCTTTCACCCGAAATTCTTTACTTTATACACACACAGAGTACTTTGCAAAGGTAACCTGTAACGGGGATTAACACCTAAGTACACACACGGCTCGGAAGCTAGAATGCTCCGAGTAGACGCCGACAACCTGTAGGCCCCAAAATTGGCGCCCCTTCCAGTATTGCTTTATTCTTTAACAGAGGGAATAAAACCTGTGATCTCCTACAAGCTGCCCCGCACAATCTAGGCTAAGAAACACCTATTCTGGCCCAATTTTGGCAGCATAATTGTACTAGGACGCTTCACAGTCAGTATCCCCACACAATAGGTGACTTTCCCGACGCTTATGGACACTTTGCAAAACCTGGCGAGAATCTGCAGCACGCTGAATTCTCTGTTTTCTGCCCCGAAAACGCGCCAGATCACCTGTACAGCGGTCCCCTCGCGTCCCCGAACCTCCTTGGGGTATTAGGGTATGTTTAGGGCCGAAACCCTAAACCTGCAAAAATACACAGCAGGCTGTAATTCCCTGTTTTGGGCTCCGTTCCGCGTGCCGGTCGCATCTGTAGCAAGACCTCGAGCTCCCACACCTATAGGGCTACTTGCCCTTTGAATCGGACGAGATATTTGACGTGAAACCTCTCCGAATTCACCTGTACCTGCGGGGGATTAGCCGCTAGCTAATCCAGTACCTGTGCAAGAGGCTCTTGCCTCAGCAATCGCGCATGAACCCACATTAACTGTACATTGGTCAAATGAAAAGCCCACTAGTGGGGCATAACATACTGCTCGTAGGGGGGAGAGAGAGCAATGCGTAGCGTGCAGGGAATCACTCCTAGCACCACACTGTACATGAGAGGGAAAGAAAGCACTCCATAGCTCTTAACCTGTGACACGTTCTCAATGAAGCATCCCCCAAGCATAAATCGAGCGCCCCCTCTTCTGCCCTTGACCTGTAATGCATTTGTGAACAAATAGATGCAAAAAGGGAAAGTTTTTCATGACTGCCAAAACCTGCATATCGCTGAAAACGCAGCAAAACAGCCCTGTAAACACGCATTTGATGCCTTCCAATGCTGAAAATGAGCTCCTTGGTCCAAGGTAAAGTCATGGGAAGCTCAAAAATGGAGAGAAATGGCTGAAAATCAGTGTTATCAGCCTCCAAAACTGCTCCAAAAAGTCAGTTACGAGTTCAGTTGTTCCAAACTTGGTAAATTGACCAAAAAGTGCCACTTGGCACTCATGCATGCAATTTCCCCGCATTGGGCTTCCTGCTTGAAAATCTCTCAACTGGTACATTAGTTGACTTTGCAGCAGAATAATAAAATTTTCCCCTTGTCATACCGGAGGTAATGACGCGAACACATTTGATGGCCCAAAATAGCAGTTCCCTAAATTTTAGGAAATGATTCCGTTGGGCTCCCACTGGTCATCTGACCATCTATCCTTATCATCCAAAAGTGCAATCTGGCCCAACTGTCGGATACTTTCTGTTGGTGATCCCACCTTGACTTTATGCCTTTATTGAGTTCACTTCCTAGTATCCACCAACTTGCTAAGTGCGACGGGGGATACCTACATGATCTTGAACTAAACCTAGGCATCCTTTTACTTTACGAGTTCCAATGCCGACCAACTTTCCGTCTCCGGGTGAAACTACCGTTCACATTGGCCATACAATGTCCGACCATTTGCAACTTCAAAAAGAGAGTCTCAAAAATTAAACAAAAATCATTGGAAAGAAACCAACAACTAAGGTTAGCAGTTGCCACATCCTCGTGACACCTGGCACCGCACTGTACATAAGAGGGAAAGAAAGCACTCCAGAGCTCTTAACTTGTGACAGAAAACTTGCAAATGAGCCTCCCAGTTATAAATTCAATGCCACTTCTTCTTACATGAGGAAAGTGCACAGAAATGTGCTACTTGGCGCGTTTACAAGCCATTTCCCGTTTCGGGGTTTCCGCCTAAAAATCTCCCAACTGGTTACCCAGGTGACTTCGCATCAGAGTTGTAAAATGTTCCCCTTGTCATACCGGAGGTAATGACGCGATCACATTTTCAGGTCCAAAATAGCAGTTCCCTAAATTTTAGGAGATGCTTCCATGGCACTCACATTGGTCATCTGACCATCAATCACCGTTGGAACCACATCGGAAAATGCAATGTCCAGCTATCAGGTGATTTACACTCGTAGCCCCATTGTGGCTAACCTTAGTCCATTTGCCCAACTTTAGTGCTCACTGGCCGTCCGGCCTAGACTCTCACTGTCCGCCTCACACCATGCAACTCGGGCATTGGCATTTCCAGAGGGGTGCTTTAAAACAAGTCAAATAAAATTTCCCCCAAAAAGAAAAAGTTGCCACAGACTCGTGACATACCCCCCTCTTGAAATCGCAAACGTCCTCGTTTGCATGAATATCAATCCATTAGTGTGTACAGCACTTCATGGACACCGTAACACGGCTGTCAACCTTTTCGTGTGTACACAGTGTTGGAGGTAAAGGCCCCCTGTGGCCCCCCTCTTGTATAGTGTACACATACTTATACTTAAAACTCACTTACAAGTGAGTACACACATTTTTACTAAGTGTCCGGCCACTTTGGCCGGACAACTTATAAGTGTACTTAATAAAACAAAGAACCCTCAAAAATAATAATCGTGGGTTTCTTACGCTTGAGCCTTCTCTCTCTCTCTTTCGATCTGCTGCGCATCCTTCTTCCTGCAGTGTGTTCCCATCTCCTCCTGCTCTCGCATACTCCTTGCGCTCAACAAACTGGTATCAGAGCAAGGCTACGTGTCTTGGGCAAATCTCTCGCGCGTAGGAAGGAGTTTCTCTGTCCTACGCAAATTTTCTCTCTAGAAACAACAGCACAGTAGCTTTCTCTCTCTTCTCCAAGTACGGTACGTCGACTATCATTGCTTACACGCTGAAACAAGGAATTACAGGTCCAAAACAAGTGTTTTTGGGCTGTTTTTGGCTAAAAACAGGCCATTTTCTGCATATTCAGGTGTAAAAACAACAAAAACAGGTTTACAGACTGTCACAGGGCACTTTGGGAACCCAATTTCACGTTTGGAATTGGGGCTTTCTACCACTTTGCTGAAATTTGTCAAATTTCAGCAATTATTCGCGACAGAACTTGGGGCTTTTGCTAATTTCAGCAAAAACTACGAAGTTTACTCCTTACAGGTGCAGGTGGCAAAGCTACAGTGGAGCATTGAGCAGTGAGAATTTTGGGTTTTTGCTGAATTTTGAAAATTTCGGCAAAATTTCACTTATGCACTTACATTTGTGGTCAATTTGAGCAGAGAGATTGAGGCTTGTGGAGCCTACAGGTGTTTATTCAATTATTTGAGCAACTTTCACTTCTTATGTGTATTGCCAAATGTACTTTATGCAGTGAAACTGTGGCATGTACAACATTGGGGTCATTGCAAATGCATTTGGTGATGTATACTTGATGTGAGGTTGTTCTATGCATTGAGTTTGACATGCTCAATATGTCATTTTGCTGAAAATTTTACTTTTGAAGTAAATTACAGCATTATATTTGCTCTTGCAGACACTTTTACAGTGTATATTTGCATTTTCTTTTGCGGTACAGTGATTGTACTTCTTGGCTGAAAATTATCAGCTTTTGTTTTGCCTCATTATGACTGACACTTCGTCATCCTCGGACTCTAAGAGCCTCTTTGAGATCCGTAGGTTTGATGGTACAGGTTTTGATTTGTGGAAGGATTGCAAACAGGGCATTCTTTTCTTGAAAGAGTGCGATGATGCATTGTCTGCAAAAAAGCCAGAGGGTATGTCAGATGCAGATTGGACTAAGCTTAACAGGAAAGCCATTACTTACATCAAGATGGCTGTGAGACTGGTGATATCCTTGTTGACATCAAGGGACTTGACACAGCTATGGCTGTGTGGGATAAGCTTAAAGCAACTTATGAGAATACGACTCCTGTAAATCAGGTCCATCTCATGAGAAAGCTTGTAAGCTTAGAGCTTGATGAGTCCAAATCTGTCTCTGATCACTTGAATGCCTTTGGTGGGATTTTGAGTCAGTTGAGTGATTCAGGTTTGCAGGCTTTTGAGGATGATGAGCTCAAGGCTATCTTTCTACTTATGACACTGTCAGAGTCTTGGGAAGAATTGGTTGTTTCTTTGAGTAACAACTCCAACTTGACCTATGATGGTGTGTGTGGTTCTATCCTCAATGAGGAGATTAGACGCAAGTCAAGTGGGAGTGGCAGTGGATCAGCCTATAATGTGCGTGCACGCAATGAAAAAAGGCAAAATGTTGCAAATAAGCAAAGAAATCGCAGCAAAAGCAAGGAAAAACAACAAGACATCACTTGCTATCAATGCGGAAGAAAGGGGCATAAAAAGCCCGATTGCAGGTATTTTAAGAAAGAGCAGGAGCGCAAGAAGCAAATGAATGCAAAAGGCAAGAAAAATGACAAAGAGGGCAGCTCTACCCCTAAGGAAAGTGAACCTGAAAAGGCAAATGTGATCTCTAGTGTTGTCATTAAAGAGATTGATGAAAATGAAGACACTAGTGATCTTTATGTTGCATCTTTAGATCCACATGTCATGACTGGTGAGGATATGCATATCACTAAGCATGATGTGATAGATGCTTTGCTTTCTACTCATGATGGCCTGTCACAATCTTGGATTGTTGACAGTGGTGCCTCTTCTCATGTAACTCCCTCTTTGGAGTGTTTTGCCTCATACACTGCAGGAAACCTTGGAAAAGTGTATTTGAGCAATAACTATGCTTGTGACATTGAGGGAGTTGGCACCATACACCTGGCACTTGATAATGGCCACGAACTCACTCTTCATGATGTTAGATATGTGCCTGGTATGAAGAAGAGTTTGTTTTCAGTTGGACAGTTGGATAGCAGAGGCTTCTTCACTACATTTGGTGGTGGCATGCGGAAGATCCAAAAGGGATCTATGCTTGTGACTAGAGGCAGTAAGAAGGGTACTTTATACTATCTGCATTGCAAGGCATTACCTGGTCGTTTTGTTGCAATTGCAGAAGTGCAATCACACATGGAGCTTTGGCATAAGCGTCTTGGACATGAGTCATAAGGGACTGCAGACTCTTTCCTCCCTTGGTAGGATTGATGTAAAAAGCTCTAAACTTGATTTTTGTGATGATTGTGTACTTGGGAAGCATGTAAAAGCTTCTTACTCTCATGAAGCCTCTAAAAAGGCTAGTATTTTGGATCTTGTACATTCTGATGTATGCACAATGCCAATAAAAACTCATGGTGGTTCTCGTTACTTTGTGTCTTTCATTGATGATTGTTCACGTAAGCTATGGGTTTATTTGCTCAAGGACAAGAGTGAGGTTTTAAATGCATTTAAAAAGTTTTATGCCTTTGTTTGTACTCAAAAGGGTTTGAAACTTAAATGCGTACGTACAGATAATGGGGGGGAGTATGTTTCTAAAGATTTTAATGTTTTTTGTGATGAGAATGGGATTAAAAGGGAGCTCACTGCCCCTTATAATCCATCTTCAAATGGTGTGGCTGAGCATATGAATCGCACGTTATGTGAGAAGATTCGGTGCATGCTGTCTACAGCTAATCTCTCGCAATTGTTTTGGGGAGAGGCACTTAAAACAGCGGTGCATATATGCAACCGATCTCCACATCGTGCACTTGATGGTGGCATCCCTGAAGAGGTTTGGTCTGGCAAACCGGCTTCATATGACGACTTAAAAGTCTTTGGTTGTGAATGCTATGTACATGTGCCTGTTGACTTGAGGACCAAACTCGATATGATATCCTTGAAAGGCATCTTCTTGGGTTATGGAAATGAAGGTGAAATGGGATATAGAGTTTGGATTCCGGGGTCACATAAGGTAATTCGCAGCCGGGATGTGGTATTTAATGAACCTAAGCTGCTGAAAAATGCCACATCCAGTGACTTTGATAAGAAAAAGGTGAAATTTCAGCATGATCAGTCACTTTCACAGCCATTTTCTACTGAAAATTCAGCTCCTTTTGATGCTGGTCATGAGGATCAGCGTGTTATCATTGAGCCAGATGATAATGGACAGCAAGGGGATGCTGAAATTCAGCCTGAGGGTCAAAATCAGCATGCTGAAAATCAATTACAGCAGCCTGAAAATCAATTACAGCAGGGTATAAATGCTGAAAATCAGCCTCTAATTGATCGGGTTAATGTTCCGCATGATGTAGAACCCTTGCCGGTTAATGTAAATCATTGGGTGAGGCGGTCTACACGTGTAAGAAGACAACCAGAGAGGTTTCAGCCCTCTTTGGATTGTGTCTTGTTGACGGATGGGGGAGAGCCTTATACATACAAAGAGGCCTAGTCATGTGAAGATAAGAGTAAGTGGGAGCTTTCTATGAAATCTGAGATGCAATCATTGTATGCAAATAATACATGGCAGCTTGTGCCTTTAAAGGCCCAAAGGAAGGAAAGCTATTCCTGGTAAGTGGGTTTATAAGGTCAAATGTGTTGCTGACAAACCCAAGTACAAAGCACGTCTAGTTGCTAAGGGTTATGCACAGAAGGAAGGCATTGATTTCCAGGAGATTTTTTCACCTGTGGTGAAGATGTCCACTCTCCGTGTGCTGTTTGCTTTATGTGCTATCTTTGATTTGGAGTTGGATCAAATGGATGTGATCACTGCTTTCTTACATGGTGACTTGGATGAGGAGCTGTATATGCAGCAGCCTGAGGGCTTTGTCATTCCAGGGAAAGAGCATTTGGTATGCAAATTGAAACGTAGCTTGTATGGGTTGAAACAATCCACTAGACAGTGGTACAAGAAGTTTGATACTTTTATGCTCAACCATGGGTTCAAACGAAGTCATGCAGATCATTGTCTTTACACTAAAAAGGCTGAGGATGGAAGCCTTATTGTGTTGGTCCTTTATGTGGATGATATGCTACTTGCAGGAAAGCATAGAGAGACATTAGATGCATTGAAGAAAGAGCTGAATTCAGCCTTTTCTATGAAGGATTTGGGTGCAGCTGAAAATATTTTGGGCATGCGCATTAAGCGAGATAGAAAGAAACGATTGTTGTTTCTCTCACAAGACAAGTACATCAAGAAGGTACTTGAACGTTTTCATATAGCTGATGCTAAGCCTCTTGGTGTGCCTTTACCGCCACACACAAAGCTTAGCAAGCTTGATTGCCCAAAAGATGATGCTGCCAAACAAGTCATGAAAGGGATTCCTTATGCATCTACCTGTGGTTCTTTGATGTATGCCATGGTTGCTACACGTCCACACATTGCTCATGCAGTGGGAGTTGTTAGCCGGTTTATGTCCAATCCTGGCAAACCACATTGGGAGGCAGTGAAATGCATCTTTAGATATTTGAAAGGTACACAGGACATATGTATATGCTATGGTGGGAGTACACTTGCGCTGCGGGGTTATTGTGATTCGACATGGCAGGTGATCTTGACACTAGGAAATCTACCAGTGGGTATGTCTTCACACTTGCTGGAGGTGCTATTTCTTGGTGTTCAAGGTTGCAAAAGATTGTCGCACTGAGCACTACAGAGGCTGAATATATTTCAGCCACAGAGGCTTCTAAGGAAGCCATATGGCTTGGCAGGTTGGTCAGGGATTTTGGTCTTCCTGCACATGCTCCAGTGCTTGGTTGTGATAGTCAGAGTGCTGTATGCCTAGCTAAGAATGCCATGTTTCATGCTCGTACCAAACACATAGATGTGCGGTACCACTTTATACGACAAGTCTTGGATGATGGTCTTGTCTCATTGACAAAGATCAAAACACAAGACAACCCTGCACATGTCCTCACTAAAAGTCTTGCAAAGTCTCAACATGAGCATTGCATACGCTTAGTGGGAGTTTCTTAAAGGTACCACATTGGGCCTTTAAGTGGGAGGTTGTTGGGGGTAAAGGCCCCCTGTGGCCCCCCTCTTGTATAATGTACACATACTTATACTTAAAACTCACTTACAAGTGAGTACACACATTTTTATTAAGTGTCCGGCCACTTTGGCCGGACAACTTATAAGTGTACTTAATAAAACAAAGAACCCTCAAAAATAATAATTGTGGGTTTCTTACGCTTGAGCCTTCTCTCTCTCTCTCTTTCAATCTGCTGCGCATCCTTCTTCCTGCAGTGTGTGACCATCTCCTCCTGCTCTCGCATACTCCTTGCGCTCAACACACACCTGGTCGACATGGTACAAGACATACATGCTCGTAGTTAACACTCTTGTGTATCCAACACTTGTTAGCTCATGTATGGTCTATTTGTGAGTGTCACAAGACGGGCACCACGTGCCAATAGAAAAGAGCAGACTGAACAAACTTTTAACACTTCAATAACAACTGAACTGAAAGAGAGAGACAACATGCGACACGGAGTGGCGGAATTCCACCCCAGAGAGTATTGGCCCCAAACCTTGGCGCCCCTTTCGGTATTTCTTTATATTGCATCAACCGAGTACAAGCCGATACTCCAGACTCTATACCTTCTCCAGGAAGCATGCCAAAGAATGAGCCCTAACCTCATATTTAAAGGCCCTTTGCCTAAAAAGCAGTTTACAGTAAAAAGCCTTCAAACTTAAAAAGCATTTGGTCCAAAAGCAAAGCCAAAAAGCTGCCAGCATAAATCATGGAAATCCGTACAACCTGCCACGTCATCAACCAGCGCAAAACACGGAAATCGGTACATTCTTCCATGTCATCATGTCAGCGCAATTTTCGGAATTCTGCCACGTCATCAGTTCTTGTGTGTGTGCGCAGGTCCTGCTTTATTTTAATTATCACAAGACGCGCACCACGTGCCAATAGAAAAGAACAGACTGAACAGACTTTTAACACTTCAATAACAACTAAACTAAAAGAGAGAGAGAGAGACAAGACGCGACACGGAGTGGCAGAATTCCACCCCAAAGAGTATTGGCCCCAAACCTTGGCGACCCTTTCGGTATTTCTTTATATTGCATCGACACAGTACAAGCCGGTACTCCAGACTCTGCACCTTCTCTAGGAAGCATGTCAGAGCATGAGCCTTAGCCTCATATTTAAAGGCCCTTGGCCTAAAAAGCAATTACAATGAAAAGCCTTCAAACTCAAAAGCATCTGGTCCAAAAGCAAAGCCAAAAGGCTGCCAACATAAATCACGGAAATCCGTACAACCTGCCACGTCATCAGCCAGTGCAAAACGCAAAAATCTGTACAGCCTACCACGTCATCATGTCATCGCAATTTTCAAAAATCTGTCGTACAGCTGCCACGTCATCAATTTTGTGTGTGTGTATGTGGGTCCTGCATTATTTTACTTTCTTTATGTCACTGTGGCCCCATCGGACGAGGTCCCCATAAGTTGGTACGACTTCTTCTTCTGTTAGTTGTTCTCTTAGGGTTTAGGCCCGATGCAAGTTGGCTCCATTCTTTAGGGTTTTGACACGTCAGCAGTTTGTGACATCTCCGCTTCTTGAAAGAGAGTAATCATCCGCGATTACAACATATCTGCAAAACAACTCAAGTTAGCTAAAAAATTTCTAAGGGACATTCCGAAGGACAATTAGTTTGCTCTTTTTATTAAGGAGTTAGCTTCTCCTTTTGGCTGTTTTGATCAAGGAGTTAGCTTCTCCTTTCTTCCCGATCGGAACTCTTGATATTCCGGCGTAGTAAAAGTAGCCATCACACCCAGACTGTACTGATCTTCCACGGGTGTCTTGATGCACTAAAATTACATACCCAAGCGATCTCATCCAATTAGGAATATTGAGTGGTTGGCACATCACAATGCATTACAAATGCTCACATATGCATGTTACAAGACATAGAAACATGAAGCCGCCGATGAACACTCCTCCCGCATAACCTAACAAGGTCCGGGTCGGGAGATATTCAACGACTCCCTCATCACTCCTCCCGGATAACCTAAAAAGGTCCGGGCCGGGAGATATAGAGGCCTTTTACAACCAAACGCCCCCCAGACTGTAGCCTGCGTCGTTTGGAGGTGATAAGAGTAACCACTGCTCCCGCATAACCAGTTCTTAATACTCCTCCCACATAACCATCCAGCTCCGAGCCGAGAGTCACAACAACAATACTCCCCCCGTAAAATAACCACAAGGGTCCGAGCCACGAGTAAAAACAACACTTTTCAATCATTCAATATTCCCTCTGCAAATAACCACAAGGGTCCAAGCCATGAGTATGAACAAGCATTCTCAAACATCATTTCTCACTACTCCACCCGAGAGTAAAATCACCAATCATTGAAACCAGTTTTAAAACCAGAGTCAAACATTTCAAATCGGCACCAAGATAGGTTCAACACAGATATTATCCATTTCAAACAATACTTTCTCAAACAAAGTTCAAAAGTATCTAACTATAAAACAATTAGAGAGTTCATTCAAGGTTTTGTTTGGACAACCGAACTTGGAGGACGATTGGCTTGCCCTTCTGCATCACGGTGATGGTTCGGTTCCGGACCTGGAGAGTCGCATCATTCTTGTCATACCAAGGCATGCCTAATAGAACATCACAATTGCCCAACTTCATGATGTGGAAATTAGCTTTTCCATGATAATCTTGAATAGTCACTGGAAGAGCACCAATGAGCGGTACTACTTTCTGAGTTTGCCCTGTGGCTAGCTCAGCTTCAATTTCTCCACCCTCTGTATCATAATCAAAGTGCATATGCTTTAAGAATTCTGGATGGATGAAGTTCCCTGTAGCTCCGGGGTCAAAGAAAATAAGGGCTTTGAAGCCATTGACTTTGCCATATGCTCGACACAATTCATTTGTACTCTCAAGGCGTATGCCATAAATATCAGAAACTAGTCCAATAGCGGGTCTAGCTCTCTTAGCAAGAGGTGGCGTTGGGGTTCTGTCGACCGTTGGTGCGGGCATCGGCTCCTCTGGTCTATCAGTGCGCTTAGGACAATTAGAATGATTATGCCTTGTTTGAAAGCATCCAAAGCATCGGCCTTCTTGTAGTAAGGTGTCTCGTTGTTGAGGCGTCAAACGAGGCCTTTGCGGTTGATTTTCACGAGACTCTCCAAAATTTGTTCGTTGTTGCCGAGAGTTGTGGTTAGTGGTCAGCGATTCTTCTATGGTAAACTCTAGCTTTCCCTTCATCAATTTGTAGCCGACCGCGGCATGGTCCATAAGTTCTTGCATGGTAGAGACTTGCTTGGATAGACAATATTCCTGCAATGGTGATGGTAGTCCAATGGTGTATCGCTCGCATTGGGCCTCCAAGGGAACAGATCTAAAGGACACCGGAAGATACACGTCGAGAAACCTTTGGTTATATTCGTCCATGTTTTCAGTGGCAAGCATTTTCAAGTTGCCCCACTCTGCCAAAATCCGGACTCATGTAACTACGTGCAAAAACTGTCTTAAAAGCTTGCCAGGTCCTTGGAGCATGCAGTTGTGTCGCGATTGAACTCCACCATTGCATAGCATTATCTTTAAGAAATCCCGCTGCTCGAGAAATCTTGGATTCTTATGTATAGTTCCCTAAATCATAGATGTTGTCGAATTGCTGTAGGAACTGCAATGCTTTCTTGCGATCTTTCACCCCGGAAAAAGTGAAAAATTTGATTGTCGTGCCACCATCTTTGAAATCTTTGGGTTGGCTAGGCGCATATCCCAGGTATGGATAATAAGGGTATCCATATGGGCTCCAACCATTGTAGCCTGGTGGCGGTGGTGGTGGAGGTGGGGGCAATGGCGGTGGCATAGGCGGTTGCACTGGATCAGGGTCAGATGGTTGCACCATATTCATGAAGACTCCCCCGATCGGAACAGACGGCTGAGAAGGTTGCCGGTTGGAAGCTCTCATACTTTTTGGTGCCGGAGGAGGAGGTACCACCTGGGACATCAGAGGGGGTAACATGTAGTTCAAAAATTGTTGAAAACTTTGCAGCATCGAAAGATTCTGTTGAGGATGCCGCGAAAGAATGTCGTGGAGTTCGTTGAGCAAAAACTACAAATATTATGTTGAATCCATGAGTTCCAAGTCTTGGGTTCTTAATGGCTTATGCCCTGTAAGACATGAGCGGTGAAGACAAGAGCGCACCCGATGTGCAATGAAGTAAGGGTGGCAGTGGCTAATAAGTCTGGGTTGGAGAGCGAAGATACCTCAAATAAAATTTCCAATAGCTCTGTCTGCTCTTTTGTAGGACCTGTATGCTTTCAGAAAAGCACACGCCTGATGCTCTGATACCACTATCACAAGACGCGCACCACGTGCTAATAGAAAAGAACAGATTGAACAGACTTTTAACATTTCAATAACAACTGAACTGAAAGAGAGAGAGACGACATGCGACACGGAGTGGCGGAATTCCACCCCAGATAGTAGATTTGGCACCCCTTTCGGTATTTCTTTATATTGCATCAACACAGTACAAGCCGGTACTCCAAACTCTGCACCTTCTCCAAGAAGCATGCCAGAGAATGAGCCCTAACCTCATATTTAAAGGCCCTTGGCCTAAAAAGCAATTACAGTGAAATGCCTTCAAACTCAAAAGCATCTGGTCCAAAAGCAAAGCCAAAAAGCTGTCAGCGTAAATCACGAAAATCCGTACAACCTGCCACGTCATCAGCCAGTGCAAAACGCGAAAATCCGTATAGCCTGCCACATCATCATGTCAACACAAATTTCGGAAATCTATCATACAGCTGCCACGTCATCAATTTTTCATGTGTGTATGTGGGTCCTGCATTATTTTACTTCCTTTATATCACTGGGGTCCCATCGGAGGGGGTCCCCATAAGTTGGTAGGACTTCTTCTGTTACTTGTTCTCTTAGGGTTTAGGCCCCTCGGCTAGCATCTGCAAGTTGGCTCCATTCTTTAGGGTTTTGACACGTCAGGAGTTTGTGACATTAATCCTTTGTCACTTGGGGCCCCATCGAACGGGGTCCGCATAAGTTGTTAGGACTTCTTCTGTTACTTGTTCTTCTTAGGGTTTAGGCCCCTCGGCCGGCACCTATAACTTGGCTCCATTCTTTAGGCTGTGACATGTCAGCAGTTTGTTACAGTGAGACTGTTCCATTGACATAGTGGATAGCTTTCACACTAAGCCACTGGCTTTAATAGAGTCCATAACTTTTAGTACACTTCGAATCCTTTCAAGCATAATAAACCAACAGTTTAAAAATGAGTCAACATGTACTCATTAGAAGCAATTGTTGTACTCTAGACAACTGACAAGACATACTTACTTCTATAGCACTGAACAGACTTTTGGACAAAACTTTTATTCCCCAAGGGCAATTGCCAAGCAAGGTACACTTCTATTGCACTAAATCCATAGATACATGAGAAGTGCTAGCTCTTGGATCACCCCCCTCTAGCACAGGTCTCTTTCCTTTTGACCTTTGCTCTTCTTGAGTTGGAGCATACGTAGGTGGTAAACCAAAGGCTCAAGGTATAGCTGCAATACATTTGGTGACTCTAACAGTTCGCTCTCTTCCATCCACTTTGCATCCATAGGTGGGATAGTTCTTGAACTTCACCAAATAAGCCTTGTAAGCTTGCCTTTGACTTTTCTTTCCTTGTGTGCCACGATCTGTTCTGGGACCAAGATTTCATCAAGCTCTTCAACTTCTGGCTGCTCTTCAACTGGCATATCCTCTGGCACATCACCAATAAATTGTCTAAGAAGACTCACGTGAAAAGCATTGTGAACCTTCCAGTTCTCACGCAATTTCAGCCTATAACTGACGTCACTGATCTTCTGTCACGTGACACATCCAACCCTGTGTGTCCGTGGACGAGCTACAGTATGACCAAGGTTCACAGAATAGGAAGTGATCTGGAACCTTTGTGAGTCTGTTCGCATACCGTGCATGTCCAGACACTTATAGTAGATGCATATCCTTTGGTTGCACACAGCATGATCATCAGATTTCCATCAGAACCCATCAGGAGCATTTTTACAGTGCATAAACCTATTTTCCCTATTTTTGACATTTTTCACTTATTATTTTTAAGTGAGTAGGGCAATTTTGCTAAGTTTGTATATATAGAAACCTAGCGCTAGCACTTTCTGGCAGAACAGGCAGCAGGAGCACTTGCTCAACAGGCACCTTCTCAGTAGAACTCCCCACAGCAACCTAGCGTTTTTGGAGCAGGAAGACTGGGCGTTTTTCTTCAACAACAACCTAGCCTTTTCAAAAAGACAGACCAGCCTTGGCGTTTTTGCATTGGCAACAGCCTGGCGACAGCAAGAAGCAGGAGATCCCCTAGCGTTCGCAGATTTCCCCGCAAGATCATATTCAGCCCTAGCGTTTTTACATCTGCAAGACACCTCATCGTTTTTGCAGATCTTCGCGATGGAATCAGCCCTAGACTCAGCATTTTCAGTTTTCAGCAGTCAGTACCCGCAGTAGAACCCCCGAACCTCGCAGATCTCACCTTCCCACAGCAGATCCTTGCCACACGTCAGATCCATCGAAGTTTGCAGTTTCAGCACGGAAAACGCAAATTTCAGCATCTGCGTTTTCAGCGCATCGTCGTCACCATCGACATCGTCACCGACGTAGGGTCAGAATTCAGCAGATAAAGATGTTGGGGTTCTTCAACACAAACAGAACTAAAGTGTTGACAACATGTCACACACACTAAAGACACAGTAAAACAATGGCAAATACATTCAACTCATCAGCATTTCATTATTCACCAACTTCCGACACAGCAGATTGCAGAACAAGCATGAAGCATAGAGCAAGAGACTACACAGTTGATTCATCTTGGTCCACGGATAATTTCCATTTCAACCCAAAAATTACATTCTCGCGTGAACCAGCATGACCTTTAAATAGGAACTTCTGACAGTTATAACTGTTACATCCGATTGACCAAAATCCGACTTATCAAATTCCGACTAACTAAGATCCGACTGACTTAGAGTTGATTGATTAAACATAAGTACAAGTACTGATCTGGTGTAGGTTCAACAAAAGATTTGTAGATTTCAGCCCTTAGCGTTTTCAGATTTCAGACCGTCTCGTCGTCGACATCGTCGGCAAGTCCAAGCATTGTACAGATTTGTGCAATCATAAGTAGACAGCTCTCGCCATAGAGAGTGGAGCCTTCGGAGGAGGGTTTGACAACATTCTGGTGTCGTATTCTTCTCTCTCTATCTCTCAGTCTCAGCACCTTCACGCACAGTGTCTATTCACTTTGTTTGTGATCACTTGCACTCTCTCATTAAAGAACGGAAGGCTCTCCCTTCCCTAAGAAAAAGGAACCTTGAGCACAATTCGGAGCACTCATCTTGAGCAAAGTTCAACATTCACTTCCGCTGCACCTTACATCTTCTCTGTTACTTGAAAAGGCCTATAGTAACGCATACTAAGCTTTGTAAAGAGACTTTCTTTACCTTTTTGCTTCTTTAAGCGTGACTTTTCAAACCGCAACAGTAGCCAATCACCAAGTGAAAACAACAATTCACGATGGTGGAAATCAACAGCTTTCTTTTGCTTTGCTTGAGTCTTTTCAAGGGCATGCTTTATCTTCTGGTACATTTCATCCATATTCTGTACATATTGATCTACCTGAAAAATCTTCCTTGGTATGCAAAACAGGAGGAACTTTGACATGACCTTCGACAATTTCAAAAGGTGCTTTGCCTATTGAAGAATGCACTGTATTATTGTACGCATACTCAACCAACGGCAAATACTGCTCCCACTTCGCCTTGTGCTCTGACACATAGCACTAGATCCAAGACAGTAGAATTTGCCTCTTCTAACTACCCATCTGTCTGTGGATGAAACAATGATGAGAACTTAAGCGTAGTGCCCATATTCTCAAATATGCCTTTCCAAAATAGACTTGTTATCTGTGGGTCACGGTCATTGACAATCGACTGTGGCATACCATGGTACTTATAGATATTGTACATAAAGAGACGTGCCATCTGATCTGGTTTTATCTTCTTCCTGAAATGAGCTTGCTTAGTGAATCTACAAATAATGGTCCAGATTCCATCATTCCCTGTATGTGTTCTTGGAAGATCAAAGATAAAATCCATAGCTATGCTTTCCCATGGTTTATCTGGAATCGGCAATGACTGTAACAGCCCTGGTGCCTTTTGCCTGTCAAACTTTGACCTTTTGGCAAATCACGCATGCTCGCACAAAGGCATCCACGTCTCTCCTCAAGGTAGGCCAATAAAAGAATGTCTCAACCACTTTCACTGTAGCATCTATACCACGATGCCCTACATACATTGGGACATGACTCTCTACCATGACCTTATGTCGCAATGGCCTAGTGACACAGAGTCTGCCATGCATCATCATAAAACCATCTCTGAGGAGGTAGTGCTCATGACATTGTCCTTCCTGTAACTGTTCAAAGATACTTGCAAAATCTTCGTCACTCGCATACTGTTCCTTCATGTCATCAAGCTCATGATGATAAGGAATTGACACAGCTGAAATTTGTGGCTTTCTTGATAACGCATCAGCCACATCATTCTTCTTGCCTTCCACATGCACAATCTAGAAGTGAAACACGGAGAGAATGTTTGCCCAGCTTCATAGACCTGCATGGTCGTCTCTGGCCCTTGCAAGATTCTGCTCTCATAGGCTACTACCCTACCATCTTGCATTAGCACTGCACCAATGCTACTGCCACAAGCGTCACACTCGACCACAAATGACTTCCTAAGATCTGGCAAAACAATGACTGGATATGAAGTCATCTTTTCCTTTAAGAGATTAAAAGCTGAAATCTCTTTCTGGGTCCACCTGAAAGTGACCTTTCTTTTGCAAAGCATGTAAAGGTGAAACAATCTCTGCAAAGTTGCGAATGAATCTTCTGTAGTAAGAACACCGCCCTAAAAAGCTACGGACATCGTGCACAGTCCTTAAAGCTGGCCATGTCTTGATTGCTTTTACCTTCGCAGGATCCATTCGGACACCATCCTTTGACACAATGTGTCCGAGAAAGTGGATCTCTTCCAAGAAGAACTCGCTTTTCTTGCCATTGATGAGCAATATGTTCCTGCGCAACTCTTTGAGCACAATGGTCAAGTGATGCCTATATTCCTCTTGATTCTTCAAGTAGACTATCATGTCATCAAAGAATGTGCCAACAAAGTTCTCATATGGACGAAAGATCCTATCCATCATCCTGTTGAACGTAGCAAGAGCATTCGTAAGACAAAATGGCATCACTAAGAACTCGTAGAGACCAAATGTCGTTCTAAGCGCAGTCTTGTGCACATCCTCAAGTCTAATTCGAATATGATAGTACCCACTTTTAAGGTCAATCCTGCTGAAAATCGTTGCACCCTGTAGGCGGTCAAGAATACCATCAAATCCTTGGAATAGGAAACATATTCTTGATGGTATTCTTATTCAGGGCACAGTAGTCAATACACATGCGCCACGAGCCATCCTTTTTCTGTACTAGGAGCACTGGAGAGCAATAGGGTGACGAGCTAGGCTGAATCAACCCTTTCTCTAAGAGCCCCTCCACGGCAACTATCTGAAACATCACGTGCAAAAACCAAGTACGCAGAAAGATGATTCTTTATTACAGAAGTGATAGCAAAAGCAGATACAATAGGGATTGACTCTCCTTTTAGCTTTGCATCCAAGATGTGAGTTTTGCTCCTATGTTGTACAGTGATCTTTTTGTTGTAGGCATCCAAGACTCCATGAACTCCGAACATCCACGGGATCCCCAACAAGACATCACATCCTTCCAGCAACATGATGCAGAACTCTTCTGTGTCCACATACGACTGAATATGCAGACGCAGCTTTCCAATGATGGGAGTGACGCATTCTGAGTGGCCAGGACATGCCAATCCTGCCTCTGTGGTGTACCCCATCTCTTCAGCTCTCATGCCTAGCTTCATAGCTAATTCTGGCGTGATAAAGTTCGCTTTGGCACCTGGATCAAAGAAGATGAGTGCCATCCACTGTGACATAAAAACGCGTTTCGGCCCTCCGAAACTCCAAAACGGCCGACACGTTTCGACGAAACGGGCGAAACGAGACGATGTTTTTTTTTCCTCCCCTTTTGACCTGCTGACCCAAAACGGGTGGTTTAGGATTTTTAAAGCCATTACAAAGCTATATGAGGAGGACTCTAGCTAGTTTCTTATTGATATTTGGGCATTTTATGTAGTATGGCCAAAACTCAACTCATGTATTATTGGTCTTTTGGTCAGGACTCAAGATTCAGATCATGTATTAGGAACTGCTGGTGTGATTTGAGTCATGATTCTTGTTATGCGAACATGAGTTTAGACATTGTTATTTGTTTTGTCGTTGTAATTTATCATGGTTTTGGCTTGGCTAGGAATTTCAATTTCTACTCCTACCTTGTTCACTCGTGACTCAAGTCTCATATCTAGATTTTGGTATTTCACATGTCTTGACAGGTGAATTTATATGTATATTCAATGTATATTTTATAAGTACATACATGTAAAACGAAACCTGTGTTTCGCTTTCTCTGAGCTCCAAAACGAAACGTTTCAGAAACCTCGAAACCCCGAAACGTTTCATGTAACATTGGTGCCATCTGGTCTCTAACTTTACCCCACCCTCTGTATAACTCACTGGCATCTGTACTAGGCCCGTCGCCCAACATGTCTGGCACTAAACCTGCAGAGGGCATAGGCTTCTTTCCTTTCCTGTCATCTGAGTCAGCTGGCCTTTTCTTTTGTGAACAGTTGGTTGCAAAATGACCAATCTGCTCGCATATAAAGCGCTTGTTTTCAGCCATCAAGACCTTCTTTTCCTCGAGCGTCTTGCGCATAAAAGGCTTCCTTTTCTGCTTCTTTGCCTGCACTCCAAAAGTCTCGGTTGAACCCTTGCCTTTATTGAACTTCGTTGGCCCTTGGGACGATTCAAGAGCCGCTTTCGTAAAGGCTGCTTTGCTGAATTTTTCTTTTGCTACCCTCCTTTCTCGTTGCTCGGAAACCCACTGTCTTCTCCTTTCAACAAGGCAAGACCAGTGTTAACAACTTCCATAAGCTGAGTGAGAGTAGCCACTTTGTTCTTGGTACAGTAATCGCGAAGCCCTTTAGGCAGCCCACAACAATACTTCTCTATCTGCTCTGTCAATGGCACAAATCTGCAGGAGGTCACTGAGAGTAACGCTTTACAAAACCTCCTATTGTACTCCAGCAAGCTCTTGCATGTAGCCGAAGTAAGTTGGTGCCAATCTGTCATGACATCGGCTTCAAATTCATTTGACAGCCAAGCAGATGCAAACATTTGCTTGAAGTAAACCCAAGTGGCAGGTGCCTCTCCTTGCATTAACAATGTCGTCCAGCATGTAAGCGCATTGTTCTTTAAGAAAGTGGCAGCTTTCCTTACTTTAGAGGCCTCCGTTAAATTCCCTCCTGCATAAGCTGTATCAAACTGCGGGAGAAAAGTAAGAGCCTTTGCTTTGTCCTCGAAGCCACTAAAGGTGCTGAACTTCACAGCTGCACCACCTTCTTTGTAAGCTTTCGGCTTCTCCAGTGCCCCCAAGTTGTCATAAGGAATGGTCTGCAACATGGGCACTGTAGTAGGCATGATCGACACATCTTGGCCATTCACATTTTGCGTCAAAGGTGCGATATTTGGCTGCTGTCCACAAAAACCAGCCATGCTTGACCCTGTGGCACCCCAAACTGGCCCTGGTTGCACCGAAAACGTTGTTGCATGCCGATACTACCATACATGGGGTTTGGCATGATGCCTTGCATACCCCCAAACACTGTTCCTGGCATGTACGGCTGACTTGCAGGCGCATAACCAACCATACTTTGGAACACTGATCCACCTCCGAAATACTGGGTGCATTGCCTGGTAACCAGTTCCCTTTCCATTCAAGACAGCATGCGGCCTCTGAAAGGTGGCGGGCTGAACTGGCATAACCTGTGGAATAGGCGTTCTAGCCACCTGTTCAAGCACGAGAGGAACCTGTTTTGGAGCCCCTGGCTCCGCAACATGCGAGTGTTCCCTGTCCTGCTGAGTCGCATGGGGACCTAGGCTTGAGCCTCAACAGCCTCTGTACGCTGAGGGTATTCCCTTGCCTACTGTGACTCTGATGGTGCTTGCAGATAATCCATAAACCTGGGATTCTGCACCAACTGAGTGAAGATATTTACAGCAGCAACTAATTGTGTCCTAAATGCATCCTCTTTAACGTGCCCAGTTGTGAACCCTTGAACCTGTTCTTGTTGTGCATTCACACAAACAAAAGGTGTAGACAGTGGCGGTCGTGAACTCTTGCCAACTTCATGTTGTAAAGGAATAGCCTGTATACCCTGGGAAGAGGAGCCCTCTTCTCTAGCATCGTCTGGACTCTGTCCTGTCAGCCATAGTGTAATTCCAAGTTCCTGTGCTTTGTGTCTTCACCACAAACCAACCAAGGCTCACTTCTTGAGGAAAAAGTGATCTTGTCCCGACGACGGAACCATGAAACTGACCCGTGGGGCGGTAGACGTTAGCTTTCACTCGATTCTTTAACACTTGACTTTACGACACAAAGCAAAGACTTAAAGGAACTTGTAACTGAAACTGGAATTACACTTCAAAACAAAAGCACGGTCAAGAAGTTAGAATGCTCCCAAGCAAACAGTGACACTTGTAGGCCCCAATGGTTGGCGCCCCTTTCGGTATTTTTTTATTATCTTTCAGGAATGAGGAATTATCTTTCAGGAATGAGGAATAGGCTACAAAAACCAGAGTCCTTGAGACCTTTATGTGTATCCAACAAGATGGCACCTATACTGGTAGAATTTTGACAGCATAACGACCCCAAAGCTTGCCCTGGACAGTCTTCCAAGCTACGACTAGATATCACCTGTGCAGGCAAAATTTTGGCAGCACAACCACCCCAAAACTTGCCCTGAACGGTTTCCCAAGCTCTGACTCGCTTCGCATAGTCCCCCTATTTCCTACACAAAAACAGTAATTACAGCGCGCTGTATTTACTGGTTTTCTCGCTGTTTTCAGCCCTAAACAGCCCCCGAACATCTAACAGTGGGCACTGTCCCCAATGCTCCCGACATCATGACGGCTGCAAAACAGTCCAAATTCAGCGTTACACAGCATTGAAATCGCACCTGTTTGGTGAGGTTAGGTTGTCACCCTCACCGGTGCCTACTTTGGTGTAGCAGTTAGCTACACCCGTTCCTGTTCAGAGAGGCTCTTGCCTCTGCATAGAAGCATAAATCCCCACAATTGTGCATTAGTCAAATGAGAAGCCCACTTGAGGGGCATAACATGACTGCTCGTAGGGGAGAGAAAGAGTAGTGCGTAGCGTGTAGGGCATCACTCCTAGCACCGCCCTGTACATAAGAGGGAAAGAAAGCACTCCATAGCTCTTAACTTGTGACAGAAAACTTGCAAATAAGCCTCCCCGCTATAAATTCAGCGCCACTTCTTCTTGCATGAGGAAAGTGCACAGAAATGTGCCACTTTGGCGCGTTTACAAGCCATTTCCCGTTTTGGGGTTGCCACCTAAAAATCTCCCGATTGGTTGCCCAGGTGACTTCGTGGCAGAGTTGTAAAATGTTCTCCTTGTCATACCGGAGGCAATGACGCGAACACATTTTCAGGTCCAAAATAGCAGTTCCCTAAATTTTAGGAGATGCTTCCATGGCATTCACACTGGTCATCTGACCATCAATCACCACTGGAACCACATCAAAAAATGCAATGTCGGCCAGCTATCAGGTGATTTACACTCATAGCCCCACGGTGGCTAACCTTAGTCCATTTGCCCAACTCTAGTGCTCACCGGCCGTCCGGCCTAGACTCTCACTATCCGCCTCACACCATGCAACTCACGCATTGGCATTTCCAGAGGGGTGCTTTAAAACAAGTCAAATAAAATTTCCCCCAAAAAGAAATCAACAAGTAGAGTTGCCGCAAACTCGTGACAGATGTACTGGGCGGAATGAGACCCTTCTCTAGAAGCTCTTTCATTGGGTTCATAATTTTCCTCTTTCTCCTCTAATGACCTTGGATCAAGTTCCCTTAGTTCGTCGGACCCTCGAATGCGCTATCATCTGATTCTCGTACGACTCCGAAATCCTGTCATTATCTGTCATCCGGCTCCTCCGATTCATTCTCTTTATTGGAAGACTCTTGCCCTAATGTGGTGGATATTGTTTTGTCCATAGGAGTCCATAGGATTAGTCTTAGCCGGCATGCATCCCAAATCGTTGCTTAGTATGTCCCATAAGTCTCTGAATAGAGTCAAACTTCTGTTACAAACAATACTCTCTTTTAGCAAACCACAGCAAAACCGCTCAATCTGGTCTCTCAAAGTAATCTTCCGAAACGAAGAAACTGGCAAATAAGTATCCCAAAACCTCTTAACAGTAGTCATCCAATATATCTTTCTTAATCATTCTCAAATGATGCCAAGTTGTGATGACATCTCTTTCATATTCGTCTAATGTCGAAGTTGACCTGAAAATTCTCTTGAATTTTACCCACATCGCAAGTGTTTCTCTGCGTAACAACAAAGTAGACCACCATGTCTGTGCAATTTCTTTCAAGTAAGATGCCGTCCTTCGCACCTTGGAGTGTTCCGTGAAACAACTCTCGAGAAGGCGACGTCAAACTGCTATACAAACTCAAGGGTTCGAAGGGTGTCCTGGTAGCCTAAAAACGTCTCAAACCTGAGGGCTTGAGCCCCTTCCTTGAACTCCTTGGTCTTCTTGCTCATCTGCTCACTATCAAAAGAGGACGAGCTCTCCTTCTCTGAACTGCTAGATCGCCTTCCATGCCTTCTCGACTTTTTCAAAAATCTACTTTTCTTGCTCTTCTTGTTTTTTCCCCGTTTCTTCTGCCTTTTCTCAACCTCTCTGAAACTAGAGAATGACGAACTGTCCAACTTTCTGAAGACGAAGAAAATCCGAGTCATCCTCGAAACGAGCACGCTTCTTGGGTCTGCTTGCCACCTCGAAACTCGATTTCCGGCCCAAATAGTCGGGAAAACCCACCGATTTCTGTTTCTTCCGAGAGTGCTTTAAGCCTTTCGGTATCTGGTTCATCTTCTTTTCAAGAGTTTTGTCTAACTCTTTCTGCGAGTAGAGCATCCGCTTTTCTACACTCATTCTACCCTTCTTGAGAGGAGAATCAATGGCCTTATATCATCTCGAGCGAATCTCATCCATCGGATAAACCTTCAAGTGTTTCTCGAATCTCGGGTCTCTGAAGTACTTTATCAATCTTTTCACACACGTGTCAACCTGCAGTTGACGTTTGTACTCCACTCTGGCAAAAAAAAGTTGCCCAATTCTTCATTCTTTCTTCAATTCCCACGCCGAATTTCAACCTTTTCTTTGCCTGCCTACCGAGAGGTGTTCTCTCTATCAGATTCTCCGCAAATAGAGAGAGAGAGAGAGAGAGAGAGAGAGAGAGAGAGTCAGAGAGAGAGGCGGATTTCCGCGCTCAGAAGCATTGACCCCAAACACTGACGCCCCTTTCGGTATTGCTTTATCATTGATCATTGCAAAGTATAACTCCCAAGGGACCTCTGCTCTCAGACTCTGCATCCAAATACTCTCTAGAGTGAGGCCCCAAGGGCTCTTTTACTCTTACAAGGGATGCCCAAAAGCAGAGCCCCAAAAGCAAGCAGGTTCAAAAGAACTAAGCCCAAAAGCAGCTAATCCCAAAAGCTCACATAAAACTACCACGTCAGTAGCCCAATGCAAATCGCGGAAGTCCATATAGCTTGCAACGTAATTCTCGGAAACTCTGTACGGCCCTGCCACGTCATCATCCGTACGATCTGCCAGGTCAGCATGTCAACACATTTTACGGGAACCTCTTGCAGAGCTCAAGCTTTTGGTCTTTAGGGTTTTAGGCCCCACGACCAGTGCTTCATAAGTTCTTCAAGTTAGTCCATTCAGTTTCTCTTGTCCAGTCGGCCATTTCTTTGTCAGTTGGTCATGCCACATCATCACTTTGTGACATGTAACATGCATATGTAAGCATCTGTGTTGCTTTTGTGATGTGCCACTTGAGCGATATTTCCTGGGTATGTATCTTTAGTGCATTGAGATATCCGTTACAAACCAACGCGGCCTGGGTGTGATGGCTAATTTTGCTACGCTAGAATATCAAGAGCTCCAATATAGAATGAGAGGATTAAATGACCTCAAAATGACCATCGGAAATCTTTCAGCTAACTTGAGTTTTTTGCAGATGTAATCGGGGTCAATTACTCTTCTTTCAAGAAGAGGGATGTCATAAAATGTTGACGTGTCAAGGGTTAGCGCTCCTCGAGCCTAACCCTAGCCAACCTCCAGATTCCAACCGAGGGGCATAACCCTAGCCAAAATGCAGATCCACTAAAGACCCAGAGGATTAGGGCTCCCCGAGCCTAACCCCTACAAATCTCGGTCGAGGGGCCTAAACCCTAAAATAGGATGACACGACGAGGATGCGCTAAAAACGCAGATACTCAAATCTGCGAATAGCGGACTGAATCTGTAAACGTTGGATGATCTGACCGTGCAACGAGGAGCTGCTGCGGGAAGGTGAGATCTGCGAGGTTTGGAGGCTGTTGTGCGGAGTCTCACTGCTGAAAACTGAAAACGCTGATGCACTAGATGGTTCTGTCCCTGGGAATCTGCAAAACGCTGATGGTAATCTGCAATTGCAAACACGATGTCGTACTGTGACACGTACATAGTGGGAACGCATGCTACAAGAGTTATCTTCTAACTTTTTAGATACATAATTATATTTCCTATAATGTATATATACATATTTAAGTATAATAATATGCTTTCTATCTCATATTATTTATCTCAAGAGTAACGTATTCTTACTTTACCGTCAAAAAGTACTATGGGAAAAGCGTCAATAGCTCCGCCTCTTTAACTTGGGGCAAAAAGCATTGATTTTTTCTTTCTACTATCTCATTATTATCTCACACCTTAGATAGATCCTATATATAGGGTAACTTCCAATATATATATTCTATGTATTTTTCATATTTTTCTTATATTTCTTTTTAAATAACTACTACGAGAGAATCAAATCCTGGTGGGACACTAGGTAACATGATTTCAAAGATACACTTATTTTAATGCATTATTACAAAACTTTGTCAAGGAGCAATGGCATGCTTTCATATAGCATGAGGTGTCCATTGGAATCAAATAAAAGTCTACGCAAAGAGGACCACAAGAAGACTTTTGTTGCCAAAACTGTACCCTATTTTGATGATTTTTTTTTACACAAGGTTCCAATCCGAATTGGAAAAAGTATATAAAATGAGAGTCGTAACTAATGAGCTCAATTTTCTGCCCATATTTTTACTTTTTTATTTGGAGCCATGGTTGAGGAGATATGATCAAAATACTCAGCCCTAGTCTGCCCACATCATGCAGGGACAGCTCATTCCCAACTTTTCTAGTTTCTGTTCACACTGGCTCTTCTCTTCTTGTGTAAACCCCCTTGGAGTTCCCTTCACCTATAAAAGGGGACCTTTTCTTCCTTGAAAACCATTGAAGCATTCAAGCCATTGATGAGAGGAATTCATAAGGGAGTGAGTAGTAATACTTAATTGTACTTAACCATTAACATAAGCCTAAGCCTACATTTTCTTCTAGAGGAAGACTAGCCATTCTTGTAAGCTATCCTTGGGAGATCAACTCTAATCGAAGGTAGTCTTGGATTTGGTGTATCAATCAAAGTTGAATTATCCCCTCTACTTTTCATCAAAAATGGTGCTTTAGGGTTTGACAAGTAAGATGTGTTCTACATTGATACTTTGTTGATTTCTTATTGTTTTCTTTTTCATCTCTAATCCAACATATATATACCTAATCTCATCTCCTTAACCAAACGTTCTCTCTCACTCTTAGAAATTCATTCTCTCTACAAATTCTAGGTTCTCCTTGCTACAGGTACATCTCTCCCCGCAGTATCCTTATTGCCTACGGGCAAGAATAGGGCTTGGGAGGGAAACTCTCTTCTCTTTTCTTCCCTTCTCTTCTCTCATATCTACATTTTGCACATACTAGAGTTATCCTAGATGAATAATCCACATGATGAGAATTTATATCGCTTTCACTCTGTGCGATCTATTAGAATTAACGTATGGATTAGCCGTAAAATACACTTCCAACAACGTAGAGTGTTTCTCTTTGGCCCAGAAAGGCTCAATGAAATACTCCTTTCACCGGATCCCATCATACTACCTTTTATAGACTTTAACTTTTCTTTTGATGTAAGTGTAGTTATCTTGCTATGAACAAAGAGGATTTGTACACACAATTAATCCCAATCACTAGATAAAAACATATATATTATGGTAAGCACAAAACTACAATTCCAAAGAACCATTTGTAGCCTGTTTGGTCGGCAAAGATTGAACGCCATTAACTCATTTATTAACCTTTTTATATTACCCATGATACGATATGACCATAACCTTTATGTTTTCATCTTTGTGTTGTTTTGATATTCTCTTTTGTGTTTTTTGCTTTGTGTGTGAGCACAAGAGAGAAAGAATGAAGCTTCTTTGATTGCACTTCCTTCCAAACCCTATACTTCATGGCATCTATGGTTAACTGCTTCATATAGTTTTTGGAGTTCTCTCACAAACTCTCACAGCCAAAAGCCCGGTGCTTTCCTCGCAAGACCGCAAATTTCTCGACATATTTTTTGTGAACCCGACATAGTTTTTGGGTAACCATGGATGATCATGTTGAGCAACAAGGTATGCATTTTGACCCAGCAACAATGCAAATGTTTCAAGCATTTGCAATGTTCATGCAACAACAACATGCCACTGAAAGAAGGGAGATTCAGCAACGAAGGCCATACAGGCAGTCGCCAATAGAATGGATCAATTCAATGGCAAAGATGTAACCAAGTAGTTACGCGAGTATGTGAAGGAGATGGAGTTGCATCGCGTGTCAGAAGGTGAGATAATTCAAAGCTTTGAGCTAGTTGTTGCTCCAGAAATTAGGGAACATGTTAGGGGAATTAAAGATGGGCAAGGGAGAAACTGGGAAGAACTCAAAGTAGCTTTGAAGGAGGAATATTTCATGGAGGACTCTGAGAGAGTAACCAAAAGGACATTCTTAGAATGGGTAGTCAAGCCAAAGCAAGGACTATAAAGATGCTGAGCAAGGACTAAAGACCGACTGGAATGAGGTTGAAGGTGCTGTCTCACTGCTTGCCAAGCGACAAAGAAGAAGGGACAAGATGGTAGTAAACACTACAAGTCCTTCCACCTCAACTTCTGACAAAATGGTAAAGCCTACTTTTATCGCTCCTAAGTTTTATGAGTCCATGCTAGATGAGCTTGTGAAGGGAATGCGTGACTTGAAGGTGAAGCTTGCAAAGCTTAAAGAAAAAGGCCAATCATCAGGGCTACTTCCTAGGCAAAGACAACAGCCCAAAGAAGGGTTTGTTAATAGATGTATTTGGTGTGATAGTACAGACCGTGTAAGAAGGGATTGTGATGATTTTAGTGATGCTTTGTCAAAAGATGTTGTCTTTTTTAAGGATGGTAAAATCCACTTAAGAGAGATAGGTCTACCCTTGAGAACTAACTTTGGGAAGGGGAGAATGCAAACCTTAGTTGAAGATATGACAACTAACCAGCCACCTCTTCAGTTAAGGCAGCTACTTATGGAGTGAAAATTGAGCATCTTAGTGATGAAGAGGTGAGTGACCATCATGGTCAAATTTGGCCAAATGTCATGCAATTAGCTAAAAAGGGAAAGCTTACAAAAGAGATTCTACATGAAGCAGGTGATTGCATACGTCTAGAAACAGGATGGAATGATCCAGTGGACTCATTGTCAGTGTATACCTACATTACAAAATGCCAACAAAATGAGGCTATTGTAGAAAAGAAGCGCAGACGTGAGAATGCTGATGAAGAACCATCAAAAAGAGCTTTTACAAGTGGGGGAAGAAGCGACTCAATGCCTTCTAAAACACACTCGACACAAGGAGCATCTCCACCTGAAGTACTCATGGAGGAGTCTACAACAAGAAAGAAGAAAGAGACAACAAAAGTTAAGACAAAAGGCCAACTTATAAACTACAATCTGATATTGAGGTTACTACAGATTTAAAGAAAGTCTCGGAGGAAAGGATCTTGAATAGCAAGATTGAATTTACTCTGGGAAAGTTCTTGGCATTGCAAAGCGTGAATTCCATGAGGAGATCATTGACATCATCAAGAGAAAGAGGGGAACTCTTGCTGAAGTTTCTCGTCCACAGGTTGAAGGGGAAACCTTGAAGACACAAGGGATGCAGTTGCAAAATAAGGACGATGATGGAGCTGTGGTAGGATGCTACCAATCTAGTGGGAAAGTGAAGCAAGTGCATTTCTCAAATGATGATGAAGAAGTTGAAGCTATTCCTAGGAGCTAATATTCACGAAGTCACTATACAAGGGCTACTACAGAAACTTTGGTCAAGGTAGGTGACCTTAAAGATCCATTTGTTGCCTTGATTGACTATGGTTCAGAAATAAACATAATGTCAAAGAGTCTCTACAACAAGTGCAAATGGCCGATGGACACAGATCATGGTTGGATGGTAAAAGTAGCAAACAATTCATCCAGTGAATTGTATGCAGCATGTCCAGTTGTGAAGGTGACAATAGGTGATGTAAAAATTGACCAAAACTTCTTTGTACAGGATACATCTCCATATCATCTCATCCTTGGACAACCCTACATTGTGGGAGTTCGAATGGAAACAAAGGTAATGGACGATGGTTCAGCATATGCTAGGATACGCAACAAAGATGGTAAATGTGCTGTCCAATTTCTCAAAGTTTGTGTAAACTATGAAAGAAATCGTGACAACCTCAGAGAACATCCTCTACCAAAGGTGAGAAAAGAGTTTCATGACCATAGGGAAATGATGGGTTTTGGCCAAGTACAATTGTAAAGCGGGATTGCAATGATACAGAAAGAAAAAGGGTCTCGCCTGATCCAAAAATAGGTGAAACTTTTTCAACGGGCTCCTTGGTAACAAGGAATGGATCAGTATGTTTTACAAAACTTGAAGATTTAAAGAGATGTGAGAGGCAATATGTACATAATGCACAGATAGGCATGAAAGAGATTGGGTTGCTAGAGCCTACTGAAAATGATTTGGGTTTGTGTGAGCAAGTTTCTTTTGTAGATACTATGGGTGCGCTTGATGCTATAATCGAGTCTAATTTGCATCTTGAAAATAGTGTTGTGGAAGTATGCTCTATGGAAATGTATCTAGTCATAGAAGCCTTCAAAGAAGATCAAAAACTTAGCCCAGAAGTCCATGTCGAAACTAAATACAAGAGTGTAGCAAAAAAGGTGAAAACAGTAGCTTCACCCTTACCAGCCAACAATAGGGAAAAGATTGAGCAGGCTTCTTTGCAACTAAGTTTGAGGAATCCTAAAAAGATTGGGCATACCTTCACAAAGGAGTCTTTTCAAGAGTTGCAGATTGGTCGCAAGGAGTTTCTAACACAGAAGGAGACAAAGTGCTTCAAAGAAATGCTTTCAAAGCATGGTAAGGCTTTTGCATTTGAGCCACATGAGATAGGATGTATTGATCCTTCTATTGTAGCTCCTATGGTACTTTTCACAATACCTCATGTGCCTTGGAATCTGCAGCTACTGAATGAGAGGATCAAATGGGAATTTTGGAGCCTTCTTTGCTCCATACTCAAACAGGTGGTTCATAGTTCCGAAGAAGAATTGTGCTCTACGCTTCATTCAAGATATGCAACCAGTGAACAAGGTGACAATTAGAAATGTAGGTACAGGTCCAATTGTGGATGAGTTTGTCGAGGCGTTTGCAGGGAGGGCAATCTACTCGATGGGGGGATCTCTACTTAGAGTATGATCAATTTCAGCTTGCAATCGAATGCAGAGACTTGACAACCATGAGGACACCTTTGGGTTTGGTAAGGATGTGTACCTTGCCATAGGGAGCAACCAACTTGGTTGCACATATGATGAATGGGATGAATAAGGTCTTACGTGACTTTATTCCTCAAATCACAATGCCTTTCATTGATGATTTGCCTATCAAAAAATGTGAAGAAAGTGAGAAAGATGAATCTTTGGATTTTAGGGGATGTCGCAAGTTTGTCGTAAATCACATATGATTGAGATAAAATTTTGTCCAAGTTGGAAGAAGTGAATCTTACATTGTCAGGGAAAAAGTCTATGTTTGGTGTCAATGAAGTGCTCATTGTGGGACACATGTGCGGGCCATATGGTAGGAAACCTTGTCCAACAAAGGTAGATTCCATCCAAAGAATGAAAGAAACATGCAATAGCATCACTGAGATTAGAAGGTTTCTGGGAGCATGTGTCTTTTATGTTATTTGGATTCCACATTATGCGTATGTAGTTGATCCTCTTTATCAATTGCTTAGAAAGAATCAAAAGTTTAAATGGACAGAAGCACATGTAAAAGCTATGAAAAAACTGAAGGAGTTGCTCCAGTCAGCACCAACTTTGAGAAAGGTAGACTATGAGTATCAAAGGCCAGTAATTGTGACAGTAGACACCAGTCCTACAGGGATTGGATGGGCAATAGGGCAAGATGATGAAGAAGGACACAGGTATGTGGTAAGATTTGGAGCAAAGGTACTAAGTGCTCGCCAAAGAAACTATCCACAGATAAAGAGAGAGTTATAGGGTATGGTTACAGACTTGAAAAATGGGAAAGAGTACCTAATTGGTGCATGTGTGGTTGTAGAAACAGATTGCCTACCACTTCTTGGGATGATTACAAGTTGCTCAACGCCAGACATTGCTATGTTGCAGTGGATTGCCTACATTAAGTCCTTAAACCCTGAGTTTAAGCACATTGCCGGTAAAGACAATACAGTGGCAGATATGCTATCAAGGGCAAGGTATGAAGATGAGTCACAGATCATTGCGAGGCAGATGATGTAGGCACAAAGTTCTATTCTATCTCTCATGTCAAAGGTAACAATGTTTGCATGACTAATCCACTTCAATTATTCTTGAAAGAGCTTTATGAAAGTGATTGGCTTCTTATTGGAAGCTACTTGAATACTCTAGCAAAACAGGATGATTGGTCTGAACAAGAATTCAAGAGGATACGCAGAAAAGCATATGGGTACTTTCTAAGGGATGGTTACTTGTGGAAGCATCTTAAACAAAAGTGTAAGGTGCAACGGAATGAATGTTGTATTTTCTCAGGATTAGTGATCTTTATTGCTCAAGGTTCCTTTTAGTTCTTCGGGAAAGAGAGAGCTTTCCGTCTTATGGAGAGTACTATGATCACGAACAAAGTGAGTGGATATTGTGCATGCAAGCGAATGAGATTGAGAAAGAGAGAGAAGAGATACGACACCCAAGAGTTTGTAAAACCCTCCTCCGAAGGCCCCACTCGTTGGTGAGAGTGGTCTACTTTGATTGCACAAAGGTGTACAATGTGTATGCAATGGACTGATGCAAGTTGGACTATGCCAATGACGACGACGGTGACGACGACGACGACTTGGTGGCTGAAATCTGAGATCTTCTAATCGCTGAATTTCGGGACTGTTTCGGTGGCTGAAATTGACTGTTTTGGCTGCGTTTTCTTGGGCTAAAGATGGGGGAACTTCTATAACCGATCTGGGATGTATCTGCTACCTTGCTAGAGGCTGAAAATGCTGTGTATCGGCGGCAGGTTAGGGCTGAAAGTCAAAACGCTGCAACAAGGCAAAAACGCCAGCAAAAACGCTAGCTTGGCTGAAATTGCTGATGTCAAAACACTGATTCTGCTGATGCTCTACAATCCCAAAAACGCTGGGCTTTGGGGGCTGCCTGAAGGGGACACAAACACCAAGAAATGGAGGTTGTGGGCGATGGCTTGCTGTAGGGGGAAAACGCCAAGAATGGGGTGAGGATGGCGATGGTAATGCTTGGAAAACGCTAGGGGGTGCTGAGGAGGGGGCTACTGCTGAGAAGTTGCCTGTTGAGCGGGAAGCTCCTGCTGCCTCTTCTCCCAGAAAGTGCTAACTTGGGTTTGCTTATATATTAACTTAGCAAAATTACCCTACCTACTCTTGTTGGAAAGTCACTTAAAAATAATAAGTGAAAAATACCAAAAATAGGGAAAATAGGCTAAATGCACTGGAAAATTCCTCTGATTGAATCTGATGGATTCTGAAGGGAATATTGATGATCATGCTGTGTGCAACCAGAGGATATGCATCTACACTAAGTGACTGGGCATGCACGGTCTACGAATAGACTCACAAAAGTGCCAGATCACTTCTAATCTAGACTGACTGGACTGACTGAACCCTGATCATGCTGTAGCTTGTCCACTGACACATAGGGTTGGATGTGTCACGTGACATCCCCTCCTTTTCAAAGTGAGGTACTGGTACCGAACTGTATGGCGCCGAGGGAGATCGCCAACAGCATCCGGAATCCTGGAAGGGACTCTTCGCCGGCCCACTCTGATGTGTGGGTCGTACGGTACTTGAACTTCATAAAGGTCTGCAACGCTTGCTTCTTTGGGCCGCGCCGAAAGCGACACAAAGTCTTCTGTGGCTCCTTCGATGCTTCAACTTCGTCTAGAGATCTGCTTCTTTCGTCTTCAAGAATCTCCATGGCTGAAAATTCCTGAAACCATCTCCAACACAAAACCATGAACATACCCATTCCATGTAAAGTGAAGGAAAAAAATATTGTCTTCTCTAAAGACTGTGTATGCAATGTAGATGAACATAGAGACGGAATGACAACCCGTTTATCAAACACATGCAAACAATGAGATCGAATCTTTTCTATTTGATCGAAACCAATCAACTGTGGCAATTCACAATGGAAATGCGCATGCTGGGTGCTCATACTTTCATGTGTTCTTTCGGAAACTGTGTCGTGCCAATGAAGAGACATGGAATGTGACTTCCTGACATACAAACTTTTCAGCTTTTCATGAACAATCCGCATACATTCGTGCTCATCCATGAGAGAAACATTCTCAACATACAATATGTCATGCCTAGGAAAAGGGATCACATAACAATGCTGACTAAAATACAGGAAACCGTGACGAATGAAACACTCGAACAATGCGTGCGTATCAATCATGCGAACACATAATACTTCTTGTGAGGGTTCTTTGGACCTCGACTCGAAAGCCAAGATCGGTTCTTTGTGATTGATCGAATCTACAACAAGGTTAGCTTCGCTAGAAAAAGCATCCACTAACACATCATCCTTGTGAACAATCACATCATCTTCATGCAACTCATCATGCTTGTGAGAAATCACATCTTGATCATGCAAATCATCATGCTTGTCATTGGCATCCAAATCATCGTGATTAGCAATATCATTCAAATCATCATACTTATCTTTGTCATCCAAATCATCATGCTTGTCATACAAATCATCATGCTTGTCATTGGCATCCAAATCATCGTGCTTAGCAATATCATTCAAATCATCATGCTTATCTTTGTCATCCAAATCATCATACAAATCATCATGCAAATCATTGTGCTTATCATTGTCGTCCAAAACGTCATGCAAGTCATTGTCAATCAAATCATCCTCATGCTTCACACAATCATGCAAATCCTGTGTATCATGCTTTGGGGAAGAAGAGGCTGAGAGAGTCTCCTGTTCCCGATCTTGTTGAATCTGTGCCTGCATTTGAGAAAAGAGTCGCAACATCGCTTGCATTCTTGTTGTGGTCTCACGGTCATATTCTGCTTGTCTTGCTTTGACTTCCAAGCGTGCTTGCTCGCTCTCACGCGCTATGGCTGCCATTCTTTCTTGGTAATGACGCTCGATGGCTGCCATGTCTTCTTCGTAGGCTTTTCTTTCTACTTCTCGTTCGGCATCTCTTGCTTTGTCTTCTAACTTCTTGTCCATCATTCTCTTGTCGAAAGCCTCCATAGGAGTTAGTGCAATCGGTGTCGTAGATGGGGAAGGGTTAGAAAAACCTCCTGGTGGGGAAAATTCTTCTTCGCCTCTCTCATGCTCATCACCTCCAAGCGAAGTGAAGTGTCCATTCCGCTTCGAGTGATGACCATTCTGCAATCGTGGGTTCTTGTGGGTTCTTGTGTGTCTTGGGTTCTTAAGTTCACGAGGAACTTGGGTTCTTGAGGGTCTTGATTCTTGAGGTTCTTGAGGTTTTCATTTGCTTGCAAATCGTCTTTGAGAAGAATCTTCTCTTCACCCGAGTTCTACTCCTTTCTGCGGCGGGTGCACCCCTCGGCGGCCTTGCACTCACACCAAGGTTGCTTTTTCCCACCTCACGTCGATTGGCCGACCGCTAAGTGCTCTCAATGAGTGAAAAGAGACACAAGGGGAGGCTGGACAAGCCCTTCTTTCTTGGGATTCCTGTCACTCTTCAACAAAACACAATTAGGAATCGACACGCCCAAGAGAACTTGGGTTCGTGCGACCTCAACAAGCAAAAAAAATCCTTATGGTTCTTTACTTGAGTGATACAGAACACTGCCAAAGCTCTGATACCAATGTAAGGTGCAGCGGAATGAATGTTGTATTTTCTCAAGATTAGTGATCTTTATTGCTCAAGGTTCCTTTTAGTTCTTAGGGAAAGAGAGAGCTTTCCGTCTTATGGAGAGTGCTATGATCACGAACAAAGTGAGTGGATATTGTGCGTGCAAGTGAATGAGATTGAGAGAAGGAGAGAGAAGAGATACGACACCCAAGAGTTTGTAAAACCCTCCTCCGAAGGCCCCACTCTCGTCCGCGAGAGTGGTCTACCTTGATTGCACAAAGGTGTACAATGCGTATGCAATGGACTGATGCAAGTTGGACTATGCCGATGACGACGACGGTGACGACAACTTGGTGGCTGAAATCTGAGATCTTCTAATCGCTGAATTTCGGGACTGTTTCGGTGGCTGAAAATGACTGTTTTGGCTGCGTTTTCTTGGGCTAAAGATGGGGGAGCTTCTGCAACCGACCTGGGATGTATCTGCTACCTTGCTAAAGGCTGAAAATGCTGTGTATTTGCGGCAGGTTGGGGCTGAAAGTCAAAACGTTGCAGCAAGGCAAAAACGCTAGCTTGGCTGAAATTGCTGATGTCAAAACGCTGATTCTGCTGCTGCTTTGCAATCCCAAAAACGCTGGGCTTTGGGGGCTGCCTGAAGGAGACACAAACACCAGGAAATGGAGGTTGTGGGCGATGGCTTGTTGTAGGGGGAAAACGCCAAGGATGGGGTGAGGATGGCGATGGTAATGCTTGGAAAACGCTAGGGGGTGCTGAGGGGGAGGGGGGGGGGGCGGGGGTACTGCTGAGAAGTTGCCTGTTGAGCGAGAAGCTCCTGCTGCCTCTTCTCCCAGAAAGTGCTAACTTGGGTTTGCTTATATATTAACTTAGGAAAATTGCCCTACCACTTTTGTTGGAAAGTCACTTAAAAATAATAAGTGAAAAATACCAAAAATAGGGAAAATAGGCTAAATGCACTGGAAAATTCTCCTGACTGAATCTGACGGATTCTGAAGGGAATACTCATGATCATGCTGTGTGCAACCAGAGGATATGCATCTACACTAAGTGACTGGGCATGCACGGTCTACGAATAGACTCACAAAAGTGCCGGATCACTTCTAATCTAGACTGACTGAACCCTGATCATGTTGTAGCTTGTCCACTGACACATAGGGTTGGATGTGTCACATGACAAAAAGGGTGCGACACCACAACGAGTTATATGTAAAAAAGAGACTCAAGTAAAGCTCATGCAAGAGTTTCATGAGAGTCTATGGGCTGGACACAGGGGTGTATGGGCAGCCTTCTCGAAGTCAAAAGAAAAATATTGGTGGAAGGGTATGTATATAGATGTATCTCAATTTGTAGAGTCATGTGTAACTTGTCAAATGTATTCAAATGTTCGACATCGTGATGGATTGCACCCTACATATCCACTAGCCATGCACTATAAATGGGTTGTGGATCTAGTCACAATGCCTTTAGGACTCTAGCAGATGAGATACTTGGTTCTTGCACTAGAGGACCTAACTAACCAGGTTGAAGGAAGAGCATTAAGAGCTAAAACCACAGAAGCTGTGTGCAAATTCCTTCTTGATGAGGTGATTTGCCGTTATGGTTGTGTGGGGAAGATCGCTGCAGATAGAGGTGAGCTGGATGCGGAGGAAGCAAGGGAGTTCTTTACCAGATTAGGAATCAAGCTTTCTCTTACCACAGCTTACAACCCTGAAGGCAATGGAAAGAGTGAAAGAGGGCATCCTCCTATCATCAAAGCTTTGGCTAAGGCTTGCGAAGGAAGAGTAGGTGAATGGCCAAAACAGTTACCTTATGCTTTATGGGTTGATCGTGCAACACATAGCTCGGTAACTGGCTACATGCCTGCGGAGCTAATGTATGGTCAAAAGCCAGTGATGCCAATTGAAGATACAATTCCCACATGGAATGTACTACCTTGGCAAGAGGGGCTTAGCAGGAAAGGTCTCCTTGCATTGCGCATAAGGCAACTAGAAAGAAGACCTGGAGACATTGAGGCTGCAAAAGAACGACTCAAAAATGCAAGGCTGAAAAACAAGGACTACTTTTGTCACGTGACACATCCAACCCTATGTGTCCGTGGACAAGCTACAGCATGATCAAGGTTCAGTCAGTCTAGATTTAGAAGTGATCTGGCACTTTTGTGAGTCTATTCGTAGACCGTGCATGCCCAATCACTTAGCATAGATGCATATCCTCTGGTTGCACATAGCATGATCATCAGAATCCATTAGAATCAGTTAGGGAAATTTTCCGATGCATTTAGCCTATTTTCCCTATTTTTGACATTTTTCACTTATTATTTTTAAGTGACTTTCCAACAAAAGTAGGTAGGACAATTTTGCTAAGAAAATATATAAGCAAACCCAAGTTAGCACTTTCTGGCAGAAGAGGCAGCAGGAGCTCCCCGCTCAACAGGCGTCTTCTCAGCAAGAACCCGCAGTAACCTTGGTGCTACCTCTCCCTGCAGCTAGCGTTTTTGGTCTCCAGCAGTACCTCTCCAAGCTCTGGCGTTTTCAGCATTCCTTCATCGCCACAGACACCCTATAGCCTAGCGTTTTCTTTTCTAGCAGATTCCTACCGCAAGCCGGCCTCAAGCCTAGCCCTTGCATTTTCAGTTGCCATCATCGCCAGCCTTTCCTCAGTCCCTAGCGTTTTTGCTAGCGTTAGCAAATGTGCCAGTGTTTTCATTTTCAGCCGTAAATGCAGCACTTGCAGCAGCGTTTTCAGCATTCCACACAGTAGTAGATTCAGCCCTAGTTGGTTATAGAAGATAGCCATTTTCAGCCCTCAAAAACGCAGCCAAACAGTCATTTTCAGCCACCCAAAACAGCCCAAAGATTAGCAGATTTTCAGCAGATAGAAGACCACAGATTTCAGCCCTAAAGTCGTCGTCGTCATCGGCATAGTCCCAAGTTGCATCAGTTTCCATGCATCGTCATTGTACCACTTTGTGCAATCATAAGTAGACCACTCTCGCTGACGAGAGTGGGGCCTTCGGAGGAGGGTTTACGTCTCTGGTGTCATATCTCTCTTCTCTCTTTATCTTTCAGTCTCATATACTTGCACACACAGTATCCATTCACTTTGTTGTGATCATAGCACTTTCCATTATGAACGGAAGGCTCTCCCTTCCATAAGAACAAAGGGAACCTTGAGCACAGTTCGGAGCACTCATCTTGAGCAAAGCGCAAACAATCATTCGGATGCACCTAACATTGGTATCAGAGCTTTGGCAGTGTTCAGTATCACTCAAGGAAAGAACCACAAGAATCACAAGAATTTTTCTTGCTTGTTGCGATCGCACGAACCCAAGTTCGCTTGGGCGTGTCGATTCCTAATCGTGTTTTTTGAAGAGTGACAGGAATCCCAAGAAAGAAGGGCTTGTCCAGCCTCCCCTTGTGTCTCTTTTCACTCATTGAGAGCGGACCGTGCACTTAGCAGCCGGCCAATCGACGTGAGGTGGGAAAAAACAACCTTGGTGTGAGCGCAAGGCCGCCAAGGGGTGCGCCCACAGAAAGGAGTAGAACTCGGGTGAAGAGAAGATCCTTCTCAAACGCGATTTGCAAGCGAAAGAAAACCTCAAGAACCTCAAGAATCTCAAGATCCTCAAGAACCCAAGACCCTCGAGAATCCAAGTTCCTCGTGAACTTAAGAACCAAAGATCAATGGTCGTCACCCGAAGCGGAATGGATACTTCGCATACAGGTGATGAGCATGAGAGAGGCGACGAAGAATTTTCCCCACCAGGAGATTTTTTCGACCCTCCCCCTTCGCCATCTACGCCACGAGTTGTACTAACTCCCATGGAGATGATGGTCAAGTCAATGATGGACATGATGCTGGCACAACAAGAAGCGACTCGCAT